>NW_027507764.1:335847184-336447184 GCF_037356315.1 Lithobates pipiens | reverse complement strand
AGAATGTATTTTGTTTTAAATAAAATGTAAAGTGCAACTATAAAACTAAAAATGAAAGCAAGAAAAGCTGCTCCCCAATTGTATAGGAAAAACCTATACTGTAAATTATATATGCATGAGGGTGCCCTAAGAGACAACCTTTAATCATGTGCTGTAGAACCAGATATCAGAAAAGTGCAAAATTCATATGCAGTAAAGCAAAATAAAATACAAATGTCATAGGCTTTGGAACAGAATAAAGTGCAGAATTCAAACGCTACAAAGCAATTAAAAATAAAGTGCAGAGTGATAGATTTGAATCATTAAACATAGTGACAGTAAATTAAAGTATTTTTAAATGCAGTTTATAAAAACTTCAAGATCTATGGAATTGTTCTTCAATATGGTATGACCTGCTGAAGAAGCTCAACAGAGAGCATAACGTGTACAGGTGTGAGGTTCCGTTAATCAGGACTTTTTTGTTTGTTTGTACGAGGTGAGGCCAATAAGTTCTTACCCACACCGTGATCTAGATGTGCTAGAAATCTGAAATTTTGCAGGGTTATAGGTGGATATCTTTGTAATATGCATGCATTATAGGTCGTGGTGAATTATAGTTAGAGCCAAGAGAAATACAATTGGTGTCATGGAGGACAAGTTTGAATACTGAGCCGTGATTAATGGATGAATGTTGCACCTTAGCCTTTTTGGGGATGGGTGATGAAGCATGTTTCCATGTTTACTCATTTCTTTAGTCACGAGATCATAAAGATATACCCAGCTTTCATGCATGGTCACTAATCTGTTTAACCACTTAAGGACCGAGACAATTTTTGAGATTTGGTGTTTACAAAGTCTTTTTCTTTTGCTCGAAAATTACTTAAAACCCCCAAACATTATATATATATATATATATATATATATATATATTTTTTTTTTTCAGACCGTTTTTTGGAAAAAAAATACACTTTTTTGAATGAAAAAATAAGACAACAGTAAAGTTAGCCCAATTGTTTTCATATTGTGAAAGATAATGTTACGCCAAGTAAATTGATAACCGATATGTCACACTTCAAAATTGCACCCGCTCGTGGAATGGCGACAAACTTTGACCCTTAAAAATCACCATAAGAGACGTTTAAAACTTTCTACAGGTTACCAGTTTTGAGTTACAGAGGATGTCTAGTACTAGAATTATTGCTGTCACTCTAACAATCGTGGTGATACCTCACATGTGTGGTTTGAATGCCGTTTCCATATTTCGTATTTATAATATAAAAGTGCATGCAGGGCATTGCACAGACCACTAGGGACAAAGGGGGTGTGTATTTTTTAATACAGTACTGTAATCTGTAAGATTACAGTGCTATGTGTGTTTTGTGTGTTTTTACTTTTTTGAATTTGCCGCCGTTCTCCGCTCCCGTGCGCCATGACGTCGCAGGGAGCGGAGCTCGGTGGCATTCGGCACTGTGAATCGAGAGGAGGACAACTCGAACACACAGCACGGAGGACATCGCTGGATCCAGGGGACAAGGTAAGTAACTCTCCCTGTGTCCTCCCCTGCATCCAGCGATGCGTTCCCGAGTCTGGCTCGGGGTTACCGCTACTGCCAGTAAAATCCCAACCCCAGCCAGACTCGGTATTACCACTGTGGGGGTTAATTAGGTTTCTGGTTAGAGTTGTATTGTAAGCCTGCTATATATATTTGTGTGTCATCTCAAATAAAAGAGTCCATATTCAGCAGCTAAACAAGTATCATCTTGTTTTGTGCTTGTGAGCAGTTGGAATATCTGATATCTGTATTCAGACTGGGAGGAAGTGGTATATGACAAAAGCACTCAAGCGGAGTGTGAGGCGTTTTATTACAATATCCACCTATAAACCTGCAAAATTTCAGATCTCAAGCACATCTAGATTATGGTAAGGGTAAGAACTTATTGGCCTCCCCTCGTATGTCACCATGGAGAGTTGATGATATGCATGTTTTTCACATATTTATGTGAGTATTCTTAATTCCTGTGTGTAGTTTTTAATAAATATTAATAGCAGAGAGCACTATGGTTTCCCCTTATTATTTTATGGCCACTCACTATTGATCAAGATCCAAAGAGAAGGTCTGCGTGGTCCAGGGATGCCCTGAGAAGGAGTACCGCCATGGCATCCTGGGAGACATTCTAACAGGTGATTGGGACTCTGTAGTGGGGTCATTATTTGGAGCTGAGCAGGGATTCCAGCTAGAGGTGGAGGTCACTGAAGTCTCTGGATTATATGAATTTTTGAATTATTATTTTTTGAACTATTACCTCGCACAATGGTGGACTTTTCACACAAAATTTGGACTTTTTTGTATTATATATTGATTGTGTGGTTATGCTATACTCATTTACACACAGAATCATGCTCAGCCCCAGCCCTAATCCCTCCTCACTGGCTGTGATTGCTAGTAGCGAGAGCCAATGGCTCCCGCTGCTGTGTTTGAGCCAATGAGGAGGTAAAGAGCCAGATGAGCAGCTGCTTTCATGCACATCGCTGGATTGAGATTGGACTCTGGTAGGTATGGGGGGGGAGCTGCACACAGAAAGTTTTTTTAACCCTCATATATAGAATACATAAAGACTTTCGTTTTTAGGACCATTTAACCGCTTAAGCCCCGGACCATTTGCCTGGCTAAAGACCAGACCACTTTTTGTGATTCGGCACTGCGTCATTTTAACTGACAATTGTGTGGCATGCGATGTGGCAAAATTGACGTCCTTTTTTCCCCACAAATAGAGCTTTCTTTTGGTGGTATTTGATCACCTCTGCGGTGTTTATTTTTTGCGCTATAAACAAAAAAAGAGTGACAATTTTGAAAAAAAATAAATCATTATTTTTTACTTTTTGCTATAATAAATATCCTCAAAAAATATATAAAAAATTTTTTTCCCTCAGTTTAGGCCGATACGTATTCTTAGTAGTGATGGAAGAACTTCCGACGGGACGTTTCGCGAATGCGGACCGCGAACGTGGCCGATAGTTCGCGAACCGTAACGTTCGCGGCGGGCCCCATTAACTTCAATGGGAGGCGAACTTTGCAAACCTACAGGTCAAATTTGCAGCCACAAAATAATTACTAGCTATGCAAACATAGTCCCACCACATGGCCAATGACATAACACATGTATGAGGTGAATCTGGGATCGACAACTACAAGCATTCTTTTCTTATATGTGAAATTGTTGTGACAATTCAGGACTGTGGAGCGCATGAAGGCAATGGAGGAGAGGGAAGGTCAGGGTAGGCAAAGAAGAGGGTGCAGGAGATGATCACCAGCAGCGTGACATACAACAATGACACCTGCACCGTGATAGAGTCATCTGACACCAGCATCGTGATAGAGAGCACTGACATCACCAGCGTGACATACAGCAATGACACCTGCACCGTGATAGAGTGATCTGACATCAGCACCGTGATAGAGAGCACTGACATCAGCAGAGTGACATACAGCAATGACACCTGCACCGTGATAGAGTGATCTGATGCCAGCACCGTGACAAAGAACACTGACATAAGCAGCGTGACATAAAGCACTGACACCAGCACCATGATATACAGCACTGACACCAGCACCGTGATATACAGCACTGACACCTGCACCGTAAGCAGCCCCAGGAGGAAGTCTGCATAGCACAGGGATGGTGGGAGCCCCTCATAATGAGCATAGCACAGGGATGGTGGGAGCCCCTCATAATATGCACAGCAGAGGTACAGCCCCAGGAGGAAGTCAGCACAGCACAGGGATGGTGGGAGCCCCTCATAATAAGCAGCCCCAGGAGGAAGTCAGCACAGCACAGGGATGGTGGGAGCCCCTCATAATAAGCAGCCACAGGAGGATGTCAGCATAGCACAGGGATGGTGGGAGCCCCTCATAATGAGCATAGCACAGGGATGGTGGGAGCCCCTCATAATATGCACAGCAGAGGTACAGCCCCAGGAGGAAGTCAGCACAGCACAGGGATGGTGGGAGCCCCTCATAATAAGCAGCCCCAGGAGGATGTCAGCATAGCACAGGGATGGTGGGAGCCCCTCATAATAAGCAGCCCCAGGAGGAAGTCAGCACAGCACAGGGATGGTGGGAGCCCCTCATAATGAGCATAGCACAGGGATGGTGGGAGCCCCTCATAATATGCACAGCAGTGGTACAGCCCCAGGAGGAAGTCAGCACAGCACAGGGATAGTGGGAGCCCCTCATAATAAGCAGCCCCAGGAGGATGTCAGCATAGCACAGGGATGGTGGGAGCCCCTCATAATAAGCAGTCCCAGGAGGAAGTCAGCACAGCACAGGGATGGTGGGAGCCCCTCATAATGAGCATAGCACAGGGATGGTGGGAGCCCCTCATAATATGCACAGCAGTGGTACAGCCCCTGGAGGAAATCAGCACAGCACAGGGATGGTGGGAGCCCCTCATAATAAGCAGCCCCAGTAGAAATATGACACCGCTCAAAGTCTTCAAACAGGAGGGTACGGGCATATAGTACGATGTGCTTTTTTTGGACAAGGAAGTGAGCCAAATGAAGAAAGAAGGTCTGTGTGCTCGATTAAAAAAATAGTTTATAGACATATACATGATCTACTGGTCACATGTGTTGAATTCCTTCGAGATCCATGCCTCATTCATTTTTAGAAATGGGAGGTAGTTAACACTGTCGTAAGCTAGGCGAGTACGCTTATCGGTCACGATCCCCCTGCTGCGCTGAACGTCCTTTCTGACAGGACACTGGACGAGTGGCAAGCCAACAGTTCAATTGCAAATTGGGCAAGCTCTGGCCAGAGGTCAAGCCTGCCCACCCAGTAGTCCAGGGGTTCATCACTCCTCAGAGCGTCCACATCGGCCGTTAACCCGATGTAGTCGGACACCTGACGGTCTAGGCGTTCCCTGATGCTGGATCCGGATGACACCTGTCGATGGGTCGGCTGAAAGAATGACCTCATATCAGAAGTCACCAACACATCTTCAAACCGGCCTCTTCTTGCATGCGCTGTTGGATTGGTACCCGCAACTCCTTCTCTGGGAGTGGGAATTGCTCCTCTGCCAGCGCACGCAAAAGCAGAATGCAGCATTTCACGAAGCAAGGCCTGTAAGTGCTCCATTCTGACAGCCCTCTGTGACGGCAGTAACATTTCCGCCATTTTGTGTTTGTACCGGGGGTCTAAGTACGTTGCCACCCAGTACTGGTCCTTGACCCTTATGCTTTTTATACGGGGGTCCCTGTTAAAACACTGGAGCATGAAGGCCCCCATTTGCACTAAACTGGAAGCGGTGTGGTGGCCTGGCTCCTGCTCATCATCCAGGATAATGTCATCCTCTTCATTCTCCTCTCCCCATCCACGCACAACAACAGGGATCCCAGAAAGGTTTAAAGCATGCTCTTCTTGCTCCTCCTCATCCGCCCCGACACCATCCTCCTCTGACTCCTCTTCAGACTCCTGTTGTTGACTTGTCTCAGATAGAGTAGCCCCCCCTGGGAATTCATCCAGCATTGCGACTTCCTCATCTTCCCGCTCCTGCTCCTCCACAGCTTGATCAATGACACGATGCAATGCACGCTCCATAAAGAAGGCATAAGGTACCATGTCACTGATGGCGCCATGGCTGTGACTGACCAGTTTGGTGATCTCCTCAAATGGCCGCAGAAGTCTGCATGCGTCGCGCATGAGCAGCCACTGGCGCGGTGAAAAAAACCCCAGCTCCCCAGAACCGGTTCTGCCGCAGAGTTCATACAGGTAGACGTTAACTGCACGTTTCTGCTGGAGCAGCCTATCAAGCATATAGAAGGCTGAGTTCCATCGCGTCGGGCAATCGCAAATAAGATGTCTGTCCGGCAGATTGTGTCGCCGCTGAATGTCAGCAAGGCGAGCCATGGCCGTGTAAGATCTTCTGAAATGGGCCGAGATTTTCCTTGCCTGCCGCAAGATGTCCTGGACCCCAGGGTATTTGACAACGAATCGCTGCATGACCAAGTTTAAGACGTGTGCCATGCATGGCACGTGCGTCATTTTGCCCTCTTTCAATGCGCTAAGCAGATTGGCACCGTTGTCACACACCACTTTACCAACTGTCAAATTGAGCGGTGTTAGCCACTGATCTGCCTGTGAACGCAAAGCTGAAAGGAGGGCCAGGCCAGTGTGGCTCTTGGCTTCCAGACACAACAGACGCAGCACGGATTGGCAACGTCTTACCTGGCATGCCGAATAGGTTCTGGTGATCTTGGGCGGCGCAGCGGAAGAGACACTAGCAGCGGAAAAGGAGGAGTCAGCCGAGGAGGAGAGGGAGGAGGATGGAGTAGGAGGAGGAGGAGAAGAAGAGCCAGGCCTGCATGCAATCCGTGGCGGTAAAACCAAAACTACATGGGTGCCACGGGTTACATGCTTGACGGCCGTCAGAAGGTTCACCCAGTGGGCAGTAAAAGTGATATACCTTCCCTGGCCGTGTTTGCTAGACCACGTGTCTGTGGTCAGATGTATCTTGGCACCAACACTGTGTGCCAGAGATACATTCACTTGCCGCTGAACATGGCCATATAGCTCTGGGATGCCCTTCTGTGAGAAATACTTCCTTCCTGGGACCTTCCATTGTGGTGTTCCAATGGCCACAAATTTGCGAAAGGTCTCCAAGTCCACCAGTTTATATGGCAGTAGTTGGCGGGCTATGAGTTCTGACAAGCCAGCCGTCAACCGTTGGGCAAGAGGGTTATCCGGCGTCATCATTTTTTTACGCTCGAACATTAGGCCCACGGAAGCCTGCCTTTTTGCAGAAAAACGTGAGCTTGGCGTGATGGAAGCTGGAGTGGAGGACAATTGTGAGGAGAGAGGAGAAGGAGAAGTAGAAGACGAGGCTGGACGGTGATAGCCTGGAGTGTGGCTTTGTGTGTTTCGTTGCTCCCACTGGGCTCGGTGATGGCTGCTCATGTGCCTTCTTAAGGCGGTCGTCCCTAGGTGAGTGTTGGGCTTACCGCGACGAATGCGTTGACTGCAAAGATTGCAGATGGCAACGCTATTGTCAGCAGCGGACACGTTAAAAAAAGCCCATACTGCAGAGCCATGTGCCGGTGTCCTGGGAGCGCCAGATGTGACCGTACATGGTCGATGACTCGCTCCTGATACATTTGCAGTCTGCTTTGTCCCTCCTGTGCAATGTAAGTTATTCCTGCTTCTCCTCCCTATCTGCTGGTCCATATCTCCCTCTGAACTCCCCTCCTCTTCCTCTCTTGTGGTCACCCACGTGACATCACTAGACACGTCAACATCGACGTCACCTTCCCCACCGCTATAAGTAGAGATCTCGGAGTAGGCAGCAACACCGGGGACCAACCTCCTCCTTGGGCTGATCTGGGTACTGTCGTCAGACTGCTGAGTGGCGGTTGTTGCTACCTCCTCTTCCTGATCCAATACCAAGAGTGGCTGTGCATCAGAAATGTCTTGATATAGATCGGAAAATAATTCCTGTGACTCAAGCGGAAGGTATGTGGTGGTGGTGGTGTTGTTGGTGGTAGTGTCTTTGGGGGTGCACATAGCAGAGAGTGAAGAAGAGGGTGCAGATTGAGAGGATGAGGAGGGTGCAGAAGAGTAAGGCTGAGTGAGCCACTCAACCAAGTCTGGTGCGTCCTTTAAATTAATTGAACGCACCTTCTGCAACTTCCCACTTTGGCTCAAGCCTGTTTCTCCTGCCCTACCCCTACCACCCCTGCGGAAGGGCCTGCCTCTTCCTCTACCTGTCATTTTTTAAATGACCCTGTGACAAAACTCTCAGTCCCTATACTGATAAAGGACTGCTGCAGTATAGGGCAGCGGTCAGCAGTAGTGCACCTCAACCCTATGTATTGTGGACCTATACCAGTCCTTAAGGAATAGCAGACTGTACCTCACTCAACCCTATGTGCTGTAGTACCCTATACCTTACCAGTCCTTATAAGAACCTTTGTGGAACAAGTAGGTTGTGAATGATTAGCAGACTGTACCTCAGTCCCTATACTGAGAAAGGACTACTGCAGCAGAAGGGCAGCAGTCAGCAGTAGTGCACCTCAACCCTATGTATTGTGGACCTATACCAGTCCTTACGGAATAGAAGACTGTACCTCACTCAACCCTATGTACTGTAGTACCCTATACCTTACCAGTCCTTATAAGGACCTTTGTGGAACAAGTAGGTTGTGAATGATTAGCAGACTGTACCTCAGTCCCTATTGTCACGAGGATCCTGCCAGCAGTGGTCAGTCCGGACCTTCCACCGCGCGTGCGCGCGTCCACGTCCGTGCGCGTGCGCGGGTGCGTGCGCGCGGTCGTGCGCGGGTGCGTGCGCGCGTGTGTGCGCTCGTTGGCGCCAGGCGGGCTATTTAACTCAGTTGGTCACATCCAGTTCTTGCTGTCTGATCTACAGCGTGTGAGTGCCCTGATTCTGAGTACCTGCCTTCTGTGACCTGTTGAGCCGGCTTGTTTACCTACTGCTCCTGCTATCCGCCTGCATCTGACCTCGGCCTGCCTGACCTTCCCTCTGCTTGATCCTTCGGTGCCTTGCTGCCTGCCCGTTTACCGACCCGGCTCGTCCGACCAGCCACCTGCTTGATCCTTGGTACCTCTGCTGACCGCCTGACCTCCGACCCGGCTTGTCTGACTGCTCTGCTTCCAGCCTCCTGTTCCGGGGCCGTCTGCTGCTCTACCTCCAGTAGTGGTTCCAGCACCTGCCTGAAGTCCTGTCTCTGCCTGAATTCCTGCATTGGTGTCCTGGTCCAGCCTCTCTGCCTGCCGCTCTACTTCAGCTTCCTGCACCTGCCTGCTGATCCTGTTTCCCTCCGAGTCCAGCCATTCCCTGATCCAGCTGTTGATCCTGCCAGACACTCGTGCCCCTCTTGACTCTTGTGTTACCTGTATACACTACCAGGGCCCTTGAGTCGGAGCCGCAAGAGAGATCTCCTCCTGCAAGTCGGGCTCTACCACCAGGTACGTGACAGTATCAGACAGCCATGTCCGAGCCCGCGCAGGGAGCCTCTCCCATGGACGAACTTTGTCTGCATCTGACTGGCCTCACCCAGGCTGTTAAGAGTCTCCAGGAGGGATACACTCGTTTGGATGAAATGGTCCAAGCTCTCACTTCACCCACAACCGCTCAGGGGCCTCTTCCGTCCGCTGCCGTCTCCAGCACCTCTTCTCCGACAGTGGTAATGTTGCCTCCCGAACCCAGGGTTCCCACGCCTGAAAAGTTTTCTGGAGAGCGAAGTAAATTCAGAGCATTCCAGAACTCTTGTGAACTGTACTTTGCCCTACAGCCTCGCACCTTCTCACTTGAGGCCACCAAGGTGGGATTCGTGGTGTCCTTGCTCCTGGGAGATCCTCAAGCTTGGGCTCATCGTTTGCTGGAACAGAAAGCAGGGGTCCTAACCAACCTGACCACCTTCTTTGATACGATGGCCCAGCTCTACGAGGACCCTCAACTCTCCGCCACGGCTGAAGCCGCCCTGCATACCCTTCAACAGGGGCGTATGGCCGTAGAGGATTATGTCGCTGAGTTCCGCCGTTGGAGTACAGATACGGACTGGAATGATGCGGCCCTTCGTTACCAGTTTCGTATGGGGCTCTCAGACTCACTGAAAGATGAACTGGCTCGTGTGGGAGTCCCAAAAACTCTGGATGCCCTGATTAATCTGGCCATTCAAATTGATCGACGGCTGAGAGAGCGAAGAGCTGAAAGAGGTGCTGGGCCTACTCGTCCCTCCTGGATGCTGCCTCGGGTACCTAACTACTCTCATCCGGCTCCCACTCCTAGTCCTGTTCCAGCACCTGATACTTCCGAACCTATGCAGCTCGGAGTCCTTCGCCCTGCTCTCACGATGGAGGAACGCCAACGTCGTCGGGTCAACAACTTGTGCCTTTACTGCGGGGAACCTGGGCACTACATCAGGAACTGTCCTGCCAAGCTCCGTAAGTGCATGTCTGTCTCGTCTGGCTCAACTACTGCTTGGCTTAAGACATCTTCTCACCTCGCCCTTTCTGTCTCGTTGCAGCTCCCAGGAAGGACTTTGCAGGTCCCCGCTATCATTGACTCGGGGGCTTGTAGCTGTTTCATGGACTCTTCTTTTGCCAGTAAACACCTAATCCCTTTGCTGTACAAGGCTCAAGGACTCTCTATCCACCTGGCCGATGGCTCCACAATAAAATCTGGACCAGTCACGCAAGAGACTACACCCCTTTCAGTTTCTGTCTCTAATCTGCATCAGGAAATGCTTCGCTTGGACATTATTCCATCTCCTTTGTTTCCAATCATCCTTGGCATGCCATGGTTGCAGGCCCATAACCCTGCTATAAACTGGGTGACCGGGGAGATCACATTTTTCTCTCCTTATTGCCAGCAGTACTGTCTCCTGAAGAATCCTGGCGAATCCTCTGCCTTACTATGTCTGGACTCTGATTCTGAGCTTCGCCAAGCAGTTCCTGAAGTATACCATGACTATCTAGACGTCTTCAGTAAGAAGGGGGCGGAAACTCTGCCGCCCCATCGGGCATATGACTGCCCCATTGAACTCCTCCCCGGGGCTGAAATTCCCTTTGGCAGGATCTTTCCACTGACCGAACTGGAACAGGAGACTCTGAAAATGTACATACGAAAACCTGAAGAAAGGCTTCATTCGACCCTCCACTTCTCCAGCAGGTGCAGGCATCTTCTTTGTGGAAAAGAAAGACCATACCCTCCGGCCCTGTGTTGACTACAGAGAGTTAAATAAGATAACAGTAAAGAATCGATACCCGCTTCCTCTGGTACTAGAATTATTTCAGAGACTGGGAACTGCTTCTACCTTCACTAAGCTGGATCTCAGAGGGGCCTACAATCTGGTTCGTATCAGAAGTGGGGATGAGTGGAAGACAGCTTTTCGTACCTGCTTTGGGCATTTCGAATATCTGGTGATGCCCTTCGGATTGTGCAATGCTCCCGCTACCTTCCAGTTTTTCATTAATGATGTCTTCCGGGACTATTTAGACTTGTTTGTCATTGTCTACCTTGACGATATCCTATTTTTTTCCCCTTCTCTGGACTCTCATCGCAAACATGTTAAATGTGTCCTGGACCGGCTCCGGCAACACGGGCTGTACGCCAAGGCTGAAAAATGTGCTTTTGAACAAGAAAGTATCTCATTTCTGGGCCTAGTTATTTCTGTTGAAGGAATAAGGATGGATCCACAAAAGATTTCTGCAATTCTTGACTGGCCAGCTCCCACTGACAAGAAAGGGGTCCAACGTTTTGTTGGCTTCGCCAATTTTTACAGGAAATTTATCAAGGGGTTCTCCGCTATCATCTGCCCAATCACGCAACTAACCAAGCAAGGGGTGCGTTTTCATTGGTCCCCAGAAGCTCAAGTCGCTTTCGAGTCCCTCAAGAGACTGTTTACCTCCGCGGATGTCTTAAAACATCCCGATTCTTCTCTACCATTTGTCTTGGAAGTAGACGCCTCTGAAATCGCTGTTGGAGCTGTCCTCTCCCAACGACAAGGTACCAAAGCTTCACTTTTTCCAGTTGCCTTCTTTTCCCGAAAGCTGTCCCCCGCGGAGAGAAATTATGACGTAGGTGATCGGGAATTACTGGCCATAAAATCTGCCCTGGAAGAATGGCGATACCTGTTAGAAGGAGCTGCTCATCCTATCCTGATCTACACAGATCACAAGAACCTGGAATACCTGAAGTCTGCAAAGAGGCTGAGACCGCGACAAGCTAGGTGGGCCTTGTTCTTTTCCAGGTTCTCATTCCATGTTACTTACCGGCCCGGCTCCAAGAACACGAAACCCGATGCCCTCTCTAGGATGTTTCACAAATCCGAAGAAACTTCGCCCCCTGACACTATCCTGGCCCCAGGGAACTTTCTCCTGCTACAGGAAGATCTGCTCTCGCGATTGAAACAAGCTTCCATGGGGTCAACACCCACTGTTGGAACTGAGTTACAGGTCAGGGATGGACTGTTTTGGTACGGCAGCAAAATCTTTGTACCCGAATGCTTACGGGTGGCCATTCTCGAACTTTGCCATGATCATGCACTAGCAGGACACTTTGGTGCCTACAAGACTGCTGATCTTGTCCAGCGTACTTTCTGGTGGCCCCAAGTATTTAAGGACTGTAGGAGTTACGTGGAGTCCTGCACCACCTGTGCTCGGAGCAAAACCCGTAGGTCCAGAGCCTGGGGGTTACTGAAACCTCTGCCCATTCCAGACAGGCCTTGGAAGATGTTGTCTATGGACTTCATTGTCGACCTACTCCCTGCAGCTGGGCATACTGCCATCTTTGTGGTGGTAGATCGGCTGTCTAAAATGGCCCATTTCATTCCGATGAAGGGTACCCCCTCTGCTTCCGAGACTGCCCAGATGTTTATCAGGGAAATAATTCCACTTGATGGAATCCCGACCAATATAGTTTCTGACCGCGGAGTGCAATTTACCTTGCGGTTTTGGAAAGCGCTGTGTAAAGTCCTGGGAATTACGCTATCATTCTCCACCGCTTACCATCCTCAGACGAATGGTCAGACCGAGAGGACCAATCAGACCCTCGAGCAATACCTGCGTTGTTTTTCATCCTTTTCTCAAGATGACTGGGTCACACTGCTTCCGTTGGCCGAATTTGCGTATAACAATTCCATGCATTCTGCTACCAAGCAAAGTCCGTTTTTTGCTAATTATGGTTTTCATCCAGCTTTCCTTCCTAATTCTATTCCCGAGTGTTCTGTGCCAGCAGTCCTGGAAACTATACATTTTTTCTCCTCGAACAACCAATTATTACAGAAGACCATGGCAAGATCCCAGGAGCAGAATAAGGAAGTGTTCGACAGGAAGAAGCGGGGTGAATTGTTGCTCGAACCAGGTGACCGTGTATGGTTATCCTCTGTGAACCTTAGATTGTCTTGTCCTTCCAGGAAATTGGGTCCCAAATTCCTGGGCCCTTTCCCTGTAAAGAGGAGAATTAACGAGGTGGCTTATGAGCTGGAGCTCCCGGATTCACTCAAAATCCATCCTGTTTTTCACGTCTCCCTGTTGAAACCCTTTGTCCCCAATCCTTTTCCTGACCGGAATGTGAATCATCTGGACCCTGTAATAGTGAATGGGGAGGAAGAATTTGAAGTTGAAGCTATCCTGGACTGTAGGAAAAGGAATAACCAAGCTCAATTTTTAATTAAATGGAAAGGCTATGGCCCGGAGGAGAATTCTTGGGAGCCTGTGGAGAATATCCATGCAAAGACTTTAATCCAAGCTTTCAGGAGATTGCACCCTGAAAGATGGGCCCGGTTGGGCATCCGGAGGCTGCCCCTTGAGGGGGGGCAATGTCACGAGGATCCTGCCAGCAGTGGTCAGTCCGGACCTTCCGCCGCGCGTCCGCGTGTGTGAGCTCGTTGGCGCCAGGCGGGCTATTTAACTCAGTTGGTCACATCCAGTTCTTGCTGTCTGATCTACAGCGTGCGAGTGCCCTGATTCTGAGTACCTGCCTTCTGTGACCTGTTGACCCGGCTTGTTTACCTACTGCTCCTGCTATCCGCCTGCATCTGACCTCGGCCTGCCTGACCTTCCCTCTGCTTGATCCTTCGGTGCCTTGCTGCCTGCCCGTTTACCGACCCGGCTCATCCGACTATCCACCTGCTTGATCCTTGGTACCTCTGCTGACCGCCTGACCTCCGACCCGGCTTGTCCGACTGCTCTGCTTCCAGCCTCCTGTTCCGGTGCCGTCTGCTGCTCTACCTCCAGTAGTGGTTCCAGCACCTGCCTGAAGTCCTGCCTCTGCCTGAGTTCCTGCATTGGTGTCCTGGTCCAGCCTCTCTGCCTGCCGCTCTACTTCAGCTTCCTGCACCTGCCTGCTGATCCTGTTTCCCTCCGAGTCCAGCCATTCCCTGATCCAGCTGTTGATCCTGCCAGACACTCGTGCCCCTCTTGACTCTTGTGTTACCTGTATACACTACCAGGGCCCTTGAGTCGGAGCCGCAAGAGAGGTCTCCTCCTGCAAGTCGGGCTCTACCACCAGGTACGTGACACCTATACTGAGAAAGGACTACTGCAGCAGAAGGGCAGCAGTCAGCAGTAGTGCACCTCAACCCTATGTATTGTGGACATATACCAGGCCTTTACGGAATAGCAGACTGTACCTCACTCAACCCTATGTACTGTAGTACCCTATACCTTACCAGTCCTTATAAGGACCTTTGTGGAACAAGTAGGTTGTGAATGATTAGCAGACTGTACCTCGGTCCCTATACTGATAAAGGACTACTGCATCAGAAGGGCAGCAGTAGTGCACCTCAACCCTATGTATTGTGGACCTATACCAGTCCTTACGGAATAGCAGACTGTACCTCACTCAACCCTATGTACTGTAGTACCCTATACCTTACCAGTCCTTATAAGGACCTTTGTGGAACAAGTAGGTTGTGAATGATTAGTAGACTGTACCTCAGTCCCTATACTGATAAAGGGCTACTGCAGCAGAAGGGCAGCAGTCAGCAGTCAGCAGTAGTGCACCTCAACCCTATGTATTGTGGACCTATACCAGTCCTTACGGAAAAGCAGACTGTACCTCACTCAACCCTATGTACTGTAGTACCCTATACCTTACCAGTCCTTATAAGGACCTTTGTGGAACAAGTAGGTTGTGAATGATTAGCAGACTGTACCTCAGTCCCTATACTGATAAAGGACTACTGCAGCAGAAGGGCAGCAGTCAAGTATAATATTCTTTCTATATTTGGAAGAAAAAATATTATACGTGTACAAGCCTATTACCATACCAGTCCTGAAAAGAACCTTTGTGGACCTAATAGTAACAGCTACTGATTAAACTGACTGTCCCTCACTGCCTCACACACAGCTTCCTGCCTGTCCCTATTTAAACTGACAAAACAGAGGCTGCTGGAACAATAACTTGAATAGCACTTTTGTGGACCTAATAGTAACAGCTAATGATTAAACTGACTGTCCCTGCAGCACACAGCATCCTGTCCCTCTCTCTACACTGACAAAAGACAGGCTGCTGCAAAAATCAGTAGCACAGCAGTGCCTCAAACCTATATCCTGAACTACACCTAACACCTATACCAGTCCTGAAAATAACTTTTGTGGACCAAATAGCTAGCGATTTGGGTCACTGCAGTCTCTCCCTACTCCACACAGCAACCTCTCCCTATAGTGACAGAAGAAAGAATGTAAAATGGCCACCGGATCGGGTCTATTTATAAGTTAGGGGGAATGTCCAAGTGTCCATGTGCTGTAATGTCTCAATTGGCTGTCCTGTACCCCATGATGGATGTGTCATCATAGGTCAAAGTTCTTTTACACAGTAAACACAGAAGTCCGCCGGGCGAATGGCGACAATAGTCCCCCGGGCGAACCGTTCGGCTATCCCTAATTCTTAGTAAAAAAAAATCCAAAAAATCGCAATAAGCGTATATTGATTGGTTTGCGCAAAAGTTATAGTGTCTACAAAATAGGAAATAGTTTTATGCCATTTTTTTTTACTAGTAATGACGGCGATCAGCGACTGCGACGCATCGGACACATTTTTGGGACCATTGGCATTAATACAGCGATCAGTGCGATTAAAATTGCATTAATTACTGTAAAAATGTCACTGGCATTGAAGGGGTTAACACTAGGGGGCAGTGAAGGGGTTATTATGTATCCTAGGGAGTGTTCTAACTGAAGGGGGGATGAGACTGTGCAGGGAAACTAACAGATCGCTGCTCATACTCTGTATGTACAGACGATTTGTCACTTCACTGCTCAGAGACCCGGAAACTGTGTGTTTACACACACATCTCGCGGTTCTCCGTGTGCCCTGAGCAATCGCCGGAGCCCGGGGGTGATCGAGACCACCGGGCACTCGCATCGGCTTGGGGAGCGAGCGGGGGGGCGTGCATGTGCGCCTCCGGCGGCATGCAAGCATTCCATAGTGGCTGTTTATGTTACCGACGTGACGTAACATAACGGCGATTTGCGCAGCCGAGCCATGCTGCCGCAGTACAGCTGGTCGGCAAGTGGTTAAGAAAAACCCGCCACATGCTTTTTCTAAACTCTCCAGAATATGTATAATTTATGGTATATTAGTTTAAAATAGGCACGTATTGGATATCTTGTTTTTTTTTTGTTTTTTTTTTAAAGAAACAAATAAAATAAATCCAATAAATAAAGTGCATCCAAAACCAACACATTTTTTAAAATGTAAGATTGACTGGTAAGAAGTTAGAGCCACTGTCAGGTTTTTGATGCTGTGTGCCCTCTGGGGAGATTTAGCCCTCTTTTTCCCCTGGTGACCAATGTCACTGGGACTGAAATTGGAAGAAAATCCAAAATTTGGAGTTGCCACCAGAATAGAAAGTAGAGGAATTATTTTAATGGGGGCACTTGCTTTTGAGATTTCTCTTATGATTGAGAGACTTCCTCACAATTTTTTATATAAAGAACAAATGACAATTAAAAGAAAATTACATAGTTTTTATTTATTACCTACTGCAGGGCTCGACAAACCCCAGGCGCCAGGTCACCCAATGCGACCAGAAATCGCAACCTGGCGCCTAAGCTGCCACCAGCCCACTCACTATTGATGCCCCAGACATGCAGCGCATTAACACTGACTGCTGTCCTCCTCCCTCCTCCACACTCAGCGGCGCCGCGCTAAATGTGTGAAACTGACAAGCAACTGAGAGAGGAGGATCTGTCAGATTTCAGCTTGATGTCGGGGTGGGCGGGACCCGGTCGGAGTGGGCGGGACCTGGTCGGTGTGGGCGGGACCCAGCAGCTATCAAACACCAGCCAATGGGATCTTGGCGGGCTGCTACATGTATGTGGCCCCGCCCACCCAGACATCAAGCTCAAATCTGACAGATCCGCCTCTCTGTTACTTGTCAGCAGGGGCGTAACTATAGGGGGTGCAGCAGTTGCGACCGCAACCGGGCCCTGTGATGCAGGGGGCCCATGCAGCCCCCTCTACATATGGCTGCTCTTTAGTTGTGCATTACCCGCATGACCTGTGTCCTCAGCCGGCTCCTCAAAGTACCCCTCTTCTGCTCCATGCATTGCCCCTCAGTCCAATGTCTGTTCTCCCCAGCCAGAGTCCCGCCCATCCCGAGTCCGGCCCACACTGCACTGCATACTTCTCCCTGGTAAACAAACTTTAAGCACACAGATGCAGTGCAGCCCTATGAGAGCCGGCTCCCCGGAGGACACTGCAGGCTTGTCTGCCAGCCCCCCCTCCTCCCCCGTCATACACAGATGATGAAAGGTCTTTCTGGGAGATATGCTGATCGCCAATATGGATGAGTGCACGGCCTACAGCTTGGTCATGGTGAGTGAGAGGACCCCATCCCCCACACACCATTATATACCCCCTCCATCTCCCCCTGGGGACAGGGACCCCTTCTCACGTGGGGACAGGGACCCCCACCTCCCCTGGGGACAGGGACCCCTTCTCACCTGGGGGCAGTAACTTCATCTGCCCTGGAGAAAAGGACCTCATCTCTTCTGGGGACGGGGACCCCATCCTGCCTAGGGACAGTCCCCCAATGGGGCACCTAAAAATAAAAAATAAAATAATCAAAAAAAAATACTGATACCAGTGGTGGAACTACAGGGCTCACAAAGGGCATACCTGTGACCACGCCCTGGAGTTCCACCACTGGACTCGGAGGGAAGGGCCCTGGCTAGGGTTCAGTTGGGGCCCTTCATGGTTTCTTGCATCGGGGCCCTGATGGTTCTAGTTACGCCACTGCTTGTCAGTTTCACACCCCGGCTGGGTCCCGCCCATTCCGACATTAAGCTAAATTCTGACAGCTCCTCTGTTACATTTCAGTAACAGAATGCTCTGTGTGAAACCTGCCAGTGCCACCTGCCAGCGCCAATCAGTGCCACCGCCAATCAGTGCCACCTGCCACCACCAATCAGTGCCACCTGCTAGTGCCAACCAGTGCCGCCGCCAATCAATACCACCTGCAACCACCAACCAGTGCCACCTGCAACCACCAACCATGCCAATCAGTGCCACTTGCCAGTGACAGTGCCACCTGCCACTACCAATCAGTGCCACCTACCAGTGCCAACCAGTGCCACCTGCCAGTGCCAACCAGTGCCACCTGCCAATGCCAATCAGTGCCACCATCAGTCAGTGCCACCTGCCAGTGCCAAGTGTCACCGCCAACCAGTGCCACCACCAACCAGTGCCACCTGCCAGTGCCAACCAGTGCTGCCTGCCACCGCTAATCAGTGCCACCTGCCACCATCTACCAATGCCACCTGTAACCACCAATCAGTGCCACCTGCCAGTGCCACCGCCAATCAGTGCCAACTAGTGCCACCGCCAACCAGTGCCACCTGCAAACACCAACCAGTGCCACCGCCAATCAGTGCCATCTGCCAGTGACAACAGTGCCACCGCCAACCAGGGCCACCTGCCATCACCAACCAGGGCCACCTGCCACTTCCAAATCAGTGCCACCTGCCAATCAGTGCCACGTGCCAGTGCCACTGCCAGTGCCACCTGCCAGTTCCAAACCTGTGTCACCTGCCAATGCCAACCAGTGTCACTTGCCAATGCCATCTGTCAGTTCCACGTCCCTGTCAGTGGCAACCAATGCCACCTGCCACCGCCAGCCAGTGCCACCTGCCACAGCCAATCAGTGCCACCTGCCAGTGCCAACCAGTGCCACCTGCCAGTGCCAACCAGTGCCATTGCCAATCAGTGCCACTTGTCACCACCAATCAGTGCAACCTGCCACCACCTACCAGTGCCAGCTGCCACCACCTACCAGTGCCACCTGCCAGTGCCACCTGCCAGTGCCACCTGCCAGTGCCACTGCCAATCAGTGCCAATCAGTGCCACTTGTCACCACCAATCAGTGCAACCTGCCACCACCTACCAGTGCCACCTGCCACCACCTACCAGTGCCACCTGCCAGTGCCACCTGCCAGTGCCACCACCAATTAGTGCCACCTACCAGTGCCACCTGCCACCACCTACCAGTGCCACCTGCCAGTGCCACCACCAATTAGTGCCAACTAGTGCCACCGCCAACCAGTGCCACCTGCCAACACCAACCAGTGCCACCGCCAATCAGTGCCATCTGCCAGTGACAACTAGTGCCACCGCCAACCAGGGCCACCTGCCAGTTCCAAACCAGTGCCACCTGCCAATCAGTGCCATGTGCCACCGCCAGTGCCACCTGCCAGTGCCACCACCAATTAGTGCCACCTGCCAGTGCCACTGCCAATCAGTGCCAACTAGTGCCACCGCCAACCAGTGCCACCTGCCAACACCAACCAGTGCCACCGCCAATCAGTGCCATCTGCCAGTGACAACTAGTGCCACCGCCAACCAGGGCCACCTGCCAGTTCCAAACCAGTGCCACCTGCCAATCAGTGCCATGTGCCACCGCCAGTGCCACCTGCCAGTGCCAGTAGTGCCACCTGCCAGTTCCAAACCAGTGTCACCTGCCAGTTCCAACCAGTGTTACCTGCCAATGCCAACCAGTGTCACCTGCCAGTGCCATCTGGCAGTTCCACGTGCCTGCCAGTGCCAGCCAGTGCCACCTGCCAGTGCCACCTGTTGCCAGCCTTACTCTTTCTGGTCAGCCCATAACCCTGATGTAACAGCGTTTCATTGGAGTTATTGACTGGGTGCTCTATTGTGAGTTAGGGAAAAGGGGTAAAAATTAGTGGCCTTACCCCGGGAGCTGACAATCCATACCACTCTAAAAAAAACAAATTTGTCAACCCCTGACCTACTGCATATAAATATATATATATATAAAAAAAGAGATTTCTGTACTTGCGTATAATAGTAGTATAGTCTATGATCAGTGGGTTGTTCAAAAGCAGTTTTGGCTCTAGGACAAGAAGTGAAGGGAAATCTCTCCAATGGGAAACAGATAGCAAAAATAAATCTAACAGAGGTTATAACCCTGCCTTACTCTATTCAAAATAAAAAACTGTTTTGCCCTTAGTTCTGTTTTGAAACAAACAATCCAAACTAGTTATTTTAGGAATCCCTCCTCTCTCATGTATTCCTAAGCCCTTGTACACACGGTCGGAGATTCTGACGGAATGTGTCCTATCGGACCGGTTTGTCGGATAATCCGACTGTGTGTGGTATGCATCGGACTGTTTCCGACTGAATATCCGACGGACCCAATTTTCCAACTTGTTGGAAATATTTTCCGACAAACTGGTCCGATAGGACATACTCCGATCATGTGTAGAGAATTTTGATTGGACACAGTGCCACGCATGCTCAGATCAAATTCCTAGACCAAAGCTATTGGCTACTAGCCTGAACGTAGTCCCATCGTAACAAAATTACGTCATCACGTTCTGAATGATCGGATTTTCGACAACTTTTTCCGACCGTGTGTATGCAACAGTTTCGGAAAAGATCCGACGGACAAAATCCGACGGATTTGGTTGTCGAAAACTCAGACCGTGTGTACAGGGGCTAATAGTAACATGTGAGTCTGATTTCCTAAGAGAGGTAAAAATATACTGTACACATAATTTTTTGAATATTCACTTGAACTATCAATCATGTGAAAAGCAAATTATCCTTTGCTTATTTTGTCTTCATATGACTGGATAAATTAACCAATATTTACACAATTTATCATGTTAAGTTTCTCATGCCTTAAGTAAATGAGCTTAATGGTGTGTGTGCGCTCAAGAATAGAAGCAGATCCTCCATCAAAAGGCTGTCACTGAGATACAGGCTTAAGCATAGTCTAGAACACTTATGCCGCGTACACATAACCAGACTTTTCGACAGACTTTCCGAAGGAACGGACTTGGCCACACACAAGCACACCAAAATGTAACGGATTTGAACGTGATGACGTACGACTGGACTAGAATAAGGAAGTTCATAGCCAGTAGCCAATAGTTGCCCTAAGGTCAGTTTTTGTCTGTACTAGCATACAGACTAACTAGCATACAGACTAACTGATTTTTTGACCGGACTCGAGTCCGTCTGAAAGGTTTTATTTCGAGAATGACAGGCCATGCATTATGTGGGGCAGACATGGGCTAGCATGAGGGGAATGCTGCTGCTTGTTTTGCAGGTTGCTATTGGCCACAGCAGTTGATAACAGCGCCTGATTGGAGGATTTGGCCGGCAGGGAAAAAGCCCATGGAACAGGAGGTTTTATAAGGGGCCCGTCCGGCCTTTACTGTCAGTCTGCCACCACAAGACCGGGACTGCGGCAGGACCGACGGTATGGAGCGTTCGCAAAAACGAAGAGAGAGTCTGCTGCGCCATCTGCTTGAGAAGGCTGGGAGGAGTGGCTTCTACAATGCCTGGAGGCCGGTCAGCCTGATCTGCCTGGTCCTTCCCCCATTCAAGAAAACATGACAGAAAAGATGGAGGATCCCTCTGCGAGCATGCGCAGTCTGCGCCCGCAAACACGGAGGGGGAAGAGGAGACTGAAGACAGCTGCTTCTCCTAGTCCACACAAAAAAGGAGAGAGCCAGCATCATTCCTCTCAGAAATGCCCCCCTCGCCAGGAGGACACCAGTCAGCAGTCAGCTGCCAGCAGCATTCAAGACAGGAGTTTGCCTAATGGTGAGACATGCTCTAACCTTGTTGTATCTGATTTAAATAAACTAGTTAAATCACTGTCGCCTTGTGAATGATCTTAAAGGGGTACACACTGGTGGTACTGATTTTAAAGTAAATGAAGCATTTGACTCTGAATTTAACTAGACTTGTTACACAAGTTGAATATGTCTAAAGGAGCACATTTCTCTGGTGCATTATATAATTCTAGTCACGCTATTGATAGTAAAGGGGTACAGCTGTCTGGTGTATTTTACAGAATAGTACATATGTTGGTATTAAAGGAACGGATGGCGCACACTATTCTGGTGCTTTTAATAATGCTAACCTTAATGCTGTCTTTGAGAGGGCACGTTTACATGGTGCTATTCCGCAAACTGATAATAGCATGTTTCAGAAAGTAGATGTAGTCAGCCCATTCTGGCAGAACTTCAGAGGTACAAAACGCTGATACGAATATGGCAGAGGTTAACACAAACGCTGATACGAATATGGCAGAGGTTAACACAAACGCTTGTACAGATTCACAAGCCCTTTCCCTCTTCACGCACAGTGGCTGAGTCATCATTTAGAGTACCTATGCCATGCAACATTTCACCGTTGGGTTTCTACTTGTCAGACTCGGTTAAGGAAAAAATTTGTAAGGGTGACTTTGTTGAGCTAATGTCATTGTTGCCTGCTTCCAGAGAATTCCTCACTAATGCCGCGTACACACTACCAGTTTTTCTACTGAGTTTTTCCTTCAGGTTTACCAAAACCATGTAGTGTAAGGGCCTTCTTGATTGCATACACATTGAAACTCCTAAGGTTTGACATCATATTATATAGTTTTGGTAAATCTGAAGGAAAAACTGATAGTGTGTATGGAGCTTAAGTCTGACAAGAAAACGGACGACCGCTCTGAGGAAGATAGGAGGAGGTCTGTTCCAAGAACTTTTCAAAATTGGCTGCAGGCTTTCTGCATTTATGCAGCCGTGCTGGGTGAACGTTTTCCTGAGAGGTGTTTTCATGTTTGTTTCAGCATGTAGTTATTATTGCTGAAGCTTTTTGCCACTTTGGGGGAACAGCCTGGTTCACCTATGATGAAAACTTTAGACAAAAGTTGTCGGTTCACCCGTCTTTGCAATGGGGATGCAAGGATGTGGGTTTGTGGCTGAACCTCATGCTGCCGCAGAAGCCGCAATTTGCACCCTGGTCGGTGGCTCCGCAGAATACATTTTGTAAGGGTTTTTGTTTCGCCTTTAATGAAGGGCAATGTAAATTCTTTTCAAATTGCAGATACAAGTATGAGTGCTCTTACTGCAGTGGTGCCGACCCCGCAAACAGATGTTTTCAGAGGTCAGCAGCGTCTTCACCCACGCCGTTATCTAGGGATGCAAGCGGAAAGGGCCATGACGCCAGTGAACTTGCCAAGCATGCTGCTGTGGCTAGATTGCTACCCAGACCGCACGATGGCCCGGTTACTAACTGATGGTTTTACTGAAGGTTTTTTAGTTCTCTCCTTCACCGGTGAAGGTTGCATTCTAGTTAGGAATTTGCGTTCTGCTAGGTTGCTTCCTGATATTGTGCAAGGAAAAATAGATAAAGAGGTCTTAAAAGGTCGGGTAGCTGGCCCTTTCGACCACCCACCTTTTCCTAACTTCCGGCTCTCTCCCTTGGGCATCGTTCCCAAGAAGGAGCAGGGGAGTTTTAGACTCATCCACCACTTGTCGTATCTGTCGGATACTTTGCTTAATGATGAGGTCTCGGAGGTGTTGGCCCCGGTTTCTTACGCCTCTTTTGACGAAGCACTGGTGCTATTGCGGCATTTCGGGCAGGGAGCATTGTTAGCCAAGGCGGACGTTAAATCTGCCTTTCGCCTGCTACCCGTGCACCCTCAAGGTTTTAATTCCCTTGGTTTGCATTTTTAGAACCGTTTTTATTTTGACAAATGCCTGCCAATAGGCTTTTCCTTATCATGCTTTTATTTTGAATGCCTTCCTGAGGGAGGTTTTCTGCATTATCTTAACGACTTTTTGTTCATAGGCCCAGAGGACTCGCCGTTATGTTTTAAGTAGCTGGATAAATTTTTTCTTATGTGTAATTCTTTTGGTATTCCCATCGCCCATGAGAAGACGGTTTTTCCATATTCTACCATTGAGTTCTTGGGTATTACTATTGACTCCGCATGGATGGAGTTTAGGATGCCCGGAGAAAAGTTGCGCCGTATGAGATAGTTGATTTCCGTGTTTCTATCTAAGCGCAAAGTGTTTTTAAAGGAGGCACAATCCCTATTGGGTCTTTTTGCATTCGCAGCCAGAATTTTTTCTAGGCATTTTGCCCTGTCTACTAGAGTTTTAAAAAAAACCTACTCTCATGTTCATATCTCTGCAAATGTCAAAGAAGACTTAAAGATTTGGGATTCTTTTCTTTCCTTTCCTCTTTTAATGGATCCACGGTTTGGCAGCAATCTTTTACGGACATCTTTCAATTGAATTTCTTTACGGATGCTGCGGGTTCATCCGGCTTCGGAGCCTTTTTGGACGGCCATTGGTGTGCTTCCGAATGGCACTCCAGCTGGCTCCACCAAGAAATTTTGAGGAATATAGTCCTCCTTGAACTATTTCTGGTTATAGTTTCAGTTGTGATATGGAAGGAGCATTTTATGAACTGTAGGGTTTTAGTACATACAGATAACAGAGGTGTGCTCTTCGCTATCAATATGCTAGCAACTGAATCTGAAATGGTTGTTAAGTTGTTATGTTTTTTAGTGTTGCATTGTTTACGTTTCAATATTTGGTTAAAAGCATGTTACCTACCTGGTTTAGAGAACAATTTAGCTCACGCATTATCTCGTTCGCAGTTCGAGAAATTCCGGGATTTGGCTCCTTCGGCGGATCAGCGCGGCACCCCTTGCTCAGATTTCCTCTGGGGCTTGATCTTGGACTAATAGCTACTCACATCCGGAATTCAGTAGCGCAGAAGACATAGCAGGAATATGAGTTAGCTTGGTCTAGATGGTGTTCTTTTTGCTCAAGCAACAATATTGATGTATTAAAAGTAGCTGTGTATGTCTCTCTAGCTTTTGTCTCTTCCCTGATTGAATCTGAACTTAGTCCTGCTTCAATTAGCAAAATTTTGGCTAGAGTGTAATTTTTTCTGAAGTTTTTTGGACGACCAGCTTTGACATCTTTCTTTCAAGTTTGTCAATTGCTTAAAGGCATCCGGAAATC
Organism: Lithobates pipiens; assembly: GCF_037356315.1. NCBI lineage: Eukaryota > Metazoa > Chordata > Amphibia > Anura > Ranidae > Lithobates > Lithobates pipiens. The sequence continues at coordinate 336,422,406 of NW_027507764.1, read as the reverse complement.
TGTCCCTACTAAGGACGACCGTCGGCCTATTTCGGTTGACTTGCTAGCTAAACTTTTGGCAGTTTTGGAGTTTGTTTGTACTTCTAGTTTTGAAACTTTGCTGTTTAGGGCAGTATTTTCAATTACCTTTTTTGGTGCTATAAGGATTGGTGAGCTCACAGCTCAAAATAAGGCATCCACTTATTTTCTTTTGTTCAATCACATAGCCCTGTCTCCCGACTGTTTACGCCTATTTATTTGTAGATCTAAGACTTTTGGCTTGGGTAGGGGTCAGTGGGTATCTCTGGCTAGATCTCCCAATCCCATGATATGCCCAGTGTCCAATGCGGCCAGCTTCATGTCCATACGTCCCTCTTTTGAAGTTTCCTTTTTTATCCACCAGGAGTTGTCCCCGCTAACCAGATACCAATTTTTGGCTGTTTTAGCCTCCTGCCTTAAACGACTTAATCTATCGGGTTTTAAATTCTCATCTCACTCTTTTAGGATTGGGGCCGCTACAGCTGCCAATCTGCTGGGTTTCCCTCCGGAAGGTCAAAAAAGGGTTGGTAGATGGGCTAGTAATAGGTACAAAATTTATGTTCGCCCCGAATTATTAACATTATGATTTTGTTTCAGATCCAGCTAAAATTACAATCTGGATTGTAGGCCACTCCTTCGTTTTCTGGACTGGTATGCAGGCTTCCTAGTGGATTTATTCAAGTAATTTAGGTCTATATGTTAATGACTTTAAAGTTTTATGGTCTGGTGTTCGGGGGTTAAGATGGCGTAATCTTAGAGGCCATTTAATTAATTTGGTTAATTAGTGTAGCACTAAGTGCTGTATAAACAATATACGTGAAAGTATAATTAAACGTACAGTTTGAATAGGATCATACAATATAGTGCACGGAAAAGATCAGTGTAAACAAAAAAGAAGGGAGAACTATATAAACATGGTTCAAAATGAAAGAACTCAATCCAATGTGTCCTATGGCTGTAATAGTCCACAAGTTGTGCAGAGAAATTAATATTCCTGTGAGGAACACGGATTCAATCTGAATATGGTGCTGGAAACTTGAAACAGTTTGTCTGAAGACACATCTACACCGACCATTCAAAGATGAAAAGATGGGTACTCTTACCGGTATGGTTGGACACACATGCCATACGACAGTGGGTCATAAAGGCTTAGAGTCTCATTCTGGTGCTGTATGTGCAAGGTGGTTGGATGGATCCTGATAGGGGGTCCTCACCTCTCCATCTTGGGACTCCAAAGGAGCTAGCACTTAAATCGTAAGTGTATCCAGAACTGGCTCTCTCTTTCTCCTCCAAAACTCAGGATGAAATATTTTTTTTTTTTGTATATGGAAAAAGAACACAAAAGGGGCTCCAAATGGTGCAGGTCAAACAAAGAAAATAAATAAAGTAAAGTAAATTTATTGCTATATGTCACAAATCACAGATGACATGCAAAATATTTTTTTCAGTAGATAGCATTGACATTCTAATTAAATCGTATGTCCATGCTATGTATATATCTTTTCTGTATGCACATTATTTGACGTTACTATTCTCGTGGGTGGTGACTCAAACGAGGAATTGTCATATTTCCATATTCTGACGGTTTCATACCCCCCTTTTTTTGTTGAATTTAATATATAATGTAGATTGTATTTTTTTTATATATAATTCATTCATTTAAACAGATGTACAGTCCCTTTTAGTTATGGGATGGTGTCATTCATTTAAACAGATGCACGGTCTTCTCTGTTGTGGGGTAGTATCACCCCACTTTGGTGACTGTCGTGCATCTGTTATGATATTCAGTATTGAATTTATGATACATTTGTTTCTTACACATTTTGTATATTTTGTATATTCTATGCTTGTGCGGTGACTCCATGCCTGTCTGTCTCTTTTTTGGGATTCGGGGACCCGGATATCCAAGGTCGGTGGGGATTAGTCGTCCAGCAATTTTTTATTATGTTAATGACTCCTTGGTGCTAGTCCATGACAGGCCATGCATTATGCAGACATGGGCTATCATGAGGGGAATGCTTGTTTTGCAGGTTGCTATTGGTCACAGCAGTTGGTAACAGTGCCTGATTGGAGGGTTTGGCCGGCAGGAAAAAAGCCTGTGGAACAGGAGGTTTTATAAGGGGCGGTCCGGCCATTACTGCCAGTCTGCTGCCACAAGAGCAGGACTCCCCCCCCCCCCCTTTTTTTCATCAGCAAGTCTGTTTATTGAGTTTTAAAACACTTAACAGAAAACAACATACATTGGTCATGACGAGTGTTAGCTTTGGTTCGTACAGAATTATGGTATAAGGCAAACTGTTACATGAAACGCGGCAGAAAATTTAAGGCATGACAGTGGTCTCAGCAGGCCGGCTCCATGGGTAGGGGGACTGCGTGGGGCTAAAACTTGCATCTCAGAAATATAGGTTACATTGACAATTGCAGATTCTTATTCCTTAGCAGAAGATAATGGGTTAAGTAGGGTGTGAATCTGAGGCTGTGGAGGCATCCGCTAGCCATTTGGACCAAATCTTGTCATATTTTTGCAGGCAACCCCTATTAGCATAACAATCTTTGTAAAGAGGCAGGCTGTTGTTGACAAATTGTTTAAACAAGGAGAGAGGAGGAGGAGTAGGCTTAATTCATCTGAGGGCTATGGCTTTGCGGGCGTAAAAGAGAAGTAGCCCAACCAGGGTGCGGCGTGCAACCGTAGGAATTATTTGCTCTATCAAGCCCAATAAACAAATTTTAGTCTTGGTGTTGTTTAGTGGGGGATTCGTCGTCCAGCATTGTCTGGATGGACAACGTATAAAATATATTTAGGTTGTTGTGTTATAGCCAAGATGGCTTTATATTATTTTAATTTTCATACCTCAATGTATTAGGTTACCCCTTGAACAACACCAGGGCCAGAAAATATTTACCAAACGAATAATTGGTTGTTAAAAGAAATGAAGTGTGTCTGTCATTGTGTTATTATGTTAATGACTCCTTGGTGCTAGCCCATGCACAAGGGTTCCCATTCAGAGAGAGCTAGATAGAAACAAATGCAGCTACAGGCACATCACTTCCTGCAAGTCACTTGGCTGAAAGAGACATACCCACCAGCCACTCTTCTAGTATGAACAAGGCATTGCTATCACCTGACAGCAGTGCCTTATAAAGAAACAATGGTATAAACTTACGTTGCTTAACTGACTGTGGGTCATTATTTAAACACAAGTCTTTACTTCTACTTTAACACTGGCCTCAGCATTAGATTCTAGCTCTATTCAGGCAAGCAACAAGCAGCCTATTTGCATAATTTTCTGTATCTATGCCACAATTCCTAAAACAGATTATGGCCTTAATTCAACCACCTGTATCCAGAGTTACAAAACTTTCCACCACCTTTTCCACTCCTGTTTCTCAAACGGAGTCAGACCCTGATATACCTGTCCTAGAGGCTACTGAATTAAAAGGGAATGAAGAGGATGTTGAGGCAGTGTTGGAGGAAGCTGTAGAAGATTTCACTCCTCTAGACTGGCACTCGCTTCATGCAACATGCTTGAAAAGCTCATTACCTCATTCCGCAAAAGCCTTGAATTTGTGCAAATAAACTCTCCTTTGTCTCACCTACCTACAAAGACTTAATCAACCCCTGTATGCTTTGAATATTTTCTGTCTTTTAAAGATCTGCTGATAGACACTTTTGCACGTTTTATTGCTATTGCATCTGCCTAAGGGTGCCCTGGCTCTAACCCTCTCTCCACCAGTTCTGTTTAAGAGACAATACATCTCTTTTTTTGCACTCAAAAAGTGACTGGTGCCCATGTTTCCAATTTGCATTACACCCATCATGCTTAATAACCCACTCTTCAAGGAAGGATGTCAGCAATCCCTGACTCTGGAGGTCACCATTAGGCCTTTAGGGGTCGGGGACACTGCTACAAGAGAAAGACGATGATTCTTCCGGCACTGAACTAGCCCAGAAGCACCTGGTACACAGACATACTCAGACATCTTGCAGATGACCCCTGGCCTCTTCACAACAGGCCAAATCTGCTATCTCAAGGCCCTCTGTTCCACCCTGCTTGACAATTTCTGCCTTTATAGCATGGATGTTGAAACTCAGGTGCTGAAAAAAGCAAGAGAAGCTAATTCCTTAAGTCAAGCTGTTTGTTTTATAGGGCACCCTTTGCAGCACCCTGTGCATCCCTGGGACCTTAACTTGGTTCTCTCTACCTTGGAGAAACCACTGATTGAACCTATCAGGCTTATTCCTTTAGAGATTCTCCCCAGCAAAGTAGCCTTTATGGTGGTCATTCCATCTGTCAGACATGTCTCTAATATAGTGGCCCTTTCTGTTAATAGCCCTTTCTCATACTGCACAACAAATTTCCAAAAGGAAATCCCTCAACATTGCCTGAACATAAACTCATTAAAGTGTACCTGAATTCTAATGTTTCCATCAGACAAACAGATTCCCAGTTTGTCCCTTCCTTGGGTACTCACAAAGGGAGACAAACTTCAAAATCTACCAATGCACAATGGATAAGAAATTTGAATGCTAGAGCCGATGCTCTAAACCTAAGATCTGTTGAAGTATCATGGGCTTTTAGTCACCAAGCTTCTTTCACCCAACTCTGTAAGGCCGCCACCTTGTTTTCTATTCACACTTTCTTAAAGTTTTACCAGGTACACGTTCAATCTTTTGCTGACGCAGATTCTGGCTGTAAGTTTCTTGCAGCAGCACTCTGAACCTGGGTATTTTATCCTTGTTGTTTTTGGGTCTGTTGGCACAGTTTGCCTAGTTGTTGCCCGCCCTTCTATTCATTGCTTGGGGACCTCCCATGGTACTGTACTATATCATTAAGATCAGAGGAATTTTGAATTTTGCCCACCCTTCTATTCATTGCTTGGGGACCACCCATGGTACTTGTGTTGGCAATGCTTAACTGATTAACGATACATAAAATAAGTGATTAAAACCTTTGTCTATATCAGAATAAAAACAAACGATAACGGTGCGAAAAGCTAAACAATTACATTTATTCATACAGAAAATAAACGTTAGAATAATTAGAAATGGTCAAATATCTCAAGTGATATTACAGTGTTGCCAGGCTACAAATATAATTTAGACCAAACTCAGCAATGGTTACAATGGGCATACATAGGCTATCAATATTTTAAGACAAATCCTAGGATAGAAAAGGTTAAGTAAAAAGTAAGGAGAGATAAAGGAATACTTTACACAGACATCCTGTCGTCTCGATGGTCTGGAGTCAAACAGAATTTGAAGCAACTCGCTCCTTATTTTATATTCATTCTCCACCAATCAACAAATGAAACGTGCTCATTGGTTCAGAGTTGCATCAAATTCTGATTGGCTACCTCAGAAGTCTCCTAAATGTTCATTGGTTCAGAGTTGCCTCAAAATCTGATTGGCTACCTCTGAAGCTTCCTAAATGTTCATACTCAGGTTTTAAGGTTCCAGTGCCTCCAGGTCTATGATTTAATAAACAACCCCCTTTGATCCCCAGCCCAAACAGTTCTGACATTTGCATGTCAATGGCCCCTGGGTAGATGGAGCCTCGACGTCTGCAAATGCTCTTTTCAAAACAAAAGGAATTCAATTAACACCTGAAGACATTCAATAGTTCCCAAGAGACAGGAAAAAAGTATCTTTAAAAGGTAGGCTGGGCCCCTATCTCATCTTGATATCACAAAATATATCATCTTATTCTGATACCTACATACACGTACACACACACACACACATACACACACACACACACACACACACACACACACACACACACACACACACACACACACACACACACACACACATGGGACTGTTAATGCCACCCTTCAGAGCGCTTTGCAGTTGGATAAAGTGTCCTTACCTGGCAGCAACAATCTTCTCCAGTCCTATTGCGATTCTGTGACAGAATCCCAAAAGACCAATCCACAACTGATATCTTTTTCAGATGACATATCTGTCTATCCTGTGTGGCAGCACGCAGGTAAAATCACCTGGTTGTATTCAGGATGGGAAATATGTGTGTCCTAGATTCAGGCTTTATGCAGACTTTTACAATTAGAGGGGAAGAGTTAATGAGCCCAGCTGTAGTAAGTGGGCTCATTAAGACCTCTACAAAAAAACCCCAGCATGCATAGGGAGATGCTCCATCCTGGAACCAGTTTTGTGTGTATAGACTGGGGAGTCTGAGATCTGTTCTGTGCGGTGAGTTAACGCCTGTGTGGCAAACCCCTACAATAGAGACAGGGATTGGGGGCAGCACAAGGCTGCACCCAGTTGTTAGACAGGGAATCTACGTGCGTAGTTAGAGGTCAAGCTGACCAGGATTTATTTTCTTGTTTTATTTTGTTTGGCTGTTATATGTATCATTGCATGTAGCCTAAATAAACCGGATCTTTTGTTTTTTGCACCTACACCGCTGTCTGCTGTGCCTGACTTTGTGTTGTGAACCCATCCAGGGGGTCACACACACCCGCTACCGAGCTAACCCCCTCACAGTTGGTGGAGAATTTTGGCAAGTTTTTTTTCAATTTTTTTTAAAGGCCAGCAATGGAGGAGATACTGAGACAGCTGGCTCTAGCAAATGCAAATCAGCAGCAAGCAAATGCAAATCAGCAGCAAACAAATGCAGCTTTACAAAAGAGCCTTGCAGCTCAACAACAAGCCCAGCAGCAGGCAAATGCAAATCAGCAGCAGACAAATGCAACTTTGCAGCAGAGTTTGGAAGCTCAGCAACAAGCCCAGCAGCGATCTGAAGCCCGCTTCATAGACCTGTTGCAGAAGCAAGAGCAGAATTTTCAACAGCAAATAGAGACATTGATACAGCAACGTCCGCAGACCAATGAAGCAAGTGGGTACAATAATACCGCATCCTTTGGTGTGAGCCGTTTACTGACAAAAATGACTGGAGAGGATGATCCGGAGGTGTTTTTGACCACATTTGAAAGGACTGCTGAAAGGGAAAAGTGGCCTAAGGAGCAATGGGCTGGACTGGTGGCCCCTCTGTTAACTGGGGAATCGCAGAAAGCTTATTATGACCTAGAGCCTGACCAAGCAAAAGACTATGTGGTGCTAAAAACAGAAATATTGGCACGGCTGGGTGTCACCCTGGCAGTCCGGGCTCAGCGTGTGCATAACTGGACTTTTCAGGTTGGAAAACCTCCCAGGTCTCAAATGTATGATCTCATTCACCTGAGCAGGAAGTGGCTGCAGCCAGAGATTTTGACCGCACCAAACATTGTGGAACGTGTGGTTATGGATCGTTTCCTGAGAGCTCTTCCTACTGCCATCCAAAAATGGGTAAGCCATGGAGACCCAGAAAATGCAGATAAACTTGTGGATCTGGTTGAGAGGTACTTGGCTACAGAGAACATGACCACCTCTTCCAGGGACTCACGGACTTTCCCCCCTAAGACCAGATCATCCCCAGTGGCGGGTAAGATGACTCCAAGGGGTGAGGGTGGAGAGAGTGAGAGGGTGGGAGTTCTACCTAAGGTCTGGCGGGAGCAGCCCAGGAAGCCCATGCTGCAAGAGGCAGCGAAAAATATTATTTGCTACCGCTGCCGCCAAGAGGGACATATTGCAGCCAATTGCCCAGTTGTGGATGAGCCTATGCAATGTGACTTTATAAGGGAGAGACGTCAGTCGCTGTTTGCGACAGTTGCATGCACGGCCATTCGGGGACCTGAGAAACATTTATGTAAAATGTGTATTAATGGTAGACATATTGATGTGTTGCTAGATTCAGGTAGCCTGGTAACATTGATAAAAGCTGAATTAGTTACTACAGAGGTCTCTGGGAAGAACAGGGTGGCTGTTATTTGTGTGCATGGGGACACCCGAGAGTATCCTGTAACTTCAGTGATTTTTGAGACCCCCAAAGGTAACCTCTCTCATCAGGTGGGGTTAGTGGCTCACTTACCACATGATGCTATTGTGGGAAGGGATTTTCCAAAATTCTGGGAACTCTGGGATTGTCCTGAGGCCCCCATTGGTGCCCCTATAAACCAGGAAGATGACCAGAATTCCTCTGGGAGTGGTGAGGACTCTCCTGAATTTCCCTTGTCGGTATTGGCGGGGGAAACTCGAGAAACTGGGGAGGAGCCAACATCCTCAGATGAAAACATGCCGTCTGTGGAGTTTTCGGATCTTGAGGTTCACAGGGAAAATTTTGCCACAGAACAGTTAAAAGACCCCACCCTAATAAAGGCACGGGAAAATGTGGTGAAAGTAGATGGCGAGTTAGTGAACCCAGATAAGACTTGCCCTTATCCTTACTTCACTATGGAAAGGGACCTTCTATATCGAGTGGCTCAAAGGGCAGAAGAAACCATTGAGCAACTTGTAGTACCCAAACCTTACAGGAAGTTGATGTTAGAATTGGCTCATGGACACATTCTGGGAGGTCATCTGGGGACAGAGAAAACCAGAGAGAGGGTATTGCAGAGATTCTATTGGCCTGGGGTCATGAAGGAAATAGAAAAGTATTGTTCCTCCTGCCCTGTGTGTCAGAAGTCGGCACCTATGCCACATTTCCGTAACCCACTGGTACCTCTTCCTATCATTGAGGTCCCCTTTGAGAGGATCGCAATGGATTTGGTAGGTCCGATAATGAAGTCTGCTAGGGGGCATCAGTACATTTTGGTTATATTGGACTATGCCACCCGTTATCCGGAAGCAATTCCTCTCCGAAATACCTCGGCCAAAACCATAGCCAAAGAGCTATCCCTTGTTTTTAGCCGCGTGGGTATTTGTAAGGAACTGCTTACGGACCAAGGTACACCCTTTATGTCCCGGGTTATGAAAGAATTATGCAAGTTGTACAAAGTGAAGCAATTGCGTACATCTGTGTATCACCCCCAAACAGATGGGTTGGTTGAAAGATTCAACAAAACCCTAAAACAAATGTTAAAGAAGGTGGTGGATAGAGATGGAAAGAATTGGGATTGTCTAATACCCTATCTGATGTTTGCCATTAGGGAGGTACCCCAATCCTCTACGGGTTTCTCACCCTTCGAGTTGCTCTATGGGAGACACCCAAGAGGGCTGCTGGATATCGCCAAGGAAACTTGGGAAAATGGGAGTTCTCCTCACAGGAGTGTGATTGAGCACGTCGCCCTGATGCAAGATAGAATTGCACAGGTAATGCCAATTGTAAAGGAACATTTAACCCAAGCGCAGTTAGCACAGCAGAGAGTGTACAACCGTGGGGCCAAGACCCGTACTTTTTCCCCGGGGGATAGGGTCTTGGTGCTAGTCCCTACGGTTGAAAGCAAATTTCTGGCCAAATGGCAAGGTCCATATGAAGTAATTGAAAAAATTAGTGAGGTGAACTACAGGGTTAGACAGCCAGGAAGGCGAAAGCCGGAGCAGATCTATCACGTCAATCTGCTGAAAGCCTGGAGGGATAGGGAATCCCTAGTCGCAGAGACTTTGTCACAAGTACAGCCTGATTGCTTAGTTCCTGAGGTTGGAATAGCAGACACCTTATCGAAACCCCAACAACAGGAGGTTAAAGAGTTTGTACTTCGTAACAAAGAGATTTTCTCTGAGCTTCCGGGACAAACATCTGGCGTAGAGCATGACATTATCACCCCGCCAGGAGAAAGGGTAAAACTAAAACCTTATAGAATACCAGAGGCACGACGGGAGGCAATACGTGGGGAGGTTCAAAGGATGCTGGAATTGGGTGTGATAGAGGAGTCCCAGAGTGACTGGTCCAGTCCTATTGTACTAGTGCCCAAACCTGATGGGAGCTGGCGGTTTTGTAACGATTTTAGACAATTAAATAAAGTTACAAAATTTGACACCTACCCCATGCCACTTATAGATGAGTTGATTGACCGGCTGGGAACAGCCCGATATATGACAACTCTTGATCTCACCAAAGGGTATTGGCAAATTCCCCTGGCCGAGTCGGCCAAGGAGAAAACTGCGTTTGTAACCCCAGATGGGGCATTCCAATATAAGAGAATGCAGTTTGGGTTACAGAATGCACCGGCAACATTCCAGCGGAAAATGGATAAGATTCTGAGGCCCCATCAGAAATATGCTGCAGCTTACCTGGATGATGTGATTATCCATAGCACAGACTGGGTCTCACATTTGCCAAAAGTACAAGCAGTCCTAGACTCTATCCGGGAAGCTGGGTTTACAGCCAATCCAAAGAAGTGTACCATTGGACAGGAGGAGGCCAAATATCTTGGGTACACTATTGGGAGGGGGGTGATAAAACCCCAAGTCAATAAAGTCGAGGCCATACAGAGTTGGCCACGTCCCAACAGCAAGAAACAGGTACGAGCCTTTCTGGGAATCGCTGGCTATTATCGACGATTCATTCCCCATTTTGCTTCTCAGGCTGTGCCCCTCACCAACCTGACAAAAGGGAAAGAGTCGGTTATGGTTAAATGGTCCCCAGAGGCTGAAGAAGCATTTCAGTCCTTAAAAACAGCCTTATGTAGCCAGCCAGTGTTGTACTCACCAGACTTCTCTAAGGACTTCGTGGTACAAACTGATGCATCAGACGTTGGGTTAGGAGCAGTGTTATCCCAGGTCTGGAGCGGGGAAGAGCACCCAGTCATTTACCTCAGCAGGAAGTTGAAGTCCCATGAGGTAAATTACTCCACGATTGAGAAGGAATGTTTAGCAGTGATGTGGGCTCTAGATTCCCTTCGGTACTATCTGCTAGGTAGGCACTTTGACCTGGTGACTGATCACGCTCCTTTAAAGTGGATGGCTCAAAACAAGGAGACCAATAGAAGGGTAAATAGGTGGTTCCTGGCCCTAAAGGAATTTAACTTTACAGTTAAGCATCGCCCTGGTGTTAAAATGGGGAATGTGGATGCTTTGTCTCGGATACATGCATGTCTGGCTGCTTGTGTTACAACCCCAAGGTTGAAACGAGGGGGGGGTATGTGGCAGCACGCAGGTAAAATCACCTGGTTGTATTCAGGATGGGAAATATGTGTGTCCTAGATTCAGGCTTTATGCAGACTTTTACAATTAGAGGGGAAGAGTTAATGAGCCCAGCTGTAGTAAGTGGGCTCATTAAGACCTCTACAAAAAAACCCCAGCATGCATAGGGAGATGCTCCATCCTGGAACCAGTTTTGTGTGTATAGACTGGGGAGTCTGAGATCTGTTCTGTGCGGTGAGTTAACGCCTGTGTGGCAAACCCCTACAATAGAGACAGGGATTGGGGGCAGCACAAGGCTGCACCCAGTTGTTAGACAGGGAATCTACGTGTGTAGTTAGAGGTCAAGCTGACCAGGATTTATTTTCTTGTTTTATTTTGTTTGGCTGTTATATGTATCATTGCATGTAGCCTAAATAAACCGGATCTTTTGTTTTTTGCACCTACACCGCTGTCTGCTGTGCCTGACTTTGTGTTGTGAACCCATCCAGGGGGTCACACACACCCGCTACCGAGCTAACCCCCTCACACCTGTAAGAGAACACGTGGTTTATAATAACAGTGGGGGATGCACTGGAAAGGTGACACATCATGTGCCGTGTACTCCCTCAGAGATGAAGGGATTTCTGAGTGTTATCCCCCATCCAAGGACAGATCCCATTAAATTTGCCAAAGAGCTGCTGGACATCCAGGCAAACTGGGGTGATATGCTTCAAATGCTTCAAATAATGCAAAGGGTTTGTGGAGATGGGGACTTGGATGAAATCCTCAGTAAAACTAATATTCCACGGACCCTGTATGTTGACTCCAGCCATCTAGGAGATAAGCTCACTAAGCAATTGGCACAGTTTATTAAAACAGTCTATCCTCCCCAGTCTTGGACCAAGGTGTCAGAAGTGATTCAAGGTCCACAGGAAGATTGTATGACATACTACAATCACTTTAAACAAGCCGTGGAATCGGCTGGTGAGGACATTACTAACAGTGTCCTATCACCTGTATTGATACATAGCTTCATTAACAGATTGAGAGGAAACATCAAAAAAAAATTGATGACTGCAAATCCAGACTGGAGGGATAAGCCACTCTCCTCTTTGTTGTCACTTGCAACTGCTATTGAAAGGAATATAGCAGATTGGGAGCCACAGAAACCTCAAAGGATCTGCATTGTCACTGATCAATTGAACAGTGCAGATCTCGGCCCAAAACCAAAAGGGAATCTGGTTTGCTTCAACTGCCACTGACCCGGACACTTCAAGAGGAAGTGTACAGCTCCAAGACACAGTAGGCCACCACAACATGGAGAGGAAATGGCCATGTTGGCATTAAAGAGGAAGTAAACCCTGATGGGTTTACTTCCTCTTTGTTTCCCTGCAAAGGTAAAGCATAATGGGCTACTATGCATCGCATAGTAGCCCATTATGTGTCACTTACCTGACACAGGAGCCAGCGATGTCACAGTTTTCCCCTCTTCCATGGAGCGTCCATCTTCTTTCCGGGTATCGTGGCTCCGGTGCTGTGATTGGCCGGAGCCGCGATGACATCACTCCTGCGCATGCGCACGGGAGCCGACACTAACGGCATACCGCCATTAGCCGCCGCATGCTCAGTGCGCCTGCACGCCGCTGTCTACGGCACATGCGCCGTAGACAGCGGTGCCTGTCTTTTTGCAAATATCTCCTAAACTGTAGGTTTAGGAGATATTTCTTGGGCCTACAGGTAAGCCTTAATCTAGGCTTACCTGTAGGTGAAAGTGGTCTGTAAGAGTTTACAACCACTTTAAGGGAGGAAAGTCTCCAGGCAGAAGAGACACTTTAGCCTCATACACACTATCAGTTTTTCTGCTGAGTTTTTCCTTCAGATTAACCAAAACCATATAATATGAGGTCAAACCTTAGGAGTTTCAATTTGAATGCAATCAGGCCGGCCCTTGTAATACATGGTTTTGGTAAACCTGAAGGAAAAACTCAGCAGAAAAACTGATAGTGTGTATGGGGCTTTACTGTCCCACTGACGGGAGAGGATGTGAAATTAAATTTCACTGAAAGAAGCTGGAGTAAGCACATGGGAAAAATGCCGCTAATCTTTGCAGCCAGGTGGTTAGCAAAACAGTATGAACATTTGAAAGTGCAAATTGCATCCCCATAAGAAGTGCTAAAAATAACCAAAGGTAACATCAGCACATCAGAAGGAAGTTTCCATCTTTGCCTCTGTTTAATCTTCAACTGCTATGGTGCTGCATGTGATTCGTTATGACACCAGCCATTGGATGGTTTGATAGTTTGGCTGAGAGCACAGCCAATGTGCAGTTAGCATTTCCGGCATGCCTTTTTTTTTAACTGTTTAAATCGATGGGTTCACTTGCACTTTAAGCCAGTTGTAGCCATCGAACGCTCCCAGTTGTCTAAAACAAAACCGTTTGTCAGGAGATGTTGTACCACTTTAGATGAGATAAAATTTCACTTATGTGGGGTGTTTGGTCACATAGTGAGGTTCTGTCTATCCAGTTCCAGTGAAAAAGTCAGTAAACATAATCCATATAGGACCACAAGACAGGATTTTGAAGTGTACTCTGCACGTTTCGCCACATGGCCTAGGTGTAAGAAGTATGGACCACCTGGGTCAGGGGTCCCATTCCAAAATCCTGAGAAGGCATCCATACAGGCTGAGAAGGGGAAAATAAAATGGGACGGATCTCTGAAACAATTTTAACCTTACAAAACAGATGTTATGGGTTTAAGAAGAAGTACCGGTTATTAGAGAAAACCTGTTGATATATGTGATGTCTAGAGGTCATCTTTGACCTAGCTAATTGTCTGAATGTGTGTGTGGAATATGCAATATATGTTGTGTCATGTGACGTTTGTTTTAGCTGCTGACATCCCACCCAAATGACCCCCCTTCTTTCTCACCAGATCTGTGAAAGTGTAAAGCGAACTGTATTGACATGCAATATAACCTGAACCAAGATAATTATCTGTAATACTGAGTTGAAAGGTGCATTTACTAAAATATATTTGTATTATGATTTTTTGATAAATGGTAGCGCTAAAAGATTTATTACAAGTTGCTAATTTTTTTTCTCACCATGGTAAATACATTTTTTTGGGAAATTATTGGTATACCATAAAACATAATCCACGTGGTATTAATATGTATTAACTAGTTGCTGACCACCGACCGTCAAATGACGGCCAGGCGGCGCACCTATTGTGGCGGGAGGCCGTCATATGACGGCCTCCCGTTTAAACAGGGAATGCGCGCGATCGTGCGCGCGCATCCCTGTTTCTTCGGTGGCGGCGTGTCACGGAGACACCGCTCGCCACCGAAGGGGGTGAACAGCCATTCGTTATGGCTGTTTACCACGTGATCGGCCGTGATGAAGTCACGGGCGATCACAGATGGTAACACCCCGAACGTGCACGGCGCATGCGCGCGATCGCGAACGCGCTGCGCGTGCACGTCAGTGGCGGCGTGTTCCCCGGGAACACTGCTCGTCACCGACGCTGGTAAACAGCCATTGGCCGGCTGTTTACCCACGTGATCGGCTGTGATCCTTTCACAGCCGATCACTCAAATGTAAACAAACCGCGGTAACGGGATGTTACCGGGTTCTCCTCCTCACACACCGATCGTGTGTGAGGAGGAGATTGCGGTAACATCTCGTTACCGCATACAGTGTACACCAAACATACTGATTGCCCCCCCCAATAAAGAGGACCTGTCACCACCCCTCATAGTACCTGTCAATCACAGTCCATCAGAGTACCTGTCACAGCCCATCAGAGTATTTGAGTACCTGTCACAGCCCATCAGAGTACCTGTCCCGGCCCATCAGAGTACCCGAGTACCTGTCACAGCCCATCAGAGTACCCGAGTACCTGTCACAGCCCATCAGAGTACCCGAGTACCTGTCCCGGCCCATCAGAGTACCCGAGTACCTGTCCCGGCCCATCAGAGTACCCGAGTACCTGTCCCGGCCCATCAGAGTACCCGAGTACCTGTCCCGGCCCATCAGAGTACCCGAGTACCTGTCCCGGCCCATCAGAGTACCCGAGTACCTGTCCCGGCCCATCAGAGTACCCGAGTACCTGTCCCGGCCCATCAGAGTACCCGAGTACCTGTCCCGGCCCATCAGAGTACCCGAGTACCTGTCCCGGCCCATCAGGGTACCCGAGTACCTGTCACGGCACATCAGGGTACCCGAGTACCTGTCACGGCACATCAGGGTACCCGAGTACCTGTCACGGCACATCAGAGTACCTGAGTACCTGTAACTGCACATCAGGGTACCCGAGTACCTGTCACGGCACATCAGGGTACCCGAGTACCTGTCACGGGACATCAGGGTACCCGAGTACCTGTCCCGGCTCATCAGAGTACCGGAGTACCTGTCCCGGCCCATCAGAGTACCGGAGTACCTGTCCCGGCCCATCTGAGTACCCGAGTACCTGTCCCGGCCCATCAGAGTACCCGAGTATCTGTCACAGTTCATCTGAGTACCCGAGTACCTGTCACAGTTCATCTGAGTACCCGAGTACCTGTCACAGCCCATATGAGTACCTGTCACCGCCCTTCAGAGTACCCAAATACCAGTCACCAAACCATCAGAGTACTTGTCACCAGGCCATCAGAGTACCTGAGTACTTGTCACCAGGCCATCAGAGTACCTGAGTACTTGTCACCAGGCCATCAGAGTACCTGAGTACTTGTCACCAGGCCATCAGAGTACCCGAGTACTTGTCACCAGGCCATCAGAGTACCCGAGTACCTGTCACCAGACCATCAGAGTACCTGAGTACCTATCACCAGGTTATCAGAGTACCCGAGTACCTGTCACCAGGTTATCAGAGTACCCGAGTACCTGTCACCAGGCCATCAGAGTACCCGAGTACCTGTCACCAGGCCATCAGAGTACCCGAGTACCTATCTCCAGCCCATCAGAGTACCCGAGTACCTATTTTCAGCCCATGTCTCATAGAATATACGTTGGGGTGTTTGCTTTCCAAAATAGGGTCATTTTGTGGGTAATTTCACTGTCCTGGTGGTCCAGGACCTTCAAAAGTGTGATGGGTAGGAATGAAATAAGATGTGTCATTTATGCTCCTAGAACGCCTGAACGTACTACTTCAATGTTCGGCCTCTCTATGTGGCCAGGCTGGGTAAAAGTCACACACATGTGGTATTGCCATACTCGGGAGGAGTAGCAGAATGTATTTTGGGGTGTAATTTTTGCTATATACATGCTATGTGTTAGAAATATCTTATAAATTGTCAATTTTGTGTAAAAAAAAAATGCGTTTTCATTTTTTTCCACATATTCCAAAAACTTCTGGAAAATAAATAACCATTCAAAAGACTCATTATGCCTCACAGATTATACGTTGGGGTGTTTGCTTTCCAAAATGGGGTCATTTTATGGGAAATTCCATTGTCCTGGTACTCCAGGGACTTCAAAAGTGTAATAGGTGGTTGAGAAATGAGATGCGTCATTTTTGCTCGTAGAACGTCTGAAGGTACTACATCAATGTTGGGCCTCTGTATGTGGCCAGGCTGTGTAAAAGTCTCACACATGTGGTATCGCCGTACTCGGGAAGAGTAGCGGAATGTATTTTGGGGTGTAATTTGTTGTATGCATATGCTGTGTGTGAGAAATAACCTGATAATATGACAATTTAGTAAAAAAAAAAAAAAAAAAAAAAAAAAAATCTTCATTTTGCAAAGAATTGTGGGAAAAAATGACAACTTATATTAACACACCATGCTACTTACTTAATACCTTGGGATGTCTACTTTGTAAAAAGGGGTCATTTGGGGGGTATTTGTACTTTCCTGACTTGTTAGTGTCTCAAGAAATGAGATACACCTGATGTACTGAAGGCCTGATCAGAAGTGATCAATTTTCAGTGATTGGCACTATAGTTTGTAGACTCTATAACTTTCACAAAGACCAAATAATATATACTAATGTGGGTTATTTTTACCAAAGATATGTAGCAGTATAAATTTTGGCCAAAATTTATGAAGAAAAATTACTAATTAGCAATAATTTATGACAGAAACTAAGAAAAAGGCATTTTTTTCACAAAATTTACGTTTTATTTTATTTATAGCACAAAAAATAAAAAACCCACTAGTGATTAAATACCACTAAAAGAAAGCTCTATTTGTGTGGAAAAAAGGACGCAAGTTTCATATGGATACAGTGTTGGATGACTGAGTAATTGTCATTCAAACTGTGAGAGCGCTGAAAGCTGAAAATTGGTCTGGTCAGGAAGGGGGTGTAAAGCCCCGTACACACGAGCGGACTTTTCAACATCCAAAGTCCGTCAGACCGAGTCCGTCAGACTATCCGATCGTGTGTGGGCTGCAACGGACTTTAGCTTCGCAAAAGTCTGACGGACTTTAGAAATGAAGCATGCTTCAAATTTTCCCGACGGAACTCCGCCGGACCCGGTCCCCTTCGAAAAATTCGCTCGTGTGTGTGCTACTCCGACGGACTAAAACCGACGCTAGGGCAGCTATTGGCTACTGTCTATGAACTTCCTACGTCGAATCCAGTCGTACGTCATCACATTCGACTCCGTCGGAGTTTGGTGTGATGGTGTGTGGTCAAGTCCGTTCGGTCGAAAAGTCCGCCAGAACTCCGTCGGAACTCCGTCGGAACTCCTTTGGAGGTCTGTCAGACTTAATCCCTCTCGTGTGTACGGGGCATAACTGCACTGTATTGAGGTGGTTAAGTAATACATATTAATAATAAGTTGTGCTCAACAATTTTTAGTATTTAAAAAAAAAAAAAAGAGCACTGTTTATGTAATGTGATGTAATGTAATGTATATTTGTTTCATATGCTAATGCCTTGTTACCATTGGTTTATTTTGTTTCTAGGAGGAAAAATTTAATGTTTATAACTAAAATGTTATTGGTCTTTTATCCCTCAGATTTTTTTTTCTTTTTCCTGGTTTCAGCACCATTACCTAATTGGTGCTTCTATTTGTCAATCCATTCGGCTGTGTTTTGGACTACCTAAGTGTGTGTTGTATGTTCTGATCCAATACACGCCCAGCCAGTGTTTTCTTTTCAAGCGTGGCTCTTTGCCTTAGGCTAAGGTATGTTAATGTGCTTAGCCATTTGTGTGTACCCAAGTGTAGTTCACACCTGTTTCCTTCCGTGTCACCATGCAATCCTATTTTCTCCTAGAGTCACCTGCTTGTCTGTTTTTATGTGCCTATTTGTTACCAATTACCTAATGAATTTCTGTGTGTTTCAAGGCACACCGGTCTAATTGTTCCCCCTACTGTTTCCGTGATCCTGGCGCCTCAGGGCTGCAAGGGATTTTTCTTTGCCTGTTGGCCAGTTGTGTCTGGTAGCAGCAGTTCCTCGAGCTGGATACACATTATGCAATCTTTGTTGTTCAGTGTCCTTTATGCCGCGTACACACGTAGCAGACTATCTGGTGGACTTAGTCTGGCGGACTTTCTGCCGGACTGTCCGCCAGACTTTCTGAACGAGCTAACTGCCAACACACTGCACTTTTGCGGCGGACTAATACGGCGTACAAAGTCCATCGGACTATCCGCCATACTTTTGAAATGAACGGACTCGCCCACACACGCGGAGGAAGGTCCGCTCATTTTGAGCATGTCTCCAGGTAGCCGGGGCCAGAGAAGGAGGCGTCACTGGCCCCGTCACCTGGTATGGAGTTAAAGGGGAATCCCTATGCCGAAAAATCGGCGTGGGGGTCCCCCCCAGGTCCATATCAGACCCTTATCCAAGCACGCTACCCAGCCGGCCAGCAAAGGGGTGGGGACGAGTGAGCGCCCCCCTCCTGAGCCGTACCAGGCCGCGTGCCCTCAACATGGGGGGTGCCTTGGGGAAGGGGGGCCGCGTGGCCCCCCACCCCAAAGCACCTTGTCCCCATGTTGATGAGGACAAGGGCCTCTTCCCGACAACCCTGGCCGTTGGTTGTGGGGTCTGCCGGCGGAGGGCTTATCGGAATCCGTGAGTCCCCTTTAATAAGCGCGGCCCCCTTTCCCCAAGGCACCCCCCATGTTGAGGGCACGCGGCCTGGTACGGCTCAGGAGGGGGGGCGCTCGCTCATCCCCACCCCCTTTCCTGGCCAGCCGGGTAGCGTGCTCGGATAAGGGTCTGATATGGACCTGGGGGGGCCCCCACGCCGATTTTTCGGCGTAGGGATTCCCCTTTAACTCCATACCAGGTGACGGGGCCAGCAACGCCTCCTTCGCTGGCCCCGGCTACCTGGAGAAGAGCTCAAAATGAGCGGACTTTCCTCCACGTGTGTGGGCGAGTCCATTCATTTCAAAAGTACGGCGGACTGGCACACACACGGCCGGATTGTCTGCTGAAATTTGAGTCCGACGGACAGATTGAAGTGCAAAAATACTTTCTTAGTCTGCCGGACTTTTGGGTAAAAAAAGTCAGACGGAGCCCACACACGTGGGGATTGTTTCCGGAATTGTCCGGCGGACTTTCCACCAGATTGTTTGATCGTGTATACGAGGCGTTAGATTTACCTTCAGATGTGTAGTACGAGGGTCTGATCTGATGGCATACAAGTTGAAAGTGTATAGGTCTGGCCTCGTGGTGTATGGTTTTGGGCGAGTCTGGAGAAGAGTTGTACAGGGAGATTGTGTGGGGTGTTATCAGCTCTTGGCTGTTCCAAGGACCCTCATTTTGGTTATATGTGTGGGCATGCGGTATTCTCCTCAGTTAATACCCATTCTTGTGTACCTTAACTAGTTATTACAGGAAAGCATCCAACTTGCTTTATCTTGCACCCAGGTACAATCAGAACTGTCCCAGGACCTCAGAGTAATGATTGCTTCTTTTTCAGCAGGACAGTTTCCACTAAATTTGAGAAAAGAAGCAGGTAGGGTAGTATCTAAGTTTGCTAAAAGTCATATGGATTGGTGGATGACTCAATTCCATGGCTGTAAAAACCTCACTTGCACTGTTTCATCCCTGATTCCAGTTTCAGGGACTGAACATTGTGCTTATACCACAGTCAATTTGGGTGCTATCCCATCGGGTTCTACCGTGTTACAGTATCTCACAAAAGTGAGTACACCCCTCACATTTTTGTAAATATTTTATTATATCTTTTCATGTGACAACACTGAAGAAATTACACTTTACTACAATGTAAAATAATGAGTGTACAGCTTGTATAACAGTGTAAATTTGTTGCCCCCTCAAAATAACTCAACGGGCATTTTTCCTTCCTGTTTTCATTTAATTTGTTAGTGTTACTAATGGTGTGAATGGGGATCAGGTGTGTTAAATTTGGTGTTATTGCTGTCACTCTTTCATACTCTCTCATACTGGTCACTGGAAGTTCAACATGGCCCCTCATGACAAAGAACTCTCTGAGGATCTGAAAAAAATAATTGTTGCTCTACATAAAGATGGCCTAGGCTATAAGAAGATCGATAAGATCCTGAAACTGAGCCGCAGCACAGTGTCCAAGACCCAACAGCAGTTTAACAGGACAGGTGCCACTCAGAAGAGGCCTTGCCATGGTAGACCAAAGAGGTTCGTGTACATGCTCAAATTAATATCCAGAGGTTGTCTTTGGGAAATAGACTTATAAATGCTGTCAGCTTTGCTGCAGAGGTTGAAGGGGTGAGGGGTCAGTCTGTCAGTGCTCAGACCATACGTTGCACACTGCATCACTCCTAAGGTTTGTTGGAGACAAGCAGACTAGGGACATGGATTACTGGAACCATGTCCTGTGATCTGATGAGACCAAGACAAACTTATTTGGTTCAGCTGGTGTCAAGCGTGTGTGATGGCAACCAGGTGAGGAATACAAAGACAAGTGTGTCTTGCCTACAATCAAGCATGGAGGTGGGAGTATCATGGTCTGGGGTTGCATAAGTGCTACTGGCATTGGGGAGCTACAGTTCATTGAGGGAACCATGAATGCCAACATGTACTGTGACATACTGAAGCAGAGCATGATCCCCTCCCTTCGGAGACTTGGCCGCAGGGCAGTATTCCAACATAATGACCCCAAACACACCTCCAAGATGACCACTGCCTTGCTAAAGAAGCTGAGGGTAAAGGTAATGGACTGGCCAAGACCTGAACCATATTAAGCATCTGTGGGACATCCTCAAATGGAAGGTGGAGGAGCGGAAGTTCTCTAACATACACCAGCTCCGTGATGTCATCATGGAGTAGTGGAAGAGCACTCCAGTGGCAGCCTATGAAGCTCTGGTGAATTCCATGCCCAAGATGGTTAAGGCAGTGCTGGAAAATAATGGTGGCCACACAAAATATTGACACTTTGGGTCTAATTTGGACATTTTCACTTAGGGGTGTACTCAGTTTTGTTGCCAGCAGTTTAGACATTAATGACTGTGTGTTGAGTTATTTTGAGGAAGCAGCAAATTTACACTGTTATACAAGCTAAAAAACCTCACTATGCAGGGCGGGAATAATAGAAAAGACCTACCCCCCCCCCCCCCCAATCCAGGTTCACTACCCAGTGGGCAAATCCACCCACTCAGATGCAAATCCCCTAAAATAAAAGGGGTAAGTAAAAGAGGAAGTAAACCCTGATGAGTTTACTTCCTCTTTCATTCCCTGCAAAGGCAAAGCATAATGGACTACTATGCATTGCATAGTGGTCCATTATGTGTCACTTACCTGACACAGGAGCCAGCGAAGTCACCGCTGTCCCCTGTAGTCCAGAGCGTCCATCTTCTCGGTGGGGTCTCGCAGCTCCGCCGCTGTCATTCGGCGAAGCCGTCACTCCCACGCATGCGCACGGGAGCCGACACACGCGGCAGCTCCGTTGTTGGAAATGCCGCGCTCAGTGCGCCTGCGCGCCGCTGTCTATGGCGCATGCGCCGTAGACAGCGGTGCCTGTCTTCGGGCAAATATCTCCTAAACCGTATAGGTTTAGGAGATATTTCTTGGACCTACAGGTAAGCCTTAATCTAGGCTTACCTGTAGGTCAAAGTGGTTTGTAAGGGTTTACAACCACTTTAAGTATTCCAACATCATAACATAGACATTGATAGAAGACATCACAGTTCTTATAATACCAAGGCCAGCAATCATCTCCATATACATCTACACTTACTACTTTACATTGTAGCAAAGTGTAATTTCTTCAGGGTTGTCACATGAGAAGATATAATAAAATATTTACAAAAATGTGAGGGGTGTACTAACTTTTGTGAGACGCTCTAAGTCAAAATTTCGCTGTTTCAGAAAAGTTATAAAATGATGACCAATTTTAAATGTGGACTGTAGACAACGGCCCTGATAACCAATTTATAAACAATCACTTTCCTCCTTCCTTGACCTCCGCTACCCTATATACATATTTTGTAATACCTTTCAAACACAAATACATTCCTCCAAGATGCATGTCCTATGAATAGGGCAATAAATGCAGTAAACTCTTAGCAAATGCTATATGCAAGAAAAGCATCTTTGTCCATAACCTAGCTAAATCATTTTAAAGTTATTATGAAGCATTATTTAATATACCTGTCACATGTACCCCAACGCAGGTGGTCAGACAATATAGCTGGCTACTGTGTGCTTCACCTATAGCAGCCCCCTTTCCCATAAGGCAAGCAGGCATACCAGTACTCAGTTGCCCCCAGCTCTTATACACAATGCTATAGTGCATGGCTACCATGCAGGGCAGACGCGAATTGAGCAAAGCAAATCTTTGTGGTTGGCTGAAAGGTAGCTGGTTCTATGGCAGTCTAGGTAAAAGGCAAGCTGAGTTCTGGGAATAGTCCAAAATCCTGTCATACACAGGGAAATCCAATCTAGCAGAGCAGGGCAGACAGACAGGGGACTTGATCAGGAATAACATACGTATCACTCTCTATCAGAAGCATGTGAGTGAGGGTTTGGCTGGCTTATATCAGGCCTGGTTTCCACCCAGAGTCTGATTCCATTAATCACTTTGCAGGGGGACAGACAGACAAAGAGAGTGCCATAGCCAAAACCCCAGATGCTGGAATGAGAAGCAGGAGCACTAGATGCTTCTGGCATTATGGATGTGGAAATGTGGATGTAGAAATACGCGGCAATTTAGGAAACAGCGACCACAGGCCAATTGGCTTCTATATAAATCACACAAATAGGAAACATAAGGGGAATACAAAGACACTGAATTTCAAAAGAGTCAACTTCCCTAAACTACGTACCTTACAAGAAGGCATAAATTGGAATAAAATCTTAGGAACAAAGAACGCGGATGAGAGATGGGTTTGCTTTAAGAGCATATTAAATAAGGGCATTAGCAAATGCATCCCATTGGGTAATAAATATAAATATCGGCTTTCACCCGATGTACTTAGGGAACTCAGTCAAGTAATTGCCAGACCATTGTTCCTAATTTTTACTGACAGTCTACTGATTGGAATGGTACCAGCTGATTGAAGAAAAGCCAATGTAGCACCAATATTTAAAAAGGGCCCAAAATACATCCCAGACCAGTTAGCCTAACATCAATAATAGATAAACTCTTGGAGGGGAAGATAAGGGACTATATACAAGATTTTAGTAATGAGAACGGTATCATTAGCAGTAATCAGCATGGATTCATGAAGAATCGTTCTTGCCAAACCAATCTACTAACCTTCTATGAGGAGGTGAGTTGCCAGCTAGATAAAGGAAGGCCCGCAGATTTGGTGTATCTGGATTTTGCAAAAGCATTTGACACAGTTCCCCATAAATGTTTACTGTACAAAATAAGGTATTTTGGCATGACATGGCATGGACCATAAGGTGAGTACATGGATTTAAAACTGGCTACAAGGGCGAGTTCAGAGGGTGGTGATAAATGGGGAGTACTCGGAATGATCAGGAGTGGGTAGTGGGGTCCCCCAGGGTTCTGTGCCGGGACGAATCCTATTTAATTTTTTCATAAACGACCTGGAGGATGGGGTAAACAGTTCAATTTCTGTATTTGCAAATGATACTAAGATAAGCAGGGCAATAAGTTCTCCGCAAGATGTAGAAACATTGCAAAAAGATCTGAACAAATTAATGAGTTGGGCAACTACATGCCAAATGAGGTTCAATGTAAAAAAATGTAAAATAATGCATTTGGGTGGCAAAAATAGTAATGCAATCTATACACTGGGGGGAGAACCTCTTGGGGAATCTAGGATGGAAAAGGACCTGGGGGTCCTAGTAGGTGATAGGCTCAGCAAGCTGCTGTTAACAAAGCAAACAGAATATTGGCATGCATTAAAAAGGGGATCAGCTCCAGAGATAAAACAATAATTCTCCCGCTCTACATGACTCTGGTCTGGCCGCACCTGGAATATGCTGTCCAGTTCTGGGCACCGATCCTCAGGAAGGATGTACTGGAAATGGAGCGAGTACAAAGAAGGGCACCAAAGTTGATAAAGGGTCTGAAGCATATTAGTTATGAGGAAAGGATGCGAATACTGAACTTATTCTATCTGGAGAAGAGACGCTTGAGAGGGGATATGATTTCAATATCCAAATACCCACAATAGGGATAAAACTTTTTTCGCAAAAGGGAGTTTAAAAAGACTCGTGGCCACTCATTAAAATGAGAAGATAAGAGGTTTAACCTTAAACTACGTAGAGGGTTCTTTACTGTAAGAGTGGCAAGGATGTGGAATTCCCTTCCACAGGCGCTGGTCTCAGCGAGGGGCATTGATAGTTTCAAGAAACTATTAGATAAACACCTGAACGACCACAATATACAGGGATATACAATGTAATACTGACATATAATCACACACATAGGTTGGACTTGATGGACTTGTGTCTTTTTCAACCTCACCTACTATGTAACTATATAACTATGTAATTACCTGGTGCGGCCAGGTTACAGAAAGTCCCCAATAAGAAGAAGCACAGGCATGGGCTGGACTGACATAAATAGTGCAGAGGCCGATTGGGCCACGTCGCCAGGTGTAGCGACTGACTGGATCACTTTGACAGGTGTTGCGAATGGAAGCTGATGACCTTACCCTCATGACAAGTCCTTATAGGAATTCTACTCCTGTGAAATGTCCTGAGAAGAAATTTACTCCTGTGGGAAGTCCTGAAAGGGACACCATTTTTGCAAGTCCTGGACAGAATGTTAATCTACTAAGCAGTCCTGAAAGGAATACTTCTCCAAAGCTGGAGGTCAATTCTCCTGTTAGATTAGGGAGAAATATGCTGCTTTCTAGAAGACTTACCTATGACACATTGGGGGAGAACTCTGACCGGTTAATTTCTACCATCCAAAGGCCCGCCCGACTCTATTACAATCATTTGGGTGGAAGGTGGCCTTAATGTGACCTCTGGCACCACTGGATGGGATACGGCTATTGCCCTGGCCTGTCAGAAAACTGATTATGAGTTATCTGAAAATGTATAAAAGTGGTTTAAGCAGAATCCTGATGTTTGTCAATATGTGTTGAATTTGAATAGCAGTAGTTGAAAACCCCTGCATCTTTGCGGACCGAAGATTTTAAGTGGGGGGAGGATGTAGCCAGGAGCAGGATACCTACATTTTCTTGCAATCAGAAGATGCTGTGTAATGCTGTTACCAAGGAGCTGTTTCCCCCTAGTATTCCAGTTTAGCTGTTCTGTGACTCTTTGATTAGAGGTAGAGCAAGGCATCTTGGGATATGTAGTCCATTTGTAAAGGATTCTCCCTCTGGCAACTACCAGCAGGTTGATGGAGAGGGAGCAGATTGCTGGGAGAAACTATAAGAAGCAAGGCTGGGGCCTGGCGCGCTCTCTTGGGACCGGTGTGGATCTGTGTGCAGGGTATCTGCTACCAAGGCACTGCAGCTGTTGTGGCCTACTTTAATAGATTTACCCAGCAGATATCTGGAAGAACACCTGCGGACAGTCCCTCTTCACTGTTCGGTGGCAGCTTGGAGGTTGTTTCTGTCTAATCCATCCAGCAGAGTTATCAGATCGGTGTGAGCAGTGCGGTGGAAGCCAAAGGTTGTCCCTTGAGTCATAAACTTGAGAGTTCATCATCATCATCCTCATCATTGTCATCATAAGTCAGTGATCACTGTGAATTCAACTGCAATTCTGGTTTCACAGGGATGTTGTTTACTTGAAACACATAATCTATTGGAACAGCTACCTTATTTTAGCAAGAAGTATTCTTTGCATGCAATTAAGTACTTGAAAGCTAGATGAAAATTAACCAGGTTTTCACACAACTCTGGACTACAAATACTTCTCTCCCCACTTTAGGGAATTGGTTGTTGATATTTTCAAAGTTGCATTTCACCAAGAACTCTCTTCAAAGAGCAGTTTGAATTGTGCTGGATCTTTGCTGGATCTTATGTGGGGAAACAGTAGAGAAGGGTCTGATATTTAAAGAAGTCCTTCCTTTGCTCTCCTGTAGTCATTCACGTAGACATTACATTATATGCACATATCTGTTATAGGGAATGTAGAGTGCACTGTCTGATATATAACTAAAATAAAGGTGATAGTTATATTTGCTACTAATAATACCTTATATAAGATAACTTTTATGGAGTTGAGTTTACGTTTATCCTTTGGTTCTGGTGTATTTCCTCATTATTATTATTATTATTATTGTCTAAAGGACAAAATGTTTGAACCCAGGATATCAGAGGTGACAGAGGACTCTCAGGGTCAGGGTAGCCAGAAGGGTATTGATCTATCTTGCGAACCTCAAGAGGGCAGCGCTACACTTGCATTGAACAAGGGAAAGCAAGCCATTCATAGACAACTTTTTGATATATTTAGTTTATGCAAAAGAAAAAAGGAACTAATATTAATACATACATAAATATATATATATATATATATATATATATATATATATATATATATATATATATATATATATATATCTATATATATATATATCTATATATATCTATCTATATATATATATATATATATATATATATATATATATATATATATATATATATATATATATATATATAGACATGTATATGTATATATAAAATATAATTTTTAACCAAATACTTTTTTATATATGTGTATGTGAGCCAGGTTTTCTATGCATGGCTTATTGGCTTATTCACTAGAGACTCCTACAGTAGTTTTATTCTAAATGCTTTGAACAGGTTTATATCTGTGAGCCAAAAAATAACAATTAATTTTCATCAAATTATTATTTTTTGTATAACTATTAAAACGGCCTCCATCCTTTTAAATATTATTAACATCTGAGTCTATGCGTAGATAATAATGTGAAAGTATTTGATCCCTTTAAACTGATTAGACAGAATTATTTTATTATTCCATGACCACCCTTCTCGAATATTAGGCCTTAATTAATTTCCCACATCTATCCCAGAATCTCTACTGACATCAAAACACTTGATGGTTGGTTGCAAGTCTGTGAAATAATAATGTATATATTATTTTGGCATTCCTTCTGGATTGATTAATGGCTTTAACGTTTTTTGGATCTGAAACAGAAACCATTTGAACTTGAAAGAGTGCACTCTTGGTAGAGTCAGGAGATATTTTGCCAAACTTTCCATGAAACTAATTGTGGAAGAAATTACAGAAAAGGTAAACAAACCCACAATCAGTGCCTGCTGTGTATCACAATTGTTGTAATCAATCAGTAAGCTTGATAGTCATTGCTGTGAGGAAGTCTAGCTCATAAAATGTGCTCTGTACAGAGAACATTGTCAGCTGTAGAAAGGTATTCGCTTTAAGGGAACGTGTTAGAATAAAACATGTAAGCTGCCATTTTTGACTTGCCCCCAAGCCTGTGATCCATATCCTGACTTTGCTATTTAGCAAGTTAAGTGAGCTCTAGCCAGTAAAACCAGAAAAGTCTAAACAGCTATCTTGCATCAGTGAACTGGTTAAAGTAGGAGTGCCTACCTAATTTTTACCTATAGGTAAGCCTATAACAAGGCTTACCTATGGAAAGTGGCCAGATGTCCCCAGTTTCTGGGGACAGTGCCCAGACTGAACATACAGTCCCCAGAGGAAGTTTGTCCCCGCTTTTGTCCTTGCTTTGCAGGGCCAGGGAAGTCATTTCATGACAGTTCAAGAGAACAGACTGCTTTTTCCCATCTGTAGGACAGGAGAATCAGTCTGTACATTTAGGGGCCAGTGGCTGCAGCTGAGCAAGAGTGTCTCTGACACTCATCTCATATATAGCCTAGCGAGTTCACACCCCTTTACCAGCAATGGAAAGGAGAGCAGAGATAAATACAGCTGTTCCTCTTCCTCTTGTCCCTGTTCCCTCTGTGTCTGCCTTGTCCCCTGCCCACTCTCCTACCCCAACATACAGCTGTGTGCAGGAGAGAGAGGGGAGATGTGCATGGAAGATATGAAGAACAGCAGTCACAGTGACACATTCCAAGCTGTGTAAATGATGCCTGAGCCAACCACCAACATCCAGCCTCATCCCTCCAATGAGTGAGCACTGCATATACACCTTGATCAGTGAACTGTCCCTATCTCCCTCTCTTCTCTGCCCTGTCTCTCCCCCCCCCTCGTTCGCCCAAGTTCCATTTAGCACTTGTGCAGCAAATGCTTTTTTTTTCATTTGATAAGTACACTGAAAAAAAAAAATATGATCCAATTCCCCCATCTACACATTCCAAGTGGATGAGGCAATCCTTCCGCTGTGGACCAGTGGCCGAACAGCCAGGGTTGCTATCCTGCCCTTGTAATTGACAGCCCTGGTCTCTGTCTCCATGGCAGCACCATGGGCGTCCGCAGGTAGGGGCAAGGGGGGTCAAGTGCCCCCCCCCTGGAATCAGGGATGAGATCTTAAATTCAACACAGTTCCATCCCTATCGGGGTGCGGGCAGCCCACACCCATGTGCAACCTGCCAGTGGGGTGACACCATCAAGGTTCTGCCAAGCCCCCCTATCAGTGTAGTGGGACTACGGGCTCTTTTCCGTGCTCAGTCCAGCAGAGAACTTGGTGGCGGTGCTATCAGGTTTCCCAGGGTCACCCCCCCTTTCTCCTGTCAGGGAGAAGAGACGACGGCTCTCACCAGGTTCCTCGCCCAGCTTCCTGCCCGCTCTGTTCCTTCCCTATTGGCCATAACTGAGGGCCAATCAAAGGAGACTAGGAGAGGAGAGAATCATAGGACATGTAGTCCCAAAGATTGGCGGCCCCATTTTCCACAGGGAGGAGGATACAGCTCGATCGAGAGATTGAGAGACTGTAGCCTGGGAAAAAAAGCTGAGGGAGAGAGTGTTACAGGAAAAAGAACAAGGATTGTGCTGGGCAGAAGCCAGAGAGAGAGAGCCACGCTGCCCAGCGCCATCAGAGAGAGAACTACACTGCCCCACACCACCAGAGGGAGCCATGCTGTCCAGCACCACCAGAGAGAGCCATGCTGCCCAGCACTGCCAGAGAGAGAAAGACTGAGTCACTGCCAGGGTACAGACATGCTACACTACTGACCAGAGTCACCCCCAGGGCGCGTGAGCGATCGTCCAGCCGGAGGGATCACTGGTGTTGTTTCGCTGGGTATGGTAAGAGGGCCTGTTGACCATTATCCATTACTTATCCTAGGGACTGTACTAAGTCTGCAGTCTCTGACCATGATAATCTGATAATGACATTGTCGAAAAGGGGCGGTGCATGGGTGATCCTAAAAAAGTTCTGCGGACGCCCATGGGCAGCACATTAGTGTTGGTTACTTTATGGGGCTGATGGGCACTGAACAGGCTGCATTGATCAACACTGAACAGGCTGCATTGATGGGCACTGAACAGGCTGCATTGATGGACACTGAACAGGCTGCATTGATGGGCACTGAACAGGCTGCATTGATGGGCACTGAATAGGCTGAGCTGATGGGCACTGAATAGGCTGAGCTGATGGGCACTGAACAGGCTGCATTGATGGGCACTGAACAGGCTGAACTGAGGGGCACTGAATAGGCTGAACTGAGGGGCACTGAATAGGCTGAGCTGATGGGCACTGAATAGGCTGAGCTGATGGGCACTGAACATGCTGCATTAATGAGCAATGAACAGGCTGCATTAATCGGCACTGAACAGGCTGCATTAATCGGCACTGAACAGGCTGCATTGATGGGCACTGGGGAGGCCGAATTGATGGACACTGAATAGGCTGAGCTGTTGGGCACTGAACAGGCTGCATTGATGTACACTGAAAAGGCTGCATTGATGGGCACTGATGAGGCTGCATTGATGGGCACTGATAAGGCTGCATTGATGGGCACAGATCAGGCTGAGCTAATGGGCACTCAGCAGGCTGCATTGATGGGCACTGAACAGGCTCAGCTGAGGGGCACTGGACAGGCTGCATTGATGGGTACTGAACAGGCTGTGCTGATGGGCACTGAACAGGCTGAGCTGATGGGCACTGAGCAGGCTGAGCTGATAAGCACTGAACAGGCTGCATTGATGGGTACTGAACATGCTGCATTGATGGACACTGGTGAGGCTGCATTGATGGGTACTGAATATGCTGCATTAATGGACACTGAACAGGCTGCATTGATGGACACTGAACAGGCAGCATTAATGGACACAGAACAGGCAGCATTAATGGACGCTGAACAGGCTGCATTAATGGGCACCGAACAGGCTGCATTGATGGACACTGGTGAGGCTGCATTGATGGGCACTGAACAGTCTGCATTGATGGGCATTGAATAGGCTGCATTGATGGGCACTGAACAGGCTGCATTGATGGACACTGGTAAGGCTGCATTTATGGGCATTGATTAGGCTGCATTTATGGCCACTGATCAGGCTGAGATGATGGGCACTGGTGAAGCTTCA
The DNA here is from genome assembly GCF_037356315.1 of Lithobates pipiens. Taxonomy (NCBI): domain Eukaryota; kingdom Metazoa; phylum Chordata; class Amphibia; order Anura; family Ranidae; genus Lithobates; species Lithobates pipiens. Next base: position 336,391,685 of record NW_027507764.1, on the reverse strand, counting down.
TTAATGGACACTGGTAAGACTGCATTGATGAGTACTGAACAGGCTGAGCTGCTGGGCACTAAATAGGCTGCATTGATGGGCACTGAACAGGCTGAGCTTCTTGGCACTGAACAGGCTGCATTGATGGGCACTGATAAGGTTGCATTGATGGGCACGAGCCGATGGGCACTCAGAAGGCTGCATTGATGGGCACTGAACAGGCTGAACTGAGGGGCACTAAACAGGCTGTATTGATCAACACTGAACAGTCTGCATTGATGGGCACTGAACAGGCTGCATTGATGGGCACTGATAAGGCTGCATTGATGGGCACAGATCAGGCTGAGCTAATGGACACTGAACAGGCTGAGCTGAGGGGCACTGGACAGGCTGCATTGATGGGCACTGAACAGGCTAAGCTGATGGGCACTGAAAAGGCTGCATTGATGGGCACTGAACAGGCTGAGCTGAATAGGCTGCATTGATGGGCACTGATAAGGCTGTATTGATGGGCACTGATGAGGCTGCATTGATGGGCACGGATCAGGCTGAGCTAATGGGCACTCAGCAGGCTGCATTGATGGGCACTGAACAGGCTGAGCTGAGGGGCACTGAACAAGCTGCATTGATGTGCACTAAATAGGCTGCATTTATGGGCACTGAGCAGGCTGAGCTGATGGGCACTGGACAGGCTACATTAATGCGCACTAAACAGACTGCATTGATGACACTGGTGAGGCTGTATTGATAGGCACTGATAAGGTTGCATTGATGGACACTGGCGAGGCAGCATTTATGGGCGCTAATTAGGCTGCATTGATGGACACTGGTAAGGCTGCATTGATGGCCACTGATCAGGCTGATATGATGGACACTGATGAGACTTCATTGATGGACACTGGTAAGACTGCATTGATGGGCACTGAACAGGCGGAGCTGCTGGGCACTGAACAGGCTGCATTTATGGGCACTGAACAGGCTGAGCTTCTGGGCACTGAACAGGCTGCATTGAGGGGCACTGATAAGGCTAAACTAATGGGCACTCAGCAGGCTGCATTGATGGGCACTGAACAGACTGAACTGAGGGGCACTGAACAGGCTGCATTGATGGGCACTGAACAGGCTGCATTGATGGGCACTGAACAGGCTGTAGTGATGGGCACTGAACAGGCTAAGCTGATGGACACAGAGCAGGCTGAGCTGATGGGCACTGAACAGGCTGCACTGATGGGTACTGAACAGGCTGAGCTGATGGGTACTGATCAGGCTGAGCTGATGGGCACGGAACAGGCTGAGATAATGGGCACTGATCAGGCTAAGCTAATGGGCACTGAACAGGCTGCATTGATAGGCACTGAGCAGGTTGCATTGATGGAAACTGAACAGGCTGAGCTGCTGGGCACTGAACAGGCTGCAATTGATGGGCACTGAACAGGCTTAGCTGATGGGCACTGAACAGTCTGAGCTGATGGGCACTAACCAGGCTAAGCTGATGGGCACTGACCAGACTGAGATGATGGGCAATGAACAGGCTGCATTGATGGCTACTGATCAGGCTGTATTGATGGGCACTGATCAAGCTGAGCTAAAGGGCACTGAGCAGGCTGCATTGATAGGCACTAAACAGGCTGCATTGATGGGTACTGGATTGGCTGCATTGATGGGCACTGATCAGGCTGAGCTAATGGGCACTGAACAAGTTGCATTGATGGACACTGATGAGGCTGCAATGATTGGCACTGATAAGGCTGCATTGATTGGCACTGATGAGGCTGCATTGATGGGCACTGATGAGCACTGGTGAGTATAATACACTCTTCAAATGAGCTTTAAAATGCATTATTTTTCCTTTCTATGAACAAGAAAATAATGACGTTAGGCAGCTGGGCTGGCATAATAATGCTATGGGGCTGGTATAAAATGATTTCCATAAATAACGTATATATCATACAATAATTACATAAACACATACCACATACACTACATATATCATTTGAGGAAAATATGCTTAAAACATAGTTTACTACTTGCCAATATAAAAAAAAAATTAATGTCCCCGGATTTAATTTGAAAAATCTGGTCACCTTAACCTATAGTTACAGTAAATATCTCCTACACGTGCACCATTTATGAGATGTTTACTTGTGAATCAGCCAGTGACGTTACCAGCTCATGCGCTATGAAGGAATGGCATGCTCATGCCGTTCCTTCAGAGTCCTGTGGCATGAACAATGACATAATCGAGGCTCCTCCATTCAAAGGTTGCGAACCTGGAAGGAAGACCAGGTGAAAATGGAAGTCCTGTCAGCGGTGACAGTGCCCAGCTGGAGGGCTTTGTTTAAAGATAGGTTTCACATAATGTGCTAGTATGCAATGCATACTAGCACATTTTACATTGCTTTGCAGGAGGAAATTCCTTTTTTCCTTTCATATGATTTTCTTCATGAGCTTGGCTTTCCCTACTGGAAAAACATTTTTTGCTGGAGTTTCCTTCCTTTCCATTTGTTGGAATTTGTGGGGAAGAAGATTGGAACCTCCTAGACGATGCTGACCACCTCTCCAGTGATTTGAAGACCCACAGCCCCCCCATTGGCTGATGGACCGGTTGGGATTTGATGTACAGCCCATGTAGAGTGGATGATCCATCTATATATGCTCGTATGACCTAGTGTACCCACACAGGTCCTGTGGCTCTGGTAAGAGTACCCACCCTTTTGCTTCTTTCGATTCAACTGGATGTCACTGCTGTGAATGTCTTTGAGATTACCCCTTGGCCTTTATACTGTGTGAAATATCACATCCGAATCCCATGTGGATTTCAAGGACTTATTTATTTTCATTATTTGGACTTTATAGTGTCCTTTTTGGTGTTAGTCACTTCAATATTTTCTTTTTCTTATTTTCCTTAGCGCTACATTATGGTTTTTCTGTTTTTCTTCACAGTAAGCACTGTGAAAATATGGAATAGACTCCCTCAAGAGGTAGTTCTGGCCAGCTCAGTAGATTGTTTTAAGAAAGACCTGGATTCTTTCCTAAATGTACATAATATAACTGGATACTAATATTTATAGGTACATTTTATCCAGGGAACATCCGATTGCCTCATGGGGATCATGAAGGTCCCCCCCCCCCCCCGGAGCAAATTGGATCATGCTTTATTGTGTTTTTTTTTTTTTTGCCTTCCTCTGGTTCAACTGTGGGTATAGTATTGGATATATAGGAATTTATTTTTTACCCTCCTATTGGTTGAACTGGATGGACCTGTGTCGTTTTTCAACCAGACTAACTATGTAAATGGTTATAAAGCGCAGATAGTCCTTCTGCCTACAAGAAATGCAGAAAAACTCTTCTACCTTCTTGGCAAGTTAGGCCTCATGCACACGGACGTTTTTACAGCCGCTTTTTTGAGCTTGGCTGTCCATGTTAGTCTATGGTTTCATGCCCACCTAGGCGTTTTTGAGCTGCAAATGGCATAGGCGTTTTTAAGCTGTAAAAAAAACCCAGGACCAGTGCGTTCCGTGGCGCGGAGCTAGAGCTGTAAAAACGCGAATCGTGGGAAAACGCGCAAAAACGCACACAAGCGCGCAAAAACGTGCATAAACGCGCAAAAACGTGCATAAACGCGCAACATATTTTCTTTGTTTTCTGAGTGCTATAGTCAAGAGATGTGTTTCTTTAGAAACGCTACTTAACGCTAACGCTAAAAAACGCACAAAAACGTGCAAAAACGCCAATGCAAAACGCGGTAAAAATCACATTTTTAATGACGATTTTTCCAGGCGTCGGAGCTAGTTTTGCAGCTAGTTTTTTAAAACGTCCATGTGCATGAGCACTTAAACTGTATGTGGATTTGGTCAGTTCATCAAGACATGGCATCTATACAGACTGAGGCTTCAGGAGTTGTTTGCATAAAATAACATGTGGCCTTCAACTGACACAGGTGGTTGTCTTTGTTCTCTAGAGGGTACAAATGTAAATATTTGTGCTACTTTTTTTTATATTGTATTGTCACCATATCACCATGTTTTTGCATTTCCCGATAGAATACAAGAAGCCGAATTAAAATTCTAGTATTGAAAATGTATGTAAAAATATTGTGGAAGTGCCCTTTGTCTGATAATATATTTATTATTTTAGCTCCATTGTTTAATCCTTTTCTATTGAAGCTAAATTCACACCAACATTAACCAACATGACAATATGATAATTAAACATTGTTAATATTTTTTTCAAAATTATTGTATTAATTGTAATAAGTAAATTAATTAATGCACTGACTTTATTAAGTTAATAAGACTCACCGTTGGACATAACAGGAACACAACTTGACCAAGGTTGGCTGAAATGCTATCAGTTCAGAAAGACCACACAAAAAATATCTCCCAGTACAAACAAATAGAAGTTACGGGAGCTACACTCACTAATATTTGTGGTATAAAGATTGCCTATAGAACTGCAAAAAATGCTTCATGGGATGTTTTAAAGGGTTTCTAAAGGTTTAGGAGTTTAAAAAACTAACAAAAAAAAACAAACATGTCATACTTACCTCCACTGTGCAGTTGATTTTGCACAGCGTGGCCCGATCCTCCTCTTTTGGGGTTCCTCCGTATTGCTTGTATTTATATAGCACCAACAATGTACTCCCTCAAAGGGACTTATAATCTAAAGTCCCTGCCTCAGGCTCCATTCACACCTAGGAGATTTGATTTACAATTGTGGCAAAATGTGGGACACATTTGTGATACCATTACTTCTGAATAGAACCCCAATTGCGGGCAATTTTGACGCAAAAAATTGCACCAAAATCGCAACGCGTGAAGCCTGTCGCTCCACTAGGAGCAGAAGCTTATTTTGGGCAACAGCATCGCACGCTGAAATTTGCTGCAAATAATTGTGTGACAATCACTGCAAAAATTGCACCACAATTGGGGTGCCATTAAGAAGTAATGGCATTACAAACGCGTCCTGCGTTTTGCCGTGCTTTGGAATCGCAGGCAGAATCTTGGCGATTCTGCCTGCGATTCATATTGCCTAGCTGTGAATGGAGCCACTGTCTTTCAGATTTGTAGAATTTCATTGTCCTGCTGCAGCACAGAAATGCCATATCTTCAGTTATTAGTTCATGTCATTATAAACTAGTGTGATAGGCTATAGTGCAAGGTCAAGGTATGACAGTTCAGCTAGCTACAGAGGATGAATACAGACAATTATGCCACATACACACGAGCGGAATGTCTGACAGAAAAAGTCAGACTTAAGCTTTTCATCTTATATTCTGATCGTGTGTATGCCTCATCGCACTTTTTTTAACGAAAATTCTGACGGACCTAGAAATAGAACATAAATATTTCCGACGGAACTGATTCCTATTGGGAAAACCCCCTCATCTGTATGCTGTTCCGATGGACCAAAAATGACGCATGCTCTGAAGCAAGTATGAGACGGAAGCCCTCTATGTGGTAAAACTAATGTTCATATTGGAGCTAGCACATTCCTCATGCTGCTAATTCTGTGATCTTTTAATCCAGCACTTTCTTTTCTTCTTTATAATGTGTGATGGCGATTTTGAAATATAATATTTATATCAACGAGCTTAAAAGAAACCATTCTGAAGACCTTCTAATTAAATCTCCATGCCCGTTATATATGTATGAATATGTGTAGATATGTGGATATATATATATTAGGATATAGAATGGTATGTATATATATATATATTTGGGAAATGTTCAGGGTTATATGTAAGATGGCCATCTCATGGGAATCATTGAATGACCTCAGGTGCTCACTGTTCAGCATATTTCCTTTTGTTCTGGCTTGTACCTGTATAGACAGTAAGGCTCCATCTCAGCAGGGGACATTAACATGCTAATGTCGGAACTGTTTGGGGTTCAATGATAAAAGCAAATTGTTAGACAATCTGGCTCCGGTCATTCAGGCCTGACCTAGGCATGTTTCTGAGAGCTTGAGAATTAACCAATCAGCTTGTAGACTTGAAATTATAACCAATCAGAGTGTGAGCCATCCTGAACCAATCAGAGCCAATGGGTGCGTTCCATCTCCTGATTGGCCCAGAATGCATATAAAATAGGGCTAGAATTAGCTGATCGGCCTTTTTGAATTCCAGACCACCGGAAGTCCATGTAACGTATACCTGTATCTCCCTTTCTCTCTCTCTCTCTCTCTCTCTCTTTCTCTCTCCCTCATCATCATGTCTTTTTGCCATTTTTAATTATTTCTTCCTTAGGACTTATCTTGAAATATTGATAAATATATAGAAAGTGTATGTCTGTTGTAACCATATGATCTTGGCAGCCTAAGCAACACTGTATTTGTAACATCACTTTAGTTATATGATAAGTTCTAATTATTCTAAAGTTTCTTTTCTGTATAAATAAATGTAATTGTTTATCTTTTCGCCTTGTTATCGTTCGTGTTTATTCTTATGTAGACAAAGGTTTAATCACTTATTTTCTCGTATCATTAGTCATTTAAGTGAGATATAAAAATCGCCATAACAAATGGTAGAAGAATGAAGTTGTTTTGCTGCTCATATTCATACAGAGTTCTCACATACTTATTTATTCATTATCTATCCTCAACTCATGAATAATATTCTATTTTTTTTAAAGCCCGATCTCCATAAATAATTTTTACAATTATTTTTTATACTCATCTTTTATAATTTTTTATTTCATCAAGATTTATTTTACGATTACTTAAATATTATTTTCTAGTGATCTCCATATAATTAGATTTTTTGGAGTGTCAAGTTACCACAATAACATTAATATCTTATATTTTCTATTAACCTCACGGAGTTTGTTGTCCCTTGTTAATTTGACATTGTCTTTTTTAAATGTACCTGCCTACTCACAAACAAACTGTTCTTTTTGAATAAAAACACTTAGGAAAGTATTTTGTGAAAATAAAATATCCATTTATTCTGGGTAACAAAATAAAGAGGAGGTCAACGCTGGACAAACTTTTGGAATTTGCAAAGACTTATCTGTCCTCAGGCTGTGGTACTACAACAGCCTGCGTCTTCTGTTAGACTCAATCTTTAAGCAGTATAGGCCACTGTGATGGGCCAAGTTCAAATTTTACCTTCGTTTAGCACGCTCGCCACTTCCGTTCGTCCTTCCTGCACACACAGATCGTACGTAAGACATATGCGTGTTAGCTTTATATACACTGCACATGCATGAAACTCCACCCGTGTGCCCGCCCCTGACATTCTTTGTCACGATTATTCCCCTACTCTTCTCTCTTCGGTGCGCAGTAGGAGCAATGTGGCAGAAACACAGCAGGTAGTTGGAAATTATTCCAGTAAAGAGGAGGAAAGCCCGGAGCCTGAAATGTTCCGATCCAGGAGGAGGAGGAGATTTAAGGCCTCCAATATGGCCTTTGAAGAAATGGTGGAGATGGTAGACATCTTGCGGAGGAAGGATTATGATGGGAAACATGGACCGTACACCCAACAGAATTTGCGCAAGGCCAAAATGATGACAAAAGTTGTGAAGACTGCAGCAGAATTTTGGAGTACGACGCTCCAAAGACCAATTAAGGAAACGCAGGTCTGACCTTAAACTTAGGGAGCCGGATCAGTATAGAAGAATAAAGAAAGTGCTTCAAAAGAGTAAGTACTTGTCGTGTGTTCCTATTATGATTATTAACTTGCATGCTGCTCCATGGGCTTTTCTTTACTGTTGCACAGTTTTAAATGGCTACTTTCATGTTCGTAGGCACAGTAATCATTCGTAGTAAACATTGTTAGTTTTGCGAATAAATATGTTTATGTTTTTAGCTGATACAAGGTTAACTACATTTTGGTCATGCTAATTCGTCTTATTAAAATAAGTTTAGGACATTGTTGTCTAGATGTCTTTGAAACTAGAATGCATTGGAAACTTGATTCAGTGGAATGTAAGGAGAGGACACTCAGCAGCTGTTTACATATCTGGACGCAGGAGCACTAGTGTGGGACACCAGAGCAAATTTTTTAGGGTGATCCGCACAGGTACTCCAGTGGATACTTGGGGTGTCTCCATCTGCGAAACTTGGCCAAAAAAGGTAAGTATTCCAGCTTGGTTAAAAGGAAGTTAATAATTTCTTCAACTTGAATCTCTGCCCAAACAGACAATTGTACACCACTTCCAAGCAATATTTCATATTCCTATTTCTGGATTCAAATATCTGTGTGCTAAGTATACCTTTTGTTTCATTTTCATAGGGGAGAAAAGACTTGGAGGACACCACTCAGAGGACACCAGGGACCCCCCACATCGCCAATAAGATTGGCAAATCAGCCCAAGCCCCCCAAGGATCTGGAGGAAGGAGAGGTGGAGGAAGTGGGCAAGATGGTCACCCAAACAGGTGAGTGTCTGACACCCCAGCTTCAGGTAATCTATGTATGCCTGCATAATTCTAAATATATGTTATTTAACCAATTTTTAGGTGATGTACTGGTTGCGGAACACCTTTACTAGGGCTAGCGCCCAAAGGCTCATCCATGACATCATGCAGTGGAATGGGGGAATCGACAATATTAGAAATAAACTGAATGTTATGGAACAGCAAATGAAGAACATGATAGATGTGTTGGGGAGAATCTAAATTTTTGGCAAATCACATCCATTTTCAGATTTGTTGGACTCCCCAAAAAAATTGTTTTTTGTACATTTTAAAAGCCAGATTTTGAAGATGCACACAGTGTGTCAACATGTGCTATCTGCCATCAGGGGATCTCAATGTATGCGTTTTGTAGGTGCAACCCCTTCCTCGTAACTCTAATAGGTGAGAGGAAGGGGTTACACCCTCAAAACACCTCCATTGATCCCCCAATATGGGGATAACACATGCTGACATTACTCATTTGGACTCCAAATTTGTATGCATCTTCAAAATTTGTCTTTTACAGGGGTGACATCACCCCATCTGATGAACGCAAATATCAAACCATTTTTGACACAATAATGTCTGATATTGCCTTCAGTTTTTATATGTTGAACTTTGTAAATTCCAGAGTTGTGTATGTTATGTTTTAAAACATGCCTGTTTGTAAATAAATAAATAAATAAATAATATTGAGAAAAATATATATATATATTTTTTTTTTAATTTCTAAACGCACATGTGAATGTGCACAGTTTAAAAAGTTTGAGAAACAACAATGTGTGTCTTCTTCTTTCAATGCTCAATACCAGTTTTGTAAGTAATTTTGTGTTTACAGTGACAATGGGGCTCATTTACTAAAGGAAAATCCACTTGGCACTACAAGTACATTAGGAGAACCTAGGAGACAGACAAAAAGAAAAGCAAGCAATAAAGACATTTCTAGATTTTATCTGATCTTTTTTTTATTAATAAAAATTAGACATTGTCTGGCATTGCAATGGCCCCCCTACCCGTAAAATAATTAACATATTTCTCCCGAACTTCATGGGCGCTTTGGGAAGCCAAGCCAGTACGGCCAGTATTCAGGCCTGTCAGAGAATTGCCCAACTGAGGCTATATAATTCAGTGAATTTTTTCTTAAATAATTGTGCAGTATGTAGCAGCATAGAATGATATGGTTGATTTCTTAGTCCGCCATATGGATTGCTGTCAGAAACAGGTGGAACCGGCTGCCCATTATCCCAAAGATATTCTCAACATCTCTTCTTGCTCTGGTAGTCGGTAGTTAAAAACCCTCCTCTCCGGGGTGAGGATCCTTTGGGGGAATGGCCTCATCAGGTGCTCGCCCAGACCGAAGGCTTCATCTGCAATGAAGAGAAAGGGGAGTCCTTCCACGTTATCCGCATCAGGTGGCAATGCCAGGCCACCAGTCTGGAAATGCTGGTAAAACTCCACCTGGGCAAAGACTCCTCCATCCGACATCTGGCCATTCTTCTCCACATCCACACAGAGGAACTCATAGTGTGCCGATACCACCGCCATTAACACTACACTATTAAACCCCTTATAGTTATAATAGTAAGACCTCAAATGGGGTGGTTGCACAATGTGGACATGCTTCCCATCTATAGCCCCTCCACAGTTGGGAAAGTCCCAACAGTCAGCAAAATGGGAGGCCAAAGTCTGCTATTCCTGTGGTGTTGAAGGAAACTGTGGAGTCAAACAATAAAAAAAATATAAGTACTGTTGCACATAACATTGCAAGCAGATTACACAAAAAAACATTCTTGCCCAACATCAGTATAACATTTATTTTAAGGACTATTTAAAGACAAAAATATAAGGCCCACTTATCAGATTCCTCACCCCCTCTGATGGCCCTTGATAAAATTGTATTAGGGGGGGCGGGAGGGTTTGAGGTGACTTTGAGAGCCAAAAAAAAGCCTCCAGCACTCTGCCTGAATTTAAGGACACACATAACATTTGGACACATTTTAGGGGGTGGGGGAGGGTTATAAATGAATTTAAGGACACACATAACATTTGGACACATTTTAGGATGTGTTTTGGGGAAAGCAGTACAACGGAGCTGACAATATACATTGTTTAGGGGACTAGGCTATAGGTGTACATGGGCCCAGGATAGCATGCTGGGGAGGTTAGTGAAGGCAAATATGCATGTAGGCCAAAAAAGGAGCATTAAAAGCTTCCAGCATGCATGAGGATAAAGGGGACATTCACAGCATATTCCAACTATGGTAATTAGGGAATGATGAAATAAATACAATACATTAGCAAACATTATATACATATAATGTGATGCTAACCGTTTCCCGACCGGCACACACCAATGTACGTCGGCAGAATGGCACAGACAGGCAAATGGGTGTACAGGTATGTCTCTTTAAATCTGCTGCCATGCCATCTCGTGCACGCCGGCCGGGACCTCAATGAGTCGGATCGTGGGTCCCGTGGACTCGATCGCAGCGGGGATACCAGCGATCTCATGGGGAGGAAGAATGGGGAGATGCTAATGTAAACAAGCATCTCCCTGTTCTGCCTAGTGACAGTGTCACTGATCTCTGCTCCCTATGATTGGGAACAGAGATCAGTGACATGTCACATGTAGCCACCCCCCCCACAGCTAGAAACACGCCCCAGGACACACTTAACCCTTACCCTGCCCCCTAGTGGTTAACCCCTTCACTGCCATTGTCATTTACACAGGAATCAGTGCATATAGCTATTGTATAGTACTGATTGCTGTATAAATGACAATGGTCCCAAAAATGTGTAAAAAATATCTCATGTGTCCGCCATAATGTCACTGTCACAATAAAAATTGCAGATCGCCGCCATTACTAGTAAAAAAAAATATTAATAAAAATGCCATAAAACTATCCTCTATTTTGTAAACTCTATAACTTTTGCGCAAACCCATCAATAAACGCTTATTGTGATTTTTTTTTACCAAAAATATGTAGAAGAATGCGTATCGGCCTATACTGAGGAAAAAAAAATATTTTTTTTATATATTTTTGGGGGATATTTATTATAGCAAAATGTAAAAAATAATGCATTTTTTTCAAAAAATTTTCTCTTTTTTGTTTATAGCGCAAAAAATAAAAACCGCAGGGGTGATCAAATACCACCAAAAGAAAACTCTATTTGTGGGGAAAAAAGGCGTAAATTCTGTTTGGGAGCCATGTCGCACCACCGCGCAATTGTCAGTTAAATTGACGCAGTGCCAAATCGCAAAAAGCACTCTGGTCGGGAAGGGGGTAAAATCTTCCGGGGCTGAAGCGGTTAAAGGAGAAAACTTACCTTAATATAGTCCTTCTGCAGGACCTGAATGATTGCAGAACAGGTCTCTGGAATAATGATCCCCAGAGCCTGGGGGAGATGCCTGTCAAGAAGTTGAGGTCCTGCAGACTTCTCCCAGTCACCAAGTACCGCAACCTGGTGACTAGCATCTGCTCCAGAGTGATGGCTTGCCTCATGCAGATATCTTGCCTGCTGATATAAGGGGTGAGAAAAGCCAACAGATGGTGAAAAACGGGATCTGTCATCATAATTTCTGAAATCATCAGGATTATTCTCCTGGATCTCACGAAGCAAAGGCATGTGCAAGAATTGGTCACGCTGGAGTAACTAATTCTTGGTCCATGAACTCCTCGTCGCCCTGTTCATGTACTAACCAAACTTCTACTAAAACGAGATTAGCAGAAGAAGCCCAAAGGGTGGTGCACTGGGTCTTGAACTTCCTTTTTCTAGTCCTGTCGTATGTGCTGTACGTCACCGCGTTCTTGACAATCAGACTTTGGTGTGATCCTGTGTACGCAAGACAGCTTCAGCGGAACTCTGTCGGAAAAATCTTCAGAGTTTATTCCAACAGGAAAATCGGTCATGTATACGCGGCATTACTTTACAATTGTGTCTACTGAATAAAGTAAACTGGGAATAAACTGTCTGCAAGGTTAATTATGCTAAAGGCAACACACACCTGCTATTTCTTCAGAGTAGGGTTTCCATTCGTCTGGATTTAGCAGATCGGAGTGGTCTGAATGTCGCTCCTATAGAGGCATATGGAGCGTCCGTTCAGGTCCGCCTGAAAAACTGACAGGCTGATCTGAATGGTCCGCTCATGTGAAAGGGGCCTAAATTAGGGTACAATAGTTGCTACTTTATTGTCTTACAATATAATCTGTAAAAAGAAAGTGCAGAGCTATACCATGACAAATATCTATAACAACATAAATACAAAACAATGTGCATAGAAATTTACATCAAATGATTCCAAATGACATATATAAAAATAAATCCTAAGTTCAAAGTGTTATCAGAGATCCACAAATAGTGTCCGCTGACAAAGAATAGAAAGTATCTTCACACTCAGTAGTGCACACTCACATGATAAGAGCCTAGGACAGTGTTTTCATTACGCATGCAGACCTCATGGTCCGGACCAAGTTTGTGTATGTTCCTAGGAACGCCATTTGTAGTCACCTATGCTTGTAAAGCTGCTATTGCTTTATTATCAGGTGAGTGTGCACTTTTACACTTTTAATAAGCATATAGTACATTACATGTACATTACATTATGAGAGTGTCCTTTATATCTTATCTTTGTTGATACAATCTTTAATGGCTCTGGGGAGGAAGCTGATGATTCAGGATGAGACTTTAACCCCTTTAGCTCTGTATGACCATCTGTAATACAGAGATCAACATATTTTGGTAAGGAGCTGTATTGCATGTTTGATTAAAGGGCACTGTATACCTTCTGATAGATAGCCGCCACAAACTTTTCACATGGTGCTTTTTCACTACAGAGTGTGAAGATATTTTCTTTACTTTTCATCCTTCAACTGCAGACATTATTTGTGGATTTCTGATAACACTTTGGACTGAGGATTTCTTTTTACATCTGTAATTTGGAATAATTTGATGCCAATTTCTATGCACATTGTTTTGTATGTATATTGTTATAGATAATTGTCATGGTATAGCGCTGCACTTTTAATTTTAAATTTCTACCTTAGTACAAGTATCCAAATCTCTAGTGCCCATGTAATTATCAAAGCCAACGCTTATTGGTGCATTACGTAGAGCACCATAAGAAGCAAAATGAATACAAAAGCCATCACAGAAAGGTGCCAGACAGTGGGTGATGATCCTGTTAACTTTACTGCTTTGCTGCTGCCAGTTTCTGAGTCCTCCACTGAACAGATATACTGTCTAATGGTCCTGCAGAGGTGATGGCTTGCATACTGCCCAATACACTTACTTGTCACTGAATACTGCTATGTGCCCTAACCTGCATCTGCATACCACCCAACCTGGCACTACATACTGCTCACTGCTCTGTCCTGCCACTACATACTGCCTGAGCTGCCAGTACATTCTGCCCACTCCCCTGACCTGCCCCTGCATACTACCCACTGCCCTGATCTGCCACTACACACTGTCCATTACCCTGACATTCCACTACATATTGCCTACTGCTCTGACCTGCCACTACATACTGTCAATTACCCCGACATTCCACTACATATTGCCTACTGCTCTGACCTGCCACTACATACTGTCCATTACCCTGACATTCCACTACATATTGCCTACTGCTCTGACCTGCCACTACATACTGTCCATTACCCTGACATTCCACTACATATTGCCTACTGCTCTGACCTGCCACTACATACTGCCCAGTACACTGAACTGTCACTGAATACTGCTCACTGCCCTGACCTGCATCTGCATACCACCCTAACCTGCAACTACATACTGCTCACTGCCCTGTTACTAAATACTGCCTATACAGTATACTGCCCACTGACCTGACCTCCGCATACTGCCAATTGCCCTGACCTGCCACTACGTACTGCGCACTGCTCTGACCTGCCACTACATACTGTCTATTACCCTGACTTGCCACTACATATTGCCCACTGCTCTGACCTGCCACTGCATTCTGCCAAGTACACTGACCTGTCACTGAATACCACTGACTGCCCTGACCTGCATCTGCATACCGAACTAACCTGCAACAATATACTGCCAACTCTCCTGACCTGCCCATGCATATTGCCCACTGCTTTGACCTGCCACTGCATACTGCCCACTGCCCTGACCTTGCCCTGTATACTGCCCTAACCTTCCCCTGTATTCTGCCCCCTGCCCTAACCTGCCTCTGCATACTGATCACTGCCTTGACCTCCCAAGACATATTGCACAATTCTCTGACTTGCCGCTAGATACTGGCAGTTGCACTGACCTGCCCCTGCATACTATCCATTGCCCTGATCTGCCACTACATACTACCAACCACCCTCACCTGCTACTACATACTGCCCTGACCTTCCACTGTATTCTGCTCACTGTCCTGCCACTACACATTGACCTGACCTTTAATTAAACACTGCCCTTCCCTGTCACTAGATACTGCCCATTTCCCTGCCCTTACACACCACCCATTGCCCTTAAACTTACATACTGCTCACTGTCACCACACATGGCTCACTGTTCAGCATTGACATTTTATACAGCTTCCTTTACTGACACTATATAAAATTCACTGCACTGTCACTACATACTGCTTACTGCCCCTTACTCTTTTTATATACTGCTCACTGTCCTTCACTGCACCTACATACAGCCCACTGCATTGCAATTATATACTGCTTACTGAACAGCATTACATACTGCTCACTGCCCTGTCACAGCATACTGTTCGCATACTGCCCTGCGCATACAGCTCACAGCCTGCTCTGCACTGCCACTAGATACTGTGCATAGCCCTGCACTTCTTAACCACTACATACTGCTCATTACCCTGCACTATTTTTTAATTCTACATATGAATACCTGCATCATTTCCTACAGATCACTGCCCTGGCCCCTGAACTATCAGCAGCAGTGCTACAATTGTGAGGATGACACTACTGAACCAACAATCTAGGTGTTCTCAAAATCTCAGAACAGAATAAGCTGACCAGACATTAAAGGGCCTATTATCTGCCAAGCAAATAAAAGAACCTCAGAAAGCTTTAATTAAGGAACGAACTAAATGACTAGTTGCAAAGAGCTCCAAGAAATATAGCTTTGAAAGAACTACCCTTACCGCTCCTTCATTCAACAACTTTTCTTAAAGATTTTTTTTATTTGAAGTCCTCGTTAAGGAAGTACAAACTATCAATGTACCGATCATCAGAACAGGGTAAAATTTAGTATTTCAATCTCTTTACATAAAGAACAATTTAGCATGTACTATAGTGCTAACCTCAGAAATCAGATGAAGATGTGGCCTAATGTAATTTCATAAGGTCAATACATTTTAGCAAAGTCCTTTGGTATGTAGGTGCTTAAGCATTTAATGAAGTGAGGGGCACATTTAAATGGCAAATAGTTTCCAATCATGTGTATAAATGTAAATCTCTGCACTGGTCTGAAATTGTGGAACAGCTGTTACTCAAGACCAGGAAGGAATCAAATACATACTAATAATATAAATAGTGCACTATTCCCTGTGTTAAAGTATATAACACAATGTATTGGATGAACAAAGAGTGACTGATGTGTACACAATAGTTTGTGCGGTAATTCCCCTAATAAATTGAGACTCATACTAAATAGATTGGTGCATGCTCTGAGGTGTTCAAAACAGTACATATAAATAAAGAATATATGTATGAAAAAAATGTTCCTAATGTGTTAAACAATTATATTGCATAAAGTTCATATTCATGAGCAAAGATGCAGCATGTGGAATCTTTTCAGACAGATTTCTGCATTAATCTCCTATGCTGATATTTAGCAAGATGCCTGCTGGATTCCACTTATAAGTAGTCTCCAATGACTTGAAATATGATGTTTCATAAGGTAAAGTTGGCCTCTTACCAGATATGGTGGATCGCTATTACAGAAATCAGACTTGCTGTGGAATATGACCGCCTGTGTGGTTACCACTCTCCTAGGTTTTTTTCACAACCAAACACCTTTCAAAGATTGAACTCAAGTGATTCAAAGAACAAGGAACTGACTCACTTCCATAGGCATTCAGCTTATCCACACCACAGCAAATAGCCAGTTTAAACTTCTCATGTGCAATGATATGTAAACTTTTGAATCCGTTTAAATAAAGATGGAACTCCAAGATGCAGGAAATCACAAATAAGGAAAGAAAAAGCCTCAAAGTGTAAAACTGCATACATGTATTAAAATGCTTGTAAAGGTTACACTTACAGCAATGCAGAAAATTGTCTGGTGACGATGTAATTCGTCCAACCAGTTGAGTGGTGCTACAAGTTCATGAATATGAACTTTGTGTGATATAATTGTTCATCACATTTTTTCATACATAGATTATTTATTTATATGTACTGTTTTGAGCACCTCAGCATCCAATGCATTGGGGGTCATTTACGAAAGGCAACTCCACTTTGCACTACAAGTGCAAAGTTCACTTGAAATTACATTGAAAGTGCAGTCGCTGTAGATCCAAGGGGGACATGCAAGAAAAATAAAAAACTGCATTTTAGCTTGCACATGATTGGATAATAAAATCAGCAGAGCTTACCCTCATTTCAGATCTACCCCTCAGATTTACAGCGACTGCAGTTCCAAGTGTACATTGCACTTGTAGTTTGCACTTGTAGTGCAAAGTGGATTTGCCTTTCGTAAATAACCCCCATTGTGTTATATACTTTAACACGGGAAATAGCACACTATTTATATTATTCATTTCTAATAATTACTAACTCTCTCTGAGATCAGTACAATAAGGACCCCAGACTTTTGAAAAGTGATTTTGTAGTTGGATAGTAAGCTGCATGAATGTCGTTGGCCTTTTAACATCAGGATTTGCTCTCTTCTTATAGGTGTTCTAGGATCAGAATGAAGATTACTGGGAACAGGGGGAAACTTTGTTTCATACTGTTTCTATATGAAAATAGATTAGAGATATTTTGTTAGTCTGTACTCTAGCTGAAGGATTCAAATATAAAAAGAGGATCTGTGCTTATATACTGTAACTTCCCCATACCATTACATTTCAGGGTTTATGTAATGAAGTCCCAGCTGACTCAGTCAAAAGCTTTCTCCACATTTGTGGATTGGAGCATCAGATGTTGAGCCCTTGACTGAGCCAGGTGGATATGTTCAATGGTTTCTGTAGTGTTAACTCTTGCCTCTCTGGCTTCTACAAACCCCACCTGATCCACATGAAGTTATCCTTAAAGACATGGGTTTATGCAAGCCTGAATCTTTGAGTAAAGTTTATTCTCAGTGTTTAATACTGAAATGGGTCTAGAGCTGGTGCAGGAACTAAGAACTTGAATCATGATGTGGGCATGTGATCAGTTTTTTTTTTTGATGAGGTAGAATTATATGCCTCCATTAACCGCTTGCCGACCGCCTCACGTTGATATAGGTTGGCAGAAGGGCATGTACAGGCAGATTAATGTACCTGTATGTTGCCCTGTAAGAATCAGCTTGCAGGCACGTGCACGCGCCCGCTGCGACCCCCATGAGTGTGATCGTGGGTCCCGCGGACTCGATTGCCACGGGAATACCCGCAATTGCCTCATGGAGAGAAAGAATGGGGAAATGCTAATGTAAACAAGTAAACAACATCAGTGACAGAACACTGATGACAGCTCTCTGTAATCGGAAGCTGTGCTCAGTGTCCTGTCACACATAGCCCCTCTCCCCACAGTTAGAATCACTCCCTAGGACACACTTAACCCCTACAGCGCCACCTAGTGGTTAACCCCTTCACTCCCAGTCACATTTACACAGTAATCAATGCATGCTTAATTGAACTGATCGCTGTATAAATGTGAATGGTCCCAAAATTGAACCAAAAGTGTCCAATCTGTCCGCCATAATGTCGCAGTCGATAAAAATCGCTGATCGCCGCCATTACTAATAAAAAAAATTATTAATAAAAATGCCATAAAACGATCCCCTTTTGTAAACGCTATAACTTTTGCGCAAACCAATCAATAAACGCTTATTGAGATTTTTTCTACCAAAAATAGGTAGAAGAATGCATATCGGCCTAAACTGAGGAGAAATTTTTTTTAATATATATTTTTGGGGATATTTAGGCCCCTTTCACACTGGGGCGGTGCGGGCGTCGGCGGTAAAGCGCCGCTATTTTTAGCGGCGCTTTACCGTCGTTTTAGCGGCGGTCTGCGGGCACTAGCGGGGTGGTTTTAACCCCCGCTAGCGGCCGAAAAAGGGTTAAAACCGCCCGCAAAGCACAGCGCTGTCCCAATGATTTTAATGGGTAGGAGCGGTGAATACACCGCTCCTTCACCGCTCCAAAGATGCGGCTAGCAGGACTTTTTCACTGTCCTGCCAGCGCACCGCTCCAGTGTGAAAGCCCTCCGGCTTTCACACTGGAGGGAAAGGGGCCGGTTTTTGTTTAGGCGCTACACAGGCGCTATTTTTAGCGCTGTAACGCCTGAATACTGCCCCAGTGTGAAAGCAGCCTTATTATAGTAAAAAATAATGCATTTTTTTCAAAATTGTCGCTATTTTTTTGATTATAGCACAAAAAATAAAAACCGCAGAGGTAATCAAATGCCACCAAAAGAAAGCTCTATTTGTGAGGAAAAAAGGACGTCAGTTAAAGCGATGCAGTGGCGAATCTCAAAAAGTGGGCTGGTCTTTGGGCAGCCAAATAGTCCGGGGCTTTAGTGGTTAAAGAATGGTAAGGGGAAGCTGTTTTGCCCCACTTTAGTATTTGCTAATGACTATTCAAATCACTTGGAGGGTAATTGCAAAATGCATTCTTTGTGAGTCAGTTTGGGTAACTTGCTGGAAGCTATATAATCTTGTATGATTGTTGCTCTATCCAGTATGGCAACTTGAGTATATTTGGTGTTGGTATTGTCAGGCGCAACCAGTGCTCCTGCTCCTCATTCCAGCATCCAGGGTTTTGGCTACAGCACTCTCCTTGTCTGTCTGTCCACCTGCAAGGTGTTTAATGTGATCGGTCTCTGGGTGGAAATCAGGCCTGTTATAAGCCAGCCAAACCCTCACTCTCATGCTTGATAGAGAATTATACGTGCATTATTCCTGATCACGCTCTTTGTCTGTCTGCCCTGCTCTGCTAGATTGGACTTCCCTGTGTATGACCTTGGACCGGATTTTAGACTATTCCCTGAACTCAGCCTGCCTTTATACCTGGACTGTCATAGAACCACGCTATGTTGAAGTTTTATTTAAGGCCTTAGGTTGACTCTGTGATGATCCTGACTGTGCCCACTCAGCTGAAACTAACCTTAGGTCATTACATCAGGATAAATGCACCGCTGAACAATACTGTTCTGATTTGGGCACCTGGCTCAGGGTGGAATGACTCAGCTCTAAGAAGCCAGCTCATGTTAGGCTTATTAGACTCCATCAAAGACTCCTTAATACACAACCCTGAGCCAAAGTAATTGAATGAAGCCATGCAAGTAGCCATCCATACTGACAGGCATTTATGAGAAATCTGTACAGAGAAGTTTGTTTCTTTGCCCTCAGTATGCCAGCTACTTCTTCTTCTTCTTCTTCGACCATTCCTGAGCCCTCTCAACCTCCCCTGGAGGATGAGCCCATGCAAACTGGCACTACCCATTTATCCTCTGGGGAAAACTCTAGAAGAAGATCTCCAGGACTGCTTATACTGTGGCAACCACAGGCACTTTGTCACCAGCTGCCCTAATAAGCCAAGAAAGGCCAAGAGTCTAGTGCCGTTGGGGTCTGCTTCTATAGACTATACTGTGTCAGTTTCCCTCAGAGATAAACTATTTGTTCCTGCACAACTTAGTTCTGCCAAGTTTTCTCATCACCTCTCTGCTTTCATAGATTCTGGTGCTTCTAGCAATTTCATTGTTAGGGCCTTAGCAGAGTGTCTACAGCAGGGGTCATCAACCCCCGGGCCGCGGCCCAAAGCCGGGCCGTACCGCCTCTCTAGGTGGGCCGCAGCTCCAAGGACACTGTCAGGTCCGAGATCATCAACCCCCGGGCCGCGGCCGGCTAAGGCTTCAGCTTCACCGCTGATGGAGAAAACTGTCAGCTGTGCGACCAAACAAGCAGAGAGATGACCTCATCCCTCTGCGCTACGCACAGGCGCGCCGCTGTCCCGCCCTACCATAAGCTGGCTACACAGAGAAGCGGCGGCTAATGAGAGAGAGAGAGAGAGTGACCTCATCTCTCCCCGCTCACCCTCACTGAACTTACTTTCCCGCAGTCTCCAACGGCTCCTCCCCTCACTCCCATGCTGGAACAGTAAGTACAGTGCACTCTGCACTCCTAATATTTTTATAATGGGACCTTAAATATTATTTCTGCAATGGGACATTAAATATTATTTCTGCAATGGGACATTTAATATTATTTCTATACTGGGACATTTAATATTATTTCTATACTGGGACATTTAATATTATTTCTATACTGGGACATCTAATATTATTTCTATACTGGGACATCTAATATTATTTCTATACTGGGACATCTAATATTATTTCTATACTGGGACATCTAATATTATTTCTATATTGGGACATCTAATATTATTTCTATACTGGGACATCTAATATTATTTCTATACTGGGACATCTAATATTATTTCTATACTGGGACATCTAATATTATTTCTATATTGGGACATCTAATATTATTTCTATACTGGGACATTTAATATTATTTCTGGATAACGCACCACATCGCGATTCCTCCCCCCCCCCCCCCCCCCCCCACCGGGCCTTGGAAAAATATTCTTCCACAAAACCGGTCCTTGGTGCCAAAAAGGTTGGGGACCACTGGTCTACAGATTCCCATGATTAAGGTGCACAGATCTTAGCTGTGTATAACTCTTCCTTGTCTATGGGCCTAGTCACCTTGTTCACGGTACCTAGTACTCTGACCATTGGGGGATTTCATAGGGAGACAATCAGCTTCTACTTGATCTCAACTCCTGCTTATCCCCTTATGTTAGGGTATCCTTGGCTTAAGCTTCATAACCCGCACATAGATTGGGCTACAGAGGAGATTAGGTACTGGTGACAGACCTGCATCCAGAACTGCATTAAAACTGCTGACCAGTTGCCCATTTATAACTCTTGTTTGGCCAGTACCAGTCATGTGCCTTTGTTACAGTCCTATTTGGATCCTGATCATGACAATTTTTCCAAGTGTGGCTCCAGTTTGCATAACCCTTTACTTTTTTATAACTCTGTTATAGCAAAAGACACTGGCAAGTTTATTGAATTCTCAACAGGCCACCTCTCTGGTCAATTGCCACAGCCTGAATCTTTTGGGATTTATTATTATTTTATTACTTCGGAACACCAAATAAGAGGATAGTATGCAACTGGTCTAGACTACGTGGCATGTTCACCAAAGCCAGTAGCCTGGGTGAAGATGGGTGAACTAGAGAGACTGTTGTACGAGGAGAATTTGGATTTTGTGGAAATTTCAGAGACTTGGTTCAACAGCTCTCATGATTGGCTGGCAATCATTCAAGGGTATACACTTTATCGCAGGGATAGAGAAGAGTATGCCTGTATATCAAGAATAATTAACAAGTGAATGTGAGAGTTGACATGGGAGCTAGGGAGGAGGTGGAATCCTTATGGGTAGAGCTCCAAAGGGATAAAGCTAAGGGGAAAATAATACCGGGTCCGAGTATGCTATAGGCCCCCTAACTTGAGGGAGGAGGGGTAGGTGGACCTACTATCACAATTTGGATTAGCAGCAAGGAGTGTTATCATAATGGGGGATTTTAATTATCCAGACATAGACTGGGCGGAGGGAACCACACATAGGTCAGATGGTAGATGCAGCAACTAGAAGTAAAGTGTTACTAGATCTACTGATTACCAACAATATAGACCTGATCACGGATGTGGAAATACGGGGACATTT
This sequence comes from Lithobates pipiens, assembly GCF_037356315.1. Classification (NCBI taxonomy): domain Eukaryota; kingdom Metazoa; phylum Chordata; class Amphibia; order Anura; family Ranidae; genus Lithobates; species Lithobates pipiens. The sequence continues at coordinate 336,369,386 of NW_027507764.1, read as the reverse complement.
AGGAAACAACAATTACAGGTCAATTGGCTTCAGTATAAATCACACAAATAGGAAACATAAGGGAAATACAAAAGACACTGAATTTCAACTTCAACTTCCCTAAAATACGAACATTGCTAGAAGATATACATTGGGATAAAATCTTAGCAACAAAGAACACGAAGGAGAGATGAGTTTGCTTTAAGAACATATTAAATATGGGCATTAGCCAGTGCATCCCATTGGGTCATAAATTTAAAAGAGCGAACAAAAGTCCTGGGTGGCTTAACGCCAATTTAAAAATGCATTTAAAAGAAAAAGAGAAGGAATTAATAAAATACAGGGTTGAGGGATCATCATCAGCATTCAAACTTTATAAAGAATACAACAGAAAATGTAAGGGTGCAATTAGGGCGACTAAGATAGAACATGAAAAAGTATGGAAACGATAAAAAAGGGAGGCCAGACCATATTAGCCCCATATAGAATGAGGAAGGACATCTGGTTAAAAACGATGGGGAGATGGTGAAGGAGTTGAATTTATTCTTCTCCTCAGTCTTCACGAGGGAATGGAGGGGCTACAGTAACCAAAACTGCAGTGTTTATCCTTGTGACACATCACAGGAAGCACCCTCATGGCTAACAGAGGACCGAATTCGAATTAGACTTGGCAAACTTAACATTAATAAATCACCAGGACCAGGTGGCTTGCAGCTGAGGGTACTTAAGGAACTCAGTCAAGTAATTGCCAGACCATTGTTCCTAATTTTTACTGACAGTCTACTGACTGTAATAGTGCCAACAGATTGGAGAAAAGCCAATGTAGCACCAATATTTACAAAGGACCCAAAGTACATCTCTGGGAATTACAGACCAGTTAGCCTAACATCAATAGTATGCAAGCTCTTGGAGGGGATGATAAGGGACTATATACAAGATTTTAGTAATGAAAACTGTACCATTGGCAGTAATCAGAATGGATTCATGAAGAATCGTTCTTGCCAAACTAATCTATTAACCTTTTATGCGGTGGTAAGTTTCCATCTAGATAAAGGAAGGCCCATATACATGGTATATCTGGAATTTGAAAAAGCATTTGACACAGTTCCCTATAAATATTTACTGTACAAAATAAGGTCCTTTGGCATGGACCATAGGGTGAGTACTGGCTACAAGGTCGAGTTCAGAGGGTGGTGATAAATGGGGAATACTCGGAATGGTCAGGGGTGGGTAGTGGGGTCCCACAGGGTTATATGCTGGGACCAATCCTATTTAATTTGTTCATAAATGACCTGGAGGATGGGGTAAACTGTTTAATTTCTGTATTTCCAGATGATACTAAGAAAAGCAGGGCAATAACTTCTCCGCAGGATGTGGAAACCTTGCAAGAAGATCTGAATAAATTAATGAATGGGTTAGGCAACTACATGGCAAATGAGGTTTAATGTAGAAAAATTTAAAATAACGCATTTGGGTGGCAAAAATATGAATGCAATCTTTACACTAGGGGGAGAACCTCTGGGGGAATGTAGGATGGAAAAGGACCTGGGGGTCCTAGTAGATTATAGGCTCAGCAATGGCATGCAATGCCAAGCTGCTGCTAACAAAGCAAACAGAATATTGGCATGCATTAAAAAAGGGATTAACTCCAGGGATAAAGAAATAATTCTCCCATTCTACTAGACTCTGGTCCGGCCGCACCTGGAGTACCGTATATACTCGAGTATAAGCCGAGATTTTCAGCCTCTTTTTTGAGGCTGAAAGTGCCCCCCTCGGCTTATACTCGAGGCATCGCCGTCTGCCTGCCCGATCAGCGTGTCGAGCAGACAGACGGCGGCCATTCTACTATTCAAAAGCCGCGTCTCCCTCTCTGTGATAGGCGGAACACTCAATTTCCCAGCAGTCAGTGTTCCGCCTATCACGGACATCCGCTCATTCTCATACTATGGACGAGGATGAGAGGATGTCTGTGATAGGCGGAACACTGACTGCTGGGAAATTGAGTGTTCCGCCTATCACAGAGAGGGAGGCGCGGCTTTTGAACAGAGGAATGACCGCCGTCTGTCAGACCAGGAGGAGAGCGTGGTACACAGAGGCTGCAGATTGGCACAGGTAGGCAGGGATGGACAGACAGCACAGCACAGCACAGCGACGGACGGGACACAGGGACACAGCGACGGACGGGACACAGCGACGGACGGGACACAGGGACGGACGGGACACAGGGACGGACGGGACACAGGGATGGACACAGGGATGTCTCACCCTCGGCTTATACACGAGTCAATAAGTTTCCCAGTTTTTTTGTGGTAAATTGGGGGCCTCGGCTTATATTCGGGTCGGCCTATACTCGAGTATATACGGTATGCTGTCCGGTTCTGGGCACCAGTCCTCAGGAAGGATGCACTGGAAATGGAGTGAGTACAAAGAAGGGCAACAAAGCTAATAAAGGGTCTGGAGGACATTAGTTATATAGAAAGGTTGTGAGCACTGAAATTTTCTCTCTGGAGAAGGAACGCTTGAGAGGGGATATTATTTCAATTAACAAATATAATACTGGTAACCCCACCATAGGGATAAAACTTTTTTGCGAAAGAGAGTTTAACAAGGCATGTGGCCACTCATTGAAATTAGAAGAAAATACTTTTAACCTTAAACTACGTAGAGGGTTCTTTACTGTAAGAGCGGCAAGGATGACAACCAAGGAAGACCCTCATTTCCCACCTGTGCCAGTCTGCAGTAAAACCGAGGCATTGCAGAGGAAGGAACGACTATAGATTTGGCTCCTACAGCTCCTCTCAAGTGTTGAACCAGACCTCTGCATAAAGCTTGCACTCCTTCTGTTAGTACAAAAGCCCATTCTCTGTGCTCTTCTACTGGCCGATGTGGCCCACGGGACAGTTTATCTGCATCTCTATTGCCAATTCCAGGTTGATACTTCAAACTAAATTGGAACCCAGCTAATGCAGCTAGCCATCCATGTCCAGTGGCATCTAGCTGAGCAAAATGTAAGTCAGAGGGTTAATTTTCTGTCTTCAACACAAACTTGGCTCCATACAAATAATCCTTCAGCTTGTCAACCATTTCATGGTCAAAAACTATAATTGGTGTGCAGGGTAGTTCCTCTCAGAAAGAACAAGGCTTTGACTCACACATGCCACCAATCTGAGTCCACCATGTTGTTCTTAGTAAAGGACTCCTTCTAATCCATCTCGACTAGCATCCACATGGAGCTCATAGCGTTTAGATGGATCAGCATATGCCAAAATTGGGGCTTCTATAAGACTGTACTTTAACCACTTGCCGCCCGCCATATAGCAAAATGACGGTGGCAAAGTGGTTTTAATATCCTGACTGGACGTCATATGACGTGATCAGGATATTAAGGATGTTAAGCCGCTGCGCGCCCCCGGGGGCGCGCATCGCAGTGATCGTTGTTGCCGGGTGTCACTCTGACACTCTGCAACTACGATCTCAGTAAAGAGTCTCCAACGGAGACTCTTTACCATGTGATCAGCCGTGTCCAATCACGGCTGATCACAGTGTAAATAGGAAGAGCCGGTGATCGGCTTTTCCTCACTCGCGTCTGTCAGACTCGAGTAGAGGAGAGCCGATCGGCTGCTCCTCTGACAGGGGGGGTCTGTGCTGATCGATTATCAGCCCCCATTATCAGGATGCCCACACTGGACCACCAGGGACGCCACCAGACCACCAGGGGATGCCCAGAACCAGGTATGCCCCCCTAGACCACCAGGGATGCCAGCCAGTGCCCATAATGAATGCCAATCAGTGCCCATAATGGATGCCAATCAGTGCCCACAATGGGCATCACTGATTGGCATGCATTATTGTTTGGTACTGATTGGCATCCATCCCTACAATACTTTAAATTACAATGCCGCCTATCAGTGCCCATCCATGCCCCCTATCAGTGCCCATCCTAGCCACCTATCAGTGCCCATCCATGCCGCCTACCCATGCCCATCCGTGCCGCCCATCCGTGCTGCCTATCCATGTCCATTTGTGCCACCTATCCATGCTGCCCATCCATGCCAATCCGTGCCACCTATCAGTGCCTATTTGTACCACCTATCAGTGTCTATCTGTGTCGCATATCAGTGCCACCTATCAGTGCCGCCTATCAGTTCCACTTCATTGGTGCCACCTCATCGGTGCCCATCAGTGCCGCCTTATCAGTGCCCGTCACTGCAGCCCCATCAGTGAAAGAGAAAACATGTTTTTTTTTCATTTTCGTTCTTTTTTTATTTGTTTAGCAGAAAATAAAAATCCCAGAGGCAATCAAATACCACCAAAAGAAAGCTCTATTTGTGGGAACAAAATGATAAAAATTTAGTTTGGGTACAATGTAGCATGCCCGCGCAATTGTCATTCAAAGTGCAACAGTGCTGAAAGCTCAAAATTGGTCTGGGCAGAAAGGTGTATAAGTGCCCTGTATTGAAGTGGTTAAATGCTGATAAGCCTCCTCACATGAACGGGTCCATTGCTCTTTGATGGATTTGCTTTTTTCTCTCATTCCCAGCTTCTTAACCTTCATCTTCCCTTCTTCCTCACCTGAGACCACCCATAGCAACTCGTTGAGGAGTCTAGCAATCTTGGCGAAGTTAACTAGAAACCTTCGGTAATAAGAACAGAATCCCAGGAAGGACCTTAGTTCCGTTACGGTCTTGGGTCTAGGCCATGCAGTGACAGCTTGTAGCTAGTCCATTGGCAGAGATAACATGACCTAAGTAGGTAACCAAAGTCCTGTAGAACTGACACTTTTCCAGGGATAATTTAAGCCCTTCCTCTTGTAGTCTCTCAAACTCTTTCTCCAATCGTGCCTTATGTTCTTCTAATGTATTTCCAAACACTATGATATCGTCCAGATATACCAAAACTTCAGTCAGATTCATATCTCCTACAGTTCCCTCAATTAACCGTTGGAATGTTGCTGGGGCCCCCGAACGTCCATGAGGCATCCGACTGAATTCAAAGAAACCAAGTGGCCTGATAAAGGCAGTCTTCTCATTATCTTCAGCATGCATTGGTATTTGAAAATACCCACTCTTCAAATCCAGCACACTGAACCACTTAACCCCTGCAAGACACTGAAGAGCATCCTCAATCCGGGGAGTTTTGTACTGATCAGGAACAGTTCGCCAATTAAGTGTCCAATAATCTATGTCTTTTTGTGTGCGCTGTAATATTTTGTTCTGTTGTATGGTCCTATGGCTACACCATCTTTAACCACTTTCAGACCGGACCATTTTGCTGGTAAATGACCAGAGGTCTTTTAACAATTTGGCACTGCGCTGTTTTAACTGGTAATTGCGCGGTCATGCAATGTTGTACCCAAACAAAATTTGCGTCCTTTTCTTCCCACAAATAGAGCTTTCTTTTGATGGTATTTGATTGCCTCTGCGATTTTTATTTTTTGCGATATAAACGTAAAAAGACCGCAAATTTTGAAAAAAAAAGATATTTTCTACTTTTTGTTATTAGAAAAATCCAATAAACTCAATTTTAGTCATACATTTAGGCCAAAATGTATTCAGCCACATGTCTTTGGTAAAAAAAAAAGTAAATAACTGTATATTTATTGGTTTGCGCAAAAGTTGTCACATCTACAAACTAAGGTACATTTTCTGGAATTTACGCAGCTTTTAGTTTATGACTGCCTATCTCATTTCTTGAGGTGCTAAAATGGCAGGGCAGTACAAAACCCCCCCAAATGACCCCATTTTGGAAAGTAGACACCCTAAGGAAATTGATAAGAGGCATGTTGAGCCCATTGAATATTTTATTTTTTTGCCGCAAGCGATTGAATAATGACAAAAAAAAAATATTTTTTTTTTTTACACAAAGTTGTCACTAAATGATATATTGCTCACACATGCCATAGTTATATGTGGAATTGTACCCCAAAATACATTCTGCTGCTTCTCCTGAGTACGGGGATACCACATGTGGTCGACCTTTTGGAAGCCTAGCCGCGTACGGGGCCCTGAAAGCCAAGCACCGCCTTCAGGATTTCTAAGGGCATACATATGTCATTTTACTCCTCACTACCTATCACAGTTTTGAAGGCCATAAAATGCCAAGATGGCACAAAACCCCCACAAATGACCCCATTTTAGAAAGTAGACACCCCAAGCTATGGGCATATGTGAAATGACACCCCAAAATAAATTCTGCTGCTTCTCCTGAGTACGGGGATACCACATGTGTGGGATTTTTTGGGAGCCTAGCTGCGTACGGGGCCCCGAAAGCCAAGAACCGCCTTCAGGCTTTCTAAGGGCGTAAATTTTTGATTTCACGCCTCACTACCTATTACAGTTTTGAAGGCCATAAAATGCCAAGATGGCACAAAACCCCCACAAATGACCCCATTTTAGAAAGTAGACACCCCAAGCTATTTGCTGAGAGGCATGTTGAGTCCATGGAATATTTTATATTTTGCCGCAAGTTGCGGGAAAATTACAAACTTTTTTTTTTTTTTTTCACAAAGTTGTCACTAAATGATATATTGCTCACGCATGCAATGGGCATATGTGAAATGACACCCCAAAATAAATTCTGCTGCTTCTCCTGAGTACGGGGATACGACATGTGTGGGATTTTTTGGGAGCTTAGCTGCGTACGGGGCCCCGAAAGCCAAGAACCGCCTTCAGACTTTCTAAGGGCGTACATTTTTGATTTCACGCCTCACTACCTATTACAGTTTTGAAGGCCATAAAATGCCAAGATGGCACAAAACCCCCACAAATGACCCCATTTTAGAAAGTAGACACCCCAAGCTATTTGCTGAGAGGCATGGTGAGTATTTTGCAGCTCTCATTTGTTTTTGAAAATGAAGAAAAAAAAAATAATGTATATTTTTTTTCTTTTTTTCAATTTTCAAAACTTTGTGACAAAAATGAAGGTCTGCAAAATACTAACCATACCTCTCGGCAAATAGCACGGGGTGTCTCCTTTCCAAAATGGGGTCACTTGGGGGGATTTTGTGCTATCTGGGCATTCCATGGCCTCCGAAACTGTGATAGGCAGTGAGGAATGAAATCAAAAATTTACACCCTTAGAAATCCTGAAGGTGGTGCTTGGATTTTGGGGTACCGTACGCGGTTAGGCTCCCAAAAGGTCTCACACTTGTGGTATCCCCGTACTCAGGAGAAGCAACAGAATGTATTTTGGGGTGTAATTTTACATATAACCATGGCATGTTTGAGCAATATATCATTTAATGACAACTTTGTGCAAAAAAAAATAAAAAATAATAATGTATTTTTTCCACAACTTTTGTCAAAATATAAAATATTCCATGGACTCGACATGCCTCTCAGCAAATAGCTTGGGGTATCTACTTTCTAAAATGGGGTCATTTGGGGAGGTTTTGAACTGTCCTGGCATTTTATGCACAACATTTAGAAGCTTATGTCACACATCACCCACTCTTCTAACCACTTGAAGAAAAAGCCCTTTCTGACACTTTTTGTTTACATGAAAAAATATTTTTTTTTGCAAGAAAATTACTTTGAACCTCCAAACATGAAGTGTTTTTTTAAAGCAAAAGCCCTACCTATTAAAATGGTGGGTGTTTTATTTTATTTTTTCACACGGTATTTGCGCAGCGATTTTTCAAACGCATTTTTTGGGGAAAAAACACACTTTTTTTTATTTTAATGCACTAAAAATCACTATATTGCCCAAATGTTTGATGAAATAAAAAATATGATCTTAGGCCGAGTACATGGATACCAAACATGACATGCTTTAAAATTGCGCAGAAACGTGCAGCGGCGACAAACTACGTACATTTTTAAAAGCCTTTAAATGCCTTTACAGGTGACCACTTTAGATTTACGGAGGAGGTCTACTGCTAAAATTAGTACCCTTGATCTGGCCTTCGTGGTGATACCTCACATGCATGGTGCAATTGCTGTTTACATATGACACCAGACCAACACTTGCGTTCGACGTTGCGCCTTAGCAGGGGGGGACAGGGGTGTTTTTTTTATTTTTATTTATTTTTTATTATTTATTTTGCTTTTTTATTTTATTTTTAAACTGTTCCTTTCATTTATATATATATTTTTATGATTTTTATTGTTATCTCAGGGAATGTAAATATCCCCTATGATTGCAATAGGTAGTGACAGGTACTCTTTTTTGAAAAAATTAGGGTCTATCAGACCCTAGATCTCTCCTCTGTCCTCAAAGCATCTGACCACACCAAGATCGGTGTGATAAAATGCTTTCCCAATTTCCCAATGGCGCTGTTTACATCCCGCAAAATCTAAGTCATGAAATGCTCGTAGCTTCCGGTGTCTTAGGCCATAGAGATGATTGGAGCCATTCTGGTCTCTGATCAGCTCTATGGTCAGCTGGCGGAACCACCGGCTGCATTCTCAGGTTCCCTGTTGGGACAGGAGAGCCTGAGAAAACAATGGAAGATGGTGTGGGGGGGGGGGGACATTCATAAAAGCCGACCGCTTTTACATAAAAGCCGACCGCTGGCTGAAAAGAATGATACCAAGATGATACCTAAACCTGCAGGCATCATTCTGGTATAAGCACTCAAAGTCCCGCAACATACCAGTATGTTGCTGGAACTGGTTGGGCATATATTGTAATTTTTTTTTCATGCAGCCTGTGGGCTGAACGAAAAAAAAATATTGATCGGTGGGTATGCCCACCATTAGATACCACCCTTCATCCACCCACTTTTAATGGTGGGCATACATGCACCATTTATATATGCCGAAGCATGGGGGCATCCTCCCGCAAAAGGTAGGAGCAGATCGCTCCTCCACCCCTTATGCCCCCATGCTTCGGCATATATGCTCTTTTTTAACTGTGGTGGTGAAATCACCCCCGACAGTGCTGGAGTCGCGGCTTTATGTATCGTGGGAGCAAACGCGGTTGCTGTCAAGATAAATAAATCCGCGCTGCAACTGAATGGCGTACCTGCTAAGCAAATGATGGTTAACAATAAAACAAAGTAACATTACAGTATAACAGTAAGACGTACCATACCTGCAAAGCAAATACAAAAAAAAAATAGCAAAAAATAACACATTTAACACAATCTGTGCCTAATATATATATATGCCGAAGCATGGGGGCATCCTCCCGCAAAAGGTAGGAGCAGATCGCTCCTCCACCCCGTATGCCCCCATGCTTCGGCATATATGCTCTTTTTTAACTGTGGTGGTGAAATCACCTCCGACAGTGCTGGAGTCGCGGCTTTACGTATCGTGGGAGCAAACGCTGTTGCTGTCAAGATAAATAAATCCGCTCTGCAGCAGAATGGCGTACCTGCTAAGCAAATGATGGTTAACAATAAAACAAAGTAACATTACAGTATAACAGTAGGACTTACCATACCTGCAAAGCAAATACAAAAAAAATAGCAAAAAATAACACATTTAACACAATCTGTGCCTAAAAAATATATATGCCGTAGCATGAGGGCATCCTCCCGCAAAAAAGTTATGCCGCGTACATACATTCAAACTTTTCCACGGGCAAGCCCTCCGTCGGAATTTTGACTGTATGTACGCGGCATTAGGAGCAAAATCGCTCCTCCACCCCTTATGCCCCCATGCTTCGGCATATATGCTCTTTTTTAACTGTGGTGGTGAAATCACCTCCGACAGCGCTGGAGTCGTGGCTTTACGTATCGTGGGAGCAAACGCTGTTGCTGTCAAGATAAATAAATCCACGCTACAGCTGAATGGCATACCTGAAAACAAAAAATGGTTAATAATAAAACATTGCAGAATAGAATACAGTACAAAGGAGCAGAACACTAGAGAGCGAATAGAGAGAGAGAGAACAATAAAATGACAACTATTTTTGGTTTTTTTATTTTATATTTTTTTTGTTTTTTTACTTTTTTTTTTTTTAAACACTTTTTTATGTAACTTTAACACTTCTGTTGTAACGGTTCCAGCGGTTTGGGTCTCTCAAAATGCGATGGCATCTTGGGAGACCCTGTGAACGTGTGCCTAGCCTGTGCAATGCTGTACCCTACGCTAATACTCAACTAGTGAATGGTAGCGTTCAAAACATTCACCAATGCAAAGACCAGGATTGTCAGGACAGCGGGGACAATAATGACGGGTGTCACGCCTATATCCGCGCTTTCTGCAGACACAACATTTTCTTTGGGGGGCTCGTTGGGTAGGGGTACTCGGGATGACATAAGAATAATGCCTCTGATGCAGCCGGCTTACTGCATCTGGTAGGGGAACGTGAGGTGGAGCACCGTCTGGATACAGAAGGGCTCTGACGATATCCTCCTGGAATTTAAGGAAGGATCCAGTCCTTCCTGAAGCTTTGTGTAGTACATAAGCATTCAGTATAGCCAATTGGAATAAATAAACAGACACTTTTTTGTACCAGCGTCTGGCCTTACGGGCAACTAGATACGGCGCCAACAACTGGTCATTGAGGTCCACCCCTCCCATGTTAAGGTTATATTTGTGGACACAGAGGGGTTTCTCCACAATACCAGTCGCTGTAGGAATTTGGACCGTCGTGTCTGCATGAAGGGAGGTAAGAACGAAAACATTCTTATTATCCCTCCACTTCATAGCGAGCAAATTATTACTGCGCAAGCAGGCTCTCTCCCCCAGCCTAAGACGGGACTCTACAAGCCGCTGGGGAAAGCCCCGGCGATTAGGTCGCACGGTGCCACATGCTCCAATCTGCTGATCAAACAAGTGACTAAACAGTGGCACGCTTGTGTAATAATTGTCCACGTACAAGTGGTACCCCTTTCCGAATAAGGATGACACCATGTCCCACACTATCTTGCCAGCGCTTCCTATGTAGTCAGGGCAGTTCTCCGGCTCTACGTGACTATCTTTACCCTCATAAACCATGAAACTACGTGTATAGCCTGTGGCCCTGTCACAGAGCTTATACATCTTGACCCCGTATCTGGAACGCTTGTTGGGGACGTATTGTTTGAATGACAAGCGACCAGAAAACTTAATCAGGGACTCATCAACGCAGACAACTTGATGGGGAGTAAACAAGTCTGCAAAACGACAGAGTTCATTGTCGCTGAAGTGCATAAACCGCAAAATCATCTTGTATCGTGCCCTGGACATGGAAGCAGAGAACACGCGCATATGGTGAATTGGGTCAGTGGACCAATATGACCGCAACTCACTCTTTTTGGTTATGCCCATGTTGAGGGAGAGGCCCAGAAAGATTTTAAATTCGGAAACCGTAACTGGTTTCCATTGTTTGGCAAGGGCGGACTGGGGAATAGTGGCGATGTGTTGACCAGCGTACAAATTGGTTTGGTCCACAATAGATCTAAAGAGATCTTCGGTGAAAAACAGTGAGTAAAAGTCAAGTGTCGTAAAATCAACTGTTTCCACGTTAATGCCAGGTTGGCCAGTGAATGGGGGAAGTACGGGTTCTGCAGAAGATGTGGGCACCCAAATAGGATTGGCGAATTCTGCAGGAAGGGCACTATGGGTACGACGGGCCTGTCTTTGTCTTCTTCTTGGTGGCAGCGGGACACTACTTGTGCTTGCCACCTCGCCAGCTTGAACTGCACTTATGGGACTCGCCACGTCACCACGTGTTACTGCAGTGCTGGATGTAGGTCCAGGGTGTACTAGGCCGCTGGTGCTTGCCAGTTCACCAGAAGGATGAGCGGCTCTAGTACGTCTCTGCTCCATACGAGTGACCTGCGGTTTCTGCACCTGAACAACAGAATACATTCGGGATTGGGCACACCTGTCCTTAACAGGGACCTCATCTCCGTCGTCAGAGCTATCTGTCATGGAGCCGCTGTCCTCTACAGGATCGTATTCTGAGCCTGAATCTGACAGATGAGTGACGTTCTCTTCACTATCTGTCATGCTCAGAAACGTGTAGGCCTCTTCACTAGTGTACCTTCGCTTTGCCATTTTGGGCTCTAAATTTAGGGGTACACTAGTGAGACTCACAGGTAAAAAAGCACCTAGCCTGTCAGCGACTGTTTCAAAACGCTACAAAAAAAACTGTTAGCGATCGCAGGGATCAAGCCTGACTCTGCGAACGCTGCAGTTATGTGTGTTGTGTTTTGTAAGTGACAGTGATCGATCGATACTGCACTTGGGTGGGCTGGGCTGGGCTTGGGGGAGGGGCTAAACGCAGGTGCTAGCAGGTATCTGGGCTGATCCCGCTAACAATGCGTTTTGGGAAACCTAAAATGCTGGCAACGCTAATATAGATCTGATCAGATTCTATAATACTAAGGGAGGTGTATGCTTTGCGCGTGGGTGTTAGCGGTACTGGCACTAACCTGACGCTGGGGCGACGCAGACCTTATCTGACCCTCAAACTTATATCACCCGCCGGGTGACCAGGGGGTTAAACCTTTATTAGGTAATAAATGGCGGGTGCCCTGAAACAAAAAAAAAATAACTAACCAACCAGCGTCACCTGTAACAGTTATATGGTGATCACTGGTGAAAGGGTTAACTGGGGGGCAATCAGGGGGCTATGCGGTAGTATATGGGGGTCCCTGACGCTATAAAAAGCTGCAGCGAACCTAAATACTTACCTGCCTAACTAGCGTCACCTGTGACACTAATACAGCGATCAGAAAAACGATCGCTTATTAGTGACACTGGCGACGGGGGGTGATCACGGGGTTAAACCTTTATTGGGGGGGTTAGGGGGGCACCCTAGAGCTAAAGGGGGCTAACCCTAACTGCCCTAACAGTTATTACAGTCACAAATGACACCAATGCAAAAAAAAAAAAATGCAATTGGTGTCACTGTGACTGGGGGGGGGGGGGGCAGGGGTGATTGGGGGGTGATTGGGGGGTGATCGGGGGGGGGTGAAAAGTGTGCCTGGCGTGTTCTACTGTAAGTGTAGTGTTGGGTGCAACTCACCGATCCTCTCTCCTCGGTGCCGGAACGAAAAAGACCGACACGAGGAGAGATTACATCACTTCCTCTCCTGTGTTTACATTACAGGAGAGGAAGTGATGTCACGCTGCCATTTCATTTGTCGGGAGCGATCGCGAGGGGGTGGCCATGAATGAATGGCCGCCCCCTCATCCCGGATCGCTCCCGAGCGATTACCGACCGCCGCAGGCACCGGGGGGGGGGGGGCGATCGGGCCCCCCACCCGCGGGAAGGCAGGGACGTACATGTACGCCCATATGCCTGCCCGTGCCATTCTGTTGACGTACATCGTCGTGCAGCGGTCGGGAAGTGGTTAATGCATCTTTTAGGGTGTGCCCCCCAAATATCTTGTTTGTCTATTGTATGGATTCTGACCTAATCCTTTTGGGTGAGGAGCACCCCATTCCCTCATTAGTGCCTCTCATTAGTGTCCACATGTGTCATGGGTGGAGACCTCAAGTTCTCCCAGATAGAGGAGTGTATTGCTCCCATGGTTCAGAGAAGCAGGATCTCACAGCCTATGGATAGTGTAGGACCCACTAATCATGGGGTACTTTGTCGCAGTAAGTGGGCTTAAGCACCATATAGCTATGGGGTGTGACCAAATCCCCATATTTTTTGATAATGTTTTTTGAAAATGTCTAAGTGTTTTAAGTGTTTTAAATAAGCCTTTTTAGGAGGTAAATGTCTTTTTTGCATGTGTGCACTGTAATATTTTGTTCTGTTGATAATCTATACACATGCACAGTGTCCCATTCTTCTTTCGTACCACTGCATAGGGACTTCTGGACTCTTGTATTACTCCTGACTTCTTCAACAAGGCCAATTGTTCCCTTAGGTCTTCCAAATCACTGAGGGGTATCCTCCATGCTCTTTCCCGAAAAGGTTTGTCTTCTTGTAGTCGTATTCAATGTTTTTTTTTTTTATCAGAAAAGTTTTTATTGAACATATATAAAAACAGCTTCTTCCAGTGCACACATACATATATGCAGTTTTCATTTGTCAGTGTACATACAGGTATTGCATCACTACACAACTCTTTGCTCCAGCTGTCCGCCCTACCCTTTCCTGCATTCCCCTTGCGAACACCTCGTCTAACATATCATACATATTGTGCCTTTTCTCTTCTATAGACATTGTAAAAGTCTAGACATCACTAGTTCTCTTGGGCTTAAGCCCGGAGTATCTAACCATCTTGACCAAATGCGTTCAAACCTGCCTGGGAATCCCCTCTGTTGGTATATATATTTTTCCATAATTAGGGTATTACCCATATGTGTTATCCAGGATGTGGTGGTAGGTGGCATTGTGGATTTCCAGCCCATTAAGATAAGTTTTCTTGCCTGGAATAGTGCCCTGGAGACTGCATCCCTGACCAGCTCTTCAGGAATCACATCCTCCAGGACCCCTAGAATGCAGCACATAGGGTCCGTAGGTATCTTCGTTTGAAACACCCCATTGAGCGTATCAACTACCTTGTTCCAATACCAGTGGAGCTTTGGGCAGCGCCACAGGAGGTGGATGAGGTCCCCACTGTGTTGCCTACACCTACAGCACAAAGGGTCTGTTAATCTACCCATCCTGTGTAATTTTGTTGGGGTGTAGTGTGCTCTCATTATTATATAAAGTTGGAAGACTTTTTGCGCCACATTCAGGGAGCATATGGTAATGGATTGCAAGGCTTCTTCCCACTGTTCCCCCGAGATCTGGCTGAGATCCGTTTCTCACATTGCCACTGCTTTACAAGGATAGGCCCGCAAGTGTCCTGCTAGTAGCATCTGGTAGCATTGGAATATTATCCCCTTAGTTACATTGTTAGATTGCAGCACATGGTATACCTGGGTGGGTGACAATGCCCATTCTCCAGCATCTCCATGCATGGCCACAGCGTGTCGCAGCTGTAGATATGGGTAAGCCATGGTGGCGGGAAGGTTACATTTGGTTTGTAGGTCCACAAAAGTTAACAATTTACCGCCATGGAATATGTGGGACAGCATAGTCACACCATGAGCTCGCCATCTTGGTTCCTGCTGTAATTTAACCAGCTCTGCATATGTGTGGTTACCCCAGATTGGGCTATATTCTGTGAATCCCTGTACCCCCTGGAGCTGTCTACCATTATTTCAGATTTTTTGTATCATTGAAAGCGTTGGGGTCTGTTTGTTGGATCTCTTAAACACTTGTGCCTCCAGTCCCATAGGGATGGATGGTCTTTGCTCCAGATGCAAACAGCATCAACTGTGCAGCCGAGCCCTTCGGCTCATGAGACAAGGAGCCAACCAAATGCTGCAGCTGGGCCGCTATATGGTACAGCCAAGGGTTGGGAACCGCCAACTCCCCACTGTCCGTAGACCGCTGCAGCTGTTCCAGCTTGATTCTAGGGGGCTTATTGTTCCACAGCAGTCTCCAACATAAAGTATTTACCACTCTGAAAATTTTTAGGTGTATTACTGCCGGTGAGTTATGGAGAAAGTATAGCAACTGGGGCATTAGAATCATTTTGATTAAGTTAGCTTTTCCTGCCAGTGACATCCTAAGGTTATTCCACATATTTATCTTATCCCGGAATCTAGACAATAGGGGGCATATATTCTCGGAGCAGTAGTCTCAGAGTCTTGGTGTAATTTGTATCCCCAGATATTTAAAGCTGTTTACTACTGGTACAGGGCAGGAGTCAGGGACTGCCACCTCCCCGCCTTCATCCAGCATCATTATGACTGACTTAGACCAGTTTATGGTCAGGCCTGGATATCTGCCAAATTGCTCTTTTATGGACATTACCTATTGTAGTGAGTGACTGGGGTCCGCCAGGAAGAGTAACATGTGGTCTGCATACAACATGATTTTTTCATGGAGGGCTCCATATTGGAATCCCTGAATTTGTGTACTGTCCCTTATTAGTGCAGCCAATGGTTCTATCGCGATTGCAAAGAGAAGGGGGGACAGAGGACATCCCTGCCTCTTCTTCCTGCCCAGAGCAAAGGCATGCAACATTTTATCCGCCACTCTAATGTTCGCCTGAGGGAATGCATACAGCAGCTTAACCCAGGCAACAAACTGTTCCCCAAAGCCAAACTTGTCCAGCACCGCCCACAGATATCTCCAGCCAATGCTGTCAAATGCCTTGTTGGCATTGAGGGATAAAAGAGCCCTGCATCCCCCGTTGTCAGCTTGTAATTGCATGTTGATAAACAGCCTCCTTAGATTTGTTGCCATGAACTTTTGTGGCATAAAACCCGCTTGATCTTGGTGAATAATGGTGGATGCTATCCCATTAACCCGGAGCGCCAGGACTTTAGCTAGAATCTTTACATCACTTTGCAGTAATGAGATAGGCCTGTAGGAGCCTGGGTCAACTCGATCCTTTCCCGACTTAAGTAGTAAAATTAGATTTGCTTTAGCCATAGAATCAGGGAGTTTACCTTCCTCCAGGCAAGCATTAAAAACCTTTAACAGTTCTGGCAGTATTTGTTTACCAAATTGTGTATATACTTCCATAGGGATGCCATCTGCCCCCGGTGCCTTACAGGTGGGGAAGGAACAGGTCGTCCG
Source organism: Lithobates pipiens (assembly GCF_037356315.1). Classification (NCBI taxonomy): domain Eukaryota; kingdom Metazoa; phylum Chordata; class Amphibia; order Anura; family Ranidae; genus Lithobates; species Lithobates pipiens. The sequence continues at coordinate 336,352,937 of NW_027507764.1, read as the reverse complement.
CCATCTGAAGCTCCTCAAGAGCTATCGGGGGATCCAATTGTTGTTTGGCCGTTTCAGACAGTGTGGGTAAATCAATCTTGCACATATATGCGGTCAGGTCGTCATCCGAGTAGGCCTCCCTCGATCTGTATAGGTCCATGTAGAAGTTTGCCAGCTCGGATATTATGGCCTCTGGTGAATTAACCACTTTGCCATTTTTGCCATGTATGGCACCAATGGCCAGTGACTGTTGTTGAGATCTTGCGATTTTAGCTAGTAGGCAGCCCGTCTTCTCCCCCTCTTTATAGAATGCCAGTTTTGTGAATAACCTATTACGCTCCGCAGTGGAGGATCTCAGGCGGTCCAAAGAATCTGAGCTGACATCCATGCCTCCCTTGCAGAGTCAGTAGGGCTAGTCACGTATGTTAGCTCCAGCTGTCTCACCAAGTCTAGTCGTATTCAATGTTGACCACTTTTGGCACAGCCCACATCAAAATTGTTATCAGAAAAAATCTCCCAGCGAAACAGCTGTAACTTCATCCTTCTTCTCCATTCAAGAGGCAATACCTCAGCACACTCCTCCATTTCTTTCTGTAACTCATGGTACTTCTGACCTTTCACAATTTCTGCTGGGGTATTGGGGTGGCTGCACTCACTTGTCCCACCAGCATTCAAGCCCCTAGCACCACAGGATGGTCAGTGATATTTCTGAGGCTGATGGACACCTTCTTCCCAGTTTGTAATAGAGCCTTGGTGGAAAAAAACTCTGGGATCCTCACTATCCCAGCGGGTTCTGCTTGTGCATCAGTCTCCAACACAACAAAGAGCTCTGGGTGCTCCCAAGTGTGTTTAACAGTGGCCTTCAAGCAAGCAAGTTCTCCAGGCTGTAACTAACAGCTTCTTTCTCATGTCCAACTTCCATATCCACCCCACACCCTCAACAGGGGCATTTTCTCCTTAATCACCTTTTGACAGACCTGGTATAAATGGGAGTAGACCCCAATTGGCATGGAACCATCTTCTCCCACCACTGTTGCCAACAGTTTTCTCACTAGATCCGTGTTGGTTTCAATCAAAAGAGAGTTATTTTCAGCCCCAGGAGACCTAGGGCACACTATGGCCAAAGTGTCAAATGTCTCCATCTTCCCTGTGGCTGCTGGCCCAAAAGAGATCTTTATGAGGATATGTCCATCATATGGAAACTTATTAGTCCCAATTCCCCAAATTTCCAGGTATTCAAGGTTACATAAGGGAATGTGTTTCAAATATTTATCATAGAAGTCTCGATAGAGTAGGGTAACTTGAGCTTCTGTTCCGCTCCAGGAGGCCTAGGGTACACTATGGCCAAAGTGTAACATGTCTTCATCTTTCCTGTGGTTGCTGACCCAAAAGAGATCTTTATGGGGATATGTCCATCATATGGAAACTTATCAGTCCCAATTCCCCAAATGTCCAGCTCTTCAAGGTTACTTAAGGGAATGTGTTTTAAATATTGATCATAGAAGTCTCATAGATAGAGTAGGGTAACTTGAGCTCCTGTATCTAGTAGGGCCCTGGTATAAACAAAACCTATCTGTACTGACACAATTGGAGCAGGCTCAACAATTTTTTGGGGTAATCTTCCCACTTTGACTCTTCTGAGGTCCTTTCTACTTCCACTTTGAGAAGACCTAACTATAACCCTGGGTGGTGATAGAACATTACATCCCTGTGCCTGGGTCCCAAACCCTGGTGACAGGTTAGTTGATTTGAGAGAGGTTACATTCTTCTTCTTCTTCTGACTCTGTTTTCTTCTCTTTTAACTCTTGGAGCTCGGTTCCTTCTCAGGGTTCTCTGGCCCCCTGAAGTTTCCCACCTTCTGAATGGTTAGCAACTGCTGTAATGCTTTCAACAATTCTGCAAGAAAGTTCGATTCTCCATTTTTATGAGAGCACTGCCTCTGGAAATTCCCAGGCTCCCCACACTGGAAACACCTTCTGGGATTAGCCTTGTCCTGTTGAGCTGTAGCTTGAGATTCCATCACCCGCAGCAATGCCTGTTGCATCTGATCTTGAGCTACTTGTGTAAGCAATTTGACCGGGTATTCTCAGCAACAGGTGCCACTAAAGATGGGGTCTTGGTGCACATCCCCAACTCTGATTCTTCATCACTGTCCACTTCGGATACCCCTTTCTCTATTTGTACAGGCTCGGTGGACACTGAAAAATTCTCTCCAGCCGGACTTTATCTGCCTCTTTCAGATCAATTCCCTTCTTTAGAATAATCTAGTGCAGAATTCAGTCCACTCTGACAACATAAGCAGACAGCTTCTCTCCTCTGTACTGACGAGTATGCTCAAACTTGTGGATTAGATCCTGGGATCCTCTCCCATAGACTACACACAAAGCGTCAGTATAGTCCATGGCTACACAGTCAGGTTTCCCTCTCTTCAAACTTCAAACAACATCTGCCACAGGGCTTCTGAGGCTCTCACTTATCTTTTCACTGCCTCTGGCACACCCCATTCTTCCACTGCTTGGATGGCTTGGCCCATCCAATTTTCAAACTCCTCTTCACCTTCTGGGGTTGGTGCACGGCCCAAAAAGAACTGCAGTTTCCGGTACCCCTGATTTGCTGAGATATTCGTGCTTTTTATCAGGCTCTCCACCAACTGGCTCATATCCATATAAAAAGAGTCAAGAGTCAAGAGGCATTCCTATGCCAGAAGCATCTACTTCTTCCTCTGTCTTAGGACTCATAGAACCACGTCTGGACCACTCTTACCCTGGATTTCTAATTGGCAGCAAGGGTATCACTTGAGCCTCCAACCCATCAGCTAGGCTCATTGTCTCTTTCTGAAATCCAGCCAAGACACTTTCTTGCCACTCTATTAGGGCATGGGTGTAGTCTTCTTCAAATAAGTTAAATAAGATCCTTGCTCTGGAACAGCCCTTCTTATCAGTTGTCTCACCTCTCTTTCAGACCACCCAATTCTGAGCATCTTCACCACACTTGCCAACTCCAGTTGACTCCCTTGCTCTTGTGCCCAACTGGTGGCAGTAACTCGGCAGTCCATCTTTCCATTCTCTTCTGGATTGGTCACAGGACTTACTCAAGCTTGCCATGAGGGGTATCCCGGATGAGCCCCCAAATGTAGAGCTGCCCCCCTTGAGGGTCACAAGATGGATCAATACCCCTCTGGCTACCCTGACCCTGAGAGTCCTCTGTCACCTCTGACACCCTGGGTTCAAACATTTTTGTCCTTTAGACAATAATAATAATGGGGAAATACACCAGAAAGAGTTAAATCAATAATAGTTTACTCAATAGGATAAATTAAGAAAGAACCAAAGGATAAACTTAAGCTCAATTCCATAAAAGCTATCTTATATAAGGTATTATTAGTAGCAAATATAACTATCACCTTTATAGCTCAAATATCAGATAGTGCACACTACATTTCCTATAACAGATAAGTGCATATAATGTCTATGTGAATGGACTACAGGAGAGCAAAGGACTCCTTTAAGTGTCAGACCCTTCTCTACTGCTTCCCCACATAAGATCCAGCAAAGTTACAGATAAACAAATATAACTCCAGGAAACAGTAACTATAGCACAATTCAACCTGTTCTTTAAAGAGAGTTCCAGGTGAAATGTAACTTTGATCATTTCAAAAACAATTCCCTAAAGTGGGGAGAGAAGTACTGATAGTCCAGAGTTGTTGTGTGAAAATCCGGTTAATCTTCATCTAGCTATCAAGTATTTAATTGCATGCAAAGAATACTTCATGCTAAAATAGGGTAGCTGTTCCAATAGATTGTATGTAGCAAGTAAACATTATTCCTGTGCAACCAGAATTGCAGTTGAATTTACAGTGATCACTGACTTAAAGATATTCAGGTTTGTGGAACTACAAGCAACAGCAGATCAATGGATGGCATGGATGTCTGTGTATAGTGTGCATGATATACTAGAGCAAATCTTGACATTGGGGTGACAAAAAGTGTAGGGAACAAAGATGTCTATACACAGTGTCTGTTAAATTGGGCAATCGCCCGCTCACCACAATGATGACAATGATGAGGATGATGATGACTCGGATGATGATAATGATGATGAGTGTATGGCTCAAGGGACAGCCTTCGGCTTCCACCGCCCCACTCCGTGGCTCACATCGATCTGATAACTCTGCAGGGTGTCCTTCCAGATATCTGCTGGGTAAATATGTTAATGTAGGCTGCAATGGCTGCAGTGCCTCGGTAGCAGATTTCCTGCACACAGATCCATGCCAGTCCCAAGAGAGCACGCCAGGCTCCAACCTTGCTCCTTATAGTCCCTCCCAGCGACCTGCTCTTCTCCATTAGCCTGCTTGTAGTTGCCTTTTCACAATATACAGCCAGAGGGCGAATCCTTTCCAAATGGACTACATTTTCCAAGATGCCTTGCTCTACCTCTAATCATCCAGCTCCTGGCTACACAAGTGTAGGAATACTCTCTGTTTTGTAAGTGACTGTGCTGTGAGTTATTTATATACATAATTTCCTGCATTTGTGGTGTTAAAAAACTCCAGAAAGAGAAAGTGAAGAGAGAGAGAGAGAGAGAGAGAGGGGGAGAGGGAGAGGGAGAGGGAGAGAGAGAAAGAGAGAGAGAGAGAGAGAGAGAGAGAGAGAGGAACTGAGCCACCTGGCCTTACACAAACAGGGGTATTTTACCTAGGCCAGAAGCAGTGATATTTATGCAAGTATTCCTTGGTTCTATTGGTTTAGCTGCAGCTTTTTGAGTGTGTAGCTCAATCCGTGTGGCAGACAGGGAACCTCTGTCCTATTGTCAAATGACATGCAGAGTGCCAGATAGCTAGGTCTGTGCTGCTGTACGTACGTAGTGTTCATCTTCCAGTATTAGGATAACCTGTATTATTGCAATAGAGTTTTATGTGGTTCCTGTTATTCTAGTTAACCCTGTTATGACAGACTCCCTGTCCTCAACAGGACTATGTCCGCTGTAAATGCTATCTTTGTCTGGAACCAGCCCGATCCAAGATCCCTTGGAGCACCCAGTCATTATCTGTAGCTTAATGTAGGGTGAAAACAACCGACTGTTTATTGAAGCACATGTACAAGCAGATATACAACTCAGGGATAATCCCCCTCCTTTGGATTCAGAGCAGTGTAAACTGTCCAAACAGCAATCAGGGACACACACAGGCATTTAAACATTTGAACAATAGACCACCTTATCAGCAGGGATGGCTATTGGAGGGATCCCCTCTTCCCTTTCTGCCCTGCCCCGGTTTACATGTCAGGAACACAAATACAAACATCCATCCCATAATACACTTCTTCTAAGGCAGACAGACACAACAGAACAATGGGATACAGTCACACCCCAAATGATCCCAGCAAAGAGTCCTGTCTGTAGGGGATCTCCAGCTCCCATTCCTGAATGGCCAGAAACTCCAAATCTCCCTGTGCCCAGAGCACTTGCGAGACATTCAGTCTGCGCTCTATGTAATCCATTATTTCCTCCAAATACCACTCCAGATCACTCCTAAAGTCACGTTTTCCCTGGTGGTGCTGCTTGAGAGCTAGCGCTTTCTTCCAGAGTTGTAGGCAGCAAAATCATACCATCCCAGCAGGATCTGCACTGATACTGGTCCCCTGTGCTGTATCCGCATCTCTCGCAACCTCCTTTGGAATTCCTATTCCATTACGGCTGGTATCTAAATGCTTGATGCTTGAGAGGGGATATGATTTCAATTTACAAATACCGTACTGGCTACCCCACAATAGGGATAACACTTTTTCGCGGAAGGGAGTATATCAAAACTAGTAGCCACTCATTAAAATTAGAAGGAAATAGGTTTACCTTGAACTATGTAGAGGGTTCTTTACTGTAAGAGCAGCAAGGAAGTGGCATTCCCTTCCACAGGTGGTGGTCTCAGTGGGGAGCATTGATAGTTTAAAGAAACTATTAGATAAGCACCTGAACGACCACAACATACAGGGGTATACAAGGTAATACTGACATATAATCACACACATAGTTGGACTTGATGGACTTGTGTCTTATTTCGACCTCACCTACTATGTAACTATGTAAACATTCCCAGCAAAGAGTCCAACAGCATGAGACAACACACAATATATACATACATACAACATTCCAGTGTGGCTGTACAGCCAGTTCGACTGGGTTTCTCTGTCACCCCGTGCTCCTAATGGACACAGGATGATTTACACATAGGAGGGGCTGGAGAAGCTGGACAAGGAGCTTCCAGTGCTCTCCAAGGTAAGCTGGGTTCCACAAGACCCCCACCTAAAGTGACTCCCGTCACACCTGTCCCTTCTTGCTTGGAATTCTATAGCCAGCTTTAGCTCCGGACTCATTAACCAGAATAGGCTAGAGCCAGGCTAGGCATCCAACAGCAGTTTCTGGTAGTTAGAGGTCTGATTGCATGACAAATTAGACACTACATTATTAGAGTAAATAGGCTGACTCCGAGTTTCAGTGCCACATCACGATTTCTGTTGGTGAAAGGCTGCACTAGTAGGCTGGTTAGACAATCCTTATCACCACAGATCTTGCTTTCAGGTCTCTAACACCAAGACAAATGCTGCATTGTGATCATCCTCAGAGACAACTGGCTTTGCTGCAACATTCATCTGGTATTTCTTTTATTAACTATTCATTTACCTTGGTGTATGTGTACAATTCCACCCAGACTCTTGTTGGGCCCTTTGCTGCTAATACCTGTTTGTACATTGGATATATGTACTATTATAATTTTTTTCTTATATAAAGCTTGTATTGTTTCCATACTGGTGTGCATCTATATATTTATGCTTAATGTTATATGCTGGTTTCAGTAGTTCACAATTACTTTGATCAGATTACTGGCTAATTTCCAAAGAAGTGAATCCCTTCTGTTCACAGAGGACCTATGGACCTATCTTGAGTGGAAAAACTGCCAACTTTATTATCAAACCCACTCTTCCACTTAGTGAAAGGTTCTGGTTCTCTTATTTACCTACAGGTTTAGCGCAATATCCTGTTTGAGGAAGGCCATTTGTCAACCCCCCCCCTCCCCCTCCAAAAAAAATTAAAAAAAATAAACAAGTTTATCCTGGATGGGGTTTCTATCTAATAAAATTCTATTTTCTGCTTAGTAATGTTATAATTTTGGTTCAACAATATTTCATAGTTGTTTGGCATTACTTGCACAATGTAGCCTGTAATATGCATTAAAGTATATTCACAGCCGGAAATTGTTTATTCTGTTTGAATAGATTAAAGGATGGTAAAACCCCTATTAGATTTTTTAGTTTTTTTTGCCATTTATGTCCCACTGGGGACATTTTCTTGTCATGTAGGCACAACAGAAAGGAACAGTAGAAAGACTAAAGCCGACCATACATCAATACATTTTTTTGTTCAGCCCTGGGGGGCTAAACTATGAACTCAAACAGATCCCCCCCTCTATGCTAATAGTGCGTGTGGACAAATCCCCCTGTGGGACTATTTATTCTGACAGTCATCAGTGCTGTACGGATGCAGTGGTTATCGCGCTGACAATTTATCACCTGGCTCCTTAAAATCTTCAATTGAAGGATGATGGGCAGGAGAGGGTTGCACAATACTGAAACACTTAAAAAAAAATGATAGGGGTTCTAACCCATATTACATTAACAACCAAAAAAGTAACTAAAAATGTTTGCTTTGATACACCTTAAAATGTCTAGCCTTGAACCAATGGGAGTTTTTCCAACTACAAATAAAACCTGGTTTCTTTGCTAAGAGAGAGCTAAAGCTCACCGTTATAGTGCATCGAAAGTCAAAAACAAAAATGTCATAGATTATAGCTTGCCAGGCATTAGATATAGTGGCTGTATTCATTTTCTTTTTTTCAGGCATATTTCTTTTTATTTTCACCTGGTAATCATGTGAATAACATGTTTATTGTCCCTTTGTGGCTACACTCAAATCTTTGCTGCATCTATGGAAAAACTGTGGCTGTCACGTAGGCTGGATTTAAAACATGTCCACTTATTTATAAAGGTAGTCCTCTGAATAGCATTTCTGTTCCTTCATTCTTCATTGGTAACATATCCTCACTCAAATCTGTAGGGTTTCTCCAAGATATGCATCACTTCTCTAGATCTTTTTCCACACTCACAAATGCCCAGAGTTTTAAATGCTCATTTGCATATAAGCATTCATTTATTTTTGACTCCTAAAATGTCCTTCATTTGCCAGACTCACCTGAACATCCCCTATTACAATATTATGTAAATGCTGAATTGTGATATTTAATGATTGTCATTTTTTGTTTTTGAAATACCCAACAATAGTGTTGCATAGTTAATGTTATCTATCCATGGCTAGATTTTCAAACAGGCCACATACACCAATGCCTATGGCAGCAGGAACCTCCTTGGTTCTGCAAAGTACATCTTTCCCACAGCAGCAGGAACCTCATTACTTCTGCGCAGTACTCCTCTCGCACAACTGTACTAGCATTTTGTAGCAGACAACTAGTGCATTCATTTTTCTTAAAGAGGGTCTCCAGTCTCCTAAAAATAATTGTAATAAAAACAAACCCTAACACACCCTAATGCTGCGTACACACGACCGGACTTTTCGACAGCAAAGATCCAATGGAATGAATCCGCCAGACAATTCGATCATGTGTGGGCTTCATCGGACCTTTGCTGTCTAAAAATCAGACAGACTTTAGATTTAAAACATTTTTCAAATCTTTCCTAAGGACTTGAGTCTGGTCAAAAAATCCATTCGTCTGTATGCTAGTCCGATGGACGAAAACCGACACTAGGGCAGCTATTGGCTACTGGCTATGAACTTCCTTATTCTAGTCCAGTCGTACATCATCACGGTCGAATCCATCAGACTTTGGTCTGCTTGTGTGTGGCCAAGTCCGTTTGTTCAGAAAGTCAGTTGGAACTCCTCCGAAAGTCCGTCGGACCTAGTCCGTCAAAGTCCGGTCGTGTGTACGCGGCATATAATTCTGATAATTGCTGTAACTCTCTGTAGCGCCGGTACTCCTGAAGAGTACGCGCTATGTCTGTAAATTTTGTTTTTTCCCAAGACTATATTTGAGTCTTAGGGTTAATTGTTCTAAATTGTGGTTTTGGCATTAGTTTGGCTGAGCTGTATTAATGTTCTGCCTGGTCATTGGTGTAGGTAGCACCTTTGACAGGCATTGGAACGTAGTCTGGTTGGACACATTGAGAACCAATCTCTCTCTCTGAGCCAATCAGTGGGTGCCTTGTCTCGCTGTGTATTCCGAGTCTCGGAACTGGCTAGTCCGAGGCACAGTAACTGGAAGGAGGATTCTAAAGTGGTCCGGGAACCGTCTCTGGTTTTGGAGAGGCCCAGCAATTCGTCATGCAACTGGGGGGGGACTCTTTGGAAGAGGGCCACGCACGAGGTTGGCTTCTCAGTAAGAGCCTGGATGCTGAGCTGTATGGACACTAATTGAATCCACATGTCTCACGGTATCGCCGGACCGGCTGCAAGATACTGGTACTGTAAGAAAGTTCCTATTTTCATCCTTCGGTTACAACTAAGTTCCTGTGAGAGACTTTCTGTGTTCATCTAAAGTCTGCAACCAAGTCTGTGGCAGAGACTTTGCTAAGTTTGAGTCATTTGTCAGCTGCTAAATCCATAAACCAGGATTTATCCAACAGTGGAAATATCCAGTTGCGAGTGGCTATTCCCTGGATTACCTAGAGAGAGACATTTATTAAGTGTCAGCAGTTTCCAAAGTGCCTGAGCTTCCATACCTATATCCTCTATTCCCAACTGAGAGACTGTGTTTCTGTTCAACGTTTTAAGCAAATAAAAATTCCTAAAGGAATTCAAGTGTCGGTCTTTGCAGTTATTGGGCTGTCAACCTCGGGAACCCCTAGGCAAGAACGACGAGGTAAACAGTAAGCCCAAGAAAACCAGCCACTCCTTCGGGGGTCAGTGCTACATCTCTGGCAGCAGTGGTGTATTTAGATTTGTGCTGCCCTAGGTCTGGCTAAACTCGTGCACCCCCTAATTTAAATACGCCACTTACTGTTTAAGACCCGTCCTGAAATTTTCGAATGGGGACACTAGTTCTGAGGGCCTGGGGGGGGGGGGGGTAATGGATTCCCTTAATTTTCATAAATTTCCTCTCAGTTCCTGTTTGGCTATGGGGCAGGAAGTGAAGGGAAATCTCTGCAATGGGACAGGGATGGTAAAAAATAAACGGACAGGGGTTGTAACCCTCCCTTACTCTGAAAATGAAAAAAAAAAAGTGTTGCCCATAATTCTACTTTAAGCACACATTTCTGATAATTTTATGGAGAGGACTAAGAAGATATAATCATGTCAATGGTGCAGAAGAAAACATATAGCACAGTGAGGAAGGTTTGTGCTCCAGAATGACAGGACAGTCAAAATTAGAAGCGGACCCCCCCACGGTTGCATATTGCCGGCCGCCCGCATACCAGAAGCAGTGTGGCCCATAAGACTGGCTCTACACTAACAGCACAAGCCGGCAGGGACTCTTTCCATGCTGCCCCCCTGTAAAGTGCTGCCCTAGGCCTGGGCATTGTCGACCTAGGCCAGGATACAGCGTTTCCTGGCAGGCAGCTGCCATTGAAGATGTGGGCATCTGAAGCCTGCTCCTATGAATTTCTGGGATTAGGTGCAGCTGACTACCCAGCATGCACCTTTCAATCTCCTGCCACCAGTATTGCCACTGCACGGCGCACTTTGTTAACAGGTTACTGTAGCAATGGCTACGTTGGTGGAAGTTTCTTCTCCGTTGTTTTGGCAACCTGTCATTCAACAGAGAAGCCGGAAGGAAGCAAGCGCAGAAGCAAGTGAAGTTGGGGAAGGATCAAGCCCCCCACCCAAACCTCTCCTGGTCGCGCAATTTCCGGGCTGGAAATAACATGATATTTTGAAGCTCAGGCTGCCTGAAGACTCCTGGGATCGATGACACAGATATCCTGGGAGTCGCTGGGACAGCCTAATGACATAGTACGCCTAGGCAGCCTAAACAGAAAGTCCTGGGAAAACTAATAAAAAAGGGAACTTTCACAAAACTTTTAAATGTTTTATTAACCATTTACATAAGCATTGTTAGTGGGCATTGGAATAAGGATAACTTTTGAAAATGAGTGGAACTCCGCTTTAAGGCCCATACATGTTGAAGCCTACAAAGCTAGTGGTCTGCAGTAGGGATGAGCTGAATTACTTGTTTTTTTTGTTTTTTTTAGCAAACTGTGCCAAAGTTCTAAATGGTATTCCGAATCCCACAGAAGTCAATAAGGGCCAAATCTTTAAAATCAACTCTGACCATTTTCAAGGCTGATAAGCGAGAAATTGTCAAACAAAGAACAGAAAAACAGAAGTAAAACTTCCTTTAAATAACATGCCTAGAGCATGCCTTGAACTTCGCTAAAAAATGGAGCGGCTTTTTTACAATGTATACAATGTACTACATCAAAAATGAAATTAACAAAGAAAAAAAATACCATTTGATTTGCTGGTAAAGGATATTTTCCACGCAACACAAAGTGGGTGTGGATTCCCTTCACGTATCCTAAATGAGGGTCTGGTATAAGGGGGCTCCCACACAAAATCAAAAAAAAAGGTGGGTGTTCCCCAAAATTCCTATGGGTCTGGTATGGACTTCTATTTTATTTTTACTTTATTTATCGTCATTTTTTGAGTACATTGATAATTTCTGTATAGCGCTACACTAATTTGTTTGTATAACCTTTAGACTTTGTTTGTTTGAGTGTTAGCTGCTTTTGTTCACAATTTTTGGTTTAGCGCGGTATTTTTTTTCCACTTTCCCATTGTGATGAGGGCAAGGGCCCAATCAGAAACTAGAAACCCCCTTTAAAAATAAGTGGGCCCCTAATATACTGCTCCTCCATGTGAAGGAAGGAGTCCTTGTGATGTCAGCACCCGGGACCCTATACTCCTTTGTTTACATTTTGCTGTCATCTAGAGAAATGTCATTCTTGGAGAGTCTCCATGGGGAACGGATTGTTGGAGGGTTGGCGTGTTTTTTTCAACAGGTGGGCATTGTTCATTGTGCTTGACATGGATGCACATTGTAGGACTTTGTGGGCATTTTTTATTTTATTTTTTATTGGAGGATTTGTTAAAGTGGTGTGGTAACTTCATTTACTTTACTTTATTTTCTGAATGAGTCATCATTTACTCACAAAGGGAAGGGGTGGTATTATTTGTGTCTCATTTCTATTTAAAGGGGGCTTCCAGATTCCAATAAAACACCCCAACCCTGTGATTTGCACAACCACTAGGTCAATGTTATGGAGTAGACCCCCTTGTTCTCATCAACATGGTGTACCCCCTGGCAAGATACCCTCCCTATGCTGAGGGGCATGTGGTATGGGTCAAGGGGGCATTATTATTGCTTCCATTTCCTTTCCTAGTCAGCCAGGCTGTGTGCTTGGAGAAGGGCCTGCTGTGTATTTGGGAGTCCACCTGGGGTTCCCCTTTAAAATCTAAAGTTCAGCCCTATCCAAATATGCAGCCTGGCTAGCCAGGAAAGGCCAGCTCTTCTGAACCATACCAGGCCACATGCCCTCAACATGGCAAAGGTACCTTGCCCAGAGGGACCTCCCTGGCAAAGAACGTTTCCCCTTGTTGATACCTTTTTCCAATGTATATAAACACAGATGCTGGTAAGCACTCTCATAGTCATTGATCTTCCTGGATTTCAGTAACTGTCTGCCTGTATGGCCAGACAGTTGTACTGACAGCCTGCAAGAGCTTGACACTGAATCAACAATCTGCTGATCGTGGATGCAATGCTTTACAAAAAAAAAACACATTTGCATGTGCATTTATTATATTTTATTATTTTTTAAAGTGAACTCATGCTTTAACATAATTCGCCAACACTGAACAGAGAACTAGTGAGTACTTCAGCCTCACTTGCTATAATACTAACATTCATTCTATCAGACATTTCTTTTCACTTTTATGTCTAAAGTATTTAACCTAATATCTAATACCCTGTATTTTCCATTTCAAAACTTGGAAGCCCATATTTCAGTTATTCCAAACCAGGGAAAGATGCCACAACATGAGGCAATTATAGGTCCATTTCTCTCACTAATACTGACATCAGAATCTATTCAAAAATGTTTGCAAGCAGACTAAAACGGATCATCCCTGATTTAAACATTATAGTTCAAAAGGAATTCACTATGGGCCAGGAAGCTCATGACAACATGGTGAAAAACATTGAATGTGCCTAGAAAGAATCCATCCCAACATATTTAATTTCTGGTAATGCAAACGGCATTTGACATAGTAGATTGGAGCTTTAAAGAGAAATTGGCAGGGGTCCCAACTGCCTAAAAAAAATTACATCCCTGGGAGGAGGGAAGTAATTATCACAATATTTGGTGGTGTATACACTTAGCCCAAGTTCACATTGGGGAGATTTGGCATTCGTGATATCGCATGCAGAATCGGCAGCTATTGCGGCACCACACCAATTCTCAAAAGTAGTTCCTGTACTACTTTTGGCAACTTTGGAAGGTGATTTCTTTAACAAAGGTTTTTATTATAAAGTAATAAGTTTATGTTCCAATACAATAGGCTTACATTAAGATTTCAGTACAGGTGTTGCACAGTATAGTATAATCCAAGCTGGCTGTCGCCTAACCATGTATACAATTCCCGGATCCGAGCAGACCCTGGGTGTCGCACAACTGCAACACACACGTGGCATTCAATATGCAGGAAGCCCATAGTAATCATATCCAGAAAGTTAGTAAAACGAGAGGAGGAGAAAGGAAGAAGGAGATGTACAAAGGGTCAAGAATAGATTAGATGAGATGTTGAGATTGGAAAGCATGGGAGGAGTAGCGAGGGTCAGAAGAGAAGAAAAAGAAGTCAGAGAAAGAAGGGGGGAGAAGGAAGAAGGGAATGGGTTCACGGGGTGTGCCCAGTCGAGCTCCTACAGCGACAGTAGAGTGACATTGAATCTAGGAGAGTGGTGATATTCAATCCAAGGTTGCCAGACCCTAAGAAATTTGGTATGAGTGTCGGAAAGAACAGAAGACAATTTTTCATTGACCATCAGATCGTTCAGTCGGTTTTTGACTGCCTCAAAACTCAGGATTGGGGTTCTCCATGCTCTCGCTATTGTCAGTTTAGTTGCAGTAAAGAGATGTTGCGCTAGTTGCCGTTCTGGGCGTAGTAATGCTGTGATTGATTTACCAAGAAGTGCCTCAAACGGATCTTTTTTAATGTTTACTCGAAATAGACTACGGAGTAACGCGTAAACTCTGACCCATAGTCTGCACACCCGCGGGCACCTCCACCATATATGGGTCATAGTGCCCTCCCGATCACACCCTCTGAAGCAGAGAGGGGAGTAGGTGGGGACAAAGCGGGCCAAGCGTATCGGGGTATAATACCACCGATACAGGACCTTGTAGGCATTTTCCAAAATAGTTACGTTGCGCGAGCATTTGGATAAGGCCAGGGTCATTGCCTGCCAGTCCTCTGGATCTAACCTCCTTCCCAGCTCCCTCTCCCACTGCAGATGATAGGACCGCACCGGAGGTTTCTTCATAGAGATCAAGGCTGAGTATATTAGAGATATCAGTCCAGGAGAGTGAGGCCTAGACCTACAGATGCTCTCGAACGGTGTCAACCTGTATGGGGCATCCTGTGATTTAATAAGACTGTGGAGGAAATGACGGATCTGTAGATACCTGAAGTGCTCTCTTAAAGGTATATCATTCGACGAGCGCAGAGCTTCGAATGACAAGATCCTAGTGGGCGTAAGCAATGAATGAACGTCAGCAAATCCATTTATGGTCCACCAGTTGAATTGTGCTGAGTTTTCAAGACCCGGGGGGAAGAGAGGAAAACGTAAGAGCCGCAGCAGTGGGAGATGGGGAGAAGCCAACCCTGCAGAGTACTTCACCGAGTCCCAGACTCGCAACGTAGGAATCATGCAAGGACCCGTAATCGTAGGGCGGTGTGTTGGTGGGAGCCAGGGTAAGGAGGAAATCGGGGTGGGGTCCACTTCCAGTAGATCAATAGTAGCCCACAATGGGAGCTGATATGGCTCATGAAGGTGGGAGAGCGGACCAATGGTGGCTGCCACATAGTAGTCTCTTAGGTTTGGGACCGAGAGGCCCCCATTCTCTCTTTTGGCAAACATGACTTGTCTGTTAATACGGGGACGAGACGATCCCCATATAAATTGTAGGATCCTACGCTGATGAGTATTGAGGACATGTGAAGGAACCAGAATAGGAAGGACCCGAAAGTAGTATAGTAGCTTCGGGAGATACGCCATTCTGATGGCTGTTATTCTCCCGAACCATGAAAGAGGTAAAGAGGACCACGAAGACAACATATCCGTTAATATTTTGAACAGTGGTGGATAATTCGCCTGATATAGAGCCTGATACGTGGAAGTGATACGGATTTCCAAATAGGGCAAGGAGGAAACCCATTGGTAAGGAAAGGCCGACTTCAAGTCCTGCAATAACCCCAGAGAAAGGTTAGTCGACAGAGCCTTCGACTTTGATGGGTTAATCTGAAGTCCCGAAAGCGATGCAAAGGCCTGCAACAGTGTGTGTAGGTTTGGTAGGGAAGTTCTAGGAGAAGTGACAGATAGAAGAATGTCGTCAGCGAACAAGGAAATCTTATGGGGACAACTTGCTATTTCAATGCCCTTAATATCTGGATGAGATCTTATTGCTTCTGCCAAGGGTTCCAATGCCAACACAAAAAGAATGGGCGACAGCGAACATCCCTGGCGGGTTCCCCTTCAGATGTCAAAAATGGGGGATTCAAACCCATAATATTTAATTTTTGCTCGGGGGGAATCGTATAGGGCAGATATCCAATTCATGAATGAGGACCCAAAGCCATAATGCCGCAGAACAGACATGAGGTAGGGCCAAGATAAGGTGTCAAAGGCCTTATTCATATCGAGAGAGAGAAGCATGGATTCAATAGAGCGAGTATGAGCTATATGCTGAAGTTGCACTATACGTCGGATTGCATCGCCAGCCTGCCTCTGGGGCACAAAACCAACCTGATCTTTTTTTATCAAGCGAGGAAGGAAAGAGTTCAGGCGTGTCGCCAAGATTTTTGTCAGGAGCTTCATATCGACATTAATGAGCGAGATAGGCCTGTAATTGGCCCAAGATGAATGGTCACGATCTGGCTTAGGGATCATCACTACATTTGCTGTCAGAAGATCTGGGGTGAAGGGACAACCATTCTTTACCGAGTTGTACATAGCTACCAGGTGGGGCGCAACTACCGGTGCCAACTTCCTATAGTAAAGCGCGGTGTAACCGTCAGGCCTGGGTCGCTTACCCACCTTAAGTTCTTTTATTGCTTGTAAAACTTCTGGAAGTTGAATGTCCCTATCCATGAGGGTAACATGAGCCCCAGTTAAGGAAGGGAGCGAAAGGCCCTCAAGGAAGTCCGCTGTTCTCCGAGTAGCATTCCCCTCTGACGCCGTATACAGCTTCGCAAGGCGAAACCCAAACTCCTCTAGAACATGTTTCGGATTCCCTGATAGGACGTTGTTCCGATCTCGCAGTGTAATTGGTTTTAATTTAGGGGCAAATGTTCGGAGTCGGTTGGCCAACATACGAGTCGGCTTATTTGCTCTCATATACCACCTCTGGCGGGACCAGCGTAGTACACGCTCAGCCCCCTCAGTGAGGCACAGGTCGAGCTCCGATCTGGCTTGTTCGAGCAATTTACGGTTATCCGGGGTAGGAAATTGCTTAAACTTCTCAGATAGCGATGCCAATCGGGATTCGAGCTCCTTCTGCTTTGTTTCTCTAGCTCTCTTATGGACCGACGCCAGGCCAATTATTCACCCGCGCAATACCGCTTTATAAGCCTCCCATAGGACCACCGGCGATGCCACCGAGCCCAGATTTTCACGGAAGTAGTCTTCCGAAGCCTTTATAATTTCTTCCGTTACCTCTACATGAGAAAGAAGCGTATCGTTCATCACCCAAGGAGAAAATCGGGGTCTATCCAGGATGGAATGGCAGACAATCAGCACCGGGTCATGGTCTGACCACGGGACAGCCAAGATCGAGGCCGAAACCACTAACGGTAGGTGGCGCCTAAGCATAAACATATGGTCAATCCATGTATAAACCTGATGGGGGTGGGAATAGTGGGTGTAGTCCTTGCCCAGTGGGTGGCATTCCCTCCAAAGGTCAACTAAGTCATGCGTTTGTAAGGAGCGAGTAAATTGTTTAGCGCTCGCCGACGGGCCATTTATCTCCGAAGGGTGCTTGTCTATCTTTGGGTTCAAGATTAGGTTAGAGTCGCCCGCAAGAAGGAGGGTGCCCCTGCAGTGGGATGTCAGCAGAGCGCAGACATGGGTCAAGAAGGGTCCAGGGTTCACATTGGGGGCATAATACGTCATTATGGTTACCTCCGTGTCATAAATGGTACCCTGGAGCAGTAAGTATCTGCCATCAGTATCTGCAATCTGTTTAGTGCAACTAAATGGAACTGATTTGCGAAATGCCACGAGAACCCCCCGTTGCTTAGTTGGAGCATTTGCCAAAAAGACCTGAGGGAACTGAGCATCAAAGTACTTGGGATGGGAGGCCTCTGAAAAATGTGTCTCCTGTAAACAAGCAATGTCAATGCGATGTTTGCGCAGATACTTAAACACCTTCACTCTCTTATGGGGGGAATTCATGCCCTGTACATTCAGGGACAACAAATTAATCGTCATTGGGATAGTAATAGGTGGTCGCCTATCTGAAGCCGAAGTGCACACCCCGCAAACCCAGAGGGGAGAGGGAAGAACAAGAGTAGTAAAGAGGGGGATAGAAAAGAAATAGAAAGCTTCATGTCAGCAAAGGTAGGAGAATCATGCAGTGCTGAGTACAAATAACTTTTATACAGTGAGATTGCTATTGGTCGTGGGTTTGAAATCCCACTACTGGGTTGGGTGCACATGGGGGAGCAGTGGTCCGTCGGAAACCACCTGGCATAACATAATCAGTCATTGCGAATATTAAAGAACAAGTCAACAGTGGCATATATGCGTAAACTTCAATTCAAGAAACAAAGAGATAAAAAAAAAAAAAAAGGGGAAAAACACATGAACAGAGGCCTGAAAAACAGCTTTGCTCATGTGGTAAATCTCTGACCAGAGACAAACAACCTGAACCTGGTGCCATCTAAATCAGGCATAAGAACAAATGAACCAGTAAACTGTGGGGTGGGCCTAAGGCCTCACCCCGTCAGGGCATTGACAATCAGGGTCTAAGCCCATATCGTATGAACAAAAAGGTAACTTCAATAGTCCCTAGATGGCCATGCTAGAAGGCCCCCTGCACCACAAGTGCCTGCCTGTCAATGGGAAACCAGACATCGTGTGTCATGGTTTGCACCCAAACATGCCCCCAAGGGACACGAAAAAAAAAAAAAAAAAGGGGGGGGGGGAGGAAAAATACAAAAAAGAGAAATTCTAAATAAGGATTAAACCAGAGCATATTATAATATACCTTATACCTTATGGGGAAAAATCTTAAAAAAATAAAAAAAATAGGATAAAGTTTTTGTAACTGGGGGGGGGGGGGGGGGAGAAGGCAGTCGATACCCGAGTGTGACCATTGTCCAGGGAAAGTTCAGGGTAGTTCCCCAGTTCGCCATCACCAATGCCTAAAATAGGCTGCTGTAGACCGGGATTGTGGCGCTGCGTAGTCCATCTGGAGTTCAAAGGGGGACCGGTGTGCTGCTTACCAGGGTCGCAGATGGGGCCGTGGAGGCTTCAGGTTGAGAAGGGGGAAGGTCGAACTGCAGCTCTTGGAATTGCCATCGCAGATCTGGCAAGGAAGAAGCGTGAAATTGACGTCCCAGGTGGTAAAAGGAAAGTTTAAAGGGGAACCCCCACCTATAACGAATGTTCCTGGCCTGCAAGATCTGCAGATACGGCTTCATATTCCGCCTTTTAGCAATAGTAACCGGGGAAAGATCTGCAAATAGTTGGAGGGAGTTTCCCTGGAACGATGTCAGGCAATTCCCTGGCTGCTTGGAGAAGTCGCTCCTTAGTTCTGTAGAAATGGAATTTTATGATTACATCTCTGGGAGGACCCTCAGTGGGCTTGGGGGCGAGGGACCTGTGTATACGGTCAAATTCTAGACGTTCCGTCGGGATGTCAGGTGCAAGTTCCTGGAAGAATGCTGTAGCTGGAGGTCTGTAATGGTCTCTGGAAGGCCGCGTATGCGCAGGTTGTCTCTGCAGGCCCTATTTTCTGAGTCCTCAAGTTTGTCCTGGAGATTAATAAGTTCAGCGTTCAGTTTTTCCCCCTCTTCCTCATGTCCCTCGAGTACCGTGGTTGTCAGGTCCATCCTCTCTTCCAACTGGTTAGTGCGGTGTCCTAGCTCCTTAAGACCCTTCACCAGTTCCGTTGACAATTTGTGGGAGGCTGCGTTGATCTCGTCCCTCACTATAGTGCAGAATTTTTGAAGCAAAACCTCAGAGCCAGTGTCCACAGGGCTTGCTAGATTAGAGGGTAACTGCGACAGGCTATCGTCCGAGTGCTGAGTGGCATCATCAGGTTCTGGCGGTTCGGGCGCCATCTTGCCTTTCCCCTTCGCCTTCCCTCGGACCGGAGAGGATTTCTGTTGCAACCTGTTGCGGGGACGGTTCCGGGGCGTATTATACATACCCGCTGGTTGCCCGACTGGGGTAGTTTGTGACAGTGGATTTTATCAGGATAAATATACAAGTAAAGCCGCGCTTATGGAATGGGTCCTGATCAGCAGGAATATGTATAAGTATTAGTCTATACCTGGAGCCTTGTATTCTATGTAATTTTTTATTGGTTTAAATTCTTTTATATGATTTTTACCCTATTAGTTTAGAAAGTTTAATGGAAGTTCTCTTCGTTTTATGAGGTTGCTGCCTCCCTAATATACACAGGCTGCATTAAACAACCTGCGTTAATGGAATGGTTCTTGATTATAGGTTATTGGCGCTACCTCCAACCAATTATTTTCAATAAAACTGTTTGATTTCTCAAAGCCTTTATATCAATCACCTTGACCTGTCCCCAAGGACTATGTGAATTAAGCCCGTATTCAGTGTTATATCTCAGCTACATCCCATTTGACCGACACCTAAAACTCCACAAAGGTGGTTCCACACCACTTTATATCACCTCTACTAGGTGAACTAGTGCCACTTATTTTTTGTGTTATTTTACATATAATTTCATCAATAGCCAGGACATTCAAATCAAAAACATATATAAAAAGTGATTAATTACATTATATGACTAATTAAACCTCTAATGCCAAAACCAAGAAGCCTAAGACCAAAGTCAAAAAACAAAAAACAAAAGACCCAAAAAAACAAAAAGACTTCCAACTGACTCGCAGTACAAAGGCCCCTCCCTAAAATAGGGAAGAAAACCTGCCTGCAATTTTCATACAAATCACTTGTGCTAATTAATAAATTCACTAAATCCCCCTACATTAATTGATGTGAGAGAAAAAAAGAGAGATTTCCTCATACAATACAAAAAATAAATTAAAAATGTGAGCAATACGATTACATCCAATAATACATACACTGATCCAAAAGCTTATAAAAATGTGAAAAAGTCAATGGAAACAATATATATAGAGTATAAACAATATATATATATCATAAAAATATAATAAAAATAAAAATAAAAATATTTCAGTCCACGGTGAATCTTCTATCAGATATATCAGTGTACAATTGTGCCTCTTCAGAATACAGGAAAGGTGACTTTCGTGAGAGTGCCTGCGCTTTATTGGTGACTTTCGTGCTTGTTCCCCCTCAAGGATCCCCACTCACCAGATCCATTCACCCCCTAAGGGGTTATACGCCTTTAATCTGTATCCCGTTTGTCCGGAGATTCCACCATCCAGTTGTGTCTTCAGTAGATCCTTCTCAGGGTTTTATTGAAGGTGCAGGTGAGTCCTTATATCCACTAATGGTTCCTCAAAGGAAAGAAAATTCCCTCATGGTGTAGTATTTTTTTGATTATAATTAGGGAAGAGAGGGGAGAACAGTCTGATATTCTTCTTTAAAACAGGTATTTTTAGTTATGTAGAAATAGTAGGAGACTAATAGTCACTTAAAAATACTTTATTACCAAAAAACTTTTTTTTACAACGCTCCATGCAAGAAAGGTTTTTTTTATGCAAGATGCAGTCTAAAAAACCCACATCAGCATACAGCACCGTATATACATTTATGTTATACGGCTCAAAAAAATGCAACAACCGTTTTCAACAAGAAAAAAGGGGGGATGTATTTATTAAAAAAGAAACAACAAAACAAAAATACAGCACTAATTCCGGAATATATAAAAAATTATACCAAAAATCCACAAATTGTAAAAATAAAAAATAAAAAGTAAAAATAAAAATAAAAATCAAAAATCACCTACAGCCCTTTCCATACGTCCACAGGACGGCTGCACTCAGTCCTAGAAAGCCCTATTCCCCCAGTACTACAGTCCCCTTTCCACAGTGGGGTTAAGTGATGGTCTCCTCAGGAGGCCGTTTGCCAGGCTTAAATAGGCTGTTGATGGGGCTACGTAGGGGAAAGGCCAAAAACAAGAAGAAAGAAACTTATTAATGCTAAAAATATAAAAAGGTTGTTGTATTCTGAAGAGGCACAATTGCACACTGATATATCTGATAGAAGATTCACTGTGGACTGAAATATTTTTATTTTTATTTTTATTTTTATGATATTTTTATGATATATATATTGTTTATACTCTATATATATTGTTTATACTCTATATATATTGTTTCCATTGACTTTTTCACATTTTTATAAGCTTTTGGATCGGTGTATGTATTATTGGATGTAATCGTATTTCTCACATTTTTAATTTATTTTTATTTTTATTTTTTGTATTGTATGAGGAAATCTCTCTTTTTTTCTCTCACATCAATTAATGTAGGGGGATTTAGTGAATTTATTAATTAGCACAAGTGATTTGTATGAAAATTGCAGGCAGGTTTTCTTCCCTATTTTAGGGAGGGGCCTTTGTACTGCGAGTCAGTTGGAAGACTTTTTGTTTTTTTGGGTCTTTTGTTTTTTGTTTTTTGACTTTGGTCTTAGGCTTCTTGGTTTTGGCATTAGAGGTTTAATTAGTCATATAATGTAATTAATCACTTTTTATATATGTTTTTGATTTGAATGTCCTGGCTATTAATGAAATTATATGTAAAATAACACAAAAAATAAGTGGCACTAGTTCACCTAGTAGAGGTGATATAAAGTGGTGTGGAACCACCTTTGTGGAGTTTTAGGTGTTTATCAGGATATGCCTTATTTACCAAGTGATGTATTCCGACGGCACGGCGCTAGGAAACTATGCTGTCATCCTCCCAGCGTCCGTGCATACACCCCCACTTGAGTCTCATGTCCTTGTCAGGGCCCTCCAGTGCCACAGACATTAAGTGGGCACTGTAAGGTATTGGGGGGGGGGGGGCCGGGTTCTAATCCTGGAAGCGTGGGAGCCTGTTTCTGTATATTGGGTGTACCAAGATGGCCGCCTCCTACCTCAGCCTCTGGATGTGCTCCTCCACAGCGTGTGTTCTGGCAATGCTGGGCCCCACTGCTGCTTCCGTATCTCAGCTCCCAGGGTCGCTGTGTATCAGCGGTGTTCTCGCCACCGCTCTCCCCGCTGATCGCGGCACTCGAGAGCGGAGGCTCTGGCTCCTCTGTAGGCTGCAAGATGGCGGCCGGCGTCCAGCGGACAGAGTAGGCCTCGGGCCCGATTGCGGGTCCCGCGGATGTCCAAGAATGTTTAGAGGCAGCGGATTAGGCTCCAGAGACGTTGGAGCAGCGAGCTGAGTCGTTCGCCGGCCAAAATACGGTTTATTGTAGGCGGATGGCTGAGGGTTCTGGCTCAGCTGGCGGAGCTCAGCCACAGCACGTCCTCTCCACACAGCGTCCGGCCACGCCCGGGAAGGTGATTTCTAACCCGCAGTCAGTGTAAACCTAGGCTCAATGCCAAATAAAAGGATGGGGAAAAAGGCAGCTTTGTCCAATAGTCGAGAATGACCCTGTTTGCCGTGTCTATGTGTGGGAATATATAGATGTGTATAGGACAATAATAAGATAACTGGTGTGATTATATGTGGAAAAAAAAAATAAAAACATTATAGCCCTTTTCCATATATCCACAGCTCAAATTCGAGCATAAAGCCTCCTCTAGGACCCCTATTTCCCCTTCTATTTTATGATGACGAAGCACCTAGTTTTTTGAAATAATACTGATATGCAAGGCATTACTGTTAAATATCATCATTATAAAATGTCTATCTATGCAGTCAATTTACTGCTCTATGTCACAGCTCCTATCATATCCATTACAATAATCCTGATTTTTTTTTTTTATTTGGATGCTTGCATAATATTAAAGTCAGCTATGACAAACTGAATTCTTAAATATATTTTACTCTCTTTTTTAATATTCCTTACCACCTACAAAATACTTTTCTATTCTGTTGGCAATCCTATATCATCAAATACTTAGGGGTCCACAATCTAAGTGATCTCTCTAAACTGACAACTTTCTATTGACCTTTTCAACAATCTATCATAGACTGCCTTTGATACTTATTATAATTAAAATGGATATTCTACCAAAATTACTTTATCTCTTTCAAGCTACAGTATACCAACACAACCTACAAATCTTCCTTTACTCTTATCT
Source organism: Lithobates pipiens (assembly GCF_037356315.1). Taxonomy (NCBI): domain Eukaryota; kingdom Metazoa; phylum Chordata; class Amphibia; order Anura; family Ranidae; genus Lithobates; species Lithobates pipiens. The sequence goes on along the minus strand of NW_027507764.1, from coordinate 336,329,202 downwards.
ACTCTATTTGTAACTTCATATGGAGCCACAAAATTTTTTGGAAATGTAGACTTTGTTTAGACTTAGAGAAAGAGGTGGACCTGCCCTGTTTGATATAACTGTGTGCTTCCATGCAGCCACCCTTACCAGGTTGGCTCTCATTGGTTCCATCACAACAAGATAAACTGTGGGTTGCATTGGAAGAACACGTGATGTCTTGGAACCTTTAGGCCCATTCCCTGGATGACCCCAGCTTCTGAACCCAAATCAGACTATAGATTGCCCCATCTCTATTGCCCCTATTCTAACTTCCTGGGATCACCTAATTCACAAAGGTTCTTTATCTACCAGACCTTTGATATCCTTATTTAATGGTCCAAACTTTCTCCTGGCTTTACATAAGGTGAATTTTTTGAGATGGCACTGAAAGATAACGCCAAGAGACACCGCACCCTTAGCAATAATAGCATACAGTATGTCCTTTTGAGAATCTACTTCGTTTCACTTCATGGTTAGAACACCTCAAACTATCACAGTTAATAACCACTTTACTATCCACCACTCCTTTTGCTTTGGGGAGGGGGGGTTTATGAAGCACATTGTTCATATTCACTTTAAACCTGAAAGCGATATTAAACCCAAAAACAAACATAAACAAATATATATTGCAGCTTACCAATCCCTAAATGTGGTGGCTGCATTTATTTTCTTTTTAAGGATACTTTTCCTTTATTTCCGGTAGTCCAGCCAGTAACACACTTCCTGTCTTATGGTGGCTTTTTTTATCTATGAAGAAGTGATGGAGTCACCCTGTCACCCTTGGAAGCAGCATTATCTAAAGAGGTTGATGTTAGATGGGCTAGCAGATTTTGATGGTGAGAAACAAATTAAAACTTAATTCCAGCTAACTCTTTTTAAGTAGTTACAGAAACATTTTTTTTTGCCTTTGGGATAAAGGTTTTACTGAATAAAAGTTGAAAATTGTAAGCATCCCTGTCAGTGTTTGTCTCAACCCTCTAACTTCCACTTTTTGCTGCACAGCTTGGTCTGTAAAGGAAGTTGAAAAATGACAGTAGGATCAATGGTAAAACTAACTAAGTGAGTGGGGACTCACCTATCAGGTTTTTATTACTCACCTGTCAGGTTTTTATTGCTGTCTGTGCCCCCGTTAGGGAGATTCACCCTCTCTATTTGTCCTGTTTACCATTACCATTGAAAGTAAAAGAAAATCCCAAATTATGGGCTGTCCCAGAAAAATAATAAAGGTAAAATTTTCCAATACGGACACTAGTTCTGGTGACCTGGGAGGCCCCAAAGGATTCCCTTAATTTGTAGGGATTACCTCTCACTTCCTGTTTTGGCTATAGGATAGGAAGTGAAGGTAGATTTCAACCAAAAAACTGACAGGGGTCATAACCCTCCCTTACTCTATCCAAAATGAAAAAACGTTTTGCCTATAGTTCAAATTTAATGCTAGGGTCATAACCCTCCCCTACTCTATCCAAAATGAAAAAAAAGTTTTGCTCATAGTTCTAATTTAATGCTAGTGACAAGCTGTATCATATTTGTCATTCTTGACTTTTCCTTTAGTACAATTTTAATTTACCAGAATTTATGGTAAACCACTGTTTGACATGGTTACACTTAAAACATGTTACCTATGCTTCCTACAATGAACAGTATGGGGGACATTTACTAAAACCTGTGCACCCAAAATCTGGTGCAGTTGTGCATAGCAACCAAGCAGCTTCTAACTTCAGTTTGTTCAGTTAGGCTTTGACAATAAAATCTAGAAGCTGATTGCTATGCACAGCTGTACCGAATTCTGTGTGCACCAGTTTTAGTAAATCACCCTCTATATGACTGCTTTTGACTTTTTCATTTTATTCAATATTATTGGGTCTCCAGAAAAGGTAAAGATGTGTCAATATATGCACCAAATCCATAAACACAATTGTGGGGCAGTGAGAAAAGTGTATACTTTTAGTGGTCTCTAAACTTATTGAAATCCTTCATTGTATGTGGGTGGCAAAAGTATCAGCTGACAGAGGGAAATGAACTTGTGAAGCTGGCCACCCAAGACCTGAGGTCACTGCTGACACTTCAGATCTTGGAACTTGGAAGGCACCTGCTACGTCTGCCAAAACAAACCATCCCCTGCTATGGGCACACTTGGAAAGGCCTGTCTTTGGCAGCCCTGTAACGGAGCAACAGAGCACAGGAGGCGAACACACTGGCTTTGGTTTCACTTAAACAATCTCAAATGACTGGCGTACAATGCTCCAGTACTATTCCGAACTGCAGAAAAAACCCTTTCACTTCAGACTTAGTGGTTTGCTCAACATTATTATGTATTGTTCTAGAATTTCATGAGATTCTTTCTATCCCTTGCTCTGGTGGTCCTCCAGCATATTTGTTATTTTTAGCCTTGATAAGTACATCTGGTTTTGATTCTAGCATCCTAGTTAGCCTGAAAGTTGAAAAGGGTGCTTTCTCAAATTGAATTTCTCACAAATATCAAACCGGGATGGGAACCAGAAGAAGCTCAAGCTTGTCACAGCAAAACCTCATCTCTATCTCAGCCCCTGGGCTTGTAAAACCTGGCACAAATCAGTTTCACCTGTTTGGCTAAGTGAATACATGTTAAAAGTAATAAAAGCTATTAGTGCAATCAGATATTTCACTGCATGTGCTCTGATGTAAAAATGAATGAACTTTTCATGACCCAGGCTGTCACACACATCTCTCTTTGTCCTTTTAAATTAAGTGCAGAAGGCTGACAAGTCTTTTTACTCAGTTACTGGGTAGTCCTTCATATGTGTTTGTGACTGAGCCATTAGCTTGCTCTGTTTTAAAACATGACTAAAGGATTCGTCAACCTTGGTCCTTACAATTAAAATAAAGACACGGACTGAGTGATATGGGTTTTATATGGCCACAGCAGCCACATTTTTATTCACCAAAGAATAAAATAACATCACGTAAAAAAATGCCCCTAAGTGCAAATTCAACAAAGTAATACCCAACAACAAGAGGTCTTTGGGTGTCTTTAAGACACAATTTTAACTGGAATAGTCTATGTCCTCAGCCGCACCCAAACCGGCTCGAAGATGTTCCGACATCAGACATACTTCCATATTCCCCTCCCCCAGGGGATCTAGCTCCTGGGTGAACCATCACAAACCAAGTGGAAGTGCCGTACCTTAGATGGGCCCCACTAATCCTGTAACCATGTAATTCCTCACTGATTCCCCAAAGACCCCTTGACCCACCACATGAGCTTGATTGAAAACCTCATTCAAGCAAATCCCTCCACACCTGCAGCACCCTCAATACCCCCTCCTGAAGGCCCAAACACCAGATATCGATACCCATCGCATTCAGGTGAACACCATTGTCCCACCATAGCGAACAGACTGATCCTCTAGCTCCTGGAGCCAAACCACTATGCCCCCGAGTCAGGCCACAACCCTGCCAACCTCTCTGTTCAACTTTATTCTTGACTTCTTTAAGCAACCAATGGAGCAAGCAAAACGCCAAACTTTTCTAGGCACGATATCAAACCATACAATGATGCATCTAAGAAAATCACGCATCAAGTGAAAAATTTCAAATTTGACATCCCTCTCCAGGTCCCTGGTGGCCCGGACCCCCAAATCCTTACCCCCAACCTGCAGCACTAAAACATCTGGGGGCCTGTCGACTCTAGAATAGTAATGAAATTCGGGGAGAACCCAGCCCCACATCATGCCTCGAATCCCTAGCCATTTAATCTGACTCCCACCTCCCTATCCATCTCACCACCTGAGAGCCCAAACCCCATCTGGTCGGCTCCGTAGCCGCCCCCACTCGAAAGGAATGAGTATTGAGCTGGGAAACCTCTCTACCTGCCCCAGCCAAGCAATGGCGGAAAACAGACAAAAACTGAAAGTGCGACAAGGACAATCCATCATTGTGCAGCAAAAAGGAACCAAGCGCCAACCCCCTCACTTTGAGAAACAGAAGAAACTGGGCAAACCAAGTCCGACAGCACCCGAAACAATGAAACAATAACCCCCTTTCCCAACTGGTCAGTTTTTTATTCCCCAATATGAATCAGGACGTAATCGCCGCCACTGTCATATCCAATCATTGTAGCCCACCCATACCGCACCTGTTCTTGCTTACCAACTCCCCATCTCGCAATGCCCCAAAAAAGCCAGTGCAAAAGCCACCGTCATAAGCAGAGGTACAAACCCTGGACAACTTCTCCACTAGAACCCTGAAGCAAATCAAATGAGACTGGGCGCCTGGTATCTGGCTGCACCCGCCCACTCCAAAATCCCTTCATAGCCTGTTGCACCATAAATTCTTTGGTCACATCACTCAAGCCATGCATCCGGAAGAGAAAAGCTAAAGTGGCCAAACCCCTGTTCATTCTTGAAACTGATGTCCCCCGGGTAAATTCCGTCCCAATGAAATACAACAGCAACGCATGGAAAAAAGAGTGGAAAAACAACCCCCGACCAAACTTACCAATGCTGACCACTCACCCCAAACTGGCAAATATGCAGCCCAGGTACCCACACTCACAGAGCGACATAACAGCTACCCTGCTACTCCAAAGCCAGTCTCCGCAGCCACTCGGGACATGGAACCCCATGCTGTTCTTTCTCCAGTGTCAACCTCCAGCACCTGTCCCACTGAAAAGAAGACAAGGAATTGGCAATGGAATTCAGAACACCTGGGAAATGAACAGTTTACACAAAACAATTCAAACTTAAACACCGCAAGACAAGGTGATGCAGTAAATGCACAACTGGTGGTGAAGAGCAGACAGACTAGACACAACCTCCACCACCTCCATATTGTCGCAATGAAAACAAATTTGACGATCTTAAAACTTAGAGCTCCAGATATCGACGGCTACCAAAACCGAAAACAGCTCCAATAACACCAAGTTAGGCAAGAACCCATTCCTCAGGCCATGCCGCAGCAATAATATAAAAATAAAGTTGCGCTACAAAGTGTCAAGTGAAAATAATAATCACAATGAAAAATAAAATTAAAAAACCCTCACAATAAAATAAATCAGATTAGACCAATCAAATGAATTGTCCTTTCTAATTCAAATGTAATAAAACACCAAATAATACTAGTGTCCTTGATGAGAATAATGTGGATGAGAGAAATATTCAGATGAACCCCGGCAGTGGTATTCAGCAAAAAACAAATCCTTCCAGTGATGGTATCTAAGGGTCCTTACCAGATCGGTTGGACTCCCTTATGAGCGGAGTCAACTAGGCAGCCAGACACAGCCCTCTGCGGGGACAACTGGAACTTCTGTGTACACAAACTCCGCCGGCGAAATCCGAAAGTAAACGAGGGGACACGAACAGCAGTAGGTGGTGCACTGATGGATTGACATGCAAACTCACCAGTTGCCACTGTAATCCAGCGTGATTCTCCAGGAAGGAATCCAAGGTTTCTCAGCCGAACAAGTGACAGCTTATCAGCTTATCTAGAAGTTCTCAGAGATCTCAGCTCTCTGTCTTTTCTGCAGCCTCCCAGCTGCTCTGTCTGTCCCAGACTGTATCTCTCAGGCTCGGGCCTCAATCTGCCCTGTCCTGGACAATATGGTGAATCGTGCACCTCTCACAGCTCCCTTCACACACTGACCCCCCTCAGGAGGATGAACCAGGCCCCCTGACAAAACACCCCAGACCAGAAACTGCCAGCAGCATCAGTGTAAAGGTCAAAGTCGGAAACAGAGATGACCGGCTAAAGACCTCAAAATATGCGCGTAAAATGAAGCAGCCCATTGGGAGACAATGATCAAGAAAAAACTGCCCATCCCAAAAATAACCCAGCAAATGTTAGCTTTCTGGGTGAACCGTCAGCAGGCAGAAGACAGATTTGATATCTGTCTTCGCCAACAACGAACCCTGGCCATAACTTTCCACTCAACCAACTGTGGCATCAAAGGAGGTATAAGACACCGAAGTCAGGTCTGGAGAAATGGCATCATTCACTGATGCACTCTTCAGATACATCAAATGTTATATTAACCAAAATTTGTTGGGTTCCTTTTTGGGGACAACCCCCAAGGGAGACACATGCAAAGACAGAATGGGGGGATGGTCGAATGGTCCAGCCATTCTCCCAAGTGCCACCTTTTTAGCATACACAGAGAGAGCTGACTGCTCCGGATCCCCGCAGGGGTGACTGGCAAGGGAAAACAGCAGACCATCTCCAAGCATCTCCTGTGTTAGGAGAAATTCTAATGGAAGCCTGTTGGGTTTTACTGTGCACACACTGTGTGTTTGGAATTATACTTAAAGCCTAACCTTTAAACCTACCCTATCATAATAACAAGTGTTAACCAAATAGATATTATGACAAAAAAAAAAAAAGATTATCACAATGAAAACTACTTTTAGACAATATTGGTAAAATCAAACAGAAAAAAGTGTTAAATCCTCTACATCCAAACTCTATGTTCCAAATCACAACACTGAAAACAACTGATTTGGCACATAATATCTAATTAATTTATAAAAACTACTAGACCCAAATTTCTGTGCATATTAATATTATTATGGCCATACCTCAAACATTTGTATATGCAATGGCACCTGCAGATCTTTTCAAATTAGATTTTCATAGATGGGAGGTTTAAAAAAAAAAAAAAAATTGTATTGGCTAAATACAGGAACCATAGTACCCATAGACATGCGATGATTTATTAATCAGGTTGATTCATTATTTAACTTCTGTGGGTACCATTAACAACAGGATCTGGTGTTGGGGGTTTGAAACAAGATTATGTGAATAAGACCTTAGGTTCTAAAAGATCAATGTATGGTTTAGCAGATAGGATTTTGCCCTGCAGCTTTCTGCTGGTGCTCCAAGACCTGGAAAATTGGTCATGTCCTATATTAAAAATATGAGTTTAAATTAAAGCAAAAAAAATGTGTTAAGTTCCCTTTACCCTTTAATCATTTCAAAAAGCTCCATTAATGACACCTTGTCCCACTTGTGGACCAGAACAGCCTATGATCCAGCACCTCACATGTGTATCTTGAAAAGCTTTTTATTTTATTTTTTCAAAGCTTTTTATTTTCATCTGAGATGCCATTGGGAAATGTTCTCCCACTTCTTGTTCCTGTGACACCAATGCAAGGACTGAGGGGAGCAGTCATCAACAGGACAGGAAGACCTATACGGTAATAAAAGCATTGCTAGAAGTTCCAATTCTCCTTCACACCACTAAATATGTGTTTCATTGTTCCAATTAGAGAGATTTTATAACAACTTATTCTGAGAGGAAGGGGAAACTTCCTTAAAAGAGATGTATTTTTTTTTCTTTTTTTAAGATTCATACTTACCTAGGTAGATGCAACATTTGACCAATTATAAAAACATCCTTTTATCATTCCAAAAACAACAGTGCACTATGTTTGTCTCAAATATGTTTAACGTGTTCTCTCTACCTGTTACCCTATAGCCTGTATGTAGCCTGACATTGGTATCTTCAATAATGAAGACTGATTTAAGTCCAGAAAATGGATTAAAAATGATAGGGTGGGTAGAACAGTTCAAAACAATGTACTATATATCTATACTATGTATAGATGCGTAACACAGGCAGGTCAAGCACACAGGTGTGAACATGTCACTGGGTATGCTGAACAGAGTTGAAAGCTGCTTTTGGCTGCTGTCACAGGAATATAAACTGAGTTTCTGGCTGCTGGCATCTGTTAATGGAATAAGAATATGAAGTCCATGTGTTTACCAGCAATACTGCAGGAAGGAAAAAAAATGAGTGGTTAGTCTCTTTCACAGTACAATCTAGAAATTAGCCATCCTGATCTCCCAATGTGGTTTGTCCCTCTTTCATGGAATGGAGGCAGAAGTAGATTAAACTACTGCCAAAACAGTCATGAACATTTCACACTGATTGACCACTAGATGGAATGCACATATCAATCATTTTACATGAAAGATAAGAGAGAAATTTGAACTAGGCAATGATATTTATGGACATTTTTATCTAAATGAGCTGTTGTATACAATGTAATCACAATGTTTGTGTGGTTATATTCTGTGCTGTCAGCTAATTCAAGTAACATTTGTGTCAAAACTGGAAATGAAAGTGATTGTAAATTAGTTTTATATTTTCCAAAAGAGCTAACAGGTGTATACTTACCTGCTCTGTGCAATGAAATTGCACAGAGTGGCCTTGATGCTCATCCGCTTGGGTCCCCTGTTGGCTCTCCTGACTCCTCTTCTTCTCTGTCTGGTACCATAGGAAACCGTGCAGTCCTGGGCAGGGCTGACAGCAGCGAGGAGATGGGGGAGAGCTGCTCACTTGGGTGCAGCGCTGGATTGAGTGAAGCCTCATTTATGTTAAGGGGGTGGGGGTCAGGGCCGTCTTTAAGGCAGGGCAAAAGGGGAAGCTGCCCTGGGCCCTGTCATTGTTGTGGGGCCAAAAGCAGCTGCCTCATACTTGCCAACCATTCCAGTTTATATTCCCTTGTCCCTTGAAGTTTTAGACCTGTGCTGTGTCCAGATATCTGTGTGAAGTGCTGCTTCTAATGCTGCCCAGCTCTGCGCTATTGTTGTGTAGAGATGACTCACCTGCAAATCCCTGTGTTTACATGTAAATAACCGTCATTCATATGTAAATAGCAGCAACATTCATATGTAAATATCGGAGGCCGATGGCCTTGATAAGTAAAAAAAGATGGCATTCATATGTATATCAAGCCCCCCTGCAGTGAGGAGAAGATGTGCTGTAACCTATAGCATCCAGTGAGCAGTATTACTGTACAGTAATCTCTAGCAACCAATCAGCAAGCAGAAATCATGTGCTGTAACCTTTAACAACTAATCAGTGAGCCTTAATGTGTGCTGTAGCCTCTAGCAACCAGTCAGTAAGCGGTAATGATATGCTGTAACCTCTGGCAATCAATCGCAATCGCTGCCTGATCTGATACAGTAAACTGATTTTAAGTCTAGCTGCTATTTATTGTGTGTCTCAGAGAAGGTGGAGAGTGAAATTGCATGGGGGGAGGGGGCCCCCAAGAAAATATTTGCCCCGGGTCCAATCAATATTAAAGATGGCCCTGGTGGGGGTGGCATGCTCCTACCAAAACATTTTTTACCTTCATGCTATAAATGCATGAAGGTAAAAAATGTTTAGGCTTTAGAACCCCTTTAAACCTGGGGGTGCCCCAAGATGATGTAAGTTTTTACGAAACATGTCAAGCTGTTTGTGCTGATACCACCACGCTTAGAATATTCCCTAGCACGGGTGTATATTTACTTTTAATTTAAACCGTTTTTTTATTATACTTTTTTATTCGTTATAATTCGGCCTTTTGGGTTATACCTTTGGCCTGCTGTGTATCTATTTTTATTTAATAAATTTGTCGATTGTTTAACAGTACGTTCACGATCGGAGTCCATTTTTGTTCCCCTCTCCCTTCGCCCGCAGCTGGGAGGCCTGAGTGTTTTGTGTTTCACTGCAGGTTTGCGCATTGAAAAACCTTTGTACTTTACGATTCATTGGAGAGCTCTAGATAACCTTAGGAATTCAGAGTGATTGGTCGACCACCTTGTCTCTTCCCCGTGGTGACCGAGAGGAAAAGCAGGACCTCCGACGAGTTCTGGAACTCTTCGACTGGGGCCAACGACCTTCGAATGATCTGCACATATTCATTTGTACCTCAGTAGTGTGTGGGGACGGACTACGAACAAACGAACCCTGCAGAGGGCTGTCTACCAGCGCTAACGACTCCGTTGATTTGGAGTCCATCCATTGCGGTAAGAGTCAAACCTTTTTTTCTCCCCGGTCTGGAAGCGATAGTGGCAAAGCCAGGAATGTTTCATCGAATTTGTGAAAAGGACTGATTTCCCTGTTCGTTGTTTTTTAGTTGGAACCAGGATTTCTTAATTATAAGGACTTTCTTTTCTTTGATTGAATTTTGTATATGGTGCTTGTTTGATTTCTTTTGTTTTTTCTATATAATTTAACTGAGTTTTATTACTCTTTTCACTTTAGTTTTCACGCATATTTAGAGCAACTTTATGTATAACTTTTTTGATTTGATCCATAATTTGATATTTGATGGTTTATAGTTGCAGCTTTTAGGTTTTGCCCTAAGCGCGATATTTTTGGTTTGTTTATTATTTACACTATTTTGTGCCTATCGAGGGCCTGGCCCACCTGCTGATTCCACTCCACTCCCTTTTATCCGATACCTGGTGATTCTAACAACCTTCTATTTGCTTCTCACAAAAAAAAGAAGTGCTAAGTGCCAGTACACATCTCACAGCCAAGAGAGAGAAGAGAAGGGAAGTTACATGCATAGGCTTCAGGAAGTACATTTTTACTGATCTTCCAATAGCAGTTTACCTGACCTGCCCCCCTCCCCTCCTGCTGGGCCAATTTGACAAGAGCTATGAAGGGGATGACTGATTCATATGGCAGCTTTTCTTATCTCGCATATTTCCTGAGACAAGCAACAGTGTCAGGAATCCGTCCGTTCTGTGCGATCTGGTCTCCATACGCGTTCGTGCCGCGGGTCGTCGTGGGCACGGGCGTCTTCAGACGCGTGCGGGTGCACGCCGTTTGTATGTGCGCGCGGTACACGCACGCACGTGTGCGCGTTAGTACGATTGGCGCCAGTGGCCCTTTTTAAAGGCACAGCTGCGGAGGTTCTGTGCTGTTCGTCTGCAGCTAGTACCTGAAGTGATCTGTTATTCTGCCTGTAACCCTATCTGATACCTGACCCGGCTCCGTTTGACTCCGCTGATCTCTCCTGCTCCGACCCCGGCTTGTTTGACCCTTCTTGGACTGATACCTGTTGCCGAACCTCTGCTTGTTACCTGATTCTTCTGCTGGCTCCTGCTTGCTTCTGTGTCTGCTGCCTCCTCATCCAGAGATCCATCCATCCTGGTTCCACGGTCCGTGGCCTTTCTCCACCAGCTGCCTTCTTGCTACAGGGAGCTCCTGAAGATCTCTATCTACCTAGCATCTGCCGCTGCACCTGGCCGGACCCTCCTACCCCGCTGCGCTCCTGTCTCCCTGTTCCCATTCCAGAGAGACTCGAACCAGAGCCGTAAGAGAGGTCTCCTTCCACCAAGTCAGACTCACTATCTGAAATCCTAACAAACAGCAAAAGGAGTGCAGAGGGAGGGGGAACCTGTCTTTAGGGAGGTTGAACTGTGTTATAGGAGGTTAGAAGCTGGGGGAAGGGTTAATAGTTGCATGCTCAGTTCCCATGCTTTTGGTCCTAGCCGGCCCACCTGTGCTAAAAAATGGGGGGAAGGCTGAGATCCAAGGTTCCAGTAGGACCCGCAGGTCGAGAGATCCATGTCTTGGACAAAGCCATAATGGCCTTTCACCCTACAGAGATATGCCTGGGCAGCCACACCGCAATAATTAGGGTTAGGGGAAGGACGTTGTTCATATTGAACTGTATGCTTCAACCAGCATACAGTTTAGTTTGAAGTTTTTCAAAAGGGGGTGCATGTTGGTTCTGGCATCTAGGTTAGGAAGCTTAGTTATTACAAAAGAGTTAACTCGGCAAGACAAGATGAAGGAATGCCATTACTAAGAGTAACCAAGCACAAGATTAGGACACCAAACAATTAGTCATTAGGTGTGGTACCTGGTAAGGTGACAGGTCCTTTGGCTGAGAGGGGGTCATTGTCTGGCTCCCCCCCCTATCAGTTGGAAGCCAAAATCAACTGGATTCGAACCTGTGTAAAGGAGATTTATGGAATGGTCACGAGGTAGGGGAAGTAAAGGAGTCAATATAAGCATGCATGTGCTCGGTGGGACCCCATTCTGTTACTGTGAGTGAGGTAACAGAGGTACAAGGGACTGGTAGAGTGGGCACAGGCTCAACATGTTCCTCCTAATGCACACATACAAATTACAGTGTAAAGTAGCATTGGACAAGTCGCTTTTCAGAGGAGCTCTGTAATTTAATTACTGTACACGGTGAAGGCTCATCTCTAAATTGGGGAACTGTCATAATGTTAGGCCCTTCACATGACCGCAGTCTCCAGATAGTTCTGGGCATTGATGAGTACGCTTCACGTGAAAGGTACTTCCATGTTCAGGGCAAGTAGGTCCCGTCCACATGCCTCTGAATTCTTCTTGCAATTGTTTTTCTCAGGAAAGTGCTTACAGCTGAGACAAGCTGCAGCTATGAATTAGCCGTCTCCTTCTTAAATGTTGTCAGAACGGCTGCAGCAGGAGTGGAGGGGGTCAGGTCGGACCTCATAACTGGTTTTAGCACTGTGAGGCATGGAATAAAGTACTACATGTACACCATTGGGCAGTGGTCATCCACCCTGTCCTCAAGGCCCACAAACAGGCCAGGTTTTAAAATAAAAATTTTAATGACAGATCTTCTTTAAAGTAAGTTGAATGAACTTTCTATGTTACTGAATAGAATTAGTAGCTCACTAAATGCTTTCACTTGTTGTCTGAACTTTCTCTTTAAAGTGATTATAAAGGGGAGGGGGGCATGACCGGATGTGAGACGTGGTGGACATGCTAGAGGAGAGCTTCCGGAGCATCCCAACTTTCATCCTGCTTCATCCTACTGCCTACAGGTCTGGTGACCTCTCCACATATCTCACCTTCTCTGGCTCTATCTCAGACATCCATCCTGGGGAGTATTTCCTGGCTAGCTGGCCCTCTGGCGTGCACTGCTGCCGTCCTCTGGACAGCAACTGCCACATCCGTGGCCACAGCAATCCCCCTTGCTTCCCTCATCCTAGTGCCGACTGTACATTTAAAGAGGATCTAATGGCCGAGCGGCTGGAGTGAGAGCTGTGGCCGCCCACGTGTCTGCGCCCACCCAAAGGCCATAACCCTCATCTACGGAGCTTCAGAGTGCAGGCGGCAGTGTCCAGCTGTTCTTCCCGGTCCCGCCTACAGCTCCTAATCCTTGGACTTGGCTGGCTGAAGGGGGTGTCGGTTAGCCCGCAACCCAGAGGCCTGTGCCTGTGCTGGGCTGCTTCCCTGGTGAGTACTCTAGTGGTTACCGCTACACCCCTATGACTGGCTGCTGTGTGTGTAGTGTGGCCCTCCCAAGAATCACTACAAGCTGCTGGCTAACCACCCACCTGCTCCATCCTACCTACACCTCATCCAGAAGGCTGAGGGTGCTAGGTGCGGTGGTGCGGGAAGTGCAGTCCCTGGCCCATTTACATTATTACCTTGCCCTCAGACTAACGGGCCCTAAGAACCAGGCCAATAAATTATCCATGCCAAGCCGCCTCCTCCTGTCATGGTTACACAGTTAAAAGCTTCTCTCGTCAGGAGGTTGCAGTCCTTGCTGGCTGAAATAGCTTTGGAACCTGAGAGTTCCCCAAGTGCAGTTCTCCCTGCTCCCTCCTCCCAGGATAGCACTGCAGTGATCCTGGCCGCTATTGAACGAAGCAAAACCTCCATGATTGTGAGAATTGATCGCCTTACAGAAGAATGTAATGTCATAAGAAACAACCTGGAGAAGGTAAGGTGACCGAATTGGAATCCAGAATGTCTGCCACTGAAGACCTTATGGCTATTCACAGCAATACCATAGTGGATTTGCAATGTACAGTACAATTGCTTGTCACTAAATCCGATGACGCAGAAAACAGAGCGAGGTGCAACAACATCCGCGTCCTAGGTCTCCCGAAGGGTGAGGAAGGTGACTAACTAGCCCAGTTTGCCGAGGAGTTCTTTAGGAAACTGCTGGGCCTTGTGGATGTCTCCCTGACTATGTTATTGAGTGCCCACCATGTACTCACGGGCCGTGCTATCCCTAGTGCAAATCCCTGACCCTTCTTGGTCCGCTTCCTTAACTTCAGGGTTCAGACAGTTCCCAAATTTCTCAGCCGAGCTGCAGCACAAGAGGAAATCCTTTAATGGGAATGAGGTCCGTAAGCGCCTACGTGAAAAGGACATTAAATACAGCATGTTATACCCTAGCCATCTCCGGGTCCATCACAATGGCTCAGTGAGGTTCTTCGACGAGGATGACTGGCTGAACACCCTGCGATGAGCAAGATAAGCTATCCCTCACTACAATTTGCTTTAAGAAAGTTGCCCTGAATATTCTCTCTTCCTTTTGGATCCACGCATTCAGAGGTTGTCTATCCAATCACCAGTCTTTTGTTATTTAGCCCCTCTGATCTCATTACCTACTTTGTTGCTGGTTGGATCCTAAGTTTCTCACACAAGACATACCCACTGTCCCAGGTGGGCAGCAGTTCTACTCCCAGAGGCTGATATGTTTGACCTATGCCCTGATTATGGTCCCTCTCTTGTTTGAGCTATTGAACATTAAAGATCCTCGTGGTCCTGGACTAGACATATGTTTCTTCTGTCTGCTTCTACCCTGGAGCTACCTTGTTAGACACATATTCATTTGAAGTACCTAACCCCCCTAAGTTCCACCTTCCTGAAGACTACGTTGCTGCATTCTGGCATTCTTCAAGGAAGTCTGACGTTCTATCTGTTAAGGGTATCAAACTGACTGGCATAGTTGTTTGGGTTACTGGTCAGTAGGGAGTTTGATACCTTACCGTATTCACTATGTTACTGTTCACTATGTTTGTAGTCTATTGTAACCAATCACCTCAATTATTGTATATACTCATTTGCTAGTGTGCTTTAACTATGGTCGCTTCCCTCGGGGTGGTTGGGGGCTCCCCTTTCCACCAATTGGTGATTCTGGGCTCTCCCCATACTCTGGAGTCCCCATTGCCTATTTTTCTACTTTTATCAACTATAAGTCCCTATGGAGTTGAAATTAATTTATTGGAATATAAGGGGTCTAAACAACAAATTTAAAAGGGCCCTTAAATCCCTTAACACTCATAAACCCCATATACTCTTTTTGCAGGAGACACACCTTCCGGGGAACAAGATCTTGTGTCTCCGCAGAGCCTCGGTGCAACAGGCCTTTCACGCCACTTATTCTAGTTATGCCAGGGGGGTCGCCATCCTTCTAAACAAATCTCTTGCATATGAAGTGATACATGTGTCTTTAGATCCTGGGGGCAGATACATTATTTTAGTTCTGGAGATTGGTGCAGTGAAGTATGCATTTGTCAATGTATATGTCCCTCCGCCTTTTTCTCCGAGCATACTGTACACTATCCAGGAGAAACTGGCACCTCTGCAGCTCACTAGAGTTGTATGGGCCGGGACTTTAATTCTGTCTTGCAAGCCGGCTTGGACTCCTCCAATCCTCAGTGACTGCCCTCTGTAGAACTAGGGTCCTGTGCTCAAACCTTTGACCTAACAGATATCTGGAGAAATAAGTATCCTTTAGATCCCTTTTACTCACACTACTCACCTTCACATAAATCTGGCTCCCGCATTGACCTAGTGTTTAGCTGTAGGCTGATGCTGTCTTCCATACGGGTAGTCTCCTACTTGCTGCCTGGCATTTCGGACCACTCCCCGATGGATATTATGGTAAAGGTAGGATGAGGTAGAAACTTGGGTTGTTGGTGCCTAGACTCTAAATGGCTACATAATGACAGGGACGGGAGCTGCTGAAGGACTCAGACACACAATACTGGGGGGTAAATGAATCCTCAGCATCCCTCCAGAAGGTGTGGGAGGCCTTTAAAACATTTACCCAAGGGGGGCGTGACCGGCAGCCGAGCTGGAAGGATGCTGTGAGTGAGAGCTCTCCTCCAGCCCAGCACTACAACGGCCTGATTCGGGGGTTTAAAGCACCGCACGATGGGGAGATCACGAGCCACCAGGTCCTCATCCGCCCGGGGATCATCTCAGCCGTCATCGGGCTCATCCTCCTCGCTTAAAACTTATTTCCAGCCGCCCGTGCTCCCGCCGGGCGAAGGCCGCAAGATGGCGCCGGACAGTCCGACCGCGTTGCCGCGGGATCTCCCTCCGCCACCGCAGCTGATGAGCGACCGCCGAGCGGGGTACCCGCACCCGTCCGCCGTGGACCCCCTCCGGGAGGTGGAGGATTTAGGAAGCCCCCCATGTGAGCCGCATGATTCCGGACGCGGCCAGGCCGCGGGTGGGCGTGGGCCGTGACCCGGCCTAGGCCGCATGGACAGCATGGAGCCTGCAGGCCTGGAGGCCCAGCGCAGGCACACGGAGCCGCTGCACTTCACTGGCCACTCGGAATCCTGGGATGGCCGGAGATCCCAACATGAGCATCTGCATGCCGGATCAGCACGGGGGGTGAGTGACCAGTCCCGTCCCCCCCCGCCTCGCCTCCCATCTTTCTAGGGACTCAGACCACCACTCTGCGGCCCCATCTGCCCTCCACGCAATGCTTGGACGCATTTCCCCACTTGCTGTGGACGGCCTCGGACCCGGCGATAGGAGGGTCCCCTATCCCCATCATGTTAGGCGCTCCAGGGGATCCCCGGGGCCTCCCCAGCCGAGCGGAGGGACCAGATCCACCCCTGTCTGATATGAGGGCCCAAGATGCCTGGAGACCACTTGCACCCCCCAAGGCCCAGAGACAGCCCCGCTCCCGGGAACCCAGCACTTCCAGAGGACAGGAGGCCGGCCGTCTCTCCTATGCCCAGGTAGCCCACCCTCGCTCCCCGCGATCCCAGGGGGCCTCTCTGGACCCTTTGACCCACTCTCCCCATGTCACGTCTTGGCCGGACCACGGGCACGCCGAGTCCTTTTGGCCCCCCTCCAAGGCCACGGGACCCCCGCAGGGAGGCTCCCCCCAACGTCCTTCGCATCCCCACTCCCCCACGGAGCAACATGGGGATGCTCACCCCCCTTGGCACGCATACCTGACCACTATCCCAACTAAGGATGATTTTAAACAACTGGTGGAGGATGTGAAGGCCACCTGCCGAGCTGAAATCCAGACTCTGCATGCTGGCCTCAAACACCTAGCTGAAAGGGTCGAGATGGCGGAGGAGGAGATTCAGGAGACTAAACTGGCTGTACACCGCACTCAACTGGAGAACTCGGATCACCGCCTCCTTCTGCGGGACATGCAGCGCCATGTAGAGGACCTTGATAATAGAGGTCGGAGGAACAACACTCGTGTTCGGGGCCTCCTGGAGACGGATGGACCCGAGGACCTACAGGCTTCACTGCAAGCGCTATTTAACGAAATGCTGGGAGAGGACCCGGCCAAACATATTGAGATGGACAGAGCACACCGGGCCCTCCGTCCTAAAGGCCCTGCTTCCAAACCAAGGGACGTTGTTTGCAGGATACACTCCTTCCCCCTTAAAGAAGATATTATGACTAAATCCCGTTCTATTCGCAACCTCATGTTTGATAACGCCCCGGTCCAGGTGTATCCGGACCTCTCCTGGATAACCCTCCAAAAACGTTGGATGCTGCAGCCTCTCCTCCGCACTCTACAGGACAGAAATATGCCCTACCGATGGGGTTTCCCCTTCTGCCTCACGGCCAGACATCAGGGGAAATCGGCCTCCCTTCGCTACCCGGAGGACCTCGACTCCTTTTGTGACACCCTGGGCATACCTGTCCCTAAACTCCCCGCCTGGGACTTGATAGCCTCCCCGCCACCTCCGCCGGTGCTCTGGCAGAAAGTACCCTCGGCCAAGAGACACAGAGGACCGGATCCGGATCGCAGACCGCCTACGCACAAATGACATTTATTTTTGACCCGGTTTCCTCCTTTTTTCTTTTTTGCTCTCCCCGGAGTGCTCTCTCTCACTTTTTTTTCCCCACCTGGGGTTTGCTCCCCCTTCCCTCCCCCGAGGGCCTGAGCTTTACAAGGTTTCTACTTGGAACTGTCTTTTACCTAGGGCTGACCTAGGCAGAGTCCGAGGACAGATCGACTCCCAGGTTACTGACCCCCCCCCGTGGTTCATTCCACCCCTTGGTTCCTTCAGAGACTATAAACTGTTGGTGTCTACCTGCCCGGCTTTTTTTTTTTTTCCTGTGCCAGGAGACCTACCGGAACCGTTTGGGCTCGGTGTCCCTATAGGGCAGTGATGGCGAACCTTGGCACCCCAGATGTTTTGGAACTACATTTCCCATGATGCTCCACTGCACTGCAGAGTGCATGAGCATCATGGGAAATGTAGTTCCAAAACATCTGGGGTGCCAAGGTTCGCCATCACTGCTATAGGGCATCCGGACCTAGCGTATGCTTCAGTTAATGCTAGTTATGTTTTTTGTCTATGTTTCTCTCTTTTCTCTCTTTTCTAGATCCTCTCTCTACCCCGCCCTCTGGGTGGATATCGCTAAGAGGTCGTCTTGGTCGCCAGTCCTTCCCCGACGGTCGCCTCTCTCCCCGGGACACGCTTCTCTCCATCGGTTTCAGTTAAGTATGACTACCCCCGACCATCCCCCCGACTATGGCTAAGATACTGTCGCTCAATGTCCATGGTCTAAACTCCAACAAAAAACGCCATCTTGCGCTTCGGGAATTTCGGCAATCCGGGGCGGACATAGTGATGGTCCAGGAAACTCACTTTAACCGGGGTGATTCCTTTAAGTTTGCCTCTAAACATTTCCCCCAGGCTTTTCAGGCCTTCAGCACACGCAAGCGGGCGGGGGTGGCTATACTTGTCCGGAAGGGTTCCCCCTTTACGTGCACATCGACATACCTAGATCCGCAGGGCCACTATGTCATACTCCGAGGTACCTGGCACACGCAGGCCCTCACCCTTTGTGCCCTTTATGCCCCTAACGCACGCCAGCACCGTTTCCTGTCCAGCGTCTTGTCCTGCCTTTTTAGAACACCCTCCGAGCTTCTGGTGATAGGGGGGACTTCAACCTTGCTCCGTCAGTCCCACAGGATCGCCATGTGGGGAATCCGCAGACGCCCCAGCCCAGAGTCCTGAGGGACTCTAAGTTGTTCCGCCAGATCACCAGAAGACGGGCTTTATTTGACGTTTGGCGAACCCTGCACCCCCAGGATTGCCAATATACGTTCTACTCGGCCCCCCACCGCACTCACTCGCGCATTGATCACTTTTTTGTAAACAATAACACGTTGAGGGCTGTCCGCTCCGCACACATTCTGCCTATCTCCTGGTCTGACCACGCCCCGATAACCATGACGCTAGACATTGGGGTCCCACTTCGCAAGCCCTGTAACTGGCGACTGAATAGCTACCTATTGCAGCATCTCCCGTCCAAAGCGGAGCTGGAGTCTTTGCTCCAACTGTATTTCGCTGAAAACGATACTCCAGACGTTACTCTCCCCACCTTGTGGGCTGCCCACAAAGCCGTCATACGGGGCCGCTGCCTTGCCCTCTCTTCGGCACTGAAGAGAGACGCACAGGCCGCCAGGCTGCTGGCTGAGGGACGATTGAAGACCCTCGAGGCTAGGCTTCAAGGAGCCCCTTCCCTGACACTGATTAAGGAAATTGTACAGACGAGAATGACTCTAAGGGATCTTGCTCTGGGATCAGTGGAGAAGGCGCTTATCCGTCTGCGACAGCTCTATTATGAGTCCCTACATGACCAAGCTGTTCAACTCCTTCCTCACACGTACCCCGACCCCGACTGGGATGCTGGCCTCCTTTATCTCTGTCATCCCGAAACCAGATAAAGACCTGACTCTCTGTGCCAGCTATAGGCCTATTGCTCTATTGAACTCAGATTTAAAATTTTTTACAAAAATCCTAGCGAACCGCCTCAACGCGATTCTTCCGGCTCTGATCCATAAGGACCAGGTGGGCTTTGTACCTTACAGACAGGCGGGCGATAACACCAGGAAAGTCATTGACCTTATTGACGTAGCTAACAAGACTGCTCTCCCCTCCCTGGTCCTGAGTCTAGACGCAGAAAAGGCATTTGACCGCCTGAGCTGGCCATTCATGACGGCGACTCTACGCCACATGGGATTTCAGGGTCCTTTTATGCAAGCAATACAGCATCTCTATACCACCCCCACCTCGCAAGTTAAAACCCCATATGATACATCTCCGATCTTCTCTATTGCCAATGGCACCCGCCAGGGCTGCCCCCTTTCTCCCTTGCTGTTTGCTCTCTGTGTGGAGCCCCTGGCGGAGGCCATTAGAAGCAATCCAGATGTCAAGGGAATTTTGGTTCGGGATAGGGAATTTAAAATATCTTTATTCGCGGACGATGTCATCTTTACCCTGACTCAGCCTAGGACGTCATTGCCCAAAT
The DNA here is from genome assembly GCF_037356315.1 of Lithobates pipiens. Taxonomy (NCBI): domain Eukaryota; kingdom Metazoa; phylum Chordata; class Amphibia; order Anura; family Ranidae; genus Lithobates; species Lithobates pipiens. Next base: position 336,309,101 of record NW_027507764.1, on the reverse strand, counting down.
TGAGTGCGGAGCTGCAGCGATACGGGGAGATCTCGGGTTACAAAATTAATGCCTCCAAATCAGTGGCCCTCCCGATTAATATGCCAGTGGCGGAGGAAACTCACTTACGCTCGGTGTTTCCCTACAGATGGGAGAAATCCTCTCTTAAATACTTGGGGGTTCTCATTACCCCGTCCTTCCATACCCTCTACCAGGCCAACTTCTATAGGGAGATCAGGGCACTTATCCATAAATGGAAGGCTCACCAAATATCGCTCTTAGGGCGGCTCGCGTCTATTAAAATGGTAATCCTCCCCAAACTCCTTTACTTGTTCCAGACGCTTCCGATCCCGATCCCTTACGCGCACCTCCGTTTGCTCCAGAGGGACTTGCTGAAGTTCCTATGGAACTATAAAAAACATCGGGTTCCTGCCTCCGTTATGACTGCCTTGCGCTCGGACGGGGGCCTGGCGTTCCCCGACCTGGTTAGGTACTACCAAGCGACGCAATTACGGGCTATAGTCTCATGGCACACGCAGCGGTCGTACAACAAGTGGTCAGAGATAGAGAGGCTATGGTTGGCTCCGATGCACCCGAATAGCCTGCTCTGGGGCACGGAAACACAGATTGATACGAACCGATTACTGGGGTCGATGGCTCAGCTTAATCAGCTCTGGAGGAAAATCTCCCGGGAACACAGGCTCCACTCGGAGGCATCCTTGCTAACCTCGTTTCTCTGTAACCTTAAACTCCCGGACGGCCTTACCCACCAGATGTCTTGGCCCTGGGCGTCCCGAGGTTTATTTCATCTGGGACACCTAGTGGACCCCAGATCGAGAAAACTGCTGTCTTTCTCGGAGCTACAGACTAAACACGACCTCCCCCAGCGGACGTTCTACAGTTACCTACAGATCAGACATTTTGCGCAAGCAATAGCTCCGAGACTCCAATTCTCCCCGCCCACTCCCTTTGAACTGATTATACTCGAGGGACGGAACCGCAGGGGAATGATATCAGACATCTACCGCATCCTTAACTCGCACCACTTTCACGCAAAGGGCAAGCACAAGTATATGCTGCGATGGGAAAGAGAATTGGGTGAGGAACTTCCTCTGGAAGGCTTGGCAGGGGATATGGAGGCAGGTGGCCAAATCCTCCCTGTGTACCCTTTATAAGGAAAACTTTTATAAAATTCTCTACCACTGGTACCAGACCCCAGCTGTGCTCCACAAAATTTATCCCTCCGCCTCTGATCGATGCTGGCGCTGTCTACAGGACAGGGGTACCTTATTCCATATATACTGGACTTGCCCTTTGATAGCCCCATTCTGGACATCAATCCAACAGCTCCTTGGCCGGGTATTTGAGGTGCCTGTTCCGTTTGCGCCCAAGTTCTTTCTATTTGGCCTGTCCCAACCGCGGATGGCTAAGCCGTCCCGGCAACTCCTGCGGCATATTCTTACCGCAGCCCGTTGTCTAATAGCCCTTAACTGGAAGAGTCGACTGGCCCCATCTATGGAGGCCCTCTACTCCAGGATTAAGGATGTGGAATTAATGGAGAAGATGACGGCCAGAATGAGGGACAGGATGGAGGAATTTGACCGAGTATGGAAGAGATGGCGGCTGCGGGAAGACTAGGGGCGAAATGGTTAAGGTATGACGCTCTGGATCTCTGGCACTTTCTTCTCTTTCTTTTCTTTCTCCTTTCTCTCTTTTTCTTTCTCACCTCTCCTGTTTTTATAGCGGTTCTCATCTGCTATGCATTTTGTGTCTTGCATGGGCCACATGGCAGCTCGCACTGGGTCGTGAGGGTTATGGGGTGGACGGCTGACTTTTGGTGTCTTCCGCCCCCTGACACTCTGTCGCCCGAACTACTGGATTCTATTGCACATGCCTGTGCTTTGGTGCTGCCTGTCACATATCTATATTTACTCTTGAATAGCCCTATAAATGTTTGCCTTTCATTGCACTTCTGTACTGTTTATGTACCCATGCTATCACTGATAGTGAATAAAACGTTATTTGAAAAAAAAAACATTTACCCAAGGTCAGTATATATTGGCCATCAAAACGGCAAGGGTTGAATATAACTCCCAGCTGGCCTTGCTCAAATGGGCAGAGTCCGAGGCAGCTTCTGAATTTGTGTCCTCCCATACTGCAGACAATTACTCCCCTTTGGCACAGACCCGTAGAGACCTGAAACTTCATCTCACGTCCCTCACTCATGCAGAGGCCTGAAACTTAATCTCACGTCCCTTAGGCCGCGTACACACGCGGGGACTGTTCGCCCAACTTTGTCCGTCAAACAGTTTCGGCAAACAGTCCGCTCAAAATTAGCATGGACGGACATGGCCACACACGACGGACGAACAGTTTGCTGAAACCGTGCGCGATGACGTGAACGGCACGTACGACGGGACGAAAAATACGACGTCCTATACACTGCATTATAACTTTCGGCGTGAAAATCCTTTCTGAGCATGCGCGCAACTTTGTTTGACGAACAAGCCTACACACGAGCGGACTGTTCGCTGAAACAAGGTTTCAGCGGACAGTTTTTCGGAAATTCCGAAAAACCTTGTCCGTCAAACTGTCCGCTGAAACTGTCCGCTGAAAGCCCACACACGAGCGGACTGTCCGCCCAAACACTGTTCAGCGGACAAAGTTGGGCGAACAGTCCGCCCGTGTGTACGCGGCCTCACTCATGCAGAGGCCGCCCCTCAGGTTTGATGTTGGAGTCTGGGATCAAGAAGGGTAAGCTACTGGCCAATAGACATGTGTGATTAGTTTCATACAAATCGAAAATTTGTACCAATTTCTGTAAATTCATACAATCGGGCGAATCCAAAATATGATTTGCTATGCTTCTGAATTCTGTACAAAATATGAAATTTCGTTTACAAATTTTGGATCCAAATTCCTAACGAACATTCATAATTGTTACAAAAAGTTAACAAACCTAAAAAGTAAAAAACCCAGCAGGTCAGCACAGCACAGGGATGGTGGGAGCCCCTCATAATGATAAATTCATCATAACGAGCATTCGTAATTGTTACGAAAAGTTAACAAACCTAAAAGTTAAAAGCTCAGGAAGTCAGCACAGCACAGGGATGGTGGGAGCCCCTCATAATGATAAATTCATCATAACGAACATTCGTAATTGTTACAAAAAGTTAACGAACCTAAGGAAAATTCGTATTTCGCATGAAATTTCGGACACAAATTACAAAATAAGAATTAATTCTAATACGGAATGGAGCGAAACGAAACAAATTTATTGATGGAGTACATGTCTACTGGCCAATCTAGTTGCAGACTCCCGGCATCTGATGGTTGTCTCTGAAGTGCTTTCAGATGCTGGGGTCTCTCTTAGGGATCCTTCTAACATTTTAAATCTATTTCAGGTTTTTTTCATTACTTATATCCTGATGGCCCTCCCCTAGATCTCTCATCCTTATTGGACACTCTACGCAGTCTTTCTCTGTTATCCTTGTCCACTGAGGAAGCTGCCTCTTTAGACACAGACATCTCCGTTACTGAAATTGCAAAGGCAATTAACTCACTTCCCCCAACAAAACTCCTGGACCTGATGGGCTACCGGGAGACTGGTATAAATTACAAGTTGAACGCATAGCCCGAGGCTGCGGGAGTTTTTTTCAGAGAGATATGAGTCTCAGGCCCTAACATCTTCAATGTATCCGGCTCACATTATACTAATACCCAAGCCGGGGAAAGACCTCAAGCTTTGCGCGTCTTATAGACCAATCTCCCTTTTGAACAATGACTTTAAAATCTTCACAGAATTTATCTAACGCCCCAGAGGTTACATAGGATTTATCCCTCACACCCCTCGCAATGCTGGAAATGCACAGGAGATCCTGACACCTTCCTGCATGTGTTCTGGGAGTACCCGGTTATAAAGCTGTTCTGGGCAGCGGTTTCTCATTGTATCTGCAAGGTCATTATTGTAGCAGTGCCACTATCAATAGAAGTATGTATCTTAGGATTAATTAATTTACTAGCTACCTCCAGGGCAATGAGAACACTAGTAGGTCTATTATTGTTTTATGAATGTAAGTCTATACTCCTTAGATGGGAATCTCCCCAGGCACCTACCTTAGATTATTGGAAGTCTATTGTCAACAAAAGGATCCCATTGTACAAATTGACCTATGAATCTAAGGGATGCCCGCAAAATTTCTCCAAAGTATGGGAACTTTGGACAGAGTCCAGGGACACTGTCAAGACATCGGCAATGCCTTCATAGTATGCACTGTTCTGCCTTTGAGCATTTCTCTTGCTGAGTTTTGTGCACTGAGGGACAATCCTCAGATCTCTACTTCGCACTTTCCAGCTACGATGTACAAAGTCATCATAGGCCTCGGTTACCAAATACCTTGTGTTAATAGGTTATATTTGTTTTTTGTTTTTTTTTTTTTAATTCTTTTTTTGTTTTCAATTCAAGCCTGGGCATACCCACATTATAAAGGAGAGCAGCCCCATTCCTCTTCTTTTTGGGTCCTCCATCAGTGGTCCTGGCTTCTCCCACCTGCCAAGTGTCCCCAATAGTAAGCCTTTTGCTATGGGGGCAGGCTCGCTCCCGAGCTGCACGCTATGTGTCCATTCACACATGAGCGTGGCTCGGCCCTGTCTTTGTTCTCTCCTCATTGCCTCACTGGCTGTGATTAACAGCAGCAGGAGTCAATGGCTCCTGCTGCTGTGTGAGCCAATGAGGAGAGAGACCTGGGATAGCTTCTGCTCTCATGCACATTGCTGGACCATGATGGGGCTCAGGTAAGTATAGGGGGGGGGGAGCTGCACCCAGTAGGTTTTTTAACTTAATGCATAGAATCCATTAGGGTAAAAAATCTTGAACCAGTAGAACAACTTTAAGGCATGCACAAAGATGTTTATTAGGTTAAAGTTCCTGAAGCATAAAATCCCTGGTGTGTTTCCACACCCCGAAAGCAACAGGTGTTGTCCCTGCCTATAAAAACAAATGACTGTACACAGCAGTACTTGTGTAAACGCTGACCACTTCTGCATCAGCGTTTAGCCACACATGCGCACCAGGGGTATTTCCCCAAATGTGAAAGTGATGCATTTGTGGGAATACGCTGTATACTTATGCACAGGTAAACACAGATGCCAAAAAAATGCACTTGTGGCTCCCCAGGTGCGGAAAATCAGCAGGGATTTTACGCTTAAAAAGTTTTACGCTAAAAATGTCTGTGTGCATGAAGCCTCACAGCAACTATAAATAAAGGGCTTTGATTTACCAAGGGAACATTGTCATTTCTATGTTCTTGTGTAAATTAAACTGTGATACTGAACAGCCAAGAGGTTTAAAAAATACAATACTAAAATAATGAATAAATTCCAAATGTATTCTATCAAATATACTGTATAATATCTTTACTTTGGTTCACTAAACATCAGTCACACCATATATGTGGTATGCTTGTTTTCCTTAGATAAAGTTTAGTCAAAAGTTTTTATTTTCACTTGGATTACAATATTCATTTATAGAAAATACGTATTGTTTTTCAGTGTTGACTCTGGATTACATAGCAACATAGATGTTTATAATCTTATACCATCTAAGCGTAATTTAAAATGTTATTTATTAATGTTCTACTACATTTTTAAAGTGGAAGAAAAGCCTTGCATTCAAATACTCTCCACAAATCATTACAGATATCTACATTATCACTGTGTGTAAAATTGTTAAAATCTCTACGTTTGTACCTTTTTTTTGTTTTTTTGGTATTTACTTGACCAGAATCCCCAACCTTGCATAGTGTAAGGGCGGCTGGTGAGTATACCTATTTAGTCCCGGTAACATCACTTCCTGGAAGTGACATACCCTGCATCACCTTCCTGTCAGGGCCCACTCATGAATGAGGACACATGTAAGGTCATGAATGGGGCAAGGCTGCTCCATGTGGGGGCATGGCTGGGTGGGATGAGATGCGGCTTTGATGTGCTGCTTGAACAGACACTGACAACGGTGCCAGGAAGTGCACATGTGAGCAGCGACATTCGGATGCACAGGCACACTGTTGTTAGTGAAGTAGAGGAAGATAACTCAATGTCTAGATTAGATGGTTGTTTCTAATCTGACAATTAGCAAATCAAATAATGTTAATATAAATATTTATTATATTATTCATACAAATAAAGGGTGCATTTTTATTTTTAACTGGAATTTCACTTTAATAACTAGAAATGTATTGCATGTGCTGTACATTAGTCTAGGTAAGTTTGCATCATGATTTCTTAGTATATAATAGGAATTATACATCATATTTGTTGCAGAAGACTTTTGCATTATGTAATCAGAATATAATATGTATACATTTTTACTAGAGATTATAACGTTCCTTACTGAGAAAATGATTTGTTTTTTAAAGAGGCTGTAAACTCTCCCACTCTGATGCTTCTTTTCATTTAGTCCATTATAATAAGCAATTATCAAACTATAGCCACTGTAATCCAGCCCAAATCGCATATCACTTACTGTTTAAAGAAACTTTAAAAAAACTTGTTTCCAGGGGTTAGGCAGCGCCATCTTAAGTATTGTTTTCTAAGTCCACAGTGGAGTGTATTTCCGCCCTTACATTGAGCACTTTCTGTACTGTTAACCAAGCCTCCTTATCAATCCAACATTTATATGGCAACCCTGCTTCCCTATTCATAGCTGACTTGTTTTATTTCATAGTATTTACTTGTGCCGATTATCTAGCATTTGCCTTTGTCAGTCTTATCAGCCTCAGCTGATAAGACTGCAGTAATGCTGTCCGATGCCCAGGTTTAAACTCCATGTGATGTCACATGGTCACATGGGGTGTAGGAGGAAGCTCTGAATGATTCTGCAGTCTCGTGGGATTTCAGTGTTGTTTGCCGTAGGAAGTCCTCATAATAGACAAAGTACACAGAGTGTGCCGTAAATCAGGTGAGATCTGGTCATGCTCAGTGATGTCATTCTAAAGAACAAAAAGGATTACAACAATACTAAGCAAGTAAGGAGATATCTACAAGCAGTGTTCATTAGGGTTTTTTATGCTGATTTACATGGGACAAAGTTGTGGGGGTGGGTTTACAACCACTTTAATCTCCATAGACTGACTCGGCAAGTTTAAAAATGAGTACCTTTTGTAATAATTACTGTAATTTACAGATTTAAGTAATCGCATAATAATATCACTATACTCTCCCCACTGATCCCTCTGCCCAATACTGACAGCTACCATCTCCCTAATCCAGCTGATGTTACCTTTTTTACCATGGTGAGCCCTCCTAGGCCTACTTCCTTTTTATAAACTGTTTTTCTAAGGTCCTTATACTATTTTCCGCTCTCACTTGCTCTGTATATTGTATCTTCCCTACATACATTTGCCTTCTATAAGTGTTCAATATATTTCAGTTTCAGTAATATATATCCAAAAGCAGTTTGGACACTGTTATGCCCCATACACACGATCAGAAAATCCTTTAAAAAAAAACTTGGATGGTTTTTCCGACGGAATTCCGCTTTAGCTTGGCTTGCATACACATGGTCACACAAAAGTTTGCTGAACTTTCGACCGCCAAGAACGCGTTGACAAACAACACTACGATGAGCCGAGAAAATTAAGTTCAATACGAGCATGTGTTGAATTGTTTCCGAGCATGCGTAGGAATTTTACGTGTCGGAATTTGAACAGACGATCAGAATTTCCAATTTGAACTTTTTCCAACCAAAAAATAGAGAACCTGCTCTCAATCATTTGCTGGCGGGTATTCTGCCAGCCAAAGTCCGATGGAGCAGACACACGGTTGGAATTTCTGACCAAAAGCTCACATCCGACTTTTGCTGGCAGAATTTCTGATCGTGTGTATGGGGTTTCAAACTGCTAGCCCAGTTATACATTTTTGTAGTCTGCTACTGCTTTTACCTACTAAACTATACTTGTGGTGTTCTCAATGCTTTGTATGTTTTGCTGTCTGAGCCAACACGTACTTCTAGTCAACTCGTTAAGCTGTTTTTGTAGTGTGTTGGAGATTCTCTGCATATTTTTTAACCTGCCATGTATGTCTACTAATAAAACCATCAATAAAAAGAAAAAAAATACACTATAGAATTATGCACTGCCAAAAACATTCACTATCAGTTTGTTCTAAAGGTTAGCTGGTCAAAATATTGAAAGTAATGGAAACAATGACAGGCTACTGCAGTGCCCGGCTGTTAGTGCTAAAGCGTCGCTTGTTTTTACTGCACTTTTCAGCCGCTAGTGGGGTGCTTTTAACCCCTGCTAGTGGTCGAAGAAGGGGTTAAAAGCGTCCGTGTTGCAGCACTTCCAAGGCGCTTTGGAACCGCTGCCCATTCATTTTAAAGGGCAGGGCGTTTTGGGACAGCACTCCCAAACCGCCCCAAGGATGCTGTTTGCAGGACCTTTCCTAAGGTCCCACAAGTGCAGCGCCCCAGTGTGAAAAGTCACGCTGAAATGACTGGAAGGCGATTTTCAGGCCTTATTTAGAGGCTATTTCTAGCACTAAAACACATAAAAACCGCCTCAGTGTGAAAGCATAATACAAACATGAGATTTTAACAACTAACCACTCTATCCAAATTGAAAAACAATGATGGCATTAGATACACTTTAATTAGAAAAAGAAGTAGACATTTTAAATGTATTTTAGCTGGTTACATGTTGCATGTTAAAGTCTGCTCAGACCAGAGACCTAGCAGACTTATTAAATATGCTATGGAGGTGTCCAAAACTCCATAAGTCCTGGCAACGGATTGTAAATGTGATTAACTTGGTCATTCACACAAATCATCTAGTGGAACCAAATCTTTGCTTAATAAGGATGTAGGATGAGAAAACCATTCTCGTGTAAGCCTATGTTCCAATTATAAGAATATTAATAATATTAATCAGACATGTAACCTACCTGTCTAAAAATTAGTATCTCCTAATCCACTGACATTCATAGAGTGGAGAGCTCAGACTAACTAAAGAAAAAAACGACTTTTCAACTGTCCAAATAAATTTGAAAAAATTTGTAACTTATGTCAATCCATTTCAAGTCTAGCATCAGAGTCCTTGATATTACATAGGTATTACACATATTTCACACATACCAACAAAAGTTGATGTTAGTACTTGGATCACCTGTGGATTGCACTGTGCTTGTCAGGACTGGGCTCAGCCCTTCCTTCTCAAAGCTGGCCACTCAGCTGTTGGCTAATTGCCAGCTCCTTTCTCTCCACAGTGACTAACCTGTTGATTATATCTTGCTCGTCAGTCCTGCCTACTTAAGCCATCCAACCCAGATGATCTCTGCCTTCACCTTGGTCACATCTCCAGAGACACTCTCCTGTGTTCCTGTTAATGACTTGCTTGGCTGACATTCCTTCTGGCTCCAAATTCTGCTTGCTGTTCTGCTATGCTCATCTTTGGCTCCCTGACGTTTTGGCTTGTCTGACTATCTGTTTTGGTTACTGAACTATGGCTATGCTTTTACTACGTTTACTCTGTTTACCTTTTTATTATTATTATTATTATTATTATCAAGTGTGATTTAACGGTACTTCTGTGTCACGATCAGGGGTCAGGCTCGAAAACCAATTGCTATAGCAGTTGCAGGACTACCACTAACCAGCAGCATAGGAACACAGGCAGTCACCCTGGCAGATGACACAGGCTCACCTGAGGTGCGGAGTCTAAGTACTAATCGGTTTTCACCAGAGCTCCAGATGGTGGAGATGGATTTAGCTGCATGTTAGTAACAGGTCGTGGTCCTCAGGATCGTCCCACCAGGAGGTGAGCAAGCCAGGGTTCAGTAGCGGATGAGCAGGTAAGGATCAATCAGAAGTGTGGTCAGTAAGCAAGCCAAAAGGTCGGTAATGAGTAGTTGCAGGTTGGGATCAGGCCAAAGCGTAGTCGTGGAACAAGCCAAGGGTCGATAACGAGCAGTAGCAAATATAAGCGGCAGCAGGGAAGACAGGAGCGAGATACAGGCTGGAGATAGCACAATATTCTGGCAAGGAGGAAGTGCAGAGACATGGCTTATATCAGGAAGTTCATGGGAGGAGAAAAGAGTTCAAGATTCAGCTGAAATCAAGGTAGAAGGCAGGGTTGTCTAAAGGATCTGACAAGGCACTGTCCAGCATCTCAGATAGCTCAGAGAGAAGATTCATTGCCAGACACAGCTGAGGTCCAGGGTTCAAGTCTAGGTCCTGACAGTACTCCCCTCCTCCCAGGACGTCCATTGGACATCTTAGGGCCCGATTTATGAGGGAATTCTCTTGTTAATCCAGGAGCATGAACATTCTGCTCAGGCTCCCAAGAATTTTCTTCTGGCCCATATCCTTCCCATTGAAGCAGATATTGCAATTTGTTCCTATAGATCCTGGAATCAAGAATTTTCTCCAGCACATATTCTTCTTCACCCTGTACCTTAACAGGCGGAGGGGGTGGAAGAAAGTATTTTCGTGAAAAGGTTTGAGTAGCGATATGTGAAACACAGGGTGAATCTTCACACTGGCTGGATGTTTTAGGCAAAAGGCGACTGGGTTGATCTGGGCCGAGATCTGGAAGGGTACCACAAACTTTTGTCCCAACTTTGCAGATGGAACATAAACCTTTAGATTTAGATTTTTAGTAGATAACCAATCTTGATCACCCACATGAAAGGTAGGAAGTGCTCTGCAATGTCTATCTGCAGTCTTTTTGTAACTTTCCTGAGCTTCCCTCAAAGTCTCGATCAATTTATCCTGTATATCCTGTAAAGCAGTTAATCTGTTGGTAACAGCAGGAATCGGAGTTGAGATAGGGAGATCAGGGATAAAAGCTGGATGATGCCCGGTATTTAGGAAAAAGGGGTCTGAGAGTTGGAGCTATGTTTAGAATTGTTATAAGCAAACTCCGCTGTAGGAAGATAGTCCACCCAGTCATCCTGAAGATAATTAACAAAACATCGAAGGTACTGCTTTAACGTTTGATTGGTCCGCTCGGTCTGACCATTAGACTGAGGATGAAAAGCAGAAGATAGATTAATTGTTACTCCTAGAGCTGAGCAAAAGCTTTTCCAAAATTTTGAAGTGAATTGTACTCCTCTGTCAGAAACTACATCTTCTGGAATTCCATGTAGTCAAAATATTTCTCGAACCATCAACTCCGCAGTTTGTTCTGCAGAGGGTACCCCCTTGACCGGTATAAAGTGAGCCATCTTTGTGAAGCGGTCAATAACAACCAAGATGGTGGTCATTTCTTTAGAGGGGGGTAAATCGACTACAAAGTCCATAGAAATTGATCTCCATGGTCTTGATGGGACAGGGAGTGGCTGGAGCAACCCCAAAGGAGAAGCTCGGGGTGTCTTATTGTGAGCACAGACCAGGCACGAGGCTACATAATATTTGACATCTCTTTTGTACCCAGGCCACCAAAAGGAACGGGATAAAAGTTCCTCTGTCTTAGAAACTCCAAAATGTCCAGCAAGTTTGGAGTCATGAACCAACTTGAGGACTTCAACCCGAGCAACTTCAGGTACATAGAGGCGATGTTCTTGAGTCCAGAAGCCATTTTTGTACTCAAGGATGATGTCCATAGGAGGATTTTTGAGGAGTGGGTCATTCTCATACCCTTCCTTGAGGAGACTAAAGAGTGCTTTAGAACTTGTGGCACCTAGAAAGTTCTTTTTAGGCAGGACTGTGTATTCAGAGTTGTTTTCCTGGAGAGGTCCAGACAACATTCGTGATAAGGCATCAGCCTTACCATTCCTTGACCCAGGTCGATATGAGATAATAAAATTGAACCTGGAAAAGAACAATGACCAACGTGCTTGTCTAGAAGACAATCTCTTGTCAGAACGAATGAATTCCAGATTCTTATGATCTGTGAGAACGGTCACAGGATGCTTAGCGTCTTCCAGCAAATGCCTCCATTCAGAAAATGCTTCCTTAATTGCCAGTAACTCCTTATTCCCAATATCATAATTTCTTTCGGCTGAAGACATTAAACGAGAGAAGTAAGCACAAGGATGAAGCTTCATCTTTTCACCACATCGTTGAGAGAGGATAGCTCCCACGGCAGAGTCCGAAGCATCCACTTCCACTATAAAAGGTAATTCAGGATTGGGATGTACCAATACTGGTGAAGAAGTAAAAAGAGTTTTTAACTTTCCAAAAGCAGCCTGTGCCTCAGATGACTACATAAAGGGCACCCCATTCTTTGTTAGTTGGGTAATTGGAGCTATCACCTTAGAGAAGTTCCTTATGAATTTTCTGTAAAAGTTGGCAAACCCGACAAATCGTTGGATTTCCTTAACGTTTCCAGGGGAAGGCCAATCTACCACTGCTTTAATCTTCTCGGGATCCATGCTCACTCCATCTGGAGAAATAATATACCCTAAGAACTGGATCTGGGCTTGTTCAAACTCACACTTCTCCAGTTTGATGTAAAGTGGATTCTGCCTTAATCTTTCAAAGATAGTGCAAACATGCCTGCGGTGCTCTTCCAGGTTATCAGAAAAGATAAGGATGTCATCCAGATAAGCAATGACAAATTGGTCCAACAGATCTCGAAAAAGATCATTTATGAAGTGTTGAAAGGTCGCAGGGGCATTGCAGAGACCAAAAGGCATGACCAAGGACTCAAAATGTCCATATCTGGTTCTAAAGGCGGTTTTCCATTAGTCTCCTGGACGAATATGGACCAGGTTATATGCCCCCCGTAGGTCAAGTTTTGTAAACACTTTGGCAGAACGAAGTCTTTACAACATTTCCGAGATCAAGGGGAGTGGATAACGGTTTTTAATAGTGACCTTATTTATGTGCCTGTAATCAATGCATGGACGCAAGGTGGAGTCTTTTTCAACAAAGAATAAGGTTGCTCGTGCAGGAGATGTTGAGTGTCTAATAAAACCCTTCTCTAAATTTTCATCAAGCACCTCTCCCTGAGCACTTTTAATTCAGGTTCTGACAGATTAAAAAGGCGGCGGAAAGGTATTTCAGCCCATGGGAGCAGCTCAAGGGGGCAATCGTATGGGCGGTGAGGAGGTAATTTATCTGCATTTTTCTTATCACAGACATCCCGGAACGCATGGTATTGTGGAGGCAAGTTGTGATATGACTGGGTAGTTACCACTCCAACTTGACCAGCGGAGAACTTGTTTGGTAGGATTCCCTACAGTGTTCCTTGCAGTGGGAAGATGTGAAATCTATGGTCCGTGTTCCCCAGTTGATAGAGGGATTGTGAGTGGAGAACCAAGGAATGCCCAAAATGACAAGAAATTTGGGTGATGTAATCAACTGAAAGCTGATGGTTTCACGATGGTCAGCCTCAAACTGGGTTACCAGAGGAACTGTTTTATGGGTAACAGGGCCTGAGGATAAGGGTAAACAATCAACCGTCTCCATCTCAATAGGAGCAGATGTATTTCTGGCTTGAATGTTATTGCGGTGGGCAAACTCTATGTCCATAAAGTTTCCTCCAGCCCCAGAGTCTAGCATAGCAGAGCCGGGGATTTCACGGCCCTCAGAAATAAGCTTAATAGGGATGACAAAATGAGACAGTGGAGAATTTACTTTATTTTCTTTTAGAATCATTGGGGAGATAGACTGGGTAATAGAGCTGATTTGTTCAGGCAGGATCACATCAGTCGCCGCAATTGTTCTTCTAACCTCGTTAGGACAGTTAACTGCGTAATGCCCAGAGTCTCCACAATATAGACAGAGATTCTCCGAACGTCTTCTTTCTTTCTCCTGAAAAGAAATGGATCTCTTAATTGCATCAACCTGCATAGGTTTAGCTGTGTCAGAATCTGGAGAAACTCTTGGATCCTTCTGAACAAATTGACTAGAAGAGAAGCGCATGCCACCATTACTTCCAAACATTCCCAGCCTCTCCTTCCTCCTTTCTGTAAGCCTCTGATCAACTCGGATACATAGTTGGATGAAGGCTTCAAGATCATTAGGAGTCTCTACTTTGGCAAGCTCATCTTTTACCTGTTCAGAAAGCCCTTGGCGGAACTGACTTTTTTGCGCTGCTGGGTTCCAAGTGGTATCTGCCATCCAGCGTCTGCATTCAGCTGTGTATTCAGCAACAGAGCGTTTACCCTGTCGTAAACTATGCAACTTTGCTTCAGCCGTAGCGCAGCGGTTGGGATCATCAAAAACTTGATTCATTGCATCCTCGAAAGTCTGAAAATGATTCAGCATGGCGCTGTCTTGTTCGATATAGGGGGAGGCCCAGGCTAGAGCTTCCTCAGTCAGGAGGTTGATAACAAACATTACCTTCTGTCTTTCAGAAATGAATGCAGTGGGTCACATTTGGAAATAGATGCGTCACTGGTTAAGAAAACCTCTGTAATGGCGGCGGTCGCCATTACACTTGGGTGGGTGAGGCATATGTGCGTTAGTATCATCCCGGGAATGTAGATCCAGCAATTGTTTTGTCAGAGCACAGATCTCTTCATGCTGCTCCTTCACTACACCTTCCAGTATGGAGAATTTTTCTTGGTAAGTGACACCGAACTTCTGCAGCTCTGCAATTTTCTGCCTGAACGGAGCCACGGCATTTGCTATAGCGGCCTCCATGTATTGGGCCAGAATATTCTGTCATGATCAGGGGTCAGGCTCGAAGACCAATTGCTATAGCAGTTGCAGGACTACCACTAACCAGCAGGATAGGAACACAGGCAGTCACAATGGCAGATGACACAGGCTCACCTGAGGTGCGGTGTCTAAGTACTAACCGGTTTTCACCAGAGCTCCAGATGGTGGAGATGGATTTAGCTGCATGTTAGTACCAGGTCGCGGTCCTCAGGATCGCCCCACCAGGAGGTGAGCAAGCCAGGGTTCAGTAGCGGATGAGCAGGTAAGGATCAAACAGAAGTGTGGTCAGTAAGCAAGCCAAAAGGTCGGTAATGAGTAGTTGCAGGTTGGGATAAGGCCGAAGCGTAGTCGTGGAACAAGCCAAGGGTCGATAACGAGCAGTAGCAAATATAAGCGGCAGCAGGGAAGACAGGAGCGAGATACAGGCTGGAGATAGCACAATATTCTGGCAAGGAGGAAGTGCAGAGACATGGCTTATATCAGGAAGTTCATGGGAGGAGCAAAGAGTTCAAGGTGCAGCTGAAATCAAGGTACAAGGCAGGGTTGTCTAAAGGATCTGACAAGGCACTGTCCAGCATCTCAGATAGCTCATAGAGAAGATTCATTGCCAGACACAGCTGAGGTCCTGGGTTCAAGTCCAGGTCTTGGCATTTTGTCTCAGTCTGCTTCATGATGTCTGACAGTGCTGCCCTGAGTGGAAAGTTGTATTTCCAGTGTTGAGCCGTGGGAGTCTCCCAACAGTTTCTAGTAATCAGTCTCCAACTGATGCTGGTTTCTGGGAGGGAATTTATTCTCTCCTCTTCTAGTACATTTCGTGTCAATGTTTTGCTTTACTGTGCTAAGTGAGATGCTGCTTGAGATTTATTCTGCTCCTGATCTTGCTCTTTCCCTACACCCTGTACCCTGCATGCTGCTGCATTATATCTGCACCCCTTGTTCCTGATCCCACTCCTGTGTCCCCCTTCCTTGCATCTCAGTTATTCCCGGTCACGTGTGTTTCTCATCTTGTATATATTATATATACTGTATTATAGTTAGGTGGTTAGGTGGCTAGGTATTTTGTCATTGTGTTCATTGTTCACTTTTATCTTAATGTTAGCTGTTTGCTGGTGTTTGGATGTCTTTTGTTTACTATTAATAAACTTACTTTAATATAAATATGTGATTTGGTTTCAGTTTCTAAAGGCTCATACACACTATAAGAAAATTGGGTGAACATTTTCATCCAAAGAATTTTCGTCTGATTTTCGTATAGTGTGCAAACAACTATCGACAGCAAATTCTGACTTTTCGTATGAAAATTTCCGAAGGGACAAACTCCAACATTTTTTTAACGATTTTCGTTTAATGTGTACAATTTTCGTACGATTTTCGTACAAGTAAAATCAGAAAAGAAAGACTAAAAATGATCAGAAACAATAAACAACAAAAAAAGTTTTTGACGTATGACAATTTTCATACGAACTTTCGTTCATTGGTTCTAATTTGCTGTGTAATAACAAGGAAAATTGGACGATCGTTTGCCCAATTTTCTTAAAGTTTGTAGCCCACTTAAGTATCACCATGCACATCTGGCTTCTCTGCTGCTGATTCCTGACAATTGAACATATTCCTTTCCTCATGGCACACAAGAGTAAACCCAACATTTCCTTAACTAATAAAGAAATGGCAAACGTTAGCATAGACAAATACATCTTTCTTGAATAACAGGTCAAATAATACAGTGTTTCTCAAACTTTTTTAGTCAAGGCATCCTTTAAAACTATTCACAATCTTGGGGCACACCAGACATCGTTCACACAGGCATGGATATATGCTTAAATATGCCCATGCGAACAAAGCCTAAAATGCAGTTTGTGACAAAGTTCAGTGGTCAGTATTTTGTGATGCAGAGTGCCTTGCACCTGTACAATATTAAAATCAGTGAGCAGTATGTAGTGGTAGGGCAGGTAGTGATAAGTATGTATTGGTAGGATGCTTAGTGATCAGTATACAGTGGCAGTATGTAGAGGCAGGGTGCGTAGGGAGCAGTACATAGTGGCAGGGTCGTATTTTTCAATGCTATTAAATGACTCAAATTCACAGTGGGGTGCCACAACATTTGGCGTTATTTTGGCTTATACTTTGGAGTGGTACCCCCTTTCCCACCCTCATTATAAGGCCCGCTGCTTTACAAAAGAACCTATGTATTCAAACACATTCTACACAAATGGAGATTGTGGAGGTACTTCTTCTTGATATTGCAATCATAACCCTTGGCATCAGTATTTTACAGTTTACAGCAGGTATTTTTCAAGTATCAGTAGTTCGTACAAGATTTGCTGGGCTGGCTGGTACCACGCACAGAGGCTGTAAGGCTATAGGGAGAGTACTAGTTTTGCCAGGTTTATTGGGTTCATTGTGAACAGATTTTTGCTCCATCTCTGTGTTTCAATAAGCCTGTATACCAATTGTTTTACATCAGGGTGGGAATACCATGGTTTATTTAAAATTGCAACCAAATGGTTGTCAGACCAAATGCATGAACCTTAAAAAGATGATTATGAGTTATTTGGCCTGTAGCCTGATCCCAGTTAACCAACCCATTATTATTAATATCATTATACACAATTTATATAGTGCCAACAGTTTGTGCAGCGCATTACAATGTAGAGGGGGACAGCACAATTATAATACAGTTCAATACAGAAGGGACAGGAGGGCCCTGCTCATGGAGCTTACATTCAAAAGGGAGGGGGTACAAAAGGTAATAGCTGCGGGGGATGATTTGATCAGGTGGGCTCGGGTACAGTTCTTAGGTGGGTGTGGGCTTCACTGAATAAATTCGTTTTTAGGGATCTCCTAAAGGTGGACAGAGTAGGGGCTGATTGGACATACCAGGGCAGAGAGTTCCAGAGGATGGAAGAGGCTCTAGTGAATTCCTGGAGGCGAGCATGGGAAGAGGTAACAAGGGAGCTAAAAAGCAGGAGGTCCTGGGAGGAGCTGAGGGGACGATTTGGGTGATATCTGCAGATGAGGTTGGTGATGTAGCTGGGGGCAATGTTGTGGATGGCCTTATATATTGTGGTTAGTATTCAGAATTTTGGGGTAGTGGAAGCCAGTGAAGGGATTGGCAGAGAGGGGCAGCAGTCACAGATCATTTAGTGAGGTGTATAAGTCTAGCAGCAGCATTCATAATAGACTGAAGGGGGATAGCCTGTGTAAGGGTAGGCCAATAAGGAGAGAGTTGCAGTAGTCGAGGCAGGAAATGACCAAGGAGTGGATAAGTTGCTTTGTGGTGTCGTTGGTGAGGAAGAGGCGAATTTTTGAGATGTTAAGACGGTTAGGCGGCAAGATTTACACAGTAATTGGATGTAGGGGCTGAAGGGGAGGTCAGAGTCAAGGATTACACCCAGCACCCTGGCATGTGTAGAGGAACCAATGGTTGTGCTGTTGATCTTAATGGTAAAGTCATGGAGAGGGAACCAGGAAGGACGAAATATAACAAGCTTAGTTTTAGAAAGATTGAGTTTGAGAAAGTTGTGTGATATCCATACCGATATGTCATTCAGTAAGTTTGTGATCCGTGAGGAGATTGAGGGGGTTAGTTGAGAAGTGGAGAGTTAGATCTGGATGTCGTTGGCATAGAGGTGTTATTGGAAGCCATGGGAGGTTATCAACTGGCCCAGGGAAGAGGTATAGAGAGGAAAATAGGAGAGGCCCAAGGACGGAGCCTTGGAGTACCCCAAAAGAAATAGGAAGAGGAGTGGATGAGGTGGAGTTGTAAGTGACACTGAAAGTGCGCTGAGATATGTAAGAGGAGAACCAGGATAAAGCAGAATGACGGAGGCCAAGGGAGTGGAGTTTGCTGAGGAGGAGAAGGTGGTCAACTATGTTGAAGGCAACAGAGAGATCCAAGAGTATGAGTATGAAGTACTGTCCATTGGTTTTAGCCGTTAGTAGGTCGTTGGTAAGTTTAAGTAGGGAAGTTTTAGTGGAATGTTGTGGGTGGAAGTGGATCGAGAAGGTTGTTGTCAGTGAGGTAGCAACTCATTTGGCTGTGAACAAGGTGTTTGATCTGTTTGGAGGCAAACAGAAGCAGGGGGAGGGGTCCTAAGTTATTCAAACAGGTGGGGTCTAGTGAGGGTTTTTTAAGTATTGGGGTAACCGGTGCATGTTTGAGCGGGGAGGGAAAGGTGCTAGAGGAGAGGGAGAGGTTGAAGATGTGGGTTAGAGAGTTTCGGATAGTGTGGCAAGGTGGTCGCAGTAATTGTGAGAGGACAGGGTCCAGGGAAGTGGAGAGGTGGACCATGGAGAGGAGTTTGTCAACTTACTCGGTAGTAACAGGGCAGGAGGAGAGTATTGAATGTGGTGTTGGACCTGACTGTTGTTTAGGGAAGGAAGTTGGATGCTGGATATTTCCTTGCGAATTGTGTCGATTTTGCTTTTGAAATGGTTGGCAATCTCCTGGGCAGTAAACAAGTTGGTGGGTGGGGGCAGTGGGGCGTGAAGTAAGGAATTAAGGGTAGAAAATAATTGACAAGGTTTAGATGAGAGGGTTTTGATGAGAGTGTTGTAATTTGTTTAGCAGCGTAGAGGCAAGAGTTGTATTTGAGAAGGGCAGATTTATAGAGGGTAAAATCTTGCAGGGATTTAGATTTATACCACGCTCGCTCAAGAGCACAGGGCTGTGGCAGATGCGGCCCGGTTCTGCGTGTAGAAAGAGGAGCAAGTGCATCAAGGGAGGATGACAGCATATTGTTGTAAATGGAAGTGGTTAGGTCTGGGCAGGACAGGGGTGCAATTTTGTAGTACAGGCTGTCAGTAGCAGAATGAAGGAGGGAAGGGTTAAGGTGGCAAAGGTTTCTGCCGGTAGCTGTCTGCAGGTTGGTAGCATGGGAGGTAGGAGGCAGGGAAAGTGTGAAACAGATAAAGTTGTGATCAGAGAGAGGAAAGGGGGTTTTAGAGAGGTTGCAGGGAGTGCAGCGATGGGAGAATACGAGTGTTAACGTTGGATTGAGTGGTAGTTTGTGTCCATTGCTTTAGGTTAAAAGAGAGGGTTAGGTTGGGTAGTTTCATAGTTACATAGTTCGATGCAATTATCAATGCTTCCTGCTAAAACCACTGCCTGCGGAAGAGAATTTCACATCCTAACCGCTCTTACAGTAAAGTACCCTCTACGCAGTTTAAGGTTAAACCTCTTTTCTTCTAATTTTAGTGAATGGCCGCGTGTCTTATTAAATTCCCTTTCTTGAAAAAGTCTTATCCCTATTGTGGGGTCACCAGTATAGTATTTGTGCATTGAAATCATATTCCCTCTAAAGCGTCTCTTCTCCAGAGAGAACAAGTTCAGTGCTCGTAACCTTTCCTCATAATTAAGGTCCTCTAGTCCCTTTATTAGTTTTGTTGCCCTTCTCTGGACTCTCTCCAGTTCCAGCACATCCTTTCTGAAGACTGGTGCCCAGAACTGGACAGCATACTCCAGGTGCAGCCGGACCAGAGTTTTGTAGAGTGGAAGAATTATTGTTTTATCTCTGGAGTTAATCCCCTTTTAAATGCATGTCAATATTCTGTTTGCTTTGCTTGCAGCAGCTTGGCATTGTATGTCATTGCTGAGCCTATCATCTACTAGGACCCCCAGGTCCCTTTCCATCCTAGATTCCTCTAGAGGTTCTCCCCCTAGTGAGTAGATTGCATTCATATTTTTGCCACCCAAAAACATTATTTTAAATGTTTCTACAATAAACCTCATTTACCATGTAGTTGCCCACCACATTCATTTCTTCTAAGGTTTCCACATCCTGTGGAGAAGTTATTGCCCTGCTTAGCTTAGTACCATTCGCAAATACAGAGATTGAGCTGTTTATCCCACCCTCCAGGTCGTTTATGAATAAATTAAATAGGATTGGTCCAAGGAAAAAACCCTGGGGGACCCCACTTTCCACCCCGGAAATATTTAGAGTACTCCCCATTTATCACTAACCTCTGAACTTGCCCCTGTAGCTAGTTTTCAATCCATGTACTCACTCAATGGTCCATACCAACGGACCTTACGTTGTACAGTAAACGTTTATGGGGAACTGTTCAAATGCTTTTGCAAAATCCAGATACACCACGTCTATGGGCCTTCCTTTATCTAGATGCCAGCTCACCTTCTCATAGAAAGTTAATAGATTGGTTTGGCAAGAACAATTCCATGAATCCATGCTCATTACTGCTAATGATACTGTTGTCATTACTAAAATCTTATATATAGTCTCTTATCTTCCCCTCCAAGAGCTTGCATATAATTGAGGTTAGGCTAACTGGTCTGTAATTCCCAGGATGTATCTTGGCCCTTTTTTTAAATATTGGTACTACATTGGCTTTTCTTTAATCAGCTGGTACCATTCCAGCATCATGCTGGGACAAGGTCATTCAGCGCCCAGGGTCGAACATGCCAAACTGAGCCCCCCCCCCCCCCCCCCGGGTTGTGCACGGGCTAAATGCTTATTAATGCTTAGTACACATGATGAGAACATTGGATGAAAACGAGGGCATTTGGAGCGATTGTCTGTTAATCTGATCAATACAGGCAGTCCCAGAGTTACAAACCTCTAAACCCTTGTACAAACCTGTCCGACCGTGTGTACAAGGGCTAAGAGTTATCATGGGAAAAGGGGGTCTCCACTGATACATTTTCATCAATCTTTTATTTCCACAACAACCCAAAATTTTTAAAATCCAATTGTCATTGGGACAAAGTGAGGTGAAATCTTCTGAACAGGGGCACAAACAGCAAAACAAAAGTTACAGTGGTGTTAACCCTTCCCTTTGCTATCCAAAAAACCTAAAAAAAATGTTTGGGCTGGAGCTACACTTAAAAAATGTACTTGTTCTGACTTACAAACAAATTCAACTTAAGAACAAACCTACAGAATCTTGTTTGTAACATGGGGACCGCCTGTAGTACACAGCTTTCAAGAGCTGATTACAGGGCCGTTTTTAAGGCAGGGCAAAAGGGGCAGCTGCCCTGGGCCCTGTCATGGTTGTGGGGCCCAAAGTAGCTGCCTCATACTTGCCAACTATCCTGGTTTAAATTCCCTTGTCCCTTGAGGTTTTAGTCCTGTGCTGTGTCCTGATATCTCAGTGTGAAGTGCTGCTACTAATGCTGCCCAGCTCTGCCCTATTGTTGTGTACAGATGACTCACCTGCAGACCCTGTGTTTACATGTAAATTACCGGCATTCATATGTAAATATCGGCGCCCGACATCATTGATATTTATATCATGCCCCCCTGAGGTCATATCCACAGTAATCTCTAGCAACCAATCAACAAACAGAAATCACATGCTGTAACCTTTAGCAACTAATCAGTGAGACGTAATGTGTGCTGCAACCTCTAGCAACCAGTCAGTAATGATACACTGTAACCTCTGACAACGAATCGCAATAGCTGCCTGATCCGATTCATTAAACTAATTTTGAGTCTAGCTGCTATTAACTGTATGTCTCAGAGCAGGTGGAGAGCAAAACTGCATGGGGGGGGGGGGGGGGGCAAGAAAACTTTTGCCCAGGGTCCAATCAATATTAAAGACGGCCCTAGCTGATTATAACAGTTCATGTGAAAATATCACAAAATAAGCACAAAAAAAATTCTTGTAAGAGAACAGAACAAACGATTTTCGTGTAATTAGCATGGTATTTGCACAAAAAAACAAATGGGAAAAAAATAGGAGTTCTGTAACTTCTCAGTAAAAAATGTGTTTCGCCAGTAAATTTCCCATGTTTTGGCAGTAAAAAATGCTGCGGGAAGTTGGCAACCCTGGTTTCTGGTCCAAATTCAGCCAAAATTTAAGACCAAAATCAGACCTGAAGTGGAGAACAGGGACACACCGGTCCCCGTGCTGTGAGCCACTCCACACAGCAGTGTGAACCTTGCCTAACAGATTCATCCATCCAAACAAGAGAGGTAGATGCATAAATCCTCTTTACTGAGACATATTCTGACAGTGGGGACTCTCTTTCAGAATACATTGATCAACGCTGCAGCTGATTGGCTGCAAGCCGCTGGTCAAACAAGATTTTCCAGCAGTCCCATTCTATGGAAGCTGATCTGATGGGGCGGCTTCTAACAGGCAAGGCCACACATAGATCAAAATTCAGCTGGTCCCTGCTAAACCGAAAGAATTGTAATCTGTGTGTACCCAGCGTTACCTTATTTCTTGGTCCACTAGGCTCTACCAGTGCTGTGACTGGTCCCGTGGAGCTCCTGGGTGAATTGTGAGTGGCTGTGGCCACATGCCAGCCTCATCATACCATACAGGGTTAATGTTCGTGTATGGTATATAATAATGCTGAGGTCTGGGTGGAGGGAGGTGAACACTGCAGCTGGCTGGAGCAAATACAAGTTTTCCCCCAGCACTGCAAGGGTATACTTTTTTACTTTGGGTTGCTTTGGGCTGCATTACATCACCTGCTGTTTGTGGTCAAATCTTTCCATAGGTTAGAAATATACTGGGACTTTTCAGGTTCTACATAGATGCATTCTACATACACACTATATTTTATTAAAATGCATGATTTTTATAAAGATACAGTGTATGTGTGCAATACATCTATATAGAGCCTGAAAAGTCCCAGTATATTTCTAACCTATTTATAAACATTTTACATTTACTTTAGTAAACTGCACTGCATGGGTCATTACAGGTTTACAGCACAGCATTGCACAGTGTGGATAGCAGAACAGGTCTGTATTTACAGGAGGAGAAAATCTGTCTGTTATCTGTCACTTCTTATCTTCCGGTGGTGGGAGGAGAGAGCTCTGATGTCTGCTGAGCATAAAGGATTGATCAGGGCTTCAGTGTAGTGCTGTCTGCCTGCTCCGCCCACCTGTATTGGAGCTCTCACTGTCCGATCCAGATGCTCAGCCTGTCAGAGATCTGTGCACAGGAGAGTGTGTCTGTCCTTTCTGTGGAAGCCTGCAGCAGGTAAGGGCACATTCCTTGCTCTGCCTTTGGACAGAATTAGCATCACAGAGGCTGAGACAAAGCATGATGCTCCAGTATTTTGGCACCCCCTCCCACACTCTGCCCAGGGCAGTGGCCCCACCGGCCCCTGCCTTGTACTGGTCCTGTTCCAGCCAGTAGTGGTTCATAAAAATTATTAACAATGGTCTGGCAATTACTTGACTGAGTTCCTTAAGGATCCTTGGGTGCAAACCATCTGGTCCCAGTGACTTTTTAATGTTAAGTTTTTCCAGTCTAATTCTGTCCTCTGTTAGCCATGAGGGTGCTTCCTGTGACATATGAGGATAAACATTGCCGTTTTGGTTACTGAAGCCCCCCGATTCCCTGGTGAAAACTCCCCTCCACTATGTGCCTTTCGTGTTCTATCTTAGCTGCCCTGATTGCACCCTTACATTTCTTGTTGCATTCTTTGTAAAGTTGGAATGCTAATGATGATCCCTTAGCCTTGTAGTTTTTGAAGGCCTTCTCCTTTGCTTTTATATGCATTTATTGTTGGAGTTAAGTCACCCAGGACTATTATTATCTCTTTTAAATGTATTTCCCAATAGGATGCACTGGCTAATGCCCTTATTTAATATGCTCTTAAAGCATACCCATTTTTCCTCATGTTCTTTGTTCCTAATATTTGATCCCAATTATTATCTTCTAGCAAGGATTGTAGTGTATAGAAGTTGGCTCTTTTGAAATTCAGTGTCTTTGTATTCACCTTATGTTTTCAGCAAGGTGGAGAGTGAAGGGGTGTACAAAACCTCAGCCACTTTCAGAAAAAGAATGTCTCCCTGCCTTGTGGCGACCAGAAAAGAACCTCAGCATGAAGCCAATCAAAAGAAAGGTTGTGCCTCTGTAACCAAGGATAACCAATAACCCCCGGAAAATGAGGTGAGGAAATTATTTGGAATTGGATTATCTCATGATGAAGAGCCCCCACGAGCATGGTCAAAGGAGTAGTCTCATGAGTCACCTGGGCAGGCTGTAGAGGTCTCCCATTAATAGCTTCAATGGTTGGTGATTGGCTTTTTTTCTCCTCACGCTAACCGGAAAAAAAAACGATTACCGATCTTCTGTTTACATCACATGATCAGCTGTCTTTGGCTGACAGCTGATCACGTGGTGAGGGGCCGGGATAAACCCTTTACTCCGATCTGTGATCACCCAAGTTTCATTGACTCGGTGATCACAGCGTGCACCGCTCGTGCCCTGCAGGGGGTGTGCGGGGAGCGTGCAAAGGGGAGGCTGTCTATTGACGTTCTCCGGAAAAGTAGCAGTCATTCGGCTATAGTGTGGATCTGAAGGGGTTAAAGTAGCACAGTGCCTAATAGCAAAAAATGCCCTGGTCATGAAGGGAATAAAACCTTCCGGGGTCCAATGGTTAATGTAGGGAATGCATAAAGGTAAAAATGTTTAGGCTTTAGAACCACTTTATTTCTGCTTTGGCATTGCCTTCCCTGCCCTGTGCACACTAGCTGTTACATTGATATTGCTACCCATGCTGCAGAGCCTAATACAAATACACAAATAAATAACAATAAAAGTAACATTTTTCCCTCTGATGTAAACCTAAACCCACTGCTCCTGTGAAAAGCACAACATTTTACTGCCTATATTTCCATGCATACAAAAGTCTTTTCAGTACAGACCAAAGACCAAAAGGAGCCGAATAAAAGGAGGTTATTGTTTGGCTTTATACCACTTTATAAATAAAACTTAAAAAAAAAAAATTAAACCAAAGCTACCAACTATTTTATTTATTTATTCCAAATATATTTCACAGTGTTTATCAGCTTGGTATATTTTAGTACTATTTAGCAAAATAATGCTCATAAAAATCCATAGTTTAGAGGTTTATTATTTTTTTCCCAATAAAAAAATCTTAACATTTTTCTGAAAACTATGACTTACTAATTTAAGTTTGATACTTCTATACGTACAACAGATTTTTCAGTAGAGAATGCAGAAAAGAATAGCAAAGAAAAAAAAAAAAAAACCTGCAATGCTTTTTCCACAAAACCCTTTTTCTTCACAAATACATAATCCATACCTTTATATACATGTGGCAATCGGAACAGAAAGCATTTTTCTCTGCTTACCCTCTTCCTCCCAAAAAAACAAATTCGAAAGTAAAATAGCAATAGAGAAATTGTTATTTGCAGCAAGACATCAAAGCAAGTCAATTATATCTATATCAGGGGTGTCCAACCCTTAGCCCACAGGCCGCATGCAGCCCATGACGGCTATGAATGCGGCCCAACACAAAACTGTAACCTTACTTAAAAATTTTGATTTTTTTTTTAGTAAAAATTTGTTTAGCGAACACATGCGGCCAAAAACTTTGACTGTGTCTCTTTACTGGACTTTTATACTGTAATGCCCCATACACACGGTCGGATTATGTTGTCAGAAAAAACGATCATGTGTGGGCTCTATCGGACTTTTTCAGTCGGAATTTCCAACGGAAAAAGTTTGAGAGCTGGATCTAAAGTTTTCTGACAACAAAATCCGGTCTGACTTTTTCCGATCGTGTGTAGAGAATTCTGACGCATAAAGTGCCACGCATGCTCAGAAAAAAATTGGAGGGGAAATCTATTAGCTACTGGCCTCTAGGTAGTCCCGTCATACATGTTGTATGTCACCTCGTTCCAAACTATCGGATTTTTCAACAACTTTGTCCGACCGTGTGTGTATCACAAGTTTTGGACAAAATCCGTCGGAAAAAAATCAGACGGATTTTGTGGTCAGAATGTCCGACTGTGTGTATGGGACATTCGTTTTATCTTCCCAAAGAAAAATATCCCACTCTTCACGATCACACCTTATTTATGTCATCAGTTTTCGACAGCACCTTTATTTGCGAGCAGCTATTTTCAAGGATAAAGCACACAAAGGGCAAAATTAGAACAAAAATATCTGATGAGCACCTTGGCAATTCAGTGAGAATTGCTACCTCGTCCATTGAACCAGATATTTATGCGTTCGTTTATAAAAACAGTGCCAAATATTGCACTACTTTTATGTTGCTCTCGTTTACCTTTATAATAAAAAATATTACAAAAAAAAAATGAAGTTTTATTACTCAGATAGGTACATTATATCTGAGATCGTTAACTTGTGATCTGCCTGACTTTTTCTGCTCATCAGCTATTCTTATTCTTAGTGTACTTAATGTGTGGCCCAAGACAATTTTCTCTTCTCCCAGGAAGGTCAAAAGGTTGGACACCCCGATCTAAACATTAGGGTATTATACCACAGTTTGTCCAATACATGTTCCTAAAGTCTACAACTGCATAATACTGGAGGAGTAGAACTAAAATGTACATTTGTTTTTACGTAATGTAATATTAAAGGCTCGTTGTTATTTTTTTTGTTTCTCTTAAATTGCCAAACATTTTATACCTACCTGCTCCGTGCAATGGTTTTGCACAAAGTATCACTGATCCTCCTCTTCTTGGGTCCCCCATCACAGCTCCTTACTCCACCCCCACTGAGTGCCCCAATAACAATCATGCTCGTTCCCAAGCTCTGCTCTGTGTGTTCAGAGGACATGCAGAGTGGGACTCAGCCCCACCTCCCGTTCCCTCCACACTGGCTCTGATTGACAGCAGAGCCAGTGCTGCTGTATCTGAACCAATGAGGTGCAAGAGACATGAGAGAGCCTCGGCTCTTGTGCACATCACTGAATCGTGGTCGGGTTAAGGTATGTATTTAGGGGGGCTGTGGCAGAAGCTTCATGCAGAAGGTTTTTTAAACTTACAGTATTTCATAGACTGCAGTAAAGTAAAAAAAAAAAAAAAAAAACTTCTGCCTTTAGAAGCACTTTCATTTATAATTATGTATAGAGTCACATAACTCATAGCAATCAATCAAATATAATCTTTCTTCAGCTTAGAGCTGTTAGAACAACAAAACATAATTAATAATTTGTTGTTGCAGTTTAATGTTTTTTACATATTGCTTTTTGCTTCATTCAGTAATTCAGAATGTGGACAAACAGGCATAAAAAGAAGCACTGTGCATTTTTGTGGTTCAAAACCAAGTAGCATTTCCTGGCTGGCAGTACATTTTAAAATTTGTCTGGCCCAGTAATACTACTGGCACCAGAGCCTGGCTATAATATATTTTTTAACACCAAGTGCTGGCACAACACGTTTTACTGGTTCCAGGGGCACTAAAGGAGACCTGTCACAAATGTACAATTTAAACCCAGCACATAATGAAAGAAAGCATACATGGTGGTTTCCATCAGTGAAAACCTCAAGTGAAAATGATTAGTAGATCCAAAGATAAAGGCAGCTGACGTTATATGCAAATGTAGACTTTACATTCTCTGTTGGCATCAGAGTTCAGATTTTCTGAGACTGGCACTTTGCATTTTGCTAACATCCAAATTTGGCACAATACATTTTATATTGATGCCAAGTGAAGAGAAAAAACTGTTTATTGGCACCAGGGGGTGGCGATATATTTTCTGTTGGCTGCACAGACTGGGGGAATATAGGCTCACATTTTATTGTGCTTGCTCTGATTACATGTAGGTAGTGTTTTTTTCAATACAGGTGGGTGGTTTGTTCTTATAATGCCAGCATATGACGTGTTCTGACAATATAGAGAGCTGGCATGTTTTCCAAACACGTTTAGTTAGACAAATGTAATAAAACATATTCTTGGTTTTAAAAAGTACAGAAAGTGCTGTTTTTTAATTCATATTCACACTCTTGCAAAGGAAAGCTATATAATCTATAGAAGATTTTCAATTTTTTCCCTTTCTTCTCCCCTTCTTTCAGCTATAAAAGAGGTTATGTGTACACATTTCTATTACTTTCTATATACCAGTACTTAAAATGTATATAAAACATTTATTAGAACTAAGCTATCTGAGGTCCATTGGGTGAAGAGTATAGTATCTTCCTGATCAGTAGACTCAGACAGTAATTGTAACTTTTTTAACCACATTTTTACTAACATAGCTTCTACAACAGAATGCTTTAAATATTTGAAGCCTAAACCCAATAACAAATGTTTAATATATTGCAGCTTCCCAGGTTTTGATGTGTTGATTTTATTCATTTTTCAAGCTTTTTTTTTCCCAACACACTTCCCTGCCAGTAATGCATTTCCCATCAGTGGCGGCTGGTGAAGTTTTAAGATGGGGAGCGCCAGACCACGCTCTTCCTTTCTGACCCCTCCCACTTTTCACAAGCCACACCCCTTATAGAATCCACCCACTCCGTCTCCTGTGTACATCATATACCAGGCTGTACATTATACACAGGGCTCTGCACATCATATACCAGGCTGTACATTATACACAGGGCTCTGCACATCATGTACGTTTAGTCTAAGAAAGACTAAAAAAATAAAACAAATTCAGTCATCACATTTAGGGACTGGAATAATGCAATATCTTACATGTTTGCATTTGGGTTCAATATCACTTGCATCCATAACTCAGAGCAGAGCTACACAAGGTATTATTACTTAAAGTGCATGTTCACAAATAACAAACCTATAGTGTTCTGATCTCTGTGGAAGTACAAGTCCCAGGATGTCTTGTCCATGCCTATGACAATGGTTCCTCAGTCCCTCAGCAGCACAAACAGCTCAATGCTTGAATATCATCGGACATGTTTCATAATATATATATATATGTGTATGTATGAAGAATAGCATCCGGGACCGGGCGCATCAGGGATCACGGTAAACGGCCGCTGATAGCGGGCGTTTACCACGTGATCACTCCGTCACTTGTAAACAAACGTCATGACACCAGTTCCTCCCTCCCCTCTCTGTACAGATCTGTACAGTGAGAAAAAAGAGGGGGAGAGATGGCAGCAGCTTTGTGGGCTGGATGTGAAGTGCCCACAGTGCTGCTCAGTGCCAATAATCTGTAGTACTCTGCCCATACTGTGCAATACTCTGCCACACTGTGCAATACTCTGCTGATTCTCTGCAACACTGTGCAATACTCTGCAACACTGTGCAATACTCTGCCACACTGTGCAATACTCTGCAACACTGCGCAATACTCTGCTGATTCTCTGCAACACTGTGCAATACTCTGCAACACTGTGCAATACTCTGCCACACTGTGCAATACTCTGCCAATACTCTGCCACAAGAGAAAAAAGGAGTGGGTTGCGCTACAAAAAATAACTAAACTAAAAAAATTAAAAAAATATACCCATGTGAAACAACAAAGTTTGAACTTAGTGGTGTGTTTGTCGCATGCCAGAAAAGGATTAGAATGCGACAAAAAAGACTATCTAATAAAGATAGAAAATACTAAATCAGTGAAAATACCTCTTAGTGTGGTTATACACAAAATACCCTTAATAGGAGTGAATAATCAAATAAATGTGGGATAATGCAAGCAAACCTCTGCTGATAAAACCCAAACGTGAAAAAAGAATATATTACACCAATGATACCTAAAGATTGGAATCGTATTGGGTATCCGAAAATATATATGGTGAAAAATAAAAATTACATTAAGTAATGTTCATATAAGGTAAACCTGCAAGAAAACAGTATAACATCCAAAAATCTGTTGTCTTAACACAATAATGAAATAATGTGACATCCAATGGTCCGTTAACTCATAACATTAGTGAAACATGAATATGGAAATTGTTTGAGAACATAATGAGAATGGAACAATGTTCAAAGAGTCCATATACAGTCTCTATTTGCAAAGTTTCCCACAGTGAAGTAGTGACAGTAGAGATATCCAACACGAACGTGACTTGTGCTCAGCCTCCACCAATAATATTATTGCCGCTTACCAGAAACGAATGGTTCCTTATTACAGAGAACCATATAAAGCAGTTGACTAATTCCCCAGTCGAGGGCCTACACGGATGAAATGTAAGGGACTTCAGAGCCCGCTCGTCTCTCGATACACTCCCGTTCGTGGATTTACATAAAAGGCAATGAGACTCACAATAGTGTAAAACCCAAAAGTAACTTTAATCGAACGTAAGAGACAAATGCACACTTACAGAAATGACGATTAAAACGATCGTTACAGCAAAAACCGAGCCGGCCGGTCTCGGTTAGCGCCCGTTACACCGAAAACATACAACACGAGATGGTGGCGTCAGGACGTCGCTCCTCCTCCCTACGCGTTTCGTCACGATAGGACGTGGTCACGGGGGGTGACCCCGTGACCACGTCCTATCGTGACGAAACGCGTAGGGAGGAGGAGCGACGTCCTGACGCCACCATCTCGTGTTGTATGTTTTCGGTGTAACGGGCGCTAACCGAGACCGGCCGGCTCGGTTTTTGCTGTAACGATCGTTTTAATCGTCATTTCTGTAAGTGTGCATTTGTCTCTTACGTTCGATTAAAGTTACTTTTGGGTTTTACACTATTGTGAGTCTCATTGCCTTTTATGTAAATCCACGAACGGGAGTGTATCGAGAGACGAGCGGGCTCTGAAGTCCCTTACATTTCATCCGTGTAGGCCCTCGACTGGGGAATTAGTCAACTGCTTTATATGGTTCTCTGTAATAAGGAACCATTCGTTTCTGGTAAGCGGCAATAATATTATTGGTGGAGGCTGAGCACAAGTCACGTTCGTGTTGGATATCTCTACTGTCACTACTTCACTGTGGGAAACTTTGCAAATAGAGACTGTATATGGACTCTTTGAACATTGTTCCATTCTCATTATGTTCTCAAACAATTTCCATATTCATGTTTCACTAATGTTATGAGTTAACGGACCATTGGATGTCACATTATTTCATTATTGTGTTAAGACAACAGATTTTTGGATGTTATACTGTTTTCTTGCAGGTTTACCTTATATGAACATTACTTAATGTAATTTTTATTTTTCACCATATATATTTTCGGATACCCAATACGATTCCAATCTTTAGGTATCATTGGTGTAATATATTCTTTTTTCACGTTTGGGTTTTATCAGCAGAGGTTTGCTTGCATTATCCCACATTTATTTGATTATTCACTCCTATTAAGGGTATTTTGTGTATAACCACACTAAGAGGTATTTTCACTGATTTAGTATTTTCTATCTTTATTAGATAGTCTTTTTTGTCGCATTCTAATCCTTTTCTGGCATGCGACAAACACACCACTAAGTTCAAACTTTGTTGTTTCACATGGGTATATTTTTTTAATTTTTTTAGTTTAGTTATTTTTTGTAGCGCAACCCACTCCTTTTTTCTCTTATGCCAAATGTAGTATAACATTTGGGTTGCTGCTCCTTTCTTTAGTTTCTTGTTTAATTTCTGTTTCAAGCGCGGCGTTCCTCTGTTTTCCAATACTCTGCCACACTGTGCAATACTCTGCCACACTGTGCAATACTCTGCCAATACTCTGCAATAAATTTTAAAAGAAACAAATAATTTTATTTATTTTTTTACCAAATTTTCAGTCTTTTTTAATAGCGCAAAAAATAAAAAACCCAGCGGTGATTAAATACCACCAAAAGAACGCTCTATTTGTGTGGAAAAAAAAAAGGGACAACAATTTCATATGGGTACAGTATTACACGACTGAGTAATTGTCATTCAAAATGTGAGAGCACCGAAGGCTGAAAATTGGTCTGGTTAGGAAGGGGGTTTAAGTGCCCGGTGGTCAAGTGGTTAAACTCTGTCCTTATGACTAATAGTTGTGCAAGAAGTCAAGCAGTGGAAGAGTTAATGAGTAATAAAAGAATCTGCAATTTAATATAAAACAGAACAGCAGAACCAAAGCATTAACATTATAATTCAAATCCTCATTATTAAACTTAAATGAAAATGCATAGAAGTATAAGAATTGAAGGCATAATTAGCAGGGTCAGACAAGAATGCAAGGGCAGTAAACTAACGCAGGAACTCAGACAATAAGAAACCAAAAGGATGATATTATGTGTTGGAGTTGGAGGGATGAGGAATGACTGAAGGATGATGTCCAGAAAACTGCACAGAGATAAGACAGTCTTATCACGTAATTGAGGGATGTATAGCAAGGAGAAAGCATTGTCACGGCTTTATAGAGCAGGTCAGGGAGGTTAGGAATACTGACAAGATTATGTGCAAAAGCAGGACTGCACAAAGGCACTACAATTACACATCAGCTAGGCAGCTGAGCTGGCAAATGTTCCTCAGTACACAGTACTAACAAAAAGTCTCAGGGCTGCAAGGCTCTTACCTTGCTTCCAGCTCCGCTCGGGCCATGCAAAGAATGGAGTTGTGAGGTCACTTCCGGTTTTCGTAAAAAACCCGGAAGTAACCGCTAAATTAAACAACACTGCTCCCGCCCATAGTGAGTCTATGGGCGGAAGCTAATCGGCACTTTCGTTTGCGACACAAGGCAGGTTAAAATCCCGCAAATGAAGCGCCACGTCTGCAATCTCATGATTGCATTGACGTGGTGCTTCCCATAGTGCACTGCGTCCGGACACAGTGTACTTAGGACCTTTTTTCAATTTTTTTTTTTTTTAAGGGCCAGTTTTAAAAAAAAAAATTTTTTTTTTCATTTTTTTTCTCTGGTGACTGGGGGGGGGGGGGGCGGCGCCACTGCTTCCCGTTCTAAAATGAATGTTCACTCAGTAAACTGTATCTAGAAAAAGAACTGTTACCCTAGGACAGAACTACAAAATAGCTGCCCCCTTCTCTTCTCCAGAACATAGATGGGAGATGTTCTGTAGTATGCACAGATAGCTGGAAATAATGTAAATTATTTAATGTTAATTTAATGTTTAATTAACCACTTAAGGACCGCCTCATGTAAATATATATCCTCGTTTTGAAGAGGGATATCTCGGTAACGGCAGCAGCTGCTGCCACAACCGAGGTATCCCTCTTTACAGGAGGTGGTCCTGTGTATGATAACGGTGGTCTCCGTGGCGGGTTCGCTGCAAGATCACCGTTATCGGCGGCGGGAGAGGTGACAGCCACCCTCACGCCGCCCTCCCGCGCCTTCCGCCGCTTACCAGAGCCGTCGGTAGCGGCGGAGGCGATTGGGTCCTGTCGATGGCCAGATATGGAGACGAGTGAGGCTAAGATGGCCCCCACTCGTCTCTATACCATAGGAGGGCAGAAGCGACGTCAAAACATCACTTCCGCCCATACCTCTTAAAGGTCATTTTTTTTAATTACTTTTTTTTTAATTGCATTTAAGTCCAAATATGAGATCTTTTTGACCCCAGATCTCATATTTAAGAGGACCTGTCATGCTTTTTTTTATATTACAAGGAATGTTTGCATTCATTGTAATAGGAATAAAAGTGATCCATTAATTTTATTTTTTTTTAAAGTGTAAAAATAAATAAAATCAAGTAAAATAAATAATAAAAAAAAGAAAAAATTTAAAACCCCCCCGTCCCGACAAGCTCGCGCACAGAAGCGAACGCATACGTGAGTAGGGCCCGCATATGAAAACGACGGCACACATGTGAGGAATCACCGCGATCGGTATACCTCCTCTGGAACGCAAAACATGCAACCTGGAGAATTTTTTAAATGTCGCTTATGGAGATTTTTGAGGGTAAAAGTTTGACGTCATTCCACGAGCGGGCGCAATTTTGAAGCATGACATGTTGGGTATCAATTTACTCGGCGTAACATTATCTTTCACAAAAATTGGGCTAATTTCACTGTTGTCTTATTTTTTTATTCAAAAAAGTGTATTTTTTCCAAAAAAAGTGCGCTTTTAAGATTGCTGCGCAAATACGGTGTGAAAAAAGGAATTGCAATGACCGCCATTTTATCCTCTAGGGTGTTAGAAAAAAAACTAAATATAATGTTTGGGGGTTCTAAGTAATTTTCTAGCAAAAAAAAACTGTTTTAAACATGTAAACACCAAATCTGAAAAAGAGGCCTGGTCCTTAAGTGGTTAATGTAAACAAAGAAGTCAGGAAGTTATCAGCTCACAAAATTACTGGCAGAATTAACAGGTATTGTTTCTAACATATCAAACAGATATTGCAACACTTTTCAATTATATTTTTATCAGACGAAAAAGCAACCAAATAAATAAAGGTTGCTGTTTGAGTTTATACAGTGCACACTTTAATATGAAATAGATAAACCAAAGTTTCTGACTATTTTAATTATCTCAAATATATTTTAGGATGTTTGTGAGCTCGCTACATTATGGTACCATTTACCTTCAAATAATTTGGTCCCTAAAACAATGCCCATAAATGGTATAAATGTTTGTTTATTACTTTTTTCCCCAATAAAAAAAAAACCTCAGCATTTTTCTGAAAACTATGATTTACTAATTTAACTTTGATAAAATACCCTCTTTAGTGGTATTGGCCTGAGCTCACTGGCTGAACTCCCGCTGACTGCATGTGGCGCAGAAACAGACAGATTTAGTGTTCTTGCATAGCTGGGCCTTCCTGTGACCTGAGTGAAACCCTTTGCCTTTTTCCCACATCTCTGTGTTAAAGCCCTGTTACAGTTCTTAGTTTATTTTTTCAGGTGAGTAAACGCTGTATCGAATACTAGTTTCTCAGTTGCTTTTAATTAGACTTCTGGAATCTGCTCTTTCATCTAATGGAATCTGCGTCACTTCAGCTCATCTATTTTCAGTTTCAGAGCTGTGGGTTTTTCTTTTATGCAGCTAATTAAAGGCAAGCAGGAAAGCAGTGATGCCTAATCCCAATAACCTGAGATGTTTTTTAAGTTATGATAAAACCACACATTTTTACAACCACTTTCTAAATTTTATGTCATAACCACTTCCCTTGGGGTATATGAAGTGTAAACCAAAAAGGCATGCATACCAGGGAATTTGAACATCTTTCCCTATACTTGCAGACATAAAAGCATCATAGGAATTTAGTAAACAAAATGATTCTGTTGCACGTCTTTCCATGAATTCAATACATAAATTACCTTCAATCATGGAGCTAAAAAAGGTACAGAGGTACCCACGTCATGAACTTCATTTCAAACAAAAGTAAACACCATACTCGTTTGTGTTTGAGTGTCTGAGCCTCAGTATATCATTCAGTAAAAGAAATGTATTCTATGTATGTATGATTCATAACTTGAAGCACAAAATAAAAGGTTACTATCATAGATGAGCACTTCAGTTTGCCAGTTTAAAGGCTGGGTCTGTATCATTCTAATTCATTCAAGGTGGATAATTGCAAACATTTAGAAGTCAACATTCCCTATAGTACTTGGGGCATGGCATCCATATAGGGTTGCCATATCATCCCTTTAATCCAGGACACATGTAGCCAAGGGTTTGCTACTATAGATATTATAGTTAAACAGTTTGTTGTTGTTTACAAATGGCTTTGGCTCCCCCTAGTGTCTGCTGGACTTTGCTAGGATCTCTCTCTTACAAAGGAGGAGGAATGCAGCGAAGTATTGTGGGAGATATAGTTTGGAGGAGGAAGTGACTCTGTTAACTGGATTGGCCTTGAACTACAGGACAGACAATGCAAAGCGTGCAGAACTGCCTGCTGGGAGGATGGATAAAAGGACAGGCCTGGCCTGCTTTCAACCTCTCGGGACGCCATTCAACACCTGCCAGCAGGAGGTCTGTATGTGTGACCAGAAGTGAGAGACTGCGGCTTATACAGCGGAGAGCCGGATAGCCCGTCTCTGAGGGATCTTGGAGGACAGCCCTGATATTCAAGTAAGCGGACTGGCCTGCACTTCAGAGCAACTAGAAGCCTCCTGCACTTCAGCCCATCAGGAGTTGCAGCACGGCGTGGCGGCACCATCTTCACCAGATGGAGACATGAGGAGGAGATTCAGGATGGAGCCTCACAGTCATCAGAGTCTGTTGTGTTGAGAGGGCACCTGCCCATTTCAGTAGAGAGTACAGTATTGCTCAGTATTGCTGAGTGAGTTCTTTCTGCAGACTGCTGGTGAGACTTGTAGTTCCACGGAGGTGAATCTACTTCTCCACAGGAATCATCCAGCTGGACTTTGGGGCCTTGTCTTTCTTCCCTGTGCTGTAAGGTCAGTACTGTATTGCACTCACATGTAGGGAGGAACACACAAGTGGTGATATTTCTTCAGTTAAGTCGTCATCAGTATATCTTTTGTCCTACAGTAATTTCTTTCCCTTTGTCTTTGTGAATTACAAATACTATAGTAAATATCAGACTGAAGATATCCGGAGTTGAAAATAACTTTCACCATCTTCCTCTTTTACTAAGCATTGCTGCTTCACTCACAAGTTGAACTCTGAATTATAGCCTAGGGGGAGCCATTGAGTATATGTTAGACTGTGAATGAATGAATGAAATACTTATCGCCTCTAGGCGCTGTGTTCTTGAGGGTAAAGATTATATACTACATTTTGGTCTGTGTGTTGAGGCCTCATTGGGAAGGTATTTAATATATGTTTTGAAGATATTGAGTACTTATCCCTCTGTGCACCTGTTCACATATACTCCTTAGAGGGATTATAAGGTTATATGTTCTGTATATGCATAAGGTGATAACAATTTCATTGCTCTTTATTGTGTTCCATTATTTATCTCAGTAAACCTTTCTGAGTGGTTCAGTGATATCGTGTGAGTTTCCCATTGCTAACGTCACATTGCAGAATTGAACCCAAGGTGTCAGAGGTAAGAGAGGATCTGCAGAGTAGGGGTAGCCAGTGGGGTATAGAGTCAATCAGCAGCCCTCATGGGGATACCGCTACACACATTAATTACACAGGTTCTGAGGCTGATTTAATGCAGATAAGGCACCAAGTGAGTTTAATTACAATCGTAACCACCTCCGGACCGGTTCACAACGATATACATCAGCACTTTAAAGAGGGCTATTGTTGTTATGGCAGCAGCTAGCTACCATAACCCTGGTATCCTCTTCTTCAGTGAGCAGTTCAGTTTCTGTTATAAGTGGTCTCTGTGGTGGATTCGCCGCAAGATCACTTTTATCGGTGGCAGGAGAAGGGCGATCAGATCCTTCTCTGTGTTAGGTATGGAGATGAGTGAGGGGAAAAATGGCCCCCACCCGTCTCCATACATTTGCAGGACAGAAGCGACGTCAAAACGTCTTTTCCGCCCATAGCTCTTAAAAGGATTTTTATTATTATTGCATTTTAGCTTAAATATGAGATCTGAGGTCCTTTTGATCCCAGATCTCATATTTTTTTCTATTACAAGGGATGTTTACATTCCTTGTAATAGGAATAAAAGTGACACATTTTTTTTTTAAAAGAACAGTGTAAAAATAAAAAATAAAAAGTGAAAGAAATAAGAGTTTTTTTTAATATATTTAACGCGCCCCATCCCGCCAAGCTCGCGTGCAGATGCAAACACATATGTGAGTAGCGCCTACATATGAAAACAGTGTTCAAACCACACATGTGAGGTATCACTGCGATCGTTAGAGCAAGAACAATAATTATAGCTGTATACCTCTGTATCTCAAAACATGCAACCTGTAGGATTTTTTAAACGTCGCCTATGGAGATTTTTAACAGT
Organism: Lithobates pipiens; assembly: GCF_037356315.1. Taxonomy (NCBI): domain Eukaryota; kingdom Metazoa; phylum Chordata; class Amphibia; order Anura; family Ranidae; genus Lithobates; species Lithobates pipiens. The sequence goes on along the minus strand of NW_027507764.1, from coordinate 336,271,113 downwards.
AAAAGTTTGTCGCCATTCCATGAGAGGGCACAATTTTGAAGCGAGACATGTTGGGTATAAATTTACTCGGCATACCACTATCTTTCACAATATGAAAAAAAATTGGGCTAACTTTACTGTTGTCTTATTTTTGAATGCAAAAAAGTGTATTTTTTCCAAAAAAAGTATTGCAATGATCACAATTTTATTCTCTAGGATGATAGAAAAAAAAATATAGAATGTTTGGGGGTTCTAAGTAATTTTCTAGCAAAAACAAATATTTTTACCTTGTAAACACCAAATTTCATAAAGAGGCTCGGTCCTAATCAGCCACAGAACCTGTGTAATTAATGTGTGTCCTGGATTAAAGGGATGATGTGGCAGCCCTACATCCATATAATATATATAATCTCATGAATGTTCACACAAATATCATACCTATCATAAATTAACCCCCCAAATCTGTGTCATTTGAAAAATAAGCCCCTTAAATGGAGATCATTATGGACAAGATTTCTAGTACAACTCTAATACAGATAAGCATGTAATTAAATAAATATGTCTAATTTTTATTTAATTATATTCAAAAACACAAGATTATATCAACATAAAAAATACACACATTTAAAATAATCTAAAATGTTTTCCCTGCAGAGCATGCACATATGATACCCTGGGGGTTATTTACGAAAGGCAAATCCACTTTGCACTGCAAGTGCACTTGAAAGTGCACCAAAAGTGCACTTGGACGTGCAGTCGCTCGTAATCTAAGGGGTAGATCTGAAATGAGTGGAAGCTCTGCTGATTTTATAATCTAATCACGTGCAAGCCAAAATGCTGTTTGTTACTTTCCTTGCATGTCCCCCTCAGATTTACAGCGACTTTACTTCCAAGTGCACTTGCAGGGCAAAGTGGAGTTTCCTTTAGTAAAGACCCCCCCCCCCCATGTTTATCATCACCAAAGCTTCACATTATATACAGGTGCATCTCAAAAAAATAGAATATCATCAAAGAGTTAATTTATTTCAGTAATCAGTTCAAACAGTGAAACTCATATGCTACAGTATATAGATTCATTACACACAGAGTGATATATTTCAAGCATTTCTTTCTTTGAATTTGGATGATTATGGCTTACAACTAGTGAAAACCCGAAATTCAGTATCCCAGAAAATTAGAATATTACATAAGACGAATAAAAAAAGGATTTTTAATACAGAAACGTTGGCTTACTGAAAAGTAAAGGTTGTAAGGTTGCTTTGATAGTGGCCTTCAGTTCATTTGCATTGTTGGGTCTGGTGTCTCTCATCTTCCTCTTGACAATACCCCACAGAGCCTCTATAGGGTTTAGGTCAGGCAAGTTTGCTGTCCAATCAAGCACAGTGATACCATGATCATTAAACCAAGTATTAGTACTTTTGGAAGTGTGGGCAGGTGCCAAGTCCTGCTGGAAAATGAAATCAGCATCTCAATAAAGCTGGTCAGCAGAGGGAAGCATGAAGTGCGGTAGAATTTCCTGGTAGAGGCTGCTCTGACTTTCGACTTGATAAAATACAGTGGAACAACACCAACAGGTGACATGGCTCCCCACATCATCACTGACTGAGTGACTGTTGAAACTTCACACTGAACCTCATGCAACTTGGATTCTGTGCCTCTCCACTCTTCCTTCCGACTCTGGTACCTTGATTTCCAAATGAAATGCAAAATTAACTTTCATGCAAAAAGAGGACTTTGGACCACCAAACAGTCCAGTCCTTTTTCTTTTTAGCCTGGGTAAGGCGCTTCTAGCATTGTCTCTGGTCCAGGAGTGGCTTGACACAAGAAATGCAACAGTTGTAGCCTGTGACAGACTCATCCAGGACAGAGGATTTTGGAGAGGACTGAATGCCAGCCTCTTGCCTTGCGATTAGGGTCCCTGGCATTTGGGGGAACGGTGTTCTTGGTAAGCTGTATGCTTGGGGACCCCTGAGGTTGTGTTACTTTGGATTCAGGTCCATGCCCCCCCCCCCCCCCAAGACACACAGACTCTGGATATGTATATGCCATGTTAGCAATAGTGACTGAATCATACTGTTGGGACACAAACTGTTAGATGCTAATATCATCTTGACAACTGTCAAGTCAGCAGCCTTCCCCATGATTGTGTAACCTACTGAAACAGACTGAGAGACAATTTAACCAATTCCCGACTGGTGTCGGTAGAATGGCACGGGCAGGCATATTGGCGTACAGGTACGTCCATTTCTATATGCCGCCCTGCCATCACGTGCGCGCCACCGGTGGTGTGCTTGCATGCCAGTCGGGACCCCCGTGAGTACGGTCGCGGATCCCGGGGACTCGATTGCCACGGGGATACCCGCGATCATCTCATGGGGAGGCTGAACGGGGAGATGCCGTTGTAAACAGCATCTCCCCCTTATGCCTAGCAACAAGTGACACTGATCTCTGTTCCATGTGATTGGAGCAGAGATCAGTGTTCACTAACACAAAGCCCAGCCCCCCACACTTAGTAACACACCCCTAGGAACACTTAACCCCTACACTGCCACCCCCTGGTTAACTCCTTCACTGCCAGTGTCATTTACACAGGAATCACTGCATTTATATAGCACTGATTGCTGTATAAATGACTATGGTCCCAAAAATGTGTCAAAAATGTCCGATGTGTCCGCCATAATGTCGCAGTCACAATAAAAATCGCTGATCGCCGCCATTACTAGTAAAAAAAAATTATTAATAAAAATGCCATAAACTATCCCCTATTTTGTAAACGCTACAACTTTTGCGAAAACCAATCAATAATTGCTTATTGCGTTTTTTTTACCAAAAATATGTAGAAGAATGCGTATTGGCCTAAACTGAGGGAAAAAAAAATGTATATGTTTTTGGGGGATATTTATTATAACAAAAAGTAAAAAATAATGCGTTTTTTTCAAAATTGTCGCTCTATTTTTGTTTATAGCGCAAAAAATAAAAACCGCAGGGGTGATCAAATACCACCAAAAGACAGCTCTATTTGTGGGAAAAAAAGGACGTCAATTTTGTTTGGGAGTCCCATCGCACGACTGCGCAATTGTCAGTTAAAGTGACGCTATGCCGAATCGCAAAAAGTGGTCTGGTCTTAAGCCAGCAAAATGGTCTGGTCTGAAAGTGGTTAAAGGCTCAGGAAACCTTTACAGGTATTTTGAGTTGATTAGCTGATTAGAGTGTGATACCATGGGTCTACAATATTGAACATTTCCACAATATTCTAATTTCCTGATATACTTAATTTTGGGTTTTTACTAGCTGTAAAGCCATAACCATCAAAATTAAAAGAAAGAAGTGCTTGAAATATATCACTCTGTGTGTAATGAATCTATATAATATGAGTTTCACTTTTTGAATTGAATTACTGAAATAAATTATCTTTTTGATCATAGTCAAGTTTTTGGAGCTGCACCTGTATATCTCTGTCCAATCCATTGATTCTCCAATGTAGGACAATAGTGTCTTTTACCCCAACCCATGAGCTGTTTTAACAACAGAATGTGCTTGTGTATACTAGTTCTGCTCACAGAAATTAGTAAAGAAGTTCAATTGGGATTCCTAAGTTACAATACTACCCTGTTGTTAAATGTAAAGGCTTCAAGGTAGTTGCTGCAAAAATGCAATTGTAAATGGCAAATGCACGTTACATCACCACATCACATGACTTTGTCATGTGATGTGGTGATGTAACCTTTAGTAAGGAGGAGCCGGTGAAGCCGGTCTCATCAGATCACAGGACATGGTTCCAGTAATCCATCTCCTTAGTCTGCTTGTCTTCAGCAAACTGTTTGTGGGCTTTCTTGTGCATTATCTTTAGAAGAGGCTTCCTTCTGGGATGACAGCCATGCAGACTAATTTTATGCAGTGTACAGCGTATGGTCTGAGCACTGACAGGCTAACTCCCCACCCCTTCAACCTCAGCATTAATGCTGGCAACACTCATACGTCTATTTCTTAAAGACAACCTCTGGATATAATGCTGAGCATGTGCACTCAACTTCTATTGCCGACCATGGTGAGGCATGTTCTGAGTAGAACCTGTCCTGTTAAACCTCTGTATGGTCTTGGCCACTATGTTACAGCTCAGTTTCAGGGTCTTGGAAATCTTCTTATAGCCTAGGGAAACTTTATGTAGAGCAACAATTCTTTTTTTCAGATCCTCAGAGAGTTATTTGCCATGAGGTGCCAGACAGGAGGTCTCCAGGAGTCAGAGGGGCTGCAGGTGACAGCCAGAGCGTGCGTGACTGTAAGAAGCCATAAATGGCCTGAGGACTAAGGCCAGATTGGAGCTGTGGGGGCTAAAGTAAAACCGTCCAGATTGAAGAATCCTGTGGTCTGTGTGATCAGGATAAAGAGCAGAGGTGCTGCTATAGAGAACCAGATGAGCTAGTATTTTCCGTTGTGTGTATTTGCTGGAGAAGAACCCTTATGTTACAGACTTTTATTTACCTTTTTAACAAAAATGGGCTACCATGCCCTTAAATTTGTTCCTGACTGGCTTGAATCACTGACAAATGCCAAATGCACTCAAACACACACACATACACAGATAGATAGATATATAATTTTTTTTTACTCCATGTACTGTTTTAGCTTTCTTTTAGTTTAGTTTTCTCTTTCAAGAACTATATATATATATATATATATATATATATATATATATATATATATATATATATATATATATATTATAGATATATATATATATAATTATTTTACTTGATTAGTGGTAACTTTTTTGGTCCTTAAGAATTGCACAGATTGTACTCAACTGATTGTATATACTGTATTTTTTAATGAGTTAAAATAAACAGTCGGTATCCAGTTCCCGAATTGTGTCACGGAGCTCAAGAACGGGGAGATGCCGATGTAAACAGCATCTTCCCGTTCTGCCTAGTGACAGCACACTGATTGTCTTCTCCCTGTCACCGGCAGCAGCGATCAGTGTGGTGTCACACACAACCACGCCCCCCATACAGTTAGAAACACACCCCTAGGAACACTTAACCCCTACACTGCCACCTAATGGTTAACCCCGTCACTGCAGTGAAATTTTTACAGTAATCGATGCAATTTTATAGCATTGATCGCTGTATTAATGCCAATGGTCCCAAAAATGTGTCAAAATTGTCCGATGTGTCCGCCAAAATCTCGCAGTCAGGATAAAAATCACTGATCGCTGCCATTACTAGTAAAAAGCAAATGATTAATAAAAATGCCATAAAACTATCCCCTATTTTGTAGACGATATAACTTTTGTGCAAACCAATCAATAAACACTTATTGCGATTTTTTTTACCAAAAATATGCAGAAGAATACGCATCGGCCTAAACTGAGGGAAAAAATGTTTTTTTATTTATTTTTGGGGGATATTTATTATAGCAAAAAATCTTTTTTTTTATTTATAGCGCAAAAAATAAAAACCGCAGAGGTGATCAAATACCACCAAAAGAAACCTCTATTTGTGGGAAAAAAAGGACGCCAATTTTATTTGGGAGCCACATCGCATGCCCGCGCAATTGTCAGTTAAAGCGACGCAGTGCCGAATCACAAAGAACGCTCTGGTCAGGAAGGGGGTAAATCCTTCCGGGGCTGAAGTGGTTAAATAATGAATTGAAGCTCTATTTTTATGTTATTTATATTAAAGCTGATATAGTAGTAACTGGTAATTGTTTTTATTGAACACCACTGTTTCCTTAAACTATTTTGTGACACATAAGTGTCAACACTTGTTTAGTGATATACAGTATATTTGAGCTGAAGAAACTTCACAATTTAAATTTTGGCATAAGCATAGCGCTATCCCTGCAGGGGCCGTAATAGCTCATTCTGTCCTAATAATTCAGAGGCTGCTCGCCACCACAAGCACCAGTTCATACACTCTGGCTCCAATAACTTAGTATAGGGGATGTCTTTTTTAAATGTATTGCTTGAAGAACTCTAAGCAGGAGAGGAGTTAGGGCATGGGCTACTCCAAAAGGTGGCACAGTAAAAAGAGGACATTCTTTTCTAGGCTCTCACTCCAGGATTCAGTCAGAGGAATGGCCAGTTTTCTGAGACCTTATGAAAGCTGTCTTGGTTCCCACTTACCTCTGGCACTTACATCCCAAAAGCACAAAGCCAACAGGGATCACAAAACAGGGTCATTACCATAAGACCACAGGACAGCTGTCACGTTCCAGCTTTCTCTGGTTCAGTGAGAGAGACAATCCTTCTCCAGACCCAATCCCTATGGTGGTAAGTCCCACACTCATCTCCTCAGGAAGATCAATCCATAATCTGGTGCACCATAAGCAAAGTCCTAATCATTCATATGGCTAAAGGCACAAGATGGTCTCTGTTTTACAAATAACCAGGAAGCGAAGCAGCAACAGCCACTGAGCTTAGCTTCCTGATCATTTAGGATACAGAGACTGTCTCTATGTGCCTTCAGCCATATGAACGTTTGGAACTTCACTTATAGTGCGCTTGATTACTCCTCCCTTTGTACCTCTGGGAGGCAGCAGCCCTCCTAAGGCTTGGAACCTTCTGGCGAAAGAGAACAATCTCTCCAGGTCTTCAGACTACTTATTACCTCCACAGCCACCTGCTGAACACTCCTCTTCAGGAATTGGCTGGGCCATGATAAAAATTCAGGTTGGTCATCTGAATAACCCTCCCTATTTTCTTGAATCTTCTTCCAGAGGCAGGGGGAGGCAATCAAACTCCCAGCCTGCAAAACCCTGAGCTGACCAGAACAAACAATCACTGTACTCTTGACTACAAAAGGAGCCAAAAACTATCCCTTTTATACACAGTCCTCTGGACTTTCAGTAAAAAATTTGGATAATCTTCCAGTGTTTTTTGAACATCTATGTGATGGCATCATACTGATTACAGTAGGTCATTTACCTCCTACTTTTTAATTCCTTTACCTGCTGGTTAGTGCTTGCCTTTCTGCAAGCCTTACATAAAACTCTATTTTATATCCATGTTGGTCCAACCTATTTCTGAGTTCTTTTGCCTGCTTCTGCAATTTTAACCTACCCAGACGTATTGTCCATATAGAATACTTTTTAGCAAAGGTTTAGGATGGTTGCTACCTGCCACCAGGATAATATTCCCTGCTGTCTTTTAACAAATCATCAACCACCTTCATCCTTGCAAATGTTCAAGTCAAGAAAGGGAAGTTGCCATTTACTTCCCATGTAAATTTTAAGTTATATTTATTAGCCAAGTCTCCCAACAATTTAGTTCAACATGTCAGTCTCATCGGTTCAGAGAAAAAAGATGTCATCTATGCACCTATACCATGATAATACATTGAATGGTACATATATCATCCCTGGGCCATATATCTTGTATCTACCCCTCAGGTACAAGTTAGCATATGATGGTGCACAAGTTGTGCCCAATCTCTGTCTCCTGCACCTAGAGGTACTGGGACCTAACAAATAGAAACATATTAGGTTTCAAAGAAATTCAAGTAATAACAGCAGAAAATCATTATGGCCATGTTCTGCCAATCCAAGTTCATCCATAATATTTTTATTGTACATAATCCTTTATTGTGAGACATATAAGAAAATAAGGTAGCTGTGTTCAAAATACAAACAAGTGGCCACTGCCCCCACCTATAACTGGTCTATTACAGCAAGGAGCACTGGAAGGGTGACGTATGTCAAAGTAAATTGTTTTCTGAATAGTGAAATTTATATTAAACATTTCATGATCAAAAAAATATTTTAAATTAAAAATGAAAATGTCAAAAATTTGAGAAAAACAGATCATCTGTGTCAATGCTTCCAAAACAATGACCGCTGTGTGTTCATCGTCAAAAGGACCCATATCCAGTGCACACCACCACCAGCTAAAATGCCTGCTCACCTCAAAGATGAATGTAAAAGCATACAAAAATCACTACGCCTGTCCACCACAATGAGATGCCGACACGTGTTTAGAGGGAGGAGCCGAATATGTGAAGCATTGTGAGTGTAGATTTGCGGTGAATGAAGTGATAATTTGAGAAATGCTGTTTTAAAGTTTTTATCTTGCAAGTGGATTTGTTTTGGGGGCTTTTAATAAAAATGCAAACAGAGTACACTATGGCACTTGTGTTTGTTGTTTCATGTCTATAACCTACAGAAATAATAGTGTGTTTGAGCACTTATGAGAAAGTGAAGGAAGGTTTGTCTGACCACAATACAAATGCTGATTACCCACACAGAGGAGCAGTCTGGTGACTGTAGCATTACCATTGGAGAGTGAAAGTTGATCCATTGTGGTGGACACGAGTAAGTTTTTTTTGTCTATGCATTTATATTCATCTTTGAGGTGAGCAGGCACTTTAGCTGGTGGAGGTGTGCACTGAATATTGGTCCTTTTGAGAACACACACAGTGGTGATTGTTTTGGAAGCATTGACACAGATGAACTGTTTTTTTTCAAACAAAATTTGACATTTAAATTTTTTAATTTAAAATATTTTTTTGATCAGGAAATGTTCAATATCAATTTTTTTTTGATGCACATTATTTAATGAAATACAAATATTGAACATATATTGGTGATTTCACACATAATACCATGTTTTAAGAGGAAGTCATTTATTTTGGCGCTTATTGTTTTTTTTTCACAATTTATGTCAAAGTAAATACAAGGAGATCCCAAAGCTCAAACTTACCAACCAGTCAGCGAATTGGCATCTGTGTTTAAACCTGCAAGCAAACTTTTTCAGGGAATTTCAAGATTACGTATAAACTAAATATGGTTGGGTGTATTCCTTATATAAGACAGCAATGATTCCACATGGGATGTTAAAAAAACAAAAACAAAAAGAAGGTGCCTCTAATTGCAGAAACACCACAACTTATTTATTGCCAAAGGATTAGAAACACTTACTAGAAGTCTGAAGTAAAAAAGGCTGGTGGGTGGCTGGTGGCAGCTATTCACCTGGAGTGCACCATTATACAGAGTTTCGGATATTTTGGACTTTTCACATATTTGCACCATTTAGATACTATAGTGCACTGTTTCTTTCACCTTTTAATTTATGGAGTTTATAAACACATTTCTGTATTTGTTGTAATACTTTAATACTACATTTATGTATTGTCATTGCAATATTTACACTTTTGTTTTATTTTCTGGTATTTTTATGTACTTAATTGGGAACTCCCTAAGTGGTTTGAGCATGGAACATACAGTATATACGCAGATAATTTAGGTCACATTGCCCCTGCAGCTTGTTCATTTTTCAGTTGTTGCACAAATCTAATTATTCACAATATATATATATATATATATATATATATATATATATATATATATATATATATATACAGCATATATATATTGGCCACAGTTTCAATAAGATAACATTAATATAAAAGAACTGTATAATTCTGAAAAAAGGTTCCCTTTTTTGGCTGACCTGAGATCTTATTAAATTACTCGGTTCAACAAAACCAAGAAACAACTTTTTATGCCTGAAGCCAACACTGCTGTCAACCACTTATTCTGATTAGGGAGCTACCAGAGCTACAGATGTTTTCAAAAAGCTGCCATAAATATTAAAAGCCATAAACTGACATACTGTATCTAAGAAGACGAAACATTTTTTTCTCCTCTTGCTGTTGTTGGGATTCATAAACTGACCAGTTGTGCTGATTCTATCCCATGCCAATGGCCTCATTTTACTGCCATCTCTGTCAGCCAAAGGACACTGCTTACTGTGACAATATCACCTGTTACTGGATATAACATCAACACAATACAAATACAAAAGAAACAATTAGCATATTGCCAATTTTTTTCATTTGTTGAATCATTGGGAATAAAGAAAGAAACAGTCGAGTTTGATACTTACCTAGGAATGGAGAATCAATATTTCACCAGGCTGCCTAAAGCGCTACTTGACCACCCAATATTTTGGAGATTAATTCAGTTTGTAAAGCAGTTTGCGTTGCTTGTCCTGTCTTTAATGAAGATGTGCAAGTCTTGGTGATTCTTATCTCGCACATTGACGATTCTTGGTTATTAGCACTGGAGTTTAAATTGTCCACTGTAATACCTTGGATTACGAGCATAATTTTTTTCCTGAAGAATGCTTGTAATCCAAAGCACTCGTATATCAAAGTGAGTTTCCCCGCAGGAATCAATGAAAGCTCAGATAATTCATTCCAGTGTCAGTGCTAGTGTATGCAGTACCGCATGTGGCCAGAGGTGGGAGGGCATTGAAGACACTCGGAAACGCTCAGAGACCACTTTGAGGCATTTCGAAAACATTCGGAGACACTAGGGAATGGGTTGTTTCCGTGTGTTTCCGAGCAGCTCCGAGCCTCACCAGTGGCCCAGCCCCTGGGAAAATTCGGTACTGTACACCCCAGAGGCTTGAATACTCGCAAAGCAAGTCAGGATTTAAAAAGCTTGTATTGCGAAGCGCTCGCAAACCGCGTTACTCACAATTCGAGGTTCCACTGTATACAGTATATTGTAGGGGTTAGCTCAAATGGGGATCACCTTCCCTGGGAAAAGGTAGTCCAATCCCAATGTTCTTAAAATTCTGACTTGTAGTCAGCTATAAAAGGTTGCACAGAAAACAAACAAAACAAAACAGAAAATAAATCCTTTTCATCCAGGCACTAACTGTTCAGGTTCCTAACTCCCAAATGACGGGCTTCTCCCAGTCACCAACAAAAACAAATATTATGCAAACCTTTTACTTTCTCATACAGAGCAATCTCCACCTCCATAGCTCTCTCAGTATAGCTTCCTGAGTCCCAGAGCAACATTTTGCTCCAGTTCTTCCTTATTTATATCACCTGCTGCTAGTCACAAGTGGAAAGCAAAATCCGGTTCTGAACCAACACTGCCTGGACCGGATTCTGCATTAGTTTCCCACATATGAACGCATGTGAGGTGATACATACAGTACTATATATCCCCTTCCAGCCCAAGCCTATTCTGGCACTCCTCTTCTACATGTAAAAATCCTACATGCTAGAAAATTACTCAGAACCCACAAACGTTATATATGTTTTTTTTTAGCAGAGACCTTAGGGAATAAAATGGTGGTCATTGCACTTTATATGTCATACGGTACTTGCGCAGCAATTTTTCCAAACGCGTTTTTTTGGGGGGAAAAAATGTTTCATGAATTAAAATAAAAAGAAAACACTAACGTTAGCCCGATTTTTTTGTATACTGTGAAAGATGTTACACTGAGTAAATAGATACCTAAGATGTTATACTTTAACCACTTTAGCTCTGTAAGGATTTACCCCCTTAATGACCAGGCAATGCGACGTTGTACCCAAGCAAAATGAATGCCCTTTTTTCCCACAAATAAAGCTTTCTTTTGGTGGTATTTGATCACCTCTGCGTTTTTTATTTTGTGCACTATATTTAAAAAAAAAAAAACAATATTTTTTACTTTTTGCTATAATAAATATCCCCAAAAGAGTAAAAAAACAAATTTACTCATCAGTTTAGGCCAATATGTATTCTTCTACAAAAATCCCAGTACGCATATATTGAATGGGTTGCGCAAAAGTTATAGCGTCTACAAAATAGGGGATAGTTTTATGGCATTTTTATTATAATTTTTTGCTAGTAATGGCAGTGATCTGTAATTTTTGCGGCATTGATCGCACACTTTTAAAAATGTTTTGGGACCAGTGACATTTATACAGCGATCAGTGCTATAAAAATGTACTGATTACTGTATATAGGACACTGGCGGGGAAGGGGTTAACACTAGCGGGAGATCAAGGGGTTAAGTAAGTCCTAGGGAGGTGTTTCTAGCTCTGGGGGGAGTGGACTGACTGACTACAGAGAGATCGCTGTTCCTAATTACTAGGAACAGCCGATCACTCTGTAATCCTCTGACAGAACAGGGATCTGCTTTGTTTACATTGGCAGATTGGCATTCTGTCTCTCTGTGGAGCGATCACAGGTGACCATACCAGTACGCAATAGAGCAGTCTTGCCACAGTATAACTTCTGTGGGTGGTCGGCAAGTGGTTAAACTTGCATAAACTTGTGGAATGGCGCCACACTTTGTTACTTAAGAACCTGCATAGGCGAACATGGAGCCTAACAGCTGTTATGATTGTTTTTACGTGACAGGGAATCGCCGCCAGAAAAAGAAGATATCTAAATGATGGCTGCAGGCATCATGCAGATTTTAACCACTTAAAGTCCAGGACGTCATATGATGTCCACCTAAGGAGAAGTGGATAGCCAGATTTTCTCTACTTGATGATGACAGTCTTCACTGTGTTCCGTGATATATTTAATGCCTTGGCAATTCTTTTGTACCCTTCTCATGACTGATACCTTTTAACAATGAGATCCCTCTGATGCTTTGGCAGTTCTCTGTGGACCATGACTTTTGCTGTAGGATGCGACTAAGAAAATGTCAGTAAAGACCTATTAGAACAGCTGAACTTTATTTGGGGTTAATTAGAGGCACTTTAGATGATGGCAGATGTGTACTGACGCTTATTTAGCATGAGTTTGAATGGTATTGCTTAATTCTGAACAACAGCTACATCCCCAGTTATAAGAGGGTGTGCACACTTATGCAACCACATTATTTTAGTTTTTTTTTGTTTTATTCCCCCCCCCTAAAAGATTTTAGTTTGTTTTTCAATTGAGTTGTACAGTTTATAGGTCACATTAAAGGTGGAAAAGGTTCTGAATTTTAGAACAACAACTTCACAAAATGAATCAATGGAAGGGAGTGTGAAAAGAAACAGAAGGCGCGTGGATCTAGCACATTATCCTTAATAAACTGGTATTGTATAAAAGGTAAGTATCATACTCACAAATATAGACTTGGTAAAAGCATATCATAAAGTACTTCCACATAGGTCCATAAAAACTGTCCACATGACATGGGACTGCTTCCGTGGATGCATAGGCTTTCTAATGCCTTTCTTGAAAATCCCCATTCTCAGAGCTAGTGGAAGGGATTGTGTGGCGACTCTTCTCCCTGCTGTGCCCAATGGCTAGATTAAGGTAGCAGCCGTTACCTCCAGCGGGACCACTGTTTGTGGCCCCTTTCCCCAGGCTGATCCATTGGCCTTCCCCTCCGCATTGCTCCCACCCACAGTCATGGCACACTGTGCTTAGGGGCACAGCGTGATCCTGAAAGTGAACACAGAAGGTTCACTGGGATGGCAGTGCTAGACAGATAAAAGACTAAGAGCACAGGAGACAGACAAGGCAGAATCACATATCTGAAGGCATGGATAGCAAGGCAATTTTGCAAAGACTGGAAGTAGCAAGATCAGAAAACAAATACGTAGAACGAAATAAAAACAAGAAAACAGAAAAACATAAAGAGATACTTGCATGCTTACAAAGTAGTAGAATGTATTAGGATAGGATAACAAAAAGTAGCCTAGGCCACTATAAATATGGCTGCTCTAGGCTGTAGGCTCTGACAGGTTTGGATTTACACCTTTGGCTCCTCTGTGTTTGCTGTCTTGTGTCTAGCCTTAGTATCACAGTAGCAAGATCAGAAGTTATAACCACACAAGGCATGTCAAGGTTGGGGATGGAAAGGTTGAAAGAGGCAGTTTGTCTTTTATGAATTATTACACCTAGAAACAAGAACTAGAAAAGCAGGACAAACTTGGTAAAGGGACCTAAAGTGGGTGAATTGTACACATTATATTATTTAAAAAACACAGACCCACCAACTATGCAAGGACAGAAACAGAAGTTAAACAGCTGTGCGGCATTGGCAGGCAGGGTGGTGGTCTGGTATCTTTTATTATGCACAAGAACTTCTTGTGCCAGGTTTTAATTCTCGGTGTAAATACCCAGAGTGAGTAAACTGTAAAGCCCGTGTTTATGCCTCCCTGTCTGACAGAAGCTGACCGGTTTCTGTTGGACAAGCATGTTAGAAACTAGCAGTGAATGGCAGAGAGTGCTAATTGGAGTGTTCTGGCGGGGGGGGGGGGGGGGTTCCCGTGTTAGAACACAACAGCTCAGCAGGGGAGATCACTATACTAACTTTGCATAGTTAGTGCAGCAGCTCTGACCGGAGCTGACCAGGCTTTAGTGTTCTTTTCCACCAAAAAAAACCCACCAAATCTGCAAGGACAGAAACAATTAGGATACAGCTAGACTGTAGTGATAGGCAGGGTGGCGGTCTTCTTTTATTTTACATGATGTAGGACCCTCTTAAATAACTTGCTATTTAGGTCAGGCAAATTCATTTTATTTGGCTCCACTGTAATTAGTTTGACCAACATGTGATTACTTTGGATTGTTCTGGGGTCTGCAGGCTGCAGGTTTCATTGCTATCCCCTGACTTCTGGAGGAGTTGATGATGCTTTTGATGCGTTTTGCATTTTGCTAGGGTTAGAGTTAAATGTTATGGTTAGGGTTAAGGACTAGGGTTAAGGTTAAATGTTAGAGTTAAAGTTAAATGTCAGTTTAGGGTTAAGGGTTAAGGTTAGCGTTAGGGTTAGCAGTAATGGTTAGAGTTAGTGTAAACCCTAACAATTACCACTAGCCCTAACCCTTACCATATCCCTTAACTCTAACCTTAACATTTAACTGGACTAGGGTTAGGGTTAAGGGCTAGGGTTAAGCACTAGGCAGCTGACAGGTAAATGTAAGCAAAAGAACGCCAGCATTAAAAAAACAATGCGTAGGGGTCTCCCCAATCCATACCATTTCATTCAAGTGTGGTAAGTATTTTAACACTACGATAATAAAACAGTGTAGGGTCCTCCTCAAATCAATATGCTTAGGTCTAGCATGTTAAGGGCATGTGACTTGGTATGGTTCAGGAGGGTGAGTGCGCTTGCTCCCCCCCCTTTCCTGCCCTGTCAGGCTGCATGCTCATATAAGGGTCTGGTATGGATTTGGCGTGGGACTCCCCTTAAAGTCCAACCTGAAGGGCTATAAACCAAGACCTGAACGGCTATGGATTAGGGGGGTCCACACAGTTTATTTTAAGTTTTTTATTGTCGGCATTCTTTTGTTTACACAAAGCTGTCAGCAGGGAATCTCACAAACAGCTAATGAGCCATCGGTTGTTAAGGAAGCCGCAGCCACATGCTCCTTCACAATCAGCTATTCATAGTTTTTTAACCACTTGCTTACTGGGCACTTAAACCCCCCTCAGTCCCAGACCAATTTTCAGCTTTCAGCGCTGATGCATTTTGAATGACAATTGCGCGGGCATACAACACTGTACCCAAATGAAATTTTTATCATTTTTTTCCCACAAATAGAGCTTTCTTTTGGTGGTATTTAGTTACAGCTCGGAGTTTTATTTTTTGCTAAACAAACAAAAAAAGATGCAAAAAAAATAAAAAATAAAATCATGTTTTAATAGTTTGTTATAAAATTTTGCAAACGGGTCATTTTTCTCCTTCATTGAAGTGCGCTGATTAGGCGGCACTGATAGGCTGCATTGGTGGGCACTGATGGGCTGCATTGGTGGGCACTGATGGGCTGCATTGGTGGGCACTGATATGCTGCACTGGTGGGCACTGATAGGCATAGTTAAGGCGGCACTAATAGGCACAGATAAGGTGGCACCGATGGGCACAGATAAGGCGGCACTGATGGGCAAAGATGGGCACAGATAAGATGGCACGGATGGGTGGCACGGATAAGTGGCACGGATGGGTGGCACGGATGGGCACTGATAGGTACCACAGATAGATGGGACTGATGGGCACTGATAGGTGGCACTGATAGGTGGCTCTGATAGGTGGCACTGCTGGGCACTGATGGGCGGCACTGCTGGGCACTGATGGGCGGCACTGCTGGGCACTGATGGGCGGCACTGGGGTGCAGCACCTTTGAGGCAGATTGGGTGGCACTGTGAGTGGCACTGTGGGTGGCACTGTGGGGTGGCACTGTGGGTGGCACTGTGGGTGGCACTGTGGGCACTATGGGCACTGACGGGGGCACTTACTTTTGCTTTTTATTTTACTTCAGGATGGCACTGCGGGAGGCAGGTGGGCACTGGCAGGTGGCAGGTGGTCCCTTGTATTGGTGGCCGTGATCGGGACTGATGTCCCGATCACGGCCGCCGGTGATCGGCTTTTTTTTTTTCTCCTCGCGCTGTCAGCGCGAGGAGGAATAATAGCCGATTACCGGCTCCGTTCTATCACATGATCAGCTGTCATTGGCTGACAGCTGATCACGTGATAAGGGGTCGGGATCGACCCCTTGCACGGATCGGTGATCAGGCGAGTCTCATGGACTCGCCGATCACAGAGCGCGCCGCGCGCGCCCCTCAGGGGGCGCGCAGGCCGCTCGTAACCGGGACGACGTCAATAGACGTAGTCCCGGAAATGTAGGTCCGCGCTAATGCCGTCATTTGGCAATAGCGCGGATCTCAAGTGGTTAATGAACATTTCCTATTAGAAAAAAAAAGCAAAACGTTGAAAAAAACGTGTTTAAAAACACAAAACGTGATGCAAAATGCATTGGAAAACCACATCAAAGGTAGCCACATAGATGTGAACCTAGCCTTATTGGCTACAGTCACAAAATCATGTGTGTTGGCTCTGCTGCTCCCTTGGGCCATGACCTGTGCTGGCCATACAAAAACCTGTCCTTAGTCTTTTATGCCTTTCCACAAATCTGAGCCTGCTAAAGTTGAATACTATTCTAGAATGTTTTTCTTTTTTTCATTTGGGCATTTGTTTAACACTAAAATATTCCAAGGTCTAGAGATAAAAACCCTACTACCTAAAGATTTAATCAATGACAGCCAAAAAGGCCTCCTGCACAAAGTAATATGCCACAGTCAGTGTAGGAGGGAGACAGTCAGAGAGATATTATTATGTTTTAGCTGGACATCATGTTTCAGATTACAGAAATGCTCCTGACCCAAGTCTTCTGATTCTTAAGTATTGTAATGTTTATTTTTAAATGTCACAAAATATATATTTGCTTTCATTTCTGTTTAAATACATTAACTATAAAGTGAAAAGCATATTTTATTATCTTATCTCCCAGCTTGTTATATTAATTTGAAAGAGAAAAAATGACATAGACTACCGATTAAAATATTTTCATGCTTCCCTGACATATTAAGAGTGTTTGCAGTCATCTTTTTCTCCCCTGCGAAATATTAGCTGCGTTCTGACCACACTCCTATCTGCCTCCTTATGGATGAACTGTGTAGAACATTCATTTGTCAGACTAACATGATGACCTGACAGAATGTAGGATAGAGGGAGACTCAGGTGCCACTCAAGAATGGGGCCTTTCACTATTTGCCAAGAAATTTATTGAAGGTTTAAATTTTTAAAAGCCTTTGAAGATAGAAGGATGCCATTCTTCTGACAAGTTTGAAACTACTAAAACTGTGCTATGCAGGGCTCTTGCCAACAGCAGCCACACGATAGGTAGGCCCAGTAAAGGGCTTGGTGGTCACCCGTTCCTTTGCTTCTGATTTGAACTGCTGCTTGGTTGACAATAGACTCTCCCCAGTATGTCACTCTGTTGAGTCTTCTGTTGTTTTCTGCTGTTGTTCCCACTGTCTTCCTCTTCCTTTTTTTTGTTTTGGTTAGAACTTCTGTCAGGTATTTTATTGACCTCTGTTTTATATATGTATGTATTATATATATATTTATATATATATATATATATATATATATATATATATATATATATATATATAATATGGAGGAAAATAACCTTAGCTGCTTGTTACAGCAATTAACAAATAGGCATTGCAGTCAAAACACCATTTCCATATGACAATAACTTATCCAGATCAGAAATAAACCATTAGACTTTGCTACCTATTTTTCAAAATAAAAAAACAATTAAACACCAACAACAAATGCGCAAGAGCACTGTACCGGGCAAAGGAAGCTTATACGGTGTACAGACTCTTCTTGAGTATGTGGTCCATCACATTTGGTTGCAGCAGTGGGATTGTGCTTCTGGCTCTGAACACGTCCAAACCACCACCGGGATCCAAGATCGGAATAGCAGACTTCGGTCACCCCAGCAGAGATATGAACCTAGCATCAGAGTTGCAAGGGCTGCTGCTCAGCTCCCTTTCAGCAATCCCCAGGACTGTGTCTGCGGATCACAACCTGGTGATCAGGTAAAAGATCTGGGTGCAGGTCTGGCTTGGAGCACTACAGGTCACTGGCACACACCAAGGCAAGTGCTTTCCAACCCCAGGGCAATGGGCCAGTGTCCAACGGTAGTTGCGTATGCTATTCCTGGCAGAGCGGCCCCAGGAGCAATGGGGGTCTGGGTTGGAAAAGCTGGTCAAGCTGGAGATAGAGCTGGACAATTGATATCGGGCTCTGAAATGGCACACAGAGCAGGAATATTTAGGGGACACAACAGAATGCTCTCTGGAGGGATATGACTTTGGCAGCCCTGGATTGTCGTGGGAGAGCCTAAGGAAAGAAGAGCATCTACAAAGGGCATACAGGAAACTGCTATAACATGTTCAGCAGCATGCCCTAGAATTAGCAGCGGAAACTCCAGGGAGGGTCGTCCCCAAAGCTGAAGTACTGACAACAGGGCAGAGCTCTGCTAACCTCTGCCCAGCACCGATAACATCTGGAGATTTAATAGACTTTTCTGCTGAGGAGAAACAACCCGTGAGCTTTCAGCAGAAGAGCTGGCTTTAGAGCATGGCTCTGTTGACCTCTGCACCCAACAATCAACTCGGCAGGAGCTCTAGGGAGAGAATGCAATTGCCACCTCACAACTGCAGCTTGAGTGGGTGTCGGTGGATGGGACTACGGTCTCCACTTACAGCAACCCAGCAGAATGGCTGGCAACAGGGCAGAGGGCTGTGAAAGTGGATGGGACTTTGGTCCCCACTGACACAACCCCAGAAATGGTCAGGGACTGAGACAGGAGGATGTCAGCTATACTTTTGCAAGCAATGGGGGATTTTCATCTAGTAAAAGTGGATTTTTTTCTGTCACCCCCCCCCTCCATACTTGGGGGTGGGGGCAAGCTGTATGGAAGGAAGAGAACACGAAAGCATGGTATCCCCATTTTTCAAGGGGTGCAGCAAAAAGTTCTCTTGTATATGTTGTACTTGTCTTTTTTTGTTTTTTTGTTTATTTTTTGGGGTTGGGAGGGAGGGTTAAGTGGGGAGGGGGAAGAGAAAAGTTTAAATAGCTTCATATGGAGTATATTTAGATTTAGATGTGGTGTGCATGGTTAGGTCACAATAGTAAGCCCCCGGGTATGCCAAGTAAGGCAAAGAGTGTAGAATACAAGAGGTATAGATGGGGTGTGTGGATTACTTTGTATGGATGGTATGTAAGAGTAAATAGTTATGTATGGTGTAAGGAAGATTGGAAGGAACATTTATTAGAAAAAAAAGCTTTTCGTAAAAATCACCTTAACACTATATCTCAGGTAAAAATTTTCTTGAGTAAAGGATGGATTGAGTTAAAAAGCAAAGAAATAATATATAACTTCACAAGACCACTAAGAAATTTGAGTATAAATGACTAATGCACTAATGATTAAAAGAATCACAAGCACTAATGATTAATGCACAAACGACTAAGAAAAAAAAAACTGTTTTATGCTCATGGAATGTTAGAGGTTTGGGGGATCCAGGGAAAAAAGCAGCAGTTTTTTCAAAAGTAAAGATATATGGGACTATACTCCTATGTCCACAGGAGACTCACTTAACCAATACTTCTATATCACAGCTGGGGGGGGGGGGGGGGGGGGTTGGGGGGGTGAGAGTATCACTCTCAGTTCCACTCGGTTCATAGTATTTTAATCAAAACAGGGGTTACATTCATTTGTACAGTATACAAAGAAAAATTGACGAATATTGGCGGTACATTTTCTTATACTGTAAGATAGAGAATAGAGTATTTATAATAGTTAATGTCTACATTCCACCTCCTTTCAATACAGAGATTTTGTAAGAGTTGGTAGAGTATATATTGGACAAGCCAGGAGTTCCAATACTGGTTGTAGGCGACTTTAATATGGTCATTGACCATGACCAGACCTTAGATAGGTTCCCCGATAAGTCACAACGGGGAGGTATAGTAGATGGTCGACTATCCCAGTTCATGGAGGAGGTGGGTCTGAAAGACATTTGGAGAATACAGAATCCAAAAACTCGGAGTTACTCCTATTTTTCCAGGTCACATTCTACTTTATCAAGGATCAATTTGATACTGGGGAACGATGAGGCGATTACGATGGTGAGTTGTCCGAAATATATGCCAAGAGGCCTTTCGGACCATTCGCCAACGATAGCTTCATTGGAAATAGGGGAGGGAGAAAACCTTCGGGAGTGGAAAATCAGCCCCTCCTGGAGGGAACTTATGTGAGATTCACAGGAGGTACTGACTGCACTAAGAGAATGTGTGGATTTGAATACTGGCACATCTCCACAGGGGGTAGAGTGGGATACATTGAAAGCTTTCCTTAGAGGACTTCTTATCCAACAAATATCGAAAATCAAGAAACAGTCTAAAGATAGGGAATAACGGGCATCAGAAAGAGTGACATATACGGAAGAACAATATGTCAATGATTCGACCCCAGGCAACCTGGGGGTTTGGTTAGAGGCACAGCGGAATTACCGGTTGATAATGCTAAGCAAAGCTGAGAATAAATACATTTTTCAAAAATAAATAGCCTTTGGTGAGGGGGAAAGTATAGGCCGAATGTTGGCTCACCTAGTTAGAATGAACTCCCCATCTTCAGTTGTGCCAATGATCACCATAAGGGAGGGCAGGACATCCACATATACACTGGAAATAGTAGATAGGTTTAGAGATTATTATATGGATCTATATAGTTCCAGACAGGAGGAGATGGGGGAAGTAATGGATAATTTATTTGATGAACTGACGATCCCTTGTCTCTCCGAGGAGGATAAGGCTGCATTGGACAGCCCGATAACTCTAGTGGAGATCCAGCGGTTCATGCAGGAAATGTCAGGACAGAAGTCCCAAGGCCCAGATGGTTTTCCTGTTGAGATTTACCATCATTATGGAGGGGTGTTACTTCCTGAACTGTTGAAAGTTCTTAATTGAGCAGCAATAAAAGGGGAACTCCCGCGATCCATTATGGAATCTACTATAATAGCGATTTCTAAAGAAAATAAAGATGTGCTTGACCCCTCTTCATATAGACCCATTTCCTTATTGAACTCAGATATAAAGATCTTGGCAAAGGTCTTGGCGGCCAGACTAAATAGAGTTATAGAGAAACTTGTCCACTCTGATCAATCAGGATTTATTCCTGGCAGGTCTACTAGTATAAACATACAACGGGTTTATTTAAATCTTCAAGTATCCTCTGATGAAGATGGTCATAGGGCTATACTCTCGTTGGATGCCGCCAAGGCCTTTGATACCCTAGAGTGGGGATATCTCTGGAGGGTTCTGAGAGAATTTCAGATAGGCCCGACGTTCATTAAATGGGTCAAGCTGTTATATGCTTCACCAGAAGCGAGGGTAAGAGTGAATAATGAACATTCTGCCAGGTTTCGATTACTGAGGGGGACGAGACAGGGGTGTCCTTTGTCCCCCCTCCTCTTCGCCCTCGCGATCGAACCCCTGGCTGTGTCTCTTAGGTCTTGCCCAGGGATTAAAGGTTATAAAAGAGGGGTGGAGGAAGAAAAGGTATTACTATTCGCGGACGATCTCCTTATAATTGTACAACAATCAATGAAGGAGACTATGTGTAAAATTAGTCATTTTGGTTGGTTTTCTGGTCTTAGGATAAACTGGGAAAAATCTATCCTATTACCAGTTGACCCTCTAGACCACCCCTAGGAAGTCATATAAAATATCTGGGTATAAAAATTTCTAAAGATCCTAAACAATACATAGCTGATAATTTGGTACCACTATTAATTAAATTCAAGGGAAAAGTTAAAA
Organism: Lithobates pipiens; assembly: GCF_037356315.1. Lineage (NCBI taxonomy): Eukaryota > Metazoa > Chordata > Amphibia > Anura > Ranidae > Lithobates > Lithobates pipiens. The sequence continues at coordinate 336,249,232 of NW_027507764.1, read as the reverse complement.
TTTGGAAAAAACTCCCTCTATCTGTGGCAGGTCGGTGCAATCTAATTAAAATGATATTTTTACCACAACTTTTATATGTTTTGCATAACTCTCTGGTTTAGATTCACAAGAAATGGTTCTACAAGATAGATACCATTTTCAGGGAATTAATCTGGAAAGGGGGATCAGCACATATTACTTTAAGTACTTTACAATTCCCAAATAAGGAAGGAGGAGTTGCTCTCCCACATTCCTTTCGCTATTTTTTTGCGGCACAGCTTCAGCATATGAGTGGTTGTCAACTAGAGGGGGGAGGAGAAGAAAACAGGACTCTTTTACAGAGTTTTTTACATAATTCGGTGGTAGAGGCTTTGGAAGCAGGGACCCATTTACAGGCACTCCCCACTCTTGACTTAATGACAAGAGTGTGCGAAGTGACAAAGGGAATTTTGGACTATAGAGGATTCACAGAATACTCCCCCCTATGGGAAAACAATAAGTTGGTAGAGTTGCAAAAAGTGGGGCCAATTAGGGAATGGGAAAGACGAGGTATAAAGTATATCCATCAGCTATTCCAAAATGAAAAGTTCAAGTCTTTTCAGGAACTAAGGGAGGATTTTGCAATTTCGAAGAGATCCTTTTTTTAGATATTTACAAATAAGACATGCAATGGCAGAATAGTTTAGAGAGAGGACAATAGAATTGTGTACTATGCGGTTATTACAACAAATTTTTAGAGCCCAGTCATCCAAAGGTCTAATCTCAATAACGTACCCACGTCTACATAAAGGAAGTCGGGAGGAAATAAAGGAACGATCGTATAGGCAGAAATGGAAAAGAGACGTGGGAAATATATCAGAACCACAATGGGAAAGGATCCTTGAATTGGCAATGTGGGTGTCTCTCTCCCTGCCCCAGAGGATGTCTCATTTATTTTTACTGTATAGAGTATATTACACTCCGCAAAAATAGTTTAGGTTTGGTACAAGATATGATGCTAAATGTCCAAGTAAGACAGAGGGAGATTTGATCCATATGTTTTGGAGATGTCCCAAGTTATTTCGATACTGGGGGGAAGTAGTAGAAATTATAGCCCAGGTGTTTGAGGTACCCATTGATATGGACCCCATGGTATGTATACAGGGGTGGGTAGAGGGAGAGGGTAACCCAAAAGATATCAATGTAGCAATCTTGAGATACCTCTTCCAGGCTAGGAAACGTATAGCCCAGAGGTGGCAATCTTCTTCCCGTCCATCCAGCAGGGAACAGGAACAAAACATGAGTGTGGTGATTCTTAAAGAAAGGACATCATATATCATATATTAGACAAAGAGCTTTTAAGAAATTCAATAAGATTTGAAAATGGTGGTGTGAGAAAAAGGAATAGGGGAAGTAGCAATATATAAAAGCGAAAGGGTTGTTAAATTAAGTGAGAACAATAAGAAATGAATGTGATGGAGAGCGGTGTAGAGAGAAAAAGGGTTAGGTAATATGTAAGTATGTGAGATGAGAGATCATTGGAATAGAAAGGTAGAGGGTAAAGAATGAGGTATAGGGACATTTGAAGTCGCATCATTTTCCTCCTTTTTTAGGGTTCTCTTATTCCTCTATGTGGTATAGTTATATTTATCTTTTTTTGTTGTTTCCCTATTTTAAAACACAAGTGAATGAAAGAATGGATTGTTTTGTAATTTGTAAATTGTGAAAAAGAAACCAATAAAAAATAAAATAAAAAGGGGTACTGCGCAGATCCCCGACAGCATAAAGTAGTGAGCTCAGCTACCCTGTATGCTCTCCAGCGACTGAAAGGACTCCAGGGAGAAGGACCAGTCCGCACTTCTCCCCAGCAGTGGGTATGTGTGTGCGGGAGAGGCAGAGGTTGGCTGGGTGAGTAATGCTCTGTTCGGGACAATTTGTTTAGAGTACTGTGTGGGTATGGCCATTGGGGGACTGGAACTACGGACTAACTTTGAAGTCAACTCGTTTGGGGTCTCCTTCTGTGTTAGTCTTCTGCCGAAAGGGGAGATGTGTGAGAGGAGTCACTTTGGGCGGGAGGCTTGTGGAACCCAGCTTATCTTAGAGAGCTCTGGAAACTCCTTGTTCAGCTCCCCGGGCCCTCCTACGTGTAAGTAATCCTGTGTTTATTAGGGGCACAGGGCGATCGAGAACCTCAGTCGGGTCTGCACTACCCAGACTCACCATAAAACCACACCGGACTCAGCAATTCGTGTTACCCCTGCGTTACCCCTGTTATTCTGGTATATGTGTGGTTTGTGTTGAAAGAGTGAATGGGCTCTTCCACTTGGGACAGTGGTATTTATGAACAATATCCCTCAGGAAATGCGTGACAAAAAAATTAATTCCACCTTTCCAACTGCTGGAATATTGTATGAGCCTGGTCTCATAAATTGTTGTAGACTTTTTACTAGATCGTTTGAGGTATGGCTGTATCCCATTGTTCTATTATTTGTTTGCCTTGAGGGCAACCTATTATGGGATGTATATGTGTTTCTAGCATGTAGACTGGGGCAGGGTGGATAGAGGGGGGCATTCCTCCAACAGCCCTTCCTGCTGGTAAGATAATCTACTCATGGGAAGTTTGAATACACCTGGGTGGCTCTTGTTACTGAATGTAGTTTACCCCACCCTGTGCCATTATGCAAAGCAGGGGGGTTGTCCCTTGAGTGCATATCTCTTTGTGCCTGCGTTTGAATAAACAGTTTTATGTTTTCCACCCTACACGAATGTCTTGACAAGTGACTGGGCTAAGGGACCTTGGATCATGCTGGTATCAAGCAAAGGAAGCTTGTACGGCGGACAGACTCTTCTTGAGTCCATCACAAGCACATTTCCTCAGCAGAGGTGATGTAGAGTCAGAGACAGCTGCAAACACTTTTTTTTAATAGAGTGAGACCCAGTGGTCAGTCAGTTGATCGATAACCAGCCCCGCACTTACCCCATCTATTAGGCAGCGCTTCCTCCAGGAGATGGCTTCCCCTGCGTCTCCTCCTCCTCTGCATCACGGCAGCTTCAACCATGTGTCTCCTCCCTAGGAGCGCTTCTCCTCCTTTCAGCCAATTGGGTGATGGGTCTCACGACCCGCTTCCTGATTGGTCGGGAGGAGAATCAGGAAGACAATAGCGAATATTCATTTGCTATTGTCACACAACTGGGTGGGCCCACCTTTTTTTTTAAGCCTTTTGGAGCCTTTGGCTCAAATCATGTGCGCCCCACATGTACATATGCAATAACGTGGTGGAGCCTTGATAGAAGTTGCATTATGTTTCTTGTGTCTTCCTGTTCTTGCAATACTTGTTTGCTTTTTCTCTTGTTCTAGGGTCACAACAGAAAGTGAGTTGACATCTCCTCAGTAGAGTCAAAGGCAGAAAAGCAAACAAAAGAGGGTGCACCAGTCTATTGCATTATCCCAAAGACATTTATGCAAATATAAAATCACAATACTCACAAGCATGAGAATAAAAGATCACTTAACAAGCCACTTGTCCGTAGCTCACGCGTCTTGGGCTCAGCAGTCTCCAGACCATAGGGGGAATAAATGTTTTTGAGATGATGCGCTAGATTGGTGCACCCTCTTTTGTTCATATTTATAGAGGCTCAAGACATCCCCAGTCCCCAGCAATTTCCCTTGTGATGCGGAGAACCACTTTTATTTTTATCTTTGCCAGTCTATTATTATTATTTCAGTTAATTATATAGCGCCATCAATTTACGCAGCGCTTTACATATACATTGTACAGTCACATCAGTCACGCTTATGCGCAAGAGACATTTGCTGTTAGTGATTAGCAAAAAAGTTGACACACATTCTCTTTCACTCTATCCAAAACTAACCATTTTGGTTGAAGTTGGCCATATTTACATACTAAATCAATAAAAATTAGGGAAACAATTAAAGAAGCATACTAAAAATAGTTATATTATGTATTGTGTAATGTATGTATGTATGTATTCATTGTGTATTTATATATACTCAGTCAGTATAACAACCTTGGGGAACATTGAATATACTCCCACCCAGTAATTCACTTTTGTCTGAAGGACTACTGCCCTGACCTCTGCTCTCTCTGCTCTACATACTGGTGACCTGACTTCTGATCTCTCTCCATTCATTTCACTTCTGATTTCTTTGCATGACTAAGGTGTCCTTTTATGAAGCAGTGAAATCTATTCACTGCTTCATTCTCCGGCATTCGCAGCGGAGATCTTTCTCCTCTGTGTGCCCGTTTATGAAGCAGAGTAGATCGCTTCACTTTCAGAGGAGTGAAGCGATCTACAAACGCTTCCAACAGTGGAGAACGGCCCTTGATACTGGAATCTTGTAATACTTTACAAGATTACAGTACCAAAAATTCACAAAAACACAGAGATGTCAGTTTATTAACCACTTCCCGACCAGCGCACGACGATGTACGTCGACAGAATGGCACGGGCAGGCATATTGGCGTACAGGTACGTCCAATATTCGATGCCGCCCTGCCACCCTGCCCGCGCTGGTCGGGACCCCCGTGAGTCCGGTCGCGGGACCCGCGGACTCGATCGCCGCGGGCATCCCCGCGATCGTCTCATGGAGCGGCCGAATAGAGCAAATGCTGTGTAAACAACATTTGTCTATTCTGCCTAGCAACTAGTGACGCTGATCTCTGCTCCATGTGATTGGAGCAGAGATCAGTGTTCACTAAATGAAAGCCCAACCCCCCCACAGTTAGTAACACTCCCCTAGGAACACTTAACCCCTACACTGCCACCCACTGGTTAACCCTTTCACTGCCAGTGTCATTTACACAGGAATCACTGCATTTATATAGCAGTGATTACTGTATAAATGACAATGGTCCCAAAAATGTGTCAAAAATGTCCGATGTGTCTGCCATAATGTCGCAGTCACAATAAAAATCGCTGATCGCCGCCATTACTAGTAAAAAAAAAAAATAATAAAAAATTATTAATAAAAATGCTATAAAACCATCCCTATTTTGTAAACGCTATAACTTTTGCGCAAACCAATCAATAATCCCTTATTGCGATTTTTTTTACCAAAAATATGTAGAAGAATGCGTATCGGCCTAAACTGAGGGAAAAAAATGTTTTTTTATATATTTTTGGGGGATATTTATTATAACAAAAAGTAAAAAATAATGCGTTTTTTTCAAAATTGTCGCTTTATTTTTGTTTATAGCGCAAAAAATAAAAACCGCAGGGGTGATCAAATACCACCAAAAGAAAGCTCTATTTGTGGGAAAAAAAGGACGTCAATTTTGTTTGGGAGCCACGTCGCACGACCGCGCAATTGTCAGTTAAAGCGACGCAGTGCCGAATCGCAAAAAGTGGTCTGGTCTTTGACCAGCAAATTGGTCCGGTCTGAAAGTGGTTAAGCAGTGATAAATTATCACTGCTCAGTACACTGACAGATGGCATGGTTAATGTTAAACAAATAACGAGTCCCCCTACATTATATATATATATATATATATATATATATATATATATATATATATATATATATATATATATATATATATATATACATATATACATGTAGCGCCGGTTCCTGAAGAGCACGCGCTATGTGTTTTTCGCTATTTAAAGTTCCTAGAACCGCTGTTTGGTTTTGGGTTAATTATCCCAAATTATGGTTTCAGTACCAGTCTAGCTGGATTGCACTGTGTTCTGCTTGATCACAGGTGGCGCTGTCATCACTGGCAAGTGTGAGAATGCAGTTCAGCTGGGCGCATTGAGTGCCACTTTTTATTGGAACCAGCCCTGTGGGAGTGTCCTCCTGCTGTGCACTCTGGGAAAGGGTACTTAAGGTACTGAAATCACGTGTTTCTTGGTTGCGGTCCAGAAGATTTTTCTGTCTGTTTGGTCCTTGTCCTCCTGACCAGCCCCCATGGCTCTCATGGCCTGGGGTGCTGATCAATCCAATTCCGAGTCTTGGGGCTGGCTAGCCCCGAGGCAGAGTAACTTGAGGGAGGGTTCGAAGGTGGCCGGTGCCGTCTCATCTGTGCAGAGGCCCAGCAACTGAGGAAGCAACCAGGGGAGGACTCTCCAGGAGAAGGCCACGCTGAAGGCTGGCTTCTCAGAAAGAGCCTGGAGGCTTAGTTGAAAGACACCAAGTGAATCTACACTCATACGGTATCGCCGAACTGGCTGCAAGATACTGGTACCGTATGAGGGCTCTCTAAGTTTGTCTAGGTGGATCCAGTGTCAGTTTCTGCAGTTCTTTGGGCCATCTACCTTGGGAAACCCCTAGACATACACAAAGTCAAGAAGGTAAAGGTAAGCCCAACAAAATCAGCCGCTCCTTCGGAGGCCAGTGCTACATACACATGTATACACATACACACACTATATACACATGTATATGCACACATTATATATATATATATATCTATATATATATATATCTATGCACATATACAATTTTTTTATATATACTGTATATATATATATATATATATATATATATATATAGGTATTCAAATAAATATTACAGGGGGACATGGTTACAGTGTTGGGGAGTCTGAACGAGGTAGGTTCTGACTCAGATCGCCAGTGAAGCGCTGAGATCGCAGCTTCATAAACTGGCCATTACTGTGTCAGTCAATGAGGAGTCTCCATGTGCGGAGATCATCAGCGGGAGAACATGTTCAAATACTTCTCACCCAATTATCTCTGTTTCATAAACTGTTTATGGACTGTCACCAGCGTCGATCCTGTGGATCATTGCTGATCACTGTTTCATAAACGGACACCTTACTCCTGACCCGACCTCTGCTCTCCCTGTGTTACCTACTGTATTCCTTATTTCTGTCATTGTTATTTTTTGCTGACCTGACCTCTGCTCTCTCTGTGTTACTTAATTCTGAACTGACCTCTGCTCTCTCTGCATTACTCATTGCTGACTTGACCTCTGCTATCTCTGCTTTACTTGACCTATGAATGGATGCTGGATGAATGATTGAAGGTCACCCCTCTCCATTTATAAATTTATTTATAGATGCTAGGGTTTCTATGAATGGAGATCCTGGGTAGAATGGGCAGGCATAGCTGGGTACTCTCGGAGTGCCTGTGACAGCTCCCTTAGTTCTATTTACCACCCCTGCACCAGAGACAGGACAGAAGCACATGGGACACATCACATTGAAGGTAAATAGTGCCACTAGACTTTAAGTTTTATGCCCCATACACACGATTGGACTTTCCGACAAAAAAAACGTGGAATTTTGTTTGAAGGTTGTTGGCTCCAACTTGTCTTGCATACACACAGTCACACAAATGTTGGCCAACAATTACGAATGTAGTGACATACAAGACGTACGGTGAGCCAATAAAAAAGAAGTTCAATAGTCATGTGATATCTCCATTACGAACGCTAGTTTTACAAGGCCGAGCGCTTCCGGGTCATACTTGATTCTGAGCATGCGTGAACTTTTGTGCGACGGATTTATGTACACACGATCGGAAAGTCGGAAAACAAAATTTTGTTGGTGGAAAATTTGAGAACCTGCTAGCCAACATTTGTTGGTGGAAAGTCCGACAACAAATGTTCGATGGAGCATACACACAGTAAGACTTTCAGCCAACAAGCTCACATCCAACATTTGCCTGATGGAAAGTCTGATCGTGTGTACGCGACATTAGAGTTAAAGTTAGGAGTTACGTTTAAAAGTTATACTAAAAGGTAATTCTTTCTTATATCGATGCATTCTCTACACTTTCATTAGACCACATATTGGTACTTAAGTTCATAAGAGTACCTGAGTATCTGACAACAGACTATTTCTAAAACATGCTATAGTTTTCCCCTCTTGAAAGGGTGATAAAGTAAACTGCATACATTTTAATGATTATCCTTTTTTCTTTTTTGCCTACTACATATTCTCATATTCATTTGTTTAACCTGTCCATTTTACTTTATTTCTTTTCCTATATTTAATATCATTTGGTATTATTATACTGTGGCTCAATATCCTTAGTCAATTGAGACTTGCTGCTTTCATATTTCTTCAGACAATTGCTGTTTAAATACATTTGCTCATACACAAGGAAAGCTGTTTTAATGTTTTATTACTGGGGCACATAGGTTGATTCCATTTTGCTAATATCTTGTGCCTGGTATAATATAAGCTATTTTAAGCAGCGTTTTATAATGTGTGATACAATTATGTCATCAGCTTAAAGCAACAACATAAGTCTGGAATATGAATAAGGAGAAATCTTAGGTACATGACTGATAAGCCATGTCACTTTTAATTGAGAACTCTTAGAAATGTACTATATATACCGCCAGTGTAGTGCCCCATTTTAGCAATCATTGGTTGCTGTACCATGGGAGTACTAACAACCAGTGATGTCGCATGTGCGCTCCGCCCCTTGCTGCTGAGCGCGGCTCTCCCTTACAGCTCTTACGCCTGGATGCAATGAGTTCCCACACCAGCCACATCTTTACCAACCACTGACATTACCCAGCCTATTCACTTACATGGCTGGAAATCCACATTCACATAAGAAAAGGGGCAGGGATAGGGGGGGGACATGGGCCATATTTTGGCAATGCTCTCACCACAACCTCTGCCCCTTCTGTTATATTGCTAATGGCAGCAATATTTCATTTGGTGAGTGGTATTTTCGCACAAATATCATTGGGTTTGTTCTTTGGTAGACAGCGAGCATTGTCATTGATGTGGACCTTACATTTTTTTAAATAAAGGGCTTTAACTTTTTGTTTATGTGAACTGCCTCTGTTGTGGGGAAGAGGCCCTTATTTACATCCACATGGGGGCACAGAACAACCCCATGTTTAGAACATGTGGCCTGACATGGTTGGGAGGGGAGGGGGCGCACATTCATCCTGGCTTGCTAGGCTGCATGATAAGGGTCTATAGTTGATTTTTGGAGGGAATGTCATATTCCCCCCTGCAAAAATCTATGCAAGATCTGAAGGGTCTGGTAAAGAATTTAGGGGGAAATCATGCAATTTATTTGTTTGCTTTTTAAAGGGTCCTCTTTAACTGCTTCAGCCCTGGAAGATTTTACCCCCTTCCTGACCAGAGCACTTTTTGCAATTCAGCACTGTGTCATTTTAACTGATAATTATGCGGCCGTGCAACGTGGCTCTCAAACAAAGTTGCCATCCTTTTTTTCCCACAAATAGAGCTTTCCTTTGGTGGTATTTGATCACCCCTGTGTTTTTTATTTTTTGTGCTATAAACAAAAAAAGAGTGACAATTTTGAAAAATATCCCCCAAAAATATATATAACATTTTCCTCAGTTTAGGTCGCTATACAAATGCACTGAAGAAATAAAGTGCAGCGCTTGGCCACTAAATGTGAATGCGACTTAAAAAATTGTGCAAAAAACTAAATATGAATCAGAAATAGCTGTGAAATCAAATACACAAATATTGTGAAAAATTCTTAAAGAAAAAATCTTATTAAACTCAAGTGTCCAATGAGATAATAAAAAACAAATTGTGAGTTCAAATGACCATATGTAAATTGATGCAAAAAAAATATATATAAGTAATGACCAGTGTAAATATGAAACAGAAGTAGCTGAAGCTTGTTTATTCAATGAAATAGTACTTGACCACGTGGACCCTTCACCTCTAAACACCACTAATAGATGGAAGCTTACGAGATCCCCAGTGACCCCCTGTTAGGGGAGGTCAAACTGCGCAGATTTGATTACGAATCACATAGACGTCCCGATAACCAGATGCCGGAGATAGTCCTGATCGTTCGGATGTCCCGTGATCTTCGGATCCGCACGGATGCTCTCAGCACGCCTCCTCCACACAAATCAACAACAAACAGTTGTACTTCAAATGCACTGATTCCTGTGTAAATGACACAGGCAGTGAAGGGGTTAACCACTGGGTGGCCATTGTAGGGGTTAAGTGAGCCCTGGGGAGTGTTTCTAACATGGGGTGGCGTGGCTGTGTATGACATGTCACTGATCTCTGCTCCGATCACAGGGAGCAAAGATCAATGACAGTGTCACTAGGCCGAACGGGGAGATGCTTGTTTACATTAGCATCTCCCCGTTCTTCCTCCCCGCGAAACAATCACGGGTATCCGCACCGAGATCGAGTCCGCAGGTCCCAACTGGCACACTCTTGCCTCCGGCAGCACACACACACAATGGCATGGGCCAAATTTAAAGGGACATACCTGTACGCCCATTTGCCTGTCGGCATGTGGTTAATTGGCTTCTGTCCAAAAAAATGGCCCTAGTATATGAATGTGAGTTGGGGACCTTGGATTGTGGGCTCCTTGAGGGTAGGGACTGATGTGAGTGTGCAATGTATGTGTGGAGCGCTGCATAAATTGATGGCACTATATGAGAACCTTAAATAAAATAATAATATAATAGATGAGCATCTTAATGAGGCACAATGTACAGGGATAGGGACAATTATAGAAACTCAGGTTGAACTGGCTGGACTGGTGTCTTTATTCAACCTTACTAACTATGTAACTATGTGTTTACTATGCTTTAGTTTGTGAATGAACGGGAAGCAGCTCAGCACAGAGTACTTCCCATTCAGTCACTGTCCAGTATACAGAAAAGTTGTGTGTGTGTTTGATCTTTGGGGTGCACACCCTAATGCATTGGCCTGCACACACCTATGCTGTTGCTGTTGCTCTTCCCCTTTGTTTAGTGGTGATGGGAAAGGTGAATAATAAACCATACACCTGTTATATTTAGATTTTATTAGCTTCACTGTCACAAATATTACACTTAAAGTGTCATTAAAGGCAATTTTGAATAGAGTGGAGAGGAATTAAAACACCTGTCCGGTTTTATTGCTGTTTGTGCTCCCATTAGAGAGATTTGTCCTCTATTTGTCCTGTTTACCGTTATCATTAAAAGTGAAAGTGGAATAAAATCCCAAATTCTGGGTTTTGTTTCCAGAACAGTAATAGAGGGGAAATCTTCCAAATGGGACACTAATTCTGGGGACCCTGGTGACACACACTTCCTGTTGTGGCTATGAGACAGGAAATGAAGGGAAATCTTGGCAATGGGATCCAAAAAACAACAACAACCGACAGGAGTTATAATCTTCCCTTAGTCTATACAAAAACAAAAATAATAATAAGTTTTGCCTTTTTGCCTTTAGACACTTTAACTGACAGGTAAGTGCTGTACTGAGAAGCTCTGTGTGAACAGACATACATATTACAAGTGAATAAACCCAAATAAAATAAATAACACATTAGAGCATTTGGTCTGATCTGCATTTTGATGAAATTTTGTCCCTGTAAGGATTGCTGACAAATGATTTCACAGCCTTCAAATACAAACATTTATGATGAGACAAATTTGTTGCTTCACAAAATTAAAACCTCATGTTGTCTTTTACAACATAATGCAGTCAAGGACAGAAAAGTGGTTTCATAATTCGTCTGTTTTTATGGCATCAGTGAGCCCCATCGTTGGAAAAGCAATATTCCTTCTCAAGTTGTGACCATATGTCATCTGTTATTTCCTTTGTATCACATCGTTTGAAATATGTAGCAACTACCACAAACAGTAATGAGATATCCCTTAACTGCACTGATGTCCCAAACAGCTGCTACTGGAACCTCACAGTTTGGTGAAGACTGTATTTTTGAGACAACAGCGACCTCTGCTGACAATAGTGGAACAGTGAAAACAAGTAAAAATAAAAAAAAACTATAGCAAATCTAAGAATATTTGCACCCTACAAGCATCCATTTACATGAATAACAGTTCACATTACATGAAATCTTCTGGTGCATGTCCGAATATGTGACACAAATACAGGCTCACTAGATCAATGTAGGAATAACTCCCTGCATACTGGCAAGCACTCAAATCGCTCTTGAAAAAAATATTGTATGCTGGTACCTGTGTGTGATAAGTATTTGGTATAGGAATACTCTTTTAACTTTTTGTACATGTATTTATATTTTTCTCCACACATATACACAGATCAAGCAAGTAAGCCAAAAAATACAGATAAAGAACTGATGTAATTTACTGTTGGTTCATTGATAAATTTGTCAATACTTGTGATGACACACTCACACAGTGTGAATGTTTGTGTATGTATATATATATATATATATATATATATATATATATATATATATATATATATATATATATATATATATATATATATAATTGTATTTATTTATTTTTTTGTTACAAGGCTTTTGCTTTAAAAAAAAAATGATTTTATATCATCTTGCAATTTTTTTTTATATGCAATCCCTTGGTATGAATGCATTAAACTGTAAAAAGCATCAGTGTTAAAAAAAAAAAAAACTAGTGTTAAGTAAAGTATAAACCTTAGTCTATATTTTGTTTCATTTATAATGATGCTAAAATTGCAGAGATTTTTTATTTTTTTTATTAAGCTGGGTTTTTTTCACAGCACTTAAAAATTATTGTACAAAATGGATGAAAAAAAAGGTAAAATGTAATTGGTAAACAAAGGTTAGTAAAAAAAATCACTAGTAAAATAATAAAGGAGGAACAAGTTCATTAGAGCTGATTAGGGGTTCAGCAAGAATGAACAGGTGGCAAATGGGAAAACTATAAAGCAAACTTTTTTTTTATTATTTGTAAAGTTAAAGTGGATTTCCAGTCAAATACTAACTAAGCCTAAACCTGCTCCCACCCCCATTCGAACCCTATTCTATCTACCCTGTAAAAGAAAGATGCCTATACTTACCTATAGAGGGAGCTCCTGTCTGGTCACATGATCAGGTCCCAGCACCAGCTTCAGTGTAGAGGAGGGACAGCTCACAATGGATGTCCCTTAGTAAGCATATGGGAGATGTCATTGCCCAGGCTCTGCAGCCGTTGTCAGCGATGTTTCCTCTTCATTAAAGCTGGCCACTGGATTGATCATGTGACCGGACCAGTTTGCCCTCAGCATAGGTAAGTATTGACATCTTTCCTTTACAGGGTAGTTAGAGTAGGCTTACTTTTTTTCTTAACCTCGGATGACGAAATATCCCACTGCAGTGCTGCATGCACTGATGAATGTATTCTGAGAGCAGCACCCTGCTGCTGTCAGCATACAGAGATCAGTGCTGCAGCATATTGGTATTCCTGCAAAGCAAATAACAACAGTTGGCAATAACACACAGTAACAATATAACATTATTTCTATAAAACAACTTTGTTTTTTGTTTTTTTGTTTTTTTACTTAGTATTTGTTTATATTTCCACTTTAACTGACATCATATGCAGATCAAATATCACCACTTTGATTGGGACCTGAAAGAAACAATATGATGTAACAATAATATAAAGTTAATAATAACACTGTTCAGGAGCATTCCTTTACACAGCAGTGACTCCAGAGCAAGTCCCACCTCTCATTTACACAGCCATGATTTGCCAACATTAGCACTGGAGGGGGGTTAGAGGTGGGAGGAGTTAAACATGGTGAACAGTATATGCTTAAAGTATTTGTACATTCCCAAACCCCCCCTAGAACCTCCCAGTATACATACTGGTGTTGTCAGGACAGGGAGGGCAAGCTTTCTCGGTAGACCGAGCAGCTTTCACATTATGATGTCAGTCCTGGAGTATTATAAACACAACCTGTGTGTTCATTTACCTTTTAACGCTACTACAAGGGTTGTTCACATCAACATCAGAGCAAGACTGGGACGTCTTGCAACTAACAGAGCAATATACTGTATGTCTGGAAACTCCAACAGAGAGCTCTCACCACCATCGTCCCTAAGAGACTTAAAGTGGTTGTAAAGGTTCAAGGTTTTTTACCTCCATGCATTCATGCATGGAGGTAAAAAAACTTCTGTGTGCAGCAGCCCCCCATTTCCCCTTAATACTTACCTGAGCCCCATCTCGATCCAGTGATGTGCACAAGATCAGCAGCTCTCCAGGGCTCTTCCTCCTCATTGGCTGAGACAGCAATGGAATTCATTGGCTGCCACTATTGTCAATCACAGTCAGTGAGTCATTGAGGAAGAGTGGGGGCAGGCTGAGCTGCACTCTGTATGTTAATGGACACACAGAGCAGCAGCTCAGGAGTAAGGTTACTCTTGTGCCCCCATAGCAAGCTGCTTGCTGTGGGGGCACTCGGCAGGAGGGAGGTGCCAGGAGGGCCGGGTAAGGGAAGGATAGGGGTTGCGTTGTGCAAAACCACTGCACAAAGCAGGTAAATATGACATATCTGTTATTTAAAAAAAACATCTGCACTTTAATATCAAGGCAGAAAATTAGGGATTAACTCCCTAAAATATCAGTTTTGGGTATATTGACCCTTGAAGACCTTAGTTGTACAAGGTGCAACCAAAAACCTAAATCTAAATACTTTGGGCATAGCTGGTGTGCCTTGGGCTTCCTCCCTTATGTTTAATGTCCCCAGCAAAATAACCGAGACTGGCTGTAGGACTGTTCCTGTATAAACAAAGCCCGCAAGCAAAGTTTGCAGGCTTCATTCAAGTATACATTTTACTAGAATTGTTTTCAGGTTATTTACATTTGTGCGCTTATGTATCGTATCCTTTGAGCTACTGTAAACATAATATTGGTTCAGCAGTGCAGCAATTAAGATAAAAAGGATTATTTATGTCTGCATAAATAAATAGTAGAATAAAAAGACTACTTTTGATCTGCAGTAACACTAGTTGTTTTCTAGCTATAGCGGTCAATTTTTTAAAAATCAATTTTTATTTTTATTTTTGCATTTTGTTATCTCTTTTTTTTGTCTGCTTAGAAAGACATTAATAGCAAAAGAAAGCTTTGATTGTACAGAATAAAAAAAATACTGTATGTATTTTTTCATTAACTAAAATAATTGGTAAAATTACTGCCAAATCCACGAAGACATAGGCCTGTAGCTGAAATGTAAAAGATGCTCTGGTCAATAAGAAGTAAAAAAAGGACAGAAACTGATGCGGTTAATCAACTAGAAACAATATAAGTCACTAAATTAAGCAACGTGAACCTACAAAATGTTATCTAAACACATTTTGAAATATATAGCTACATTTTATGTGTTCGCTAAAATGCCTCCCACTGTCTTTATTCTCTGTAATATGAATGCATCCTAGTGAGCTAGAAATCCGATTTAGGCTACAGCTACAATTATTAGTAGCTCAGTCTTCAAACTAATATCTTGATATCTTTACGTGCCATGTTTTTTTCACACGCGCTCTGATTAACAATTAGGCATTGATTTTGCACTATCACACAATACTGCAGTTTATTAAATACTGCAGAATTTATTTATCACTATTCTCATCTCTTTCATACCCTTCAATGTGTGTAGAGGATTCATCACTCTACAATCATTCATTGCCCCTTTTCACTAGCACAAACCGCAATTTTTTACTCTCTATATTTATGAATTGCTTCTTTAACCCCAGCCTTGGTCTAGCTTTATTTGATTATATGCAATACATTTTTTCACAATGTGGGGAGTAAAAAAAATATGAAAATGCTGTAAATTCACAAAAGGAATAAAGATAGAAAAGATCCAGACTACTTTACAATTCTTCAATCTTTTCTTAGTATTTCATTTGTTTTGCATTTTAGTCCTTTTTGTTTTAGTCCCACTTTCATTGCATTAAAAAGACTAAAGTTAAAAAAAATTTATTGAAAAAAAATAGAAACCAAAAGAAAAAAAAAGGGAAAAATGGATCTAATATTTTAATGTGATTTCCATAGACTATGATGTAAAACTACCAGAAAGAAAATAACTACAACATATTGTAGCTTTAAGGAAGGAAAATAACTGGTTGACTTTTTTTTAAAGCAGCAGAGAATAGTAATGTTTACTGAGCTTAGTAAATAGAATGCAGCGTGTTAATTTCAATTGACCAGTCTCAAACTATAATTCCTGTTTTTTTTTCCTTTCTTTTGCTCGATTGGTTATTTAAAGAGAACATAGCTTCATATTATTTACTCACATTCACTTTGCAAAGTAAACATACACTTTGCTAATTAAATAGCCTCTACTCTTTTTGAAAATTGTCCCCTATAGATATTATAAACAGCTTCCCTAAACCTTAAGAAAGAAAAAAACTGCTCTGTCCTTTATAAGGAAATCACAATAAAGTGTTAATAAAATACAAATAAAGAAAGCTGTGTTTTAGTCTGCACCTCTATCTCTATCTATCTTAATGTGCTTTTCCAGGCTTTATTGCAGCTTAGTGCATTAAATATGCAGCTATACGCACAAAAACAGCAAAATACACACTCAAATGCAGTAAAACTAAAATACATGGTCAATTGGCTGCTAAAAATAATTTTCATAGCACCTTACAGTATAGCACCAGTGTAAATTCAACCTAATGAGACAATTGCTTGCAATTTCAGGCAGTTGGGAAGTTTTACTGCACATAAGTCTGCTGTAACCAATCAGAGGGTTCCTTTATTTGAGGCATTTTGCTATGTTATGTTTATGGTTCATGGTAATGAAAGCATTGCTCATAAAAATGAACTGATTTTGAGAACCTGAAAGTGAACAAGGGACTCATCTTGTATTAATTGCATGACTAT
This sequence comes from Lithobates pipiens, assembly GCF_037356315.1. NCBI lineage: Eukaryota > Metazoa > Chordata > Amphibia > Anura > Ranidae > Lithobates > Lithobates pipiens. Next base: position 336,232,713 of record NW_027507764.1, on the reverse strand, counting down.
GCATCTTCCTATTTGAAATTTGAGTACTTTTTGCATGATTTTTGTAGGATTTGCATGACCTATTTTTTTTTTATTTTTTTTTTCTTCCTACTGTTCTCATTCATTTTATTGTAAAATCAGATAACCCAATTTTAAGCCCCAAGTAAATGCCAAATTCATGTTTTATTTTTTTTATTTGTTTTTGCTAGTTTAATAAAAATGTTTATATAAGTATTTTCCCCTTTGATCAAACATCCCATCATGTAAAGGAGAATTTAAAATTTTTTATTTTTCCCCAGTTCTGATGGGATATTTAAAAAACACGAGCTCGGGTGATAATTATTTCTTTTGTAAAGCAGCTCTTTATACTTTATTCAGGGATACAAGTGTTCTACAGGAAAATCTTCCTTAATAAATGCATATTGTATGAATACACCTATTGTTCACATTTTATGGTACTTTATTCAGTGGTTTGCTTCATTAACTCACATCCCATCTGTACATAAGCTTTGTAATGTACAACTTGTGTGGTCTGCTCTCTCATCTCTGTAAACACAATATGTGGAATACATATTACGCCATTTTTTTATTTCTACTTAAAATATATTTTAAAGTAAATTTAATAAAGCTTGTGCATGATTTATGTTTTGGATTTTTCTATTAGAAACACAGTAAAGTCAAAGCCAATAAATAAATAAACTTGCATATAATAATTCTCAGCTTACATTTAAAGTAAACCAGTGCTATGAGTAAAAACAGGAACTGCTATTGCTGACCCGCTTTTAAGGAAACTGGTTGCCTGATTGTTTCTGTCTTCTGAAAAAAATAGTTGCTTGGTTGTCATGCTGATCCTGTAGCTTCATTACTCTGAGTCACAGACCTGGAAGGAGCATGACGATTAGAAAGTCAGAGTGCAGTCAGAACTGATCTGCATTTTAGGCTAGCGCCTCAACATGATAGTCAGGCAACTAGCATTTTCAGAAGTAGCATACAGCATTGGCTTAATCTATTAGCATTTTCAGAAGGAGCATACAGCATTGGCTTATTCTATATTTTCTTAGTATAGGAGAGGAATACAGAGCAGGTAGAGAAATGCAAAACTCTCTTTAATATTTTAATGTCATACTTCCATCGCCCCAGTACTCCACTGTGGTTTTAGCACCTTTTCTTTACAAGTCCTTTCAAATTTGCATAGACCATCCTATTAGCTATACAGAAGCTGCATGGAGTTTTACAGGTCTGAACATTTCAGGGATCTTTTTTTTTTTTAAATGGCAGTGCCCAGAGCAAGCATTATTGCAAATACTGATAAACTTGGCTGAAAACTTGGCTAAAACATATTTTTGTTGTAGAATAATCTGACACCTATAACAGAAAGCTTAAACATGAATGCAGAGTGTCTCTATTGTTATTTTAATTATTATTTAATCTAATAATATCTTGATTAAAAAACACTTGCTGACTGCCCAACTGGGGATTTATGTCCTGATTTTGATGTTAAATACTTTTTTTTTTTTATGGCAGCAGCTAGCTACCAAAACAACCAGTATAATTATTTCCCTTAGGTGGCCAGTTTTCAGATAAAAGTTATCCCAGCAGCGGATTCACCGCAAGATAATTTTTATAGGTGGTGGGAGAAGTGCCCCCACCCGCCTCTTTCTGGCTGGTCTCGAGCTTACTGGAGCAGTCAGTAAGCCCGGAACCGATCCAGTGCAGCCTATGGCTAGGCAGAAAGTCGAGTGAGGGCAAGATAGCCCCCACTCGGCTCTATGCCCGTGGGAGACCGCAGTGACCTCTGATGTCACTTCCAGTTTTCAGGCTTAAAGACATGATTTTTGAGACCCCAGATCTCTCAATAAAGAGGACCTCTCATGTTTATTTCTATTACAAGGAATGTTTATATTCCTTGTAATAAGAACAAAAGTGATAAAAAATTTACATACAATAAAGGGACAGTGTAAAAATAAAGAATAAAAAGTAAAATAAATAAGATTTTTTTTTTAAAGAGCCCCATCCCTCTGTGCTCGTGCGCAGAAGCAAACACATACGTAAGTTGTGCCCGCGTATTTAAACAGTGTTCAAACCACACATGTGAGGTATCACCATGATCATTAGATTGAGAGAAATAATTCTAATGCGGGACTTCCTCTGTAACTCTAAACTGGTAATCTGTAAAAAAAATAATAATAATTAAAGTGTCGCCTATGGAGGTTTTTAAGAACCGTAGTTTCTCGCCATTCCATGAGCATGCACAATTTTAAAGCATGACATGTTAGGTATCTATTTACTCAGGGTAAGATCATCTTTCACATTATATAAAAACATTAGGTTAACTTTCCTGTTTTTTTTTTTTTTTTAATTCATAAAAGTGTATTTTTTCCAAAAAAATTGCATTTGAAAGACTGCTGCTCAAATACAGATTGACATAAAATATTGCAACAACTGCCATTTTATTCTCTATGGTCTCTGCTAAAAAAATATATATAATGTTTGGAGGTTCTAAGTAATTTTCTAATAAAAAAATACAGATTTTTAATTGTAATCAACAAGTGTCTGAAAAAGGCCTGGTCTTTGAGTGGTTAAAACATCTAAACAATAGCAAAACCTAAAATGGGCATGTTTTATATGTATATATATTTTGAAGCTGATGTATTAGACTGGGTTCACACATGTGCAGTGTTAATTGAAGCTCAGTTTTCACAGCTAATTGTTTCAAGTCAGTTTTTGATCAGTATCAGGACAGGTTTACAGTGCCTTGAAAAAGTATTAATACCCCTTGAAATTTTCCACATTTTGTCATGTTACAACCAAAAATGTAAATGTATTTTTTTGGGATTTTATGAGTTGGACCAACATGAACTGTGAAGTGGAAGGAAAATGATAAATGGTTTTTAACATTTTTTACAAATAAATACCTGAAAAGTGTGGCGTGCATTTGTATTCAGCCCCTTTACTCTGATACCCCTAACTAAAATCTAATGGAACCAATTTCCTTCAGAGGTCACCTAATTAGTAAATAGAGTCCACCTTAAACTCAGTATAAATACAGCTGTCCTGTGAAGCTCTCAGAGGTTTGTTAGAGAACTGTAGTGAACAAACAGCATCATGAAGGCCTAGGAACACACCAGACAGATCAGCGATAAAGTTGTGGAAAAGTTTAAAGAAGGGTTAGGTTGTAAAAAAATATACCAAGCTTTGAACATCTCACGGAGCACTGGTCAATCCATCATCTGAAAATGTTAAGAGTATGGCACAGCTGCAAACCTACCAAGACAAGGCTGTCCACCTAAACTGAAAGGTCGGGCAAGGAGAACATTATACAGAGAAGCAGCCAAGAGGCCCATGATTGACTTGCTTACTTTTTTGAGTGAACACTTTCAACCTCGAAGCAATATCTTTGTCTCCAGCCTAAATAAAGAACAGGGTGGTCTTTGTCTAATAGTGGTCCTGAATTGTTACTATTTGGAAGTAACAAAAAGTTAACTGGGGGGCTGGTGACCAGCTATGATTTTTGTATGTCATGTGGTTATCTGGAGGACAGTAAAGTTGTTCGTAAATGTCACTGTTGTTTGATTGTTGCAGAATACAAGCATTCTTCAGAAAAAAACATACTTTGAATACTGTGCACCAACTCTAATTGTTCCTGTAAACAAAATCTGTGTTCTAGCTCATTATTTGAGGTCACATCTGTACTTAAACTTTGTAGACTACAAAATGTGTGGTCTGTTCTGTCTGGAGTACATAAGTCTTTTTAGATAGAGAAGGCAGATAAAAATTATGACAATTATCTGTAATTTTCTTTGGAAATTTAAATACTTAAATAGATGTAGATATCTACCAACTGACACCTCTGCATCACATTTTGTGATTAAACTAAATGTCTTTTTTTGTTTGTTTTTTTAAGAAAGGGGAAAGAAATGAGTGTAGAATGTAAGTAAAAGACCTGTTATTGCAAATGCCCATGACCTGAGCCTTTAACTTAGTGATAGTTTCATCATTTCAAATTCTATGTCAAAAAAGCTGCACTTTTATTTATCTATTGGAAGTTACTGTAAATGTGAATGGTCAGTAGACTGATGCACAGCTTGTAAGTGGTGACATGGACTTATTTTGTGTCATTGTCAAGATTTTACTTTTCAACAACCATAGTTTGGCATGGGCAAATATGGACTGAAAGCACACATACCCCTAAATTATCACCCTCATGCTTAACTTAACGCTATACATCCCCTAACCTTAAAGTGGAAGTCCAGTCAAATCCTAACTATACTTAATCCTGTCCCATTCTCATTCTAGGCCTATTCTAACCTCCTTGTAAAGGAAAATTGTCTATAGTTACCTATGCTAAGGACATTCTGGTCTGATAAGATGATCGGCTCTCAGCGCCAGCTTCAGTGTAAAGGAGGGACAGCTGACAATGAATGCCCCCTAGTAAGCCTATGGGTGACATCATCGCCCAGGCTCTGCCCCCTTTGTCAGTGATCTCTCCTTTTCACTGTAGCCAGCCGCTGGAGAGATCATGTGACCAGACCGAAGCACCTTCCGCATAGGTAAGTATAAATATCTTTCCTTATAGGATAGTTGGAATAGGCTTAGAATGGGGGTGGGATCAGGTTTACGTATAGTTAGGATTTGACTGGACTTCTACTTTAAAGTGCAACTCTGGACTCATCCCTCAAGCCCTCAGGCTTCTCAGTGCTCCTTCCTCTTCCTCCTTTCCCCAGAGGCATCCTGACTGTGTGTTTTCCCTTTCTAATACTTGCATAATGCTTACTAGCATCTACAAACTACGGGATATATATTTGAAAATTGATCGATCCTGATATACTGATCTCATTTCTTGAGGCCCCAAAATGCAGGACAGTACAAATTTCCTCCAAATGACCCTTTTTGGAAAGTAGACAGTCTGAAGCATGGCAAGTTTTTTGAAGTTGTCATTTTTTTGTCACTGCCTTTTTGAAAATGAAGAAACTGATTTTTTTTTTCACGATTACCCACACCAGTGCAGTACAGCGTCATCATATGACTGATATGGTGGTGCTTAGGGACACTGACTGGTAACAGTATGTTAAAAAAATTATAATAATTTGTATTTGATTTTTTAAAATATTTTTTGTTAATTTCTTAACATTTTTTAAAATGTTTTTACAATTTTTTTTTACATACTTTCATCTGAGTAGTTCAGTGTCACCATAGTAACACTGCACAACTCGGGGGGTGATCAGGGATTTTTTATTTATTTTTTTACACATTGTTGTTATAGTGAAAATTATTGTAACAACAAAGTTTTCAACTAGTGATCTGTGATAAGCTACAGCTAATCACATAGTACAGGTACCATGTGATAGTTCTGGGCCAGTCACCGCATAGTCAGCGCAGCTTTTAGGAATGAATTCATAACAGCTTTGTTGACATTGTGATCACATTGTGATCACATGATCACCGGGTCCCAAGTACCACGACCGGCAATCCGCTATGTCCACTGGATATAGTGGTTGCGGTGGGGGGTGCCCCCCTTAGCCCGAGAAGGCAAAACGTGATTTTGCCTGCATGTGCCAACCTGCCTCAGTATATGTACTGTGACTGTGTAAGGAAAGGTCTTCTGTGCACAGGCTAAAACATGTTCCCTTTTGTGCTCACAAGAATTAGGCACTGGCTGATGCATATGCGCATACACGCACACACAAGCCGTCGCTCATTCTTACCGCTTGTGTGCACCTGTGACAGATGCTGATGCCATATTTTTTTTAGACACCCTAGAGAATAAAATGGTGGTCGTTGCAATACTTTATGTCACACCGTATTTGAGCAGCGGTCTCGCTTTTTTGGGAAAAAATACACTTTTTTAAAATGAAAAAATAAGAAAAACTAAAAGATAATGTTACGCCAATTAAATTGATACCCAACATGTCATGCTTCAAAATTGCGCCCGCTCATGGAATGACGACAAACTTTTACCCTTAAAAATCTGCATAGGCAAAGTTTAAAAATTTCTACAGGTTACCAGTTTTGAGTGACGGAAGAGGTATATTGCTAAAATTATTGCACTCACTTTAACGATCATGGTGATACCTCACATGCATGGTTTGAACAGTGTTTTAATATGCGGGAGCGACTTACGTATGAGTTCGCTTTTGCACGTGAGCTTGGCGGGACGGGGAAAGTAAACATCCCTTGTAATAGAAAAAAAGCATGACAGGACCTCTTAAATGTTAGATCTGGGGTCAAAAAGACCTCAGATCTAATATTTACACTGAAATGCAATAATAAAAAAATACATTTTTTTTTTACAAAATATAAATAAATTGCCCTTTAGGACCGTTGGTGTGGAAGTGACATTTGACGTTGCTTCCGCCATCCAATGGTGTGGAGCCGTGTGGGGGCCATCTTTCCCTCACTCGGCATCCAACCTGTGAGGGAAGAGGGCCCGATCTTCTCCGCTGCTACCGACGGCTCTGGTAAGCGACAGGGATGACCGTAGCATGACAGAAGGGGATGGCCCTCTCCCGCCACTGATAAAAGTGATCTCACGGTGAATCCCCTGCTAAGACCACTTTTATCTGAAAGAGGACCATCTGCTCTTGAAGAGGATACCGGGGTTATGGCAGCTAGCTGCTGCCATAACATCGGTATTCCTCTTCAAACAGCCAATGTACAACTGCGGCGGGCGGTCCTTAAGTAGTTAAACTCAGCCAGTGCTCAGGATCAGTGCTGCTTTGTCTTGAGTCTCCTGTGTAACCTGTGACCTGAGAATCTGTATCCTGCTTCCAGTTGCTGACTCAGCTTGTCTTGACCATTCTCTGAACTCCACCTGCATCAACCTTAGCTTGTCTCCTGACATCCGCTTCTGTTTGCTCCATTGGTTCCTGCTTTACTGATCGGTTTTGGACCCGCCATGTTTCTTGACCATGCTCCTGTCTGTGCCCTGTACCTGATCCATCCTGTCTGTGTATGGCCCAGCCTGCCTAACTCTATTACTCTGCCTACTGTAGCCAGTATCAGCTGCCTGCCTGCTTGCCTGCTTGATGGAACGATCTGACGACTTCACCTGCCCAGTGTGTATATCTGCCATGCTGCTAGCAAGACATACAGGCACTCGTGCCACTCTGTATTCCTGAGTCTTCTGTCTACACTATCAGGGGCGACCGAGTCAAAGGTGTAAGAGAGGCCTTCTTCATCATATCAGGCTCTGCTACTAGGTATGTGGTAGGCTGGCCGGCAAGTGGTTAAAATGTGTTTTAGGTCTGAAAATAGTAAAGAAAATATAAACATATACACTATACTTTTCCTCAGCAGTAAACTTCCTTTTAACATCTGAATTAATTTAATTTAACCCCCAACAAAACATTTAAAAATTAACAAAACCTTATCTTTAACCTGCCACTTAATCTAACTTAACTATTATCTTGTATTTTACAACATTTACCTTTTAACCCAATCCTATAAACAGTAAAGGCATACTGGCATACTGATGCCAAAATTATTGTGCCCGATCTGCAACACTGACACACGTCTTAGGCCTATCAGATTTTCTGCTGATTTTTTCCTTCAGATTTACCAAAACCACATAATATGAGGTCAAACGTTAGGTGTTTCAATTTGTATGCAATCAGGCAGGCCCTTGCACTACATGGTTTTGGTAAATCTGAAGACAAAAATCAACAGAAAATCTGATAGTGTGTATGGTATGGTGTATAAACAGTAAAGGCATACTGGCATACTGATGCCAAAAAGTTATTGTGCCCGATCTGCAACACTGACACACGTCTTAGGCCTATCAGATTTTCTGCTGATTTTTTCCTTCAGATTTACCAAAACCACATAATATGAGGTCAAACGTTAGGTGTTTCAATTTGTATGCAATCAGGCAGGCCCTTGCACTACATGGTTTTGGTAAATCTGAAGACAAAAATCAACAGAAAATCTGATAGTGTGTATGGGGCTTTAGGCTCTATTGTCTACAACTACTAATTTTTTTCTCCTTTCGTCATCAAAACTTGAACTAGAAGGGACCAGGGTGACTACTTTGTTGCTATGTTCAAAGCAAACAGTGCTTCTTTCAGATACCTTGATAAATGAGAGGCAGAAAAATGAGCTGTAAATGGGGTGAGAAAGTGATGAATCTGCATGTGACACAGATGTCAGGTCATGTCATGTGTTGTGTAAAGTGTAGAAATCCTGTCCTTTTTCAGTATGGTTTGATGGAAAGGCAGCTGTATTTTATAGACATTAAATAGTTAAGGTAAACATAGACATAGATTTACAGGGATATTCTGAGGGTAATGCTTTTTGACTCTATCCTTATATTCCATCACTCTAACACATCCATTATTTAATACTCTCTTTTAATTTGTCTGAGGGAAGGCAAATTTGAGATTCAATGCATAAAAATGTTTTACAAAAATGCTTTAACTGTAAGAATTAATTAAAAAGACACCTAGAAATGCGCCTCTAGGGATTCGGCTATATTAAAGTTGTAAAAATATATTTGGCCTAAAATGGATTGTGAACAGGTGTTCTGTAAATGGTGGAAAAACACTGAATCATGGGTTGCGCTGAGCACTTAAGTGCCTCAGAAATTTTGTGTGCAGCTTTGTACATAGTCTCAGCTTGGGTTTACTTTAGATTTATCACACAGTGATAGAAATACATTATTACCTATTAAATAACCCGTTAACCTAAGAATACCCATAGGTGTCCTTCAGTTAAAACAAGTTCTATTTCTGTACCTGCAATATGAAAAGTGTGCTAAAGCTAACATTTCTTGTTGGTCAAATCAACCAGTTGGCTTCCTTGGTTTAGTTCCAAAGCTGAATTGTAAAAACAAGGGTTGGAAGTTGATTAGTTGGATACACATGACACCAGTAGGTGCCCATTTTTATATTTCTTTTATAAGAAATGTCCTTTCCTTTTCCCTCCAATATTCCCTTTGGAAATGCAAGTTTCCTGGTTGTTGCTGTGGAACAAATATGCAGATCAGGAGTTCCTTGGATTTTTCTAGATCACAGTTGCTATTTGGTGGAACTGTCCCTTTTTTTTGGAACCAAACTGTCTTCTGTTGTACTGCTCTAAACTTTTCCTGCGACACCTGAAAGATTGTATTAGTTATTTTGAAGATGCACTATAAGGCTTCATGCACACTGGGCTTAAAAAAAAAATGCATTGCGCGTTTAGGTGTGTCCAAGCATAAAAAGGATTCCAGTGCTCAGAAAAAGGCTATTTTGATTAGTAAAACGACAATCCAGGAATTCCTATCTGTACAGGGGTTGTCCCCTCAAGGTCTTCCGCTTTCTGACTGGACTTCTGTGGTGTGCTGCTACTGTGCTGGTCTGCAATGGCGAAAGACGTTGCCCAAACTCAGGTTATCACTGGAGATGCACCCTGAACTGTGAGACCTTTCCCATCCCTGCTGTGTGCACCACATCCTTCAAGAAAACATCTTAGCAGGAAATAGCCCATGTTCTCACTTCGGAACTGTCATGGAAGACAGAAGACGGATAGGGATATGTGCATAACTTTCCAGTATACATGAAATATTGACTTTTTTTTCAGTGAAAGCACCCTGGGAACTCACCTTGGGGAAGGAGGCAGACCAAAGTGGAGCCCAATCCCACAACCCAAAACCCTACCCTTTGTCATTGGAGCTTGTCTGCCTAAGAAGGGCAATGGAGTCTAGAGAGTAAGTACAGTTATTCATTTTTTGGGGGAGGGATGGGGCCTGTGTGAAAGGGAGCACTTTAATAACGTTTTTATTACTAATATTAGGTAAATGGTTGGTCAGATGTAATGGACCCTGTTCAACCCACCACCAGCCACTTAGGATCCAAACATTCAGAAAGTCTAAATATGTCACTTCATCAGCTATCTATCTATCTATCTATCTATCTATCTATCTATCTCCATAACCTATCCATCTTCTATACATTAGTATTATTTTTATAATTATACAGAATTTATATAGCGCCAACAGTTTACGCAGCACTTTACAATATAAAAGGAAGACAATACAGTTGCAATATAATACAAGAGGATTAAGAGGGCCCTGTTCACAAGAGCTTACAATCATTGTTTGTAATACATTCCCTGTCTCTCTAGGGTGCTGCAGCAAAGAAGTACTATGCGCAGAGCGTGAGCATGCATGTGGATGTGGATGGTGGTAGAGGGGAACAGAGATGACTCCTCCGCCCCAAACAAAAGAATGAATCCTTCAACTGCATGGGGCAGTGTGGAAAGAATGAAGTGCCAGGGATCCATGCAATGATCCCCGGTATAACCGGGCCACATTCTGCCACGGCTTGAATACCTCAGTGAGGATGCATTTCTAGAGGCTTCCAGGTCATCAAAAAGAAGTGGCATGCGAGCACCACTATTTCCACCTGCTCCTGTGGCTACCTATAAATCTGCAGCTACTCCAGGTTCACCCCTATACCTAGAGGGGTCATGTCCCCATGCTTCCTTCAGGCTTCCTACCCCCAATCCACAACTCCTGTGCATTTCCTCCTTCATGTTTACCAGAGCTATGCCTTTGCCATTACCTTTATTGATCCCTCTGAGTCCCCCACTCTATTATTCCCAATGACATGCTTTCTCTACCTTCCCTGTGTACCAAAACATGTTGTTTATTTTTTCTTCAAACAATGTTGTCTGTCATCCATCAAGGTGCATTCTACTACAGTATATTTCACTTGGCCAAGTGTTGCAGTCACTGCTTCTTTTAATGCATTTTTGCGTTATTAAATTGACTACATTTTGCAACTAAAGTTGGAGTTCCAGGCGCAAAAAAGTTTTTTTTTAAAAAGTCAACAGCTACAAGTACTGTAGCTGTTGTCTTTTAATAGGGAAACTTACCTGTCCAGAGAACCGGCAATGTTGACCCGCCGAGGCCGATTTGTCCACCAGCTCAGGTGCAGGCGCCGTCATTACAACTAAGGGAACCTGGCAGTTGAGCCTTCAGGCTTCACAGCCACTTCCCTACTGTGCATGCACGAGTCATGCAGCGCTTTGTGAATGGCCACCTCGTCTTCTGGGACACACACAGGTCCCAGAAGGCAGCAGGGGAGAAGGAGGAGGGCTCGCCGCAGAAGAGGACATGACGTACTTTGCCGCGGACGGGCTAGGATGGAAATACACTTTGTACTTCTAAAGCCCCATACACACTATCAGATTTTCTGCTGATTTCTTCCATCAGATTTACCAAAACCATATAATATGAGGTCAAACCTTAGGAGTTTCAATGTGTATGCAATCAGACAGGCCCTTTCACTACATGGTTTTGGTAAATCTGAAGAACAAAATCAGCAGAAAATCTAATAGTGTGTATGGGGCTTAAGAAAGTAGGAAAAAAAAATATATATATATATATATATATATATATATATATAAGAAGGCCAGTATGGTGGCCTAAATTTATGGGAAGAGCCCGGGGGGTATTTAACCAGCCCGTTCGCCTGTGGTCTTTGTCGGTTTCCTGTGTGCAATATCTGTTACATCAGAGATCTAGGACCGACTATTCGAGACTAAGCGTTTGTGAGTTCCCATCTTAGTGAGTTTGTGTTTCGAGTTCTGTGTTCGTAAGTTCTGTGTCCGTGAGTTTCTTCGTTCGTGAGTTGTCGTCTTTCGAGATTCGTAGCACTCGTTACCGAGTCGCAGTTATTGTACAACGTATTTGGTTCGGCTGTTGCAGGTAGGGCTTCGGCTCCCATTTTTTCATTTCATGCACTGTAATTGCCATGTCACTAAACTGTGATATCCAAAACTCATGAATTACTCACAAACATTTCATAACCGTAACGTATACCTCTCACCCGCACGTGTTTGCAACCAAACACCGTTTGTTACCATGCTTCACAAGACGACTCATAATCACTCGCTTGTGACACACCGGTCGATGCCACATCAGGCATTCATTTTCGCAAACATTTCAATCATTTCAAATCTTTCCGAATCGTTCCTAATCATTCCTAACCATTTCAAATCATTTCTAACCATTTCAAATAATTTCTAACCATTTAGAATAATTTCTAAACCATTTTGAATCATTTCTCATCATTTCAAAGCATTTTGAATCATTTGTAATCATTTCAAAGCATTTTGAATCATTTCATTAATTTCTGTCGCATACCGCGCTCCGATTCGAATCCAGTCGCATCTTCGATGCACAGATTCGTTCCGGTGTGCCCCAGTGGATCTGTGTATTTCAGTACATGCTCCAGAGACGGATTCATTTGTCACTCGTGGATTCGGTCATTGATTCTTGTCTTTGTCATGGCATATAATTTCTTGTCACTTATTACGCTCCGATACGAATCTAGTCGCATCTAAAGATGCATCGATTCGCTCAGGTGTGCCCAGATGTTTTCAGCCTCTTTTCAGTACATGCTCCAGAGACTGATTCATTTGTTAGTTGTGGGTTTGGTTACTGATTCTTGTCTCTGTCATTGCATTTCATTTCTTGTTACGTATTACGCTCCGATACGAATCCAGTCGCTCCTAAAGATGCACCGATTCGCTCTCGTGTGCCCAGATGTTTTCGGCCTCATTTCAGTACATGCTCCAGAGATGGATTCACTTGTCAGTTGTGGGTTCGGTCACTGATTCTTGTCCCTGTCATAGCATATCATTTCTTGTCCTGTATCACGCTCCGATACAAATCTAGTCGCATCTAAGATGCACCAATTCGCTCTGGTGTGCCCAGATGTTCTATGCCTCATTTCAGTACATGCTCCAGAGACGGAGTCACTTGTCAGTTGTGGGTTCGGTCATTGATTCTTGTTTCTGTCATGGCATATCATTTCTTTGTCATGTATCACGCTCCGACATGAATCTGGTCACATCTACGCACAAATTCGTCTCGGCGTGCCCCAGGTTATTTGGCTTCATTTCAGTACATGCTCCAGAGTCTGGTTCGTTGTCAGTCGCAGTTTGTGGCTCATCGATTCGTCCCTCTGTCATGGCGATCTTTTCATTCATTTCAGCATTTCACTAATTTCACTGTCTCGTACCGCGTCCCGATTCGAATCCAGTAGCATCCGTGATGCACCGATTCGTCCCGGCATGCCCCAGTTGTCTTGGCCTCATTTCATTCTGTGGTCCACAGTCTAACTCATTATTTGTCGCAGTCGCAACGTACAAGTTCTTGACTATATTACAGCAAAACATTTCACTCATTTAATTTCACACATTTATCGCTTTATCGAGTCGAAACCACTCAAACCAACAACGCATTGATCCACACCCATCATTTCAGCCTTAGGGGTATAATTCAACCGATTCATATCGGATTAATTTCATACACTCTACGATCGCTTCGTATCAGATTTATTTCATACAACCAATTCATAGGATTCATTTCATACTTACATCCGATTCATATCGGATTCATTTCAGACACATCCAAGTACAACTTCTTGCAATTGTTGCAAGCACGCACCCAAGCATAACTACCTGCAATCGTTGCAAACTCACATCCAAGCATAACTTCTTGAAACCGTTGCAAGCACGCATCCAAGCATAGACTTCTTGCAATAGTGTTAAGCACACATCCAAGCATAAGCTTTTGCAATTGTCGCAAGAAAAACCCCAGGGACAAACTTATTGCAATAGTTGCTGACACACAGTTCTGGCTAGCTCAGTACATTGCTTTAGGTAAGGCCTGAATACTTTCCTAATGTACATAATATAACGGGGTACTAATATTATAGGTAAGTTGATACAGGGAGAAATCCGATTGCCTCTTGAGGTATCAGGAAGGTATTTTTTCCCCTGCTGTAACAAATTGGAGCATGCTCTGCTGTTTTTTTTTTGCCTCCCTCTGGATCAGCTGTGGGTGTGGAATTGGGTGTGTTGGATTGTGCGATATTTTGTTTGTTTATTTGTTGATTTATTGTGGCTGGACTGGGTGGACTTTTGTCTTTTTTTTTTTTAGCTAACTATGCATCCTAGCATAACTTCTTGCGATCGTTGCAAGCACGCATCCTGGCATAACTTCTTCAGTTTTTGCAAGCACATGCAATAATACGAACTTCTCTCAGCCACTACGAACACATCTCCAGTGACATTAACTCCCTTGCAATCGTTGCAAGCACACATTTAAGCACAACACTTGCAATCGTGGCAAGGCACGCAACTTAGCATAACTTGCAATCGTTGCAAGCACATTCTCGGTGGCACTCAAACAGCCACACATCATTTTCAGCGGTACTCAATTGGTCACTTGTCTCCAGTGGCATTTTCATACGAGCCACTCGCTGTTTCCTGTCTGTCATTTCTCCCTTAGGACAATTGAGTTCAGCTTCCTTCCTACACCAGATATCGAGTTGCCACACGCAGCTGGCTTCTTCTCGTTACACTATCAGGCTATACCTAGACATTGTCCAGCATTTCTATCCTTACAGGACCCCGGTGAGCCGTCTCTGTTTATGGCCCATACAGTAAGATCCCCTCTACCTGGCATCCAGAAGCATCAGCCCATAGCCAATGGCAAATGCTTGCCCATCACAACTGCCATCTTTAGGGACATATCCTCACATGTTCCCCAGTCTAGTCATCCAAGTAACCATCTACCTGGCCCTTTACGTTTTTTTATGGCCTAGCAAATACATCTTTAATGGTACTGGCAGCCAGGTATTATACAGACACCACCTGACTCTTTCATAAAAAAAATAAAAAACAAAAAAAAAACTATGTCCTTCAGATTACGGTCTCCAAAACTCAACAATCCGGATCCGAGCTCTACATTAACCTCTTTTGTATTAATAACTCCATGCAGACCAGCCTCCCCCTTGACAAGCTGACCACATCAGGTCAGTTCTGCAACACTTCACCCATACACAGGGGTGTACCAAGAAGCAGCTTCAGTCTGTTTTGAGAATGCTCAATTCTGCAATACGAGTCATTCCCCAGGGTTGATCTTTATGTCACGCTTCCTGGTCTTCCTCTCCCAGACACAGGACCCCTGTCAGATCCTTAATTTGGACACTGCAAAACTATCAATGGCAGAAAGTTCCGTACTACGTATATCAATGTTCATACCCTCTATGTCGCCCCTATCACCCCAGGTAGTGACAGATGCCGCAGCCACCACAGGCTTCGCTGCAGTTTTTGGCCACCATTGGTTTACAGGACCATGGCCTCCAGAAATACTCCTAAACCCCGGGTTTACCTGGATTTCCTCCCTCTTTTAGCTATACCCCGTCATGGCAGCTGTATCCCATAGTAACAGCCACACAACTCTGGGGTCATTGCTGGACAGGGCAAACTATGGCCTTCACCCACAACCAAGCCACAACAGAGATTATTATAAAGGCACGTCTAAATCCCACGCAGTCGTTTCCTTCCTGCGTAAGCTGGTACAACTGTCATTACATATTCAGTTCAAAGTTTACTGTACATTTGTTCCCGGGCAAGTGCAACCTTGCAGCAGATGCGCTGTCACGTTTAACTACACCTCCTTTTGAACAGGTGCCCGGAGCCGATCCAGTATCAGCCACTATCCTTGCTCAGTCTCAGCTAACCCTTGATTAGCACAACATCTGCAAACAGCGACCCAGCTCATCAACGTCTCCCTCTTTCGCAACAACCTCAAAGCCTACCAGACGGCCTGGAGAACCTTCAAAGAATTCCTGACACACCGCTCCTAGGAAACTTCAAAAATCAAGCAGATACTGGTCTTTATCTCATACTGTGTCACGTACCTGGTTGGAGAGCCCAAACGTGCAGGGAGCAGCGCCTCGTAAGCCTCCGGCTCGAGAGCCCCTGGAGGTGGAGACAGGGATTCAGGAGTCCGGAGGACACAAGTGCCAGGCCGGATAGCAGATGGCAGGCACAGCCGGAACAGGTAGCTGACAGGAACGGTAGGTGCAACTAGTGCTGGAAGCCGGACAGGAACTGCAGGAACAGCTGGCACAGGTAGTCAAGCAGGAACCACAAGGGTAGTAGGTGCTGGCACTCGGGAGGACAGGCTGGCGTGGTCAGAGGCGAGCCGGGTCGGTAACTATCGGACAGCAGAGGTACAGAGCAGAAGGCAGAAGCGTGGTCAATCAGGCAAAGGGTCGGAGGCAGGCAGCAAACAGACAAGGTCAAGGAACAGGCCGGGTACAGTATCAGGAACACACAGGAACTGGTAGCAGAAGTCACAGGAACACTGTAGACAGGACAGCACCGCGGAGCAGAAGCTGATCCCTTAAATAGCCTGTTGGGCGCCAGGAACGGTCGCACGGTACGTTTGCGTACCCCCGCGGGTGACCGTGCTCCCCCGTTCGTGACCCCGCGTACCCGCGTACGCCCGATCGGATTATCGCGCACCCACGTGCGCTCGCTCGTATCAACGCGCACCCGCGTGCGCCTGTTAGGGACTACATGCACTCGCGTGCGTTCGTGTGCGCCAACCCGCGTCCGAGGGCGCCGACGATCCTCTTGTACAGGAAACCTGCGGGTAAGTCTCCTATGTACGATCGGGATGGTGGAACGATCGTGACATACTGTCATACCCAGCTGGCCCTATCCCACAACACTATTCGGCTATACGTAGCCGGCATCCAACATTTCTTGTCCTTACGGAACCCTGCAAACCTTCCTTATTCACATGCCACGCAATTCGAGCCATGCTACATGACGTCCAGAAACTCCAACTGGTGGTCAGCGCCAAACGCTTACCCAAACGGGTGACATCCTTATTTGGTCTCCCCCCCAGTATGGTCCTACAAGCAGCCAGGTATTTGGCCTACTACGGGTTCCTGCGACCTGGAAAGTTCACGTGCAGCAATCCCGCAGGCCAAGTGCTACGTAGACACCACTTAGTCCTCTACAAAGATCACTTCGTCCTTCACCTAGCGGTTTCTAAAAAAAACAGCAAGTATGCTCCGGGATAGACATCCACCTTTACAGAACTGATAATTGCGGGTGTCCAGTTGCCACACTCAACCAACTGTCAACACTACTGCCCGACTAGTCAGACTCCAGTCCCCTTCTTCCTTTCCCGTCCCGTTTCCCATCAAACCTGTGATCTTGGGATTCTTTTTCTCACCCTAGATATGGCACAACAGCCTTGTGGTCTAGTGGAAAATCCCCCTGTAACTCTGTCTCACAAATGCATGTGTTCCAGCAGCTTTATCTCTACAGCAGGATATGGAACCCAGACAGAATATTTTCAATTTCCGCTGGCTACTATAGTTTCTGAGTCCATCACAGGGGCAGCAGATAAAGGAGAAAAAAGAGAGAGAGGGGCGCCTCTGGGTGCAGATTTTTCAAAAGGTTTTATTTTCAGTGTAAAAACATAAAATTTTGCACTCACATTTAGTAGGCAAAAAGTAAGCATTAAACACAGAGGGTCATCTGGTGTATCTGATTATGGGACGTCAGCCAGTGATCCGGTCCACATCTGTCATCTCGTTGTTCCTGTTCCTCTCACATGAGGTCCATTACAGGTGTTTTTTATGAAGCAGCTGGCTTATGGTGGACACGAGATGTGCGGTCTTCAGAACGAGGCTTGGGAGGCAGAGATGACCAGGGCGCGGGGCTGTGACGTCAGAGGGTATGCGACGCGTTTCTTGAGCGTGCGGGTCGAGATTGTCGGACGACCGCGCTCTTTCATCAGGCAGAATCAGAATAAAGTGAAGGGGACTAGGGATTTAAATATGGGCAGGCTAAGGACAGTAGGCGTGGCTGGAGGTGGACTAGGAACAGGTGAAGGGGCGTGGCTACGGCTGAGTATGGGGAAGGAAACGATGAGTAATGAGGGGGGGAGGGAGATGGGAGAGAGGGAGAGCAGCAGCGGCTTGGTATAAGGAGGAAGAAAAAGTCTATGGGGAAATCTTATGTATAAATCGGTAAAAATGTCTATGGAATAAAATTCAATGGGAAAAAAGTCAAAAATAAGTGGGAAAATGAGTAAAAAGAAGGGGATGGAAAAATGATAAAAGATATATATATAAAAAAAGGATAAAAAAGCTTAAAGGGAGGGGAGTAAAAAAGAAAAAGTAAAAGGAGGCAAGGAGCATAACATGAAGTGTGTGGATATAATTGTATTGGGGTTTGGACATGCAGGACATATGTGTGTAAGGGGATAGAATTGTGTATGTGTAAATACACATATATAAATACATAAATACACATATAGATACGTACGCTTACCCATGTTTAAATGAAAAAAACGGGATGTATAAAATGAAAATGAGAATAAAAACAGAAGTAAAATCAAAAACGTACACCCGCACACATATGCCTACATGGACACATGTGTGTATGTGTGTACGCACATACGTGAGTGTGGGGCGCGGGGAGGGGAAAAAGGAGTACGAGGGAGTAGATTACGAGGGGGGGGAGGGGGGGGAAAGGAAAGAAAAGGGGGGGAGGCCTGGGGGGGAAAGGATGGGCCTGGGGGGGGGGGTGGGGGAGGGGACTGAAGGGTGGGCAGGGGGGGAGGGATAAGAGGTATTACACTAATACAAAATGATAAGAATTATTTTCTACATATGCATGGGTACATATACAAGCCAATGTCAATACATGATTCTTTGCAAGGAGAAAAGAGAATATAACCGCTTGAGAAATACAGTAATGGTAAAAACGTATGCATAATAATATATTTGCCATAAATATCGGTAGCTAAAACGAGCGGATAGATTGAGAGGATATCTATATAGGTGAGGGGATGTTTTTTGTAAAGTCATGTTGTGTGATAAGGACGGCACCATAGACGAGGGGTGTCTGGTATGGGGCAGTTCGAGCTCTGCGACAGATGATAACAGGTGGGTTATAAGGTAGTGGTACATCAGAGGATGGTGGCAATTTTGATACACTCGTTGATTCCCCCTGGGGAGAGTGCGTCGAGGGTATAGATCCAGAAGGTTTCGCGAGAGCATAATTTTTTAAACCTTTCCGCTGGAGGGAGATGGTTGGGGATCTGCTCGATAACCCAGACCTTGAGGCCTGATGTGGACCCCTTATGAGAGAGGGCGAAGTGTCTAGGCACGCTATGGGGGTCTGTGCCTCCTTCTATTAGTCTACGATGCTCACCGAAACGTTGTCTGAGTGTCCTAATGGTTCTCCCTACATATATGAGACCACAGGGACAACTCAGACCATATATTACGAAATCGGATGAGCAGTTATAAAATTCTTTTAGTTCATAGGTTTTGCCCTTGGTGGTGAATTCTTTTTGTCCGTGATGGACAAATTTACATGTTTTACAAAGTGCTTTGTGGCATTGATACATCCCAGTTAGGGGTATAAGTTGAAGGGTTTTGGGAAAAATGGATTGGGTTTTTAATTTACTGGGTGCGATTTTGTTTCTCAAGTTTGGGGCCCTACGGTAAGTGACAGATGGTCGGGCTGGGAGTTCAGTTTTCAGGTGGGGGTCCTGCTGTAGGATACTCCAGTGTTTTTTTTAAAATTCTTTCCATAGTTTTGTGTTCATTATGAAAGGTGGTGATGAATCTACTAGAGAAATTTTGTGGGGAGCGGTCTGTTTTTGTCGCATTTTTTTCTGAGAGGCACTGTTTGAAAGCGTTTTCTATAAGAGGTGCAGGATAGTTTTTTTCTTTAAATTTAGTTTTCAGGGTGTTACTGGATTCGATATAGTCAATTTGTTTGGTGCAGTTTTGCCTTAGGCACCAAAATTGTCCCTTTGGGATATTTTTGATCCATTTTGGGTAGTGACAGCTATTAAAGTGAAGGTAGGAGTTGCCCGCGGTTGGTTTAGTATAATTTTTTGAGATAATAGCATGACCTTCGTGTCCCAGTTCTAGGTCTAAAAATGCTATGGTCTCGGAGTTGGTATTAGACGTAAAGGATAGGCCATAGGGGTTATTGTTGCAATGTTGAACAAATGGGGGGGATTGAGTCAGCTGCTCCATCCCAGATGAGAATAATGTCATCTATGCATCTACCGAAAAAGATTATGTTTTCTGAAAAAGGATTATTTTTGTAGATGTAGTGGGACTCCCAGAAGCCCATCGCAAGGTTCGCATATGAGGGCGCAAAATTAGCGCCCATAGCTGTACCTTGGATCTGTTGGTAGAAGTCACCGTTGAAGGTAAAACAAAAATTAACGGCCTTTAGCACAAAGTCAGCTTGCCTCATATTCATTAGGGGCTCATTGATTAAGGAGTCTTCAATGGCTTTTAGGCCAAAGTCATGTGGGATAGAGGTATACAGTGAGCTGACATCCAGGGAAAGCCAGGTATATGACGTTTCCCATCTGTAAGGGGCCAGAAGTTCTGGGAGGTGACGACCATCGCGAATATAGGATTGCAGTTGTGTCACCAAGGGCTGTAGGAATTGATCAATGTATAAACTGAAGCCTGTGGTGACGCTATCCATAGCAGCCACAATTGGTCGGCCGGGAGGGTGGTGGAGATTTTTATGTACTTTGGGTAGATGGTAGAAGTAGGGGATTTGGTAGAAATTTTTTTGTAAGAAGGCGGCTTCTGTTTTTGTGAGGATCCCTTCTTGGAGGGCAGATTTGGTTAAAGCCTCGGCTTCTTTTGCAAATGTATTGGTTGGGTCATAAGTCAGTTTTTTGTAAGTAGAATCATCTGCAAGGAGGCGGAGGGACTCCGCCACATAGTTGGATCTGTCTAGGAGGACTATTCCGCCCCCTTTGTCAGCAGGCTTGATTACTATGTCTTTTTTATGTATTAACTTGTCTAGAGCTAAGATTTCGGAGCGGGTTAGATTGTTTTTATATTTTTGATTTTTTGGGGATTTTGAAGTGGTGGTACATAATTTGATCATGTCCGCATAGACCACTCGATAGAAACTTTCAATGTATGGGCCTTTTGAATGAGTGTTTTTTTTTCATTTAAACATGGGTAAGCGTACGTATCTATATGTGTATTTATGTATTTATATATGTGTATTTACACATACACAATTTTATCCCCTTACACACATATGTCCTGCATGTCCAAACCCCAATACAATTATATCCACACACTTCATGTTATGCTCCTTGCCTCCTTTTACTTTTTCTTTTTTACTCCCCTCCCTTTAAGCTTTTTTAAGCTTTTTTATCCTTTTTTTATATATATCTTTTATCATTTTTCCATCCCCTTCTTTTTACTCATTTTCCCACTTATTTTTGACTTTTTTCCCATAGAATTTTATTCCATAGACATTTTTACCGATTTATACATAAGATTTCCCCATAGACTTTTTCTTCCTCCTTATACCAAGCCGCTGCTTCTCTCCCTCTCTCCCATCTCCCTCCCCCCCTCATTACTCATCGTTTCCTTCCCCATACTCAGCCGTAGCCACGCCCTTCACCTGTTTCTAGTCCACCTCCAGCCACGCCTACTGTCCTTAGCCTGCCCATATTTAAATCCCTAGTCCCCTTCACTTTATTCTGATTCTGCCTGATGAAAGAGCGCGGTCGTCCGACAATCTCGACCCGCACGCTCAAGAAACGCGTCGCATACCCTCTGACGTCACAGCCCCGCGCCCTGGTCATCTCTGCCTCCCAAGCCTCGTTCTGAAGACCGCACATCTCGTGTCCACCATAAGCCGGCTGCTTCATAAAAAACACCTGTAATGGACCTCATGTGAGAGGAACAGGAACAACGAGATGACAGATGTGGACCGGATCACTGGCTGACGTCCCATAATCAGATACACCAGATGACCCTCTGTGTTTAATGCTTACTTTTTGCCTACTAAATGTGAGTGCAAAATTTTATGTTTTTACACTGAAAATAAAACCTTTTGAAAAATCTGCACCCAGAGGCGCCCCTCTCTCTCTTTTTTCTCCTTTATCTGCAGCAATCCAGGAGCTTGAGTTTCAGCTCTTTTAAGGTGGCAGCCCTGCATGCGGATCCATCCCCCCTCTCCATCCCTCTCCCCCCCCCCTCTCCTCAGGAACTAAAGAACATTTAATTTTCCTTTTTTGGACTTGACAAAGTAGTGCATTCCCTGCACTCACTATCATATGTAATTTTATAGACTTTTTTTAAGTGGGAACCTAATATCTTTGATTTGCGCCAAATACTTGTCTTACATCACAGGGGCAGCCCTACCTCTATTGCCCTGTACACACGGTCAGATTTTCCGACGGAAAAGGTCTGATCTGATCTTGTTGTTGGAAAATCCGATCGTATGTGGGCTCTATCGGACTTTTTCTGTCAGAAATTCCGACGGAAAAAGTTTGAGAGCTGGATCTAAAATTTTCCGACAACAAAATCCAATCGTACTTTTTCCGATCGTTTGTAGAGAATTCCGACGGACAAAGTGCCAGGCATGCTCAGATTAAATTACGAGACCAAAGCTATTGGCAACGAACGTCACCTCGTTCCGAATGATCGGATTTTCCAACAACTTTGTCTGCCCGTGTGTATGCAAGACAAGTTTGGCACAAAATCCGTCTGATGGATCTGATGGATTTTGTTGTTGGAATGGTCGACCATGTGTACAAGGCATATGAGTCCAAGATCCTCAGAAACACCTGTGTGTCTGAACAAGCTGGATGGGTGATATATCCGCTAATGGATGAGCTTGTTAGTCTACTGCTGCTCTTTCACTGTTCAGTCAACAGGCTGGGATTCAGAAGATGACACTAACTAATTATCCCAAATGTAATAGAGAAAGTAGTATTCTCCTCCTGGCTGTGCTGTCTGACAGGGCTGTGTAAAAAATGGCATTGAAAGGACATAAATACAAATCCTTTGACAGCTAAAACAGCTGTCTTATATGTATTTAATCTGTGGATTTAGCTGTTTGCCAGGAGTTCAGCTTTTAAAAGAATATGTTTCAGGTTCTCAGATCCCCTGTTTTGGGTATAGTCACAATTTTCGTTCCATAGGACAGAACTGCCCCTGAAAGACATTACTTTAAATAAAGCTCTCTTGCACATATATTCAGTATATTTTAATATAGTTGAGTTCATAATATTTTAATACTATCACAGCACCAGTAGTCTAACACAAGGCTCAGTTAGACTAGTAAGAAATACCCCTTACTGGCTAGGCTGGTTGGCCCTTTTGGTGTAGCAAAGAAAATCCTAGTGCACAGCTGTCCTATCTGTGGCTACTGCTCCCAGTACCACCTCTTTAGGCACTGCCAGCCCACCTGGCTGCAGCTGCCCCTTTCTCCTGCCCTTTCCACCACAGTCCTCCCGACTGACTCTGCATCCATCCCAGGCTGCTCTCTCCCAGTCCCCTCAGACATACCTCCCAGTACTCCTGACTGTATGTCACTCACCAGCATGTCTGGCAATCTTCCTCCCTGAAGATTTGCCCGGCAGTGTCTTCCTGCTGTTCTCTCCTTTCTCCCATGCCTCCTGGTCATGATCCCTCCGTGTGTCATGAGAAGGGTCTCTTCCACATCCGAATCCAGGCCTGAGTTCACCCCCCGCCCCACACTAGGGAGTTATTCTCAAATGCCTCTGACAGCCTAACACTCCATCTTCAGCTTCCACCCGAACTCCACTGCACCAGCTGGGCTGACTCTGAGTATTTGAGGGGACATGCCCCTGCCAACCCATCTGTTGGCGATTGATCAGGGCCTCATGAATACTCCAGGCAGCTAGTGCTCTCCTCCATTCCCATCCTTCTAGAATCTTCAGCATGTTTCTAGAAGTAGGAGGAGGCCTTAGAGATGCTGCCTGTGAGTCTTTCAGCCCTCCCTGAGTAACTCAAACCCTGACCCAGAAAAACAAACAGGCTTGGTTTCAAGCCAATATACATACACTCAAATAAAACCTGATGCTAGCACTCTAGCAACACTAGGGGGTAATAAGTTTACTCTACGCCAGAAGTACGTTTCAGGACTTTTTCTGCCCACTTTTATTTAAATAGTTTCCCATGCAGGGGGCTCTCACCACCAATTCAACAAGACATAGACCTGGCCACCTACATGGCCTAGTCCACCATTTCAAACAGTGGCACGGGCTCGACCTGCCACAATATATTATCCTCTTAGCGCCGACCATACACACATATGCAGCCTTGGCTTTAGGGGTTATAATGGGATAATGCCTGGAGCTGCAGGTACTGTTTTTTAGAGCAGATGGTCAGCTCTTTAGGGATAAGAACCGATGTGACTAAAAGCCGCTCAGCTGTTATCCTAAAGGAGCGGGAGGGAATGTTCCCCCCTCCCACTGCCTTCTTCCACCCTTCCCAGGCCTCCCGTCCCACCGGGAGACCCGAGTAACGATCCAGCACTTCCGTCGGCTAGAGTGAGACAAAAAAAAAGCTGTAAATGGCTATGTTCCAGTCTCCTATGTAAAAACACAACGTCATTTCCGGTTTGCTCGGATGCCATTGGTGCCGGTTTTAAAAATATGACAGTATTCCAAATCGCCATTTTGGGCAATCTGAATACTTTGAAGTGCAAAGGAGGGATTGTGGTCTTTTAGACCGCCAATCCCTCCATAAAGAGTACCTGTCACCACCTATTACTGTCACAAGGGATGTTTACATTCCTTGTGACAGCAATAAAAATTATCAGAATTAATAAATAAAATAAATAAGAAAATTAAAAAAAATTTTTTAAAGCGCCCCCATCCCGAGCTTGCGTAGCAAAGAAAATGCATGCGTAAGTCATGCCCATATACGTAAACAGTGTTCAAATCACACTTGTAAGGTATTGCCACGATCGTTAGAGTGAGAGAAAAATTCTAGCAAAAGCATTTCTCTGTAACTCTAACATGATAAAAATTATGAAAGCATCACCTATGGAGATTTTTAGGTACCATAATTTGTCGCCATTCCATGAGTGTGCTCAATTTCAAAGCATGACATGTTAGGCATCTATTTACTCTGCGTAACATCATCTTTCACATTATCAAAAATTGTAACTAACTTATTTTTTTGAATTCATGAAAAAAAAAAATTTCCCCAAAAAGTGTGCTTGAAAGACCGCTGCACAAATACCGTGTGACATAAAATATTGCAACAATCACCATTTTATTCTCTAGGGTCTCTGCTAATATATATATATATATATATATATATATATATATATATATATATATATATATATATATATATATATAAAATGGGGTTCTAACTAATTTTCTAGCAAAAAATACAGATTTTAACTTGTAAGCAACAAATGTCAGAAATAGGCTTAGGCATGAAAGGGAAATAATACAGTATATTAATCACACTTCTCTGAAAGCTAGCTTTCAAAAGTTTTCCATCTACAACTTAAAATATTTCACTTCAACAATACTTTTTTTGTTTAATTTGTTTACACATCCAAAAATATTAGCATTACTGGTTCAGGGGGGTGTTACATTATTTTCACTTCTGCAGTTATATTATATGTACAAGTAGCTAGGGAATGAAAGCTCATTATTATCCACTTCAGCCCCAGAAGGATTTTCCTCCTTCCTGACCAGGCAATACGGCACTGTGTTGCTTTAACTGACAATTGCGCAGTCTTACGGCGTTGTACCCAAACAACATTTTTGTTCTTTTTTCCCCACAAACAGAGCTTTCTTTTGGTGATATTTAATCACCTCTGCAGTTTTTATTTTTTGCGCTATAAACAAAAAAAAGCTTCAGTTTTGCAAAAAACACAATATTTTGTAGTTTTTGTTATAATAAATATCCCCAATTAAAAATATATATATTTTTTCCTCAGTTTAGGCCAATATGTATTCTTTTATATATTTTTGGTAAAAAAAAAAAATCAATATGTGTATATTGATTGGTTTGCGCAAAAGTTATAACATCTACAATATAGGGGATAGATTTATGTAATTTTTATTATTATTATTTTTTTTACTAGTAATGGCGGCAATCTGCAATTTTTTTAGGACTGCAACATTGCGGCGGACAGATCGGACACTTTTGACACTCTTTTGAGACCGTTGACATATATACAGGGATCAGAGCTAAAAATAGCCATTGATTTACTGTATAAATGACACTGGCAGGGAAGGGGTTAACGCTGAAGTGGCTATGGTCTCTGGCTTGCTACAAAATGTAATCATTGGAAAATACTTCCCTTTGTTTTGGAAATTATGGGAGGGCGCCTCTTTTGTGCTGCACTATAAAATCCAGGGGTTGGAGGGATCCTATCCAGGATAGCCTGGTAGACAGTCTGGTGCTAAGACCCAGGTGAATAATCTACCAAATTGCCATGAGTATATGAATATCAAAAAGGTGGTGTCCCCTGACAGGGTAAACAGGGGTAATGTTAATGATACATCTGCCATGCTTACTCCCAAGCTATTGGTACATAGTACAGAGGTACAGATGCTGGGAGTAAACATTCCAATGACTGAGATGTTTCCTTTAGATTTGCTACTGGAAGAAATTGAAGATCACTAGGAAACCCCTGATGCTCTTCCTATGGGGGGTTTGGAGGTGTTGAGAGAACATTTTGATATGTCACTGGTAAATTATCCAGCTCTCCAGAAAGCTCAGAAGAATGTCAGGAGACAGATGTAATTCCTCAAGTTCTAGGGGTGGCGGACACATTTCTGAGGATGAGGATAGTGGTAGTTAACAACCTTTTGTACAGCATTGTAAAAATAAATGCACTAATCACCCTCCTGTTTCTACAATCCCCTTAAAGGCACCAGGCACCCTCCCTTGATATGATCCCCTTAACCCTGCTGCCCAGGCCTTCCTGTGTGCCCCTTTCCCCTGACGGCTGCTGGCTTCTCTTTCTCTCTCTCCTGCCAGCTCCTGCAGGCACATAGGGGGATAGTTTTAGGATGGAGAGTGGGGGCTGATAAATATGTCATATTTATCAGCCCCTTCCTTTTTTGAATGAAAACATTGAGGGAGTGGTACCGATCATGTGCAGTACATCTAGCATCTACTGTTTTATAGCATCTACTTTTTAGAATTAATTAATAAACTAATGATACACATTCATGGTCCATTTTACAGATTTCACCACTTCATACTGATATCCTGGTTCCCTACTTTCTGAGCTTAGAGCAATTCATATAATGATATAACTTTATATATACTTATAAAATAATATCACTATACACATATAATCTTTTTTATATATTAAATTAGCATATGGTGTTTTTTATATATTATAAATACCTTAGGGGTTATATACTAAAACTGGAAAGTACTAAATCTGGTGCACCTCTGCACAGAAACCAATCAACTTTCAGATGTTATTGCCAAACTTAATTGAACAAACTGAATTTAGAAACTGATCAGAAACTGGCTACAATGTACAGCTGTGCCAGATTCTCAGTGCACCAGCTTTAGTAAATCTATCCCATTGCATATGTTTTATATATACATAATACTTGTCAAACCTTTTTATATATATATACATGTATATAATGTTGTATGTTATGCAATGATTGCATTTATATAGATATATATAAACCTATTGTGTTACCTTATGGGTAAAGGTCCTTATATAAAAAGTCCTGACTAGTTTTTTTTAATCAACAACAATAATTATTAATTGAGCAAAAACATAAGGCATTACAAAGTACAGACAAGTAGGCATACAGTCTGTAAACAAAAGACAATACAGGAGATGTAATCATCAAGACAAGGAAATGTGTGCATTAACTGCATAGCCAATGAGGAATGTTAAGAGAAGAATGCACATTATGCAAGACCTTACTTTCAATTCCCTGACAGATAAAAGTAAAATCAAGAAAGAAAGTCAACTGCAGACAACCATTAACTAACCTGGCATTACAAGGTTCTTCATCATACATTTGTAGGTAAATGACCCTTAATGTGGAACAAACCATCCGATGTGTAGAATGCCTCATATGGCCACCTATCGAAATCTAAGCCAGTCACCCGTCCATCCCAATAATAGTCAATCTGGAACCAGCTGAGGGGGAGTTACCTCGGGGAGCTCAAACAGTTCTGCCAAATGGTAATTAATTTCTTTGGTGAATTTCTATGGTAATAGGGGTTCCTTTCGGGCCTAAGTATATTATTAACTGCCTGTATCCACTGTGCATTCATAGGGGATTGTGCAGAAAGCCAAAGCCAAGCAATCAGCTTTCTGGCTAGGTAGAAAAGTCTTGTGAGAGTGATATATACCAGAGGGAGATACTGTTCCTTGTTGAGGATACCCAATAAGCTTGTCAGCGGATCCATAGCCAGTTGAACCTGATATATCCTTTTTATTGTTGTAATAACTCAGTTCCAATATCTCACTAGCTTGGGACATCTCCAGAGCATGTGAAAAAAATCACCAGGATGGGTTTGACATTTAGAGCATATGGAAGATTCTCTCCTTCCCCACTTATGGAGCTGTACTGGTGTGCGGTACACTCGGTGCAAGATAAACATGTGTGACAGTTTGTGTGCCACAGACACTGATACCAAAGGTCTCACCTCAAGAGTCTGGTCCCATTGTTCCCCATCGATAAGGCCAATGTCCCTCTCCACTTTTCTCGGCAGGACAAAGGATCGGGGACTTGTATATGAGATAGGAGATGTGCGTAGATTCTAGAGATAATACCCTTCTTTTTGCTTTCAGTATATATAGACTCCAAGAATGCTGAGTCCTCTAAGGTCAGAGTAGAGTACCTGCCTTGACATCTAAGAGCATGGTGCAACTGGATATATTGATAGTAATGGCCTCTTAGGAACGTAAATTCCAGTACCATGTGGTTGTATGGTTTCATAACGGAGTCGTTTAACACTTGAGATTTCCACCTTCTCCCAGACTGGGGGCTTGTCTTAGGTACTTATAGAATCGGTTATGCCAGATAGGTGTTTTCGGTAGAATTCCTATCAGTCCCAATCTGGACTGTGGGACAATGAGATGGGTCAATGAGATGGGACCATAGGAAAAAACATTTCCATATAGGACAAATCCAAATAACTTGTGTCAGGGCTAACCAGTACATTTCTGGAGTCTGCTACTGTAGTCAAATCCCAGCCTGCAAAATGTTGCAGTTGTGCTGCAAAAGAATACGTTTGTGGATGTGGAACAGCTAGTCCTCTCTGATCCTTAGGAAATTGTAGAGTGGCAAGTTTTAAACGAGCTACTCCTTTTTTCCAAATAAGAGCTTGAAATTGCGAGTCTATGTGGAACCAGTAGCCAGGTATCCACACTGGAGCATTGGGTAAAATATATTGTAACTGCGGGGCCAAGATCATCTTAATGAGATTTAAACATCCAGTGGTAATTTACACCAGCCAGCACTTATGTTTATGTTTTTGAAGAAGTTTCAGATTTAAAGATACGTAGTCTCGCGGGTCTCCAGTCACCACTATACCCAGGTACCTAAATGATGTGACTGACTGAAGGTAAGGGACCTAACGGGAGAAGAACAAATTTATGCAAATTTATGGCAAAACCTGATAATCTGTCCAAACTGGTCAATAAGCTGCATCTCCTCTGTCACTCCCCAAATACAATAGCGTGTCACCCCCATACAGCGACATTTTGTCTTCCCTTTGTCCTCTCAGAAAGCCCACAATAGTCGTGCCGTAGGCGCAGCATTTAAAAGTTGTATCCAAGAAACAAAGCGCTCTACTAGGCCAAATCTATGGAGCACCTCCCACAGATAAGTCCACTCGACGCTGTCAAAAGCTTTGGCAGCGTTGAGGGAGAAAATAGCTCAGTTTTTCCTGATTATCCACAGGGATTTGAATATTTAAGAAAAGTCTACGGATAGTCAACGCAGTAGAATGGGCAGGGATAAAGCCAGACTGGTCCAAATGCACCAAGTCCGCAATAGCACCCGCCAGTCTGGTAGCCAATACCTATGCCAACAGTTTAATATCTGAGTTGAGCAATAAATTAGGCCTATACAAATCCGGTTGTAGAGGGTCCTTGCCTGCCTTAGGCATAACTACTATTATAGCCTCATTCATAGATACAGGCAAACAACCATTCTGGAGGGCATCAAAGAGCATCCCCATACATTTTATACGTTTCAGTTGGTAGCCCCTTCAGTTCCCGGTGATTTACTATTGGCCACCTGCGCAACCGCTAAGGAGAGTTCCTCAAGTTTATTTGGGGCATTGAGCACATCAAAATTCTATTTTTAGATGCGTGGAAGGGAGCTTCGATCCAAAAAGTGATCAATCGCCTCCTTTGTGGTATGCACCTTGGAAGTGTATAAATCTTGGAAAAAATGTGAGAACACTGTAGAGATCTGCTCCTGATTAGTGACTGTCTCCCTGTCTACAGTTTGGATGGCTTCTATGTGGGGTAGTCCTTGTTGGGCCCTAGCTATCACCTGCTAGCAAATGTCCCGTGTTTTCACCTTCATTAAAATATCGCTGCTGCATAAAAAAACTCTTATTTTCTGGAGACCTGCTGATAAAGTGCCTGGGCTTCCAGCCACTTCCGTTCAGCTTCTGAGGTGGGGGCAGTAACATAAAGCTCCTCCACCTTAGCAGCTTCCCTTAGCACTAGGTTCTTCCATTCTTTAGTTTTAGTTTTCATGGCAGGTATTTGAGTAATAATTAGCCCACGCAGAGGGGCCTTAAAGGCGCCCCAGACCACCACGGGCCATACCTTGATTGTTCTAAAAACTCCAGGCTTGCTTTTGGAAAGGGATTGGAGGCCAGAAAAGAGTATACCAAAAAGGATTAACCTTTCACAAACTATTTTCTTTTGAGTGTGAGACATACCAATTTTTACACTAAGAAGGGAATGGTCAGAGATGTTTTGAGGGGCATACATCGCAGAGTCAACCATCTGGTGTGCCAAGGCATTACCCAAGCACATATCTATATGTGATAGACACTTATATGATGCTGAATAGTACGAAAATAACCTTAGATTAGGATTTTTCTCTCTCCATGCGGCTCTCAAGCCTATCTCATTAAGTAGTCGAGCAAAAGAGGTTGGACCTCCCAGCTGAGGACTACAGCCAGATCTGGATGAAAAACTATCCATCTGTTTATTCATGACATTATTAAAGTCACCCAACACCCAAATAGGGATATTGGAGTATGAAGCAAAAAATTGTGCCAAGCATTTCAGGTTATCGAGAGAGAGGGGCCGAAGGACATAAATGAATGCTATGATACAAATTAACCCTGGCAATTTACACCATAAAAAAATGGGCCTGCCTTGATCATCCACCTGAAACCAGCTGAAACGGTACAGCTGAAACGGTACAGCATGTGATATGAGAATACTGACACCTCTGGAGTTGGCTGTGTGAGTGGAGTGGAAATGAGTATGGTAGCCGCTGTGTTTACGTACAGATTTAGAGTTAGCATGTAGATTTATTTCCTGCAAGCACACCACCGCTGGATTTTGGGCTTTCACAGTTTCACTCCATCACCCAGTCCCTGAAAATTTCATGATATCAGGGTATGTACAATAGCCATAACGAAAAGAGAAAACATATGTTAGACAGAAAAAGGCCACTCATGTTTCAAACACGGATAAGCAATAGGAGGGATCCCATGGCTAGGAAGACACCATGGAATTTCTGATATCTCCACATGAGCATTAAAAACAAAGGGGTGTTCCAAACAATGTCCTGATGATAGGGCATTAACCTCTACCAGAAGCTGATTCGAGTCAAACAAACAGAAAAAATCAAACCATATTCCCTGCAACCATCAGGGGTCAGAGTACTCCAAAAAAATAACAAGTATCCATGAGAAAAAATAAACAGTCACGAAGACAGGAAACGTGAAACATGTCCATGCAGGAAAATCGTGTAGGGGGGCCCCCAACGTCTCAGTTCAGTCAATGAGCCGAAGGAACTTACAAATCCAAGTCTTTGTAGGAATATAGCATGTATGCTCTACACATTACCACCTTAAAAGGAAAACAAATAAGGGAAAAGAACAGATATTTGAATCATATCCCAAGATTTTTTTACCCTGCAGGAATAAACATCCTGATAATCAGACCATATTGGTAGATGCTTTTGTAAGAGTGTGCTCCACGCGATCCAGCCAGTTGGAAGCATGAATAGCCAAAGAATTGGCTTTTGCCATTTGCTGCAATGCGAAGCTTAACGGGATACAGCATGGTTTATGTGACATCATATCACCTGAGATGCTTTTTCACGTTTGTAAATTTGGCCCTCCGGCGTTGAAGGTCAGCAGAGAAATCAGGTTAAAATGATATATGCACATTATCCATCTTCATAAGGTTGCCTTTGGTTCTGGCCTGATAAAGTATAGCATCCCGGTCCTTAAAATTTAACAACTTGAAAAGGAATGGCCTAGGAGGCTCTCCAGGTTTTGGTGGCCTGTGGGGACTCTATAAGCCCTTTCCATAGCAAACATGGAGGAGAAAGATTCTTTGCCAAATTAAGAAAGGAGACAATTTTCCATGAAAGCAACAGGATTTTTCCCCTCTGCCTTCTCCAGTATACCCACAGCACAGACATTATTGCGTCTTTGTCTGTTTTCCATGTCCTCCAGCAGAGCCTCATGACCTGAAGTAATCGATTGTATAAGGCAAATCTCTCTCTCGCTCTCTGTATTGGTGCTACTTCATCCTCCACATTGCTCATCCTGTCCTCCAGGGCCACAGTGCGGTCTCGCAGTTTCTACATGTCCTGCCTGACTAGATTAAGCTCCAGTTTTACACCTTTTCTCAGAGGTTAAGGCAATGATGGATGTGCTACAAGATGTGACAGCAGCAAAAATGTCCCTAAGGGTAGGTTCCGGAGCAAGCAAGTCTGAGCCCTCTGTATCACTGACTGTGCCAGCAGGGGCTGGAGTACTCACTGTGTCCCACATAGGTGCAGCGTCTGGGTCCTCAGGCCAGAGAGGCTCCGGGTCCTCATGCAGGGACTCCTGATCAGTAGGTTCCAGGAGGAGAGATGCAGCTTTGGAAGGAATGTCCTTGACAGGCGTTTTGGAGAAAAGCCTTATGGCAGCCTCTTTAGCTGACCGCTGGGAGTGGGCACCATCTGGGCTCCACTGGCTGGGAGTCTTTATCTTCTCTCCGGGACTGGATTACAGGCATCGCAGGATACCCACTGAGCAGGAGAGGTATAATGGGGCTAGATCAGGATAGTGGAAACAGGAGAAAATCCTGGATTTTCAGTGGAGTGATCACACCACGTTGCCCACTCCATGAACTGCAAGCCACGCACCCTCCCTGACTATTTTTTAGCATTGGAGATATTATTAAATTTTGGGCACCTAATGTTTACTACTTTATGTTGATCTATTTTTGCATTCTTAGACATCTGGCTCATGTGATTTTACTTTGATTTGTTTTCTAGCCCTAGAGAAGGGGGAGTTTTGTGCTCCTGAAATGTGTTGGCTATTTTTATATCATAAACCTTCTACTGGACATATTTTATTGTTGTCGTGCTCTTGACTTATCAAAACCCTAAATTCTTTTGCTAGGGACACGTACAATGTCACATGTTGATGAGTAGTAGACTAAAAAGCTTTTAATCCTTTGCATTCTTGAATTACAGTCAAATTGAAATCCACAGCCCCTACATCACACATTTTGCTCCAAGCATGTCTACTGTTACTGTGGCCAGTCTCATTTTTTGACTGTATGTTCAATAGCACACTGTAAAAATGTTCTTTTAAAAAAGCAACTGCTTTTTCCCGGAATAACTCCCATGTGGGCCAGTAGCTGCAATCACTTTATGATTGTATAGGAATGCAAGAGCCCTTGAAATTTCAGAGTTCTCAAAGACCTCTTTTTGCATCAAATGATCAGCACTTGGGCTGGCCAGTGCTGGACAAATAAGCAGTCATTTTAATCTTCACTTCTTGTATAACACGTTCTCTATAATGAAATAATGAATTTCAGGTTTGTTGGAATTGTTTTAAATCCCTTGCCAGACTTATTGGCATCCGCAACCTTCTTTTTGAGGGCCTTAGAGAGCTCTCTTCATGTTGGTGTGGTGGCAGCAACACATGTCAATAGGAAAGAAAACACCAGAACATAGATATCTAAGGTTTAAAAAAGACAGGTCCCACTTGTGTATTTCCAAAGAAGGTTCTGATCATTAGCACATAATCTGGAACACTTTATTCATGGATTTGAAGTGGTGGTAAATGTTGAGGTTGTACTTACTTTTTCCACATCAAAAATCTGCATTTTCATTAATATAACTTATAGAAATCACAATTATAGAATGTGTAGGCTTTGTGTAAAGATATAATGTTTGTTATATTAAAAAAGTCAATAACTTCCAGATTGTATACTTGTATCCTTGTTTTTTTACATGACTGTCAATCATTTTTGCATTTTAAAGCAGAGTTTCACCTGAAATATTTTTTTGAAATAAGGACACTCACCTGCAATATTCTCACCCAAAGCAGGCTCGTCCCTCAGCTCTGGGTGGAGGCCCCGACATCATCAGTAAGGGAATCAGGAAGTGAAAGCCTGGTTCCCTACTGTGCATGCATGAGTGGCGCTGCACACTCTGAGTAGTCCCTGCTGTTTTCTGGGACCTGTGTGTTTCCCAGAAGACAGCGGGGGGAGGGGGGGGAGGAGGGGCTGGACATGTCGTAGATCTTAGATACTGTGGTGATCTTTCGCCAGAAGTGGGAGCGAATACCTGTATTAGACAGGTATCTGCTCCCCCCCTGTCCCCTGAAAGGTGTCAAATGTGACACCAGAGGGGGGAGAAACTGGATCAGCAGAAGTTCCATTTCTGGGTGGAACTCCAATTTATTGTGTTTTTCATAGGCAGTATAATATCTTATCCTATCTATGTTTCTGCGGGGTGATATGATTTTCTATTGTAGTCTTTACTCTTTCTGGATGGTATATTGGGTAGTTTCTGGTGATTGTAATTTGCTAATCCAGTGCAATATGTTGTTGCTCATTTTCATATTTTTTTGTAATGGCATGATACAATAAAACAAGCTGTTGCAGTGCAATGTGGTATGGTTATGTGGCAGTGACATTTTAGGCTCAATTCATAGATGAGTAATATTGATTCAATTCCACATTTCATCTCATAACAATTTTCTCCTATAATTGTTCAATAAGCAAAAAGAAATACAACTTTAAGGTGGATTTTTTTTTTCATGAAATTATTTACACAATTCAGTGAACTATAATGCACACTTTGCATGCCATTAGCATAGTTATTTTTAACCATAAGAATGTTCGTCTTTGGCTTTTATAAATGTTTTTGCACAAGATTCACACAAATTTGACCCAGGATTTACACATTTTTTTCCAATTAAAAATTAGAAAATTGAGTGAATCATGGGTAAATGTTGCGTGAATTCCTAGTGAACACATTTATAAATAAACCCTACATTTCAAATTAATTCAGTTATATTAAGTTATTTATATATTTTTTAAAAGTGATGTGCCATATTCATAGAACATTTAAAGTTTTAAAAGTTAAGACCAATCAAAACAGTAACAGATAACTTCTTATTTTATTGCTGTAAACCATAAAGACATTACAGACAAACATGTTCATAATATTGTTTTTAAATAGAACTCTAAACCATGCACACCTCCATTTGAAGTAAGCTCAGTTTTAATTTGTGTGCCTTTGCTTAATATCAGATATTAATTTCTGTATATGTGACCCATTAGGTTTAAGTTAAGTTTAATACACATTAATAGCAGAAATAAGATGTCTGATTATTCATTTTAATTCAAACGCAAATCTGAG
Source organism: Lithobates pipiens (assembly GCF_037356315.1). Lineage (NCBI taxonomy): Eukaryota > Metazoa > Chordata > Amphibia > Anura > Ranidae > Lithobates > Lithobates pipiens. The sequence goes on along the minus strand of NW_027507764.1, from coordinate 336,197,246 downwards.
TAATGGGGTTGAGGCCTGAACTCTACTGGCACCTCTGACTGTGTTTTTCAGTAAAATAGCGTCAGACTTTTCTGAACTTTGACATACGGACAATCAACAGTTCAGTATTTTAGCCATATTTTTTTTTATGTAGCAGCAGTGACGTGTGCCTTACCCACATACCCACCCTGCTGAACACATTTCGGGGAAGCGCTCCATGGGAAATGTTGTGTTTGGCCAGTCCGTCACACATTAGCAAGAGTGAGGAAGAGTTTAGCCAGAGTGGAAAATAAACAATGAAAGTTAAACAACAGGTCGTTAAAAAAAGCAAACGTTACAATAATGCAATATGCATGAAGTGAAAAATATACCAAATATATGGATGAAAGCAAGGTGAAGATATGTTGAAGCAGTTGCTAAAAATCAAAGGACTGTCATCCAGAAAAATAAAGAAAAATGTACCTATGTAACATTTAGAACCTTTATTATGGGGTTATTTTGCTAAGGTTTTCTGTTCCTCAGTGAATTCAGTGGAAGAGTTACTGCACATCCAGGATGATTGCATATGGTTAGATAAGTATTGGTCAATAACACATTTTGGTGAACATCAGTTACATTGGTTGTTTGCCTGAAATTATCATTTTTTAGTAAGTTGTTTATTGCTTTTTCTCTTATGTCTCAGCTTTCTAGTAATCCTCAAATAGCAGCTGTGAAAACTCTGTGTAAAAAACAAATAGTGTTAAATCCCAAAAAGACATTATCTACATAGGGCACTGATTTATTGAACTGTGCATTCACTTAAAACAAACCATGCTGGGAATGCAATTGGAATCACTGTAATGTCCACTATTCTCCCCGGAAGCATATACCTTCCTTTCTTTTTCTTCCCCTTCACTACAATGAGCCACCAAAAGCTTACCCAACCCGAGGACTCCTTTCCCACCACCATGTGACAACTTTGAGCCAATTACCAAGCACTATCTCTGTTAAAGGAAAGAAAGGGGCGTGAGTCACATTCTCCCCTATACCTAGAAGCTTATTTGTTGTGGCTAAACAGAATGGCATCTTAAAATGTGCTGCCGAGGAGAAGGCATTAAACTAAACCTGTTGTTTTGCCCTAAATGGTTTGCTAATATAAACTGGTTCACAAGTACTCACTTCAAATATCCACTCCTGTAAAAGAAGAGCTTTTCCAGATTCCCTTGCAACTGAACAGATGTATACAGGTTCACTTCACCGCACCTTATTGTTTAGTATATCTGGCTCATGGGGTTTTATTTACTAAAGGCAAATAGGTTGTGTTGACTTTGCAAACAATTTTTCACTTAGCTTAATAAAAGTGTTGTAAATCCACCTGAAAAAAATACTCAATAATGTGCAAGGAAAATAAAAGAAAAACATTTTTGTCTGGCACATGACTGGGGGATAAAAGTCAGCAGAGCTTCACTATGCTAAGGGAAAACTCCCTTGCAAAGTAAGCAGCCAGTTTGCTCCTTGTAAATCAACTGTAACAGTGGGGTTGATTTACTAAAACTGGAGAGTGCGAAATCTGATGCAGCTGTGCATGGTAGCCAATCAGCTTCTAACTTTAGCTTGCTCAACTAAGCTTTAACAATAAAGCCTGAAAGCTGATTGGTCTCTATACAGAACTGCACCATATTTTTCACTCTCCAGTTTTAGTAAATCAACCCCAGAGATTCACCTAAATAGTACACTTTATTATCCATGCAAACTTGCTCGTAATTTGATAAAAAATAAAAAAACCCTACTGAGCTAATTGAAATATGTACTACAATAAACTAACCCCACATCATAAAAAAAACTATTAATAAATGCTCTATTATAAGTTGTTCATAATCACTCGGTAACTATGAGATTAGTTTTCTGTATTCTGCAAAAAACCTTCTAATCATATCTCCAAATCAGCTAGGGATTTTGCAGTTGTAGTGACAACTCTGCACATGCAGTTTTCAGTGAGGTTCTATGCTTAGCATTTCCTCCCTATCACATCTGAGCAACCCATGTGACTATAGGGTCACACATGTGGGAGTATATACAGTGATAAATGACAGCGCACTCTCTCCCTCCTCCTCCAAGCCCACTAACCAGCTAAACACAATGGGGACAGGATGTTACATGTGGATTGATGGATGCTTCACCTCGCTCTTACTCTAAGACAATGGCTGGTGGGACGTGACACAGCCTGTGACTGTCAGAAATCTGTCCACACTATGGTATTGCCAAAAAATAATAAAGATTTGATTTCAAATATGTATACTGTATTTGTGTGAAAATATATTTTAATTTGTAGAATGGCAGTGTGTGTATGGCCTGGTCTCGCCAATCCAATGGATAACAAAGAAAGCCTAGTGGGCACAGCATAACCCCTCAGGATTTTGAGGATAGACCAGGAGAGTTTTTAAAAAAAATCCTTTATTTAATTAACATGGTAGTTACACAGTAGAAACATTAAAATGATGATACAAAATTGCAAGCATATCAATAACTGCCCTCTAGGGTAATGGCGGGCTAATACACCTAAGGATGATGCATGACATGTTTCAGACTCATATGTCCTTCTTCAAAGGCTTTATGTTATCTATAGCAAACATGTTCTATAATATAAACATATGTAGGCATTAGTATAGTAGTACAATCAAGTTGAGATTGTTTTTTTTTTTTTTTTTTTTTTAATCTTAATTTTATTCAGGAGAAAGGTTGAGAAAGAGAAGTTAAACATTACAAACAATAACAAGATACACCAACAATATGTATCGTATGTGTCTTAACAAAAACATGTCCATGGTACAGATAAAAGGATTGAGAGCATGCATAGAAAGCCTATCAAGCAACCTTTAATGATAACAATCCTTGCTTGGGGGAAAAGGGGGCAAAGAAAAGGAAAAAACATATATATATATATATATATATATATATATATATATATATATATATATATCTATATATATATATATATATATATATATATATATATATATATATATATACATACATACATATAGACTAAAATAGATAAAGCACATAAGCTAAAGAACCCTTAGTCTTCCGCTCAGCCAGGGGGAGCAAGGCTGACCCCCGCGCAGAGCAAGAGACGAAATTATATAGAGATCTATAGAAAAATATTACGTGGGGTTCTTACATCGATTCAGGAACAACAGATAAGCCGAATCCATAGCTAGATGGATTTCTAGGGGTATATGGAAATATACAGAAAAGAAAAAGGATCAAGGGCATAGAAGAGAGGGCATAGAGATAGGGGACAAGGATCACTCCATCATGGTCCCAGGGCGATGCCATCCAGGCCATGTTCAGCCCAGGAGATAAACTTAGAGGAGTATCGGAACATGGACCATGATGTCCAGGTGAGAGTAAACTGTTCATTTTTACCACATTCCTCTGCCAACAGACGTTCCAGGTCCCTTATGTGGTCCACCTCCGTTGCCCAGTCCCCCAGGGAAGGCATGACCGTCGATCTCCAATGACGGGGAATCACTACCCTGGCCGCCGCCAGGAAGTGTCGTAGAATATCTCTTTTGATGGATTTGAATGTACCAGGGAGTATAGATAAGAGAGCCACCTCAGGTGAGGGGTGTAAAGAGGTTGCCATCAGCTTGCAGTAAAGTTTGAATATCTGTTGCCAATACCTTTGAACCGGAGGGCATTCCCACCATATATGGAGCATGGTTCCCCGGGAGCTAAGACACCGCCAGCAGGTATCCGGTACTTCCGGGTTGAAATGGTGTACAGTTGATGGGCATCTGTACCATCTCGTTACCAGTTTAAATCCCTTTTCCTGGGTCTTAGTGGCGAGGGATATTTTGTGCGTCAGGATAAAACTTTTTTGCCAGTCAATAGGAGAGATAGGGTGTTGTAGTTCTGTCTCCCAGGCCACCGTAAATGGAGGGAGGTCAGGGAAAGAGATATTAATCAAGAGGGAGTAAAGTTGAGATACCACATGTGTTGGTGTCAGGGTCGTTACCTGGATGGTCGCGGTGCTGCCCGTGTTGGTGCGCGCCAATGTCCTGCGGTGCGTGCTGGGGTGCGTGTTCCTGTGCGTGCGGTGTTGCGCGCTCCTGTGGGCGCTGGTGCACGTCAGCGCGCTGTGGTGGGCACTTCGGGTACCGCTGGTGTGTCTGCCGGCATTCGGGTGCGCGCGCGCGCGCGTGCGGGCGCCAGCGGGTGCGTGCGCGCTCGTGCGCGCGCGTGCGCGGTGCTTGGCGCCAAACGGCCTATTTAGGTTTGCCACTGACATCTCCCAGGTGCTGCCTGATCAACAGCTTCTCGGTTCCTGTCCCGTTGTTCGTATCCTGTGTTCCTGTTTGCTTATCTCCTGACGACCCGGCTTTCCCTTGACACCGCTGACCTCTGCCTGCATCTGACCTCGGCCTGTTTGACCTCTCTTTTGCCTGCTCCTTCTGTGCCTCTGCTGCCCGCCTGTTGCCGTACCCTGCCTGCACCCGGACTTGCCTGCTCTGCTCCTGTTCTGTACCCAGTTTGCCTGTGTCCTACCTACACACCTGCTGCCGGAAGCTTCCTGCAAGTTCCTGCTCCTGGAGCCATATCACAGGCTCTCTTACCACTCCGCACTCTCAGCCACCTGTCTGCTCTATCAGGGGTTGTAAGTCGGACACGTACGGGAGACCACCCTCTGCCCAAGCGGACTCATCGGTTCGGTAAGTGCCAGCCTGACAGTTGGAGGTTCTGCCTGCAAGATCAGTTCCTCAAACCCTGTCGGTTCAGCAAGGATATCTGGAATGGATGGGAAAGTCCGGATGTAGGAGATAGTCTGTTGTCTCTGCATCCACTGCATGGGATGTCGAGAGGTTAGACTGGTAGGGGTATCTGTCCTTAAAGTGGGATCCGCCCGAAGGACTTGGGCAAGTCTCCTATGGTCTTCTCTTTGCCATGGTCCGAATTTTGATACCCCCATAGCTGGAGGAAAGGCCGGGGTCCCAAAGAAGGGAGTCATAGGTCCCATGTATTTTGATAAGCCCCTTTTGGTCAGCATACGGTCCCAAATCTGGATTGTGTGACGAGTAAGGTCATTGAGGGGACCCGACCCCCCCCCCCGGACCGTGGGCAAGGTCCATGGGAGGGCGGAGAGATCTATTGGGTTCATATGACTTTCCAACTGAACCCAAAGCTTGGTGGAAGAGTGGTGGAACCAATCTAGTATGCGTGTGAGCACTGCTGCTTTATGGTACAGGGAGGCGTCCGGGGCTCCGGCCCCCCCCCCCCCGGACCCCTGGACGAGATAATGTTTTATACCGTATTCTGGGGTGAGCAGCATTCCAAATAAATTTGGAGAACAGTTGGCGTAATTTCCTAAAGTACGAATTAGGTATGTGGATAGGAACGGTTTGAAACAAATATAGGAAACGAGGAAGAACGTCCATTTTCAAAGCATGCACTCTACCTAGCCATGAGAGCCGTTTGGACGTATATGTAGCTAGATCTGCCTGTGCCCTAAGGAGTAGGGGGGCAAAATTCTGAGCAAAGAGCTGGGACGTGTCCGCCGGTATTTGAATTCCGAGATACCTAATGAAAGAAGAATCAGTTTTAAAAGAGAAAGTAGTCGAGAGTCTTCGTATGGCCGACTTAGGCATGGATATGTTAAGGATTTCTGATTTACTATAATTAACTTTGAAGTTGCTAACCGCTCCGAATTTTTGGAATTCCTGCAGTACTGAGGGTAAGGACGTGCGTGGGTGAGTCACGTACAGGAGCAGATCATCTGCGAATAGGGCGAGTTTAGTATGAGTGGGCCCGACTGTTATGCCTTGGATAGAAGGATTGTTGCGTAGAGCAATAGCCAAGTGTTCCATAGTTAGGACATAGAGGAGGGGGGGCAATGGGCACCCCTGACGTGTCCCGTTGGAGATAGAAAAGGCTGGAGATAATGAACCATTCAGTCTAATCCTAGCATACGGAGAGGAGTATAGGGACATTATTCTCGCTACCATATTAGTTCCCAACCCTATTTGTTGCAGGGATAATCGGAGAAACTGCCAGTCTACCCGGTCAAATGCCTTCTCCGCATCAACTGTTAAGAGGCATAGTGGAATATTATGGGACCGGGCATAATTAGTCAGGAGGAGGGTCTTTAGAGTATTGTCCCTAGCCTCCCAGCCGCTCACAAAGCCAACCTGGTCTAAGTGTATTATCTTGGGCAGCAATGGTTGCAATCTATTGGCAAGGATTTTGGCAAAGACTTTCAAATCGACACCAATCAAGGATATTGGCCGATAGTTTGCACAGAGAGTGGCGTCTTTGTCTGGTTTTGGGATGAGGCAGATGTGGGCCTTAAGCGTTTGTGGAGGGAACTTAGATCCCTCTGTCAAGGAGTTGAACATCCTAGTTAGAAAGGGTGTGAGGAGGGTGGCGAAAAGTTTGTAAAACTTAGGAGTGAAGCCGTCGGGGCCTGGGCTCTTTCCACTTGGCGTTCCCGCTATGGCTTTGGCAACTTCATCCTCAGTGATAGGGGTTTCCAGGTCTGCAATGGTGTCACCATCTAATGTAGGGAGCGCGGTTTCCGAGACATAGGATAGTTTGTCTGCCAACTCGATAGAAGGGGAACCTACTTGTCGAGACAGAGGGATATTGTACAGAGATTGATAGAAGTCCCTGAATTCCTCAGCCATCTTAGAGGGTGAGGAGACCAATTCCCCCCGCGCCCCCCGAATATGGGGCACAAAAGCGGAAGAAGTTTTGGGATGCAGGGATCAAGCCAATGACCTACCACATTTATCCTGAAACTTGTATTGGTGGAAAGCAAGCTTATCCGAATATGTACGTGCGGAGGTCTCATATAGTTCTCTGAGTTGAGATCGTGCCCTAGAAACGTCCGCCAGCGTGGTCACTGTCGGGGATCGTTTATGTTCAGTTTCTAGGTTCCTAAGAGTTTGGATTGCAGCCGTGATAGCAGCCGAACGTTCCCTCTTTAGGCGTGTACCCAGTTGGATGAAGGTTCCACGTTGGACTGCTTTTAATGCCTCCCATTGAAAGGGCAGCGACGTTGTATCAGAGGCGTGGTCAGCAAAAAAGTTAGATATGGTATTCGTAACCCTCGCCACACACTCCGAGTTTGTAAGCAACAAATCGTTCAATCGCCATGTCCACTCCCTAATCGGAGTGGAGGGGATTGAGAATGTCATGTGAATGGGAGAGTGGTCAGACCAAACCATAGGGTCTATGGTGCATTCAGGGGACCAATCTAGGCAGCTGTGGTCACACATTAAGTAGTCTATGCGACTATAAGTGTGATGTACGTGAGAGAAGTGGGTATAATTACGGGATGCGGGGTGTAGCACCCTCCAAACGTCAACAAGACGCAGATCGTAGAATGCACGTTTCAGTGCCCTCAGTTTGGGGAACGAGAGACATGATCGCGAGGTGGAGGAATCCAAGAGAGGTTCTAGAGGTGTGTTAAAATCCCCTCCCAAGACAAGCTTACCCTCCAGGAATCCTGACAGAATCTTCAGGTAATGCAACGCAGACGATACTGGATTGACATTTGGGAGGTAAATATTAGCTACCGTAAATTTGGTGCCCCATAGCATGAATTTCACGAAAACATACCTTCCCTGAGGGTCAGACAGATGGTCAAGCACTTCTGTAGGGAGCGTCTTATGAAAGGCAATAGACACTCTCTTGGTTTTCTGGGTCGGGTTAGCACTATGGAACCATCTGTTGAAGTATCTGCTGGAACAGGAAGGAGTGGAGGCAGAGTGAAAATGTGTCTCCTGTAGCAGAAGCACATTAACTAGGCGTTTGCACATCTGGTAAAGGATTTGCCCTCGTTTAGTGGCAGTATTGAGGCCATTCGCATTGTATGAACAAAATTGTATCCTGGGTTGTGACGTCACCGTGTGGGCCATGATAGAGCGACAGAAAAACAAACAAAAAAACAACAACAAATAAATAAAAAATAAACAAAACAAGTAAGACAACAGGAAGGGTATCAGAGCACAGGAAGAGATGTCCAAAGACAGACGGGGAGGGAGAAAGGAGGGGGGAGAGATGGAAAAGAGGCAGGTCAGAGAGAGCCCCTGGGGTAAGGCGGCTCCAGAAGAATCCTAGAGTGTCCATAAAAACGTAACACTTTTGTGAAATATCACGTAGTAGGCACGAATTGTGCCAATCCTATTTAGGGGGAGAGAATGAGGTTAGAATAGCTGAGTTGTGATCCCGACAACTTGGCAGGCATATATAGCATAAGTGTAACATACCCAAGGACCATGGCGTCTAATGCTCAACTTTGTAGGCACTAAAAAAATAAAAAAATAGAATGTATAGCTAATACCATGTTACCCTCGGGCTACAGAAACATTATAGGAGTATAAACAAACAAAAAAAAACAGCAGTGAAAAACAAGGTAGGACCTGGCTGGGGACAACATAAAGGCTCAGGTATTCCCATGTGGTCCCGAGGAGGTTGAACACACCAATTACCACAGTCATAACAGCTTTATCCAAAATCGCTGTCTTAGCCTAGCTCAGATAACGGTGTAAATGTACATCAGTTGCCCCTGATAAAGGCTACTGGGCTCGAGCCACAGATAAATTTAGGGTTGGTTCTGAGGAGAGACTTGGGATCCCCAGGACAAACCAGGGGACCATAATCAAAGCAAGTCAATCTGCAGGCCCAACGTTGTAAGGAGACATAATGAGTGTGTCCACTGCAACTCAATAAGCAACATCAGTGGTAATGTCCACCCTTCCATAGCCCCAGCAGTACAACTGCACCAGCGGAGGGCAATGGAAGAACCCACGAGCCTAGCCAGACAGCTAAACCACCCATAGCATTCAAATTACACAGTTAGCAGGATTCAATGGCAGGGGAACAAACGTACAAAGGGAAGGAAAAAAACAGAGCGTAGGGAACATTGTTAAGGCAAAGTATCAAGGACAAGACCCGTAACCTCCTAGTGGAGAGAGAGAGTTCAGATTAGTCTTCTGGTGATGTGGCTTTCCGTATTCTGGGACCAGAGGGAACAAATCTAGATCGCGAGTGTCTCCGGCATTGCAGAGGAGGACCCGGTAGTCGCTGACGGTCATCTGGAGGATCCAGCCAATTTGGGACGGTGATAGGGTCTCGGTCCAGGAAGAGAAAGAAGGCAGGAAGCTGGTCTGTGTCTGATAGGACAAATTTGTGGTTATCCTCCCGGGTCACTTTGATGCTGAAGGGGTGGCCCCACGTGTACGTTGCACCTACTTGGCGAATCAATTCCAGCAGTGGGCGGACCACCCGCCACATGTACAGCGTGTTGCGGGAAAGATCTGGGTACAGGTGTATGGAGGATCCATGAAAGTCCAGTGGGCCCAGGCGCCAGGCCCTGCGTAAGATCTCCTCCTTCAGAGTGTAGTAGTGTACCCGGCAAAGGACATCACGAGGGCGATCCCTGCTGTCTCCCCCCCTCCCCCAACTCTGTGCACTCTATCCAATTCGATAGGGGACGTAACTTCCCTCTCCAGGACCTGATTTAGGATAGCAATAATAGTGGGTTTGAGGTCAGTACCCGAGGTTGCCTCCGGGACACCCTGCAGCGGGATGTTATTCCTGCGGCTCCGGTTTTCACTGTCTTCTATTCGGAGCTGGTGTTGCCACAACCGGGAGAGGTGAGCCGTAGATGCAAGTTCAAGTGCCGTTTTACGGGCCGTATGGTCTTCTTGGGTGGTGGCCATTGTAGAAATTGCAGTCTCCGATGCCGAAACTCGTTGTTTGAGGGCATTCAGTTCACTTTGGAGAGAAGTTTCCATTTTGGAGGCCCAGGAATCAAAGTCAGCCCTGAAGGCAGAAAGTAGGGCAGTGGATGTAGAGCCCGGAGCCCTGCTCAAGGCTGAGGAAGACATCTCTTCTGGAACAACTTCTACGTTTGTGGTAGGGGACAGTGCAAATCCGGCCAGGGGATCCGGAGGGTCCATTGGGGGATTCGGCTGTACAACCGAGTTGTTCCCAGTGGTAGGGCAAGCCGCTGTAGTCGGTGGAGGATGCTTCAGTTTGCCTGGGGTTCGGCTCGTCGAGAGCCTGTCTTTCCCTGCACGGGAGTCTTGTGAGGTTGTACGAAGTAGGTAACGTTGGATAGAGCCTTGTTGTAGTTCAGCAAAGTCAGCAGGATGAGAGCTGGAAGCCGCCATCAGCAAGTCGGGTATGATTAGTGGGGAACACAGCCTGCAGTTGTCGGGATAGCACAGAGCTCAACGGTACATATCGTCAGCCGGCCATCAACAGCCACACACACCCATATGTGAAGTGGGAAAGCAGCTAATGCGGTCCGTGTTGGCAGTGTTAGTGTCCGGGTGGAGCAAGATAGCCACAAGATTGGAGCAGGGGGGAGCAGGGTAGAGCTGGAATAAGTGTTGCAGGGCAGCGATAGGACAGTCTGGGGTGCTCTTGGGGCCGAGGAGGGGGGCGGACTATGGCTAGGCATGAATAGCAGCACTGGGTGGAGCAAGATGGCCACTATAACAGCAATGAGCCAGAAGCCAGGTGGAGCAAGATGGCCACTGCTAGGCCAGGGGCTGTGTTACCTGTTAGCAGGCCCTGTGGGGACTGAGGTATAGATGTGCCACACTATAGACAGTGGTGTGGCAGCCTGGGCATTTCCATCAGGCGAGGGAGAGGCGTGACCTGGCTATGGGCGAGCGGCAGCCCCGCGCCCGGGTGTACCAAGATGGCCGCTATACTACCCAGCCACAAGCATTCGGGTGGAGCAATATGGCTGCTTCTCTAGGCCTGGATCCATCCCCCGTCCCTCCCAGTACTGTATATACCTGGGATGGAGTCTTTTTCGGGCGCAAAGAGGGACGGCCCGCTCCTCCGAGCCAAGGCCAGGCCGGTCGCACCTCCGCGGGATGACTGCTGTAGGATACACCGGGGATCCGCAGGCCCCACTAGGCCGCACTAGGCCGGACCAGGCCGCGGCCTCCACGAGCGTCCCCGGAGATCAGCCGGGCCAATGGAGGGTACAGAGAGGATGCAGGAGAGGGATATGAGGGTGGATGAGGATCCCCTACCTCCCGGTTTGCGAGGATGAAGGCCGGTGTTGGCAGGCCTTGGAGCGGCAAAATGGCGGCCGCGATTGTCCAGGGAAAAGGGCTCTCGGGCTGTCCAGAGCAGGATCTCCGGGCAATATTGGCTCCAAACCCCACAGGGCACCCAGGTGGTCAGCTGGGGAAGGTGTCTGGCTCCCAACAGGTCCTTGTAAGTGCGGATGGCAGCGGATTAGGTTGCAGGAGTAGCAGAGCTCTCACAATAGACGTCCGCCACTGTTTACATCCGGACACGCCCCAAGTTGAGATTGTTTTACAAAAACAGAGATTAGATGACCTTACAAACAGTGAACATGGCAGAGGGAAAGGAAAAACTGGCATACCTGAGCTGATCGCTGCCAAACACAAAGAGGAAAGGCAGTATGGCTATAGCCTGAACAATTGCTGCCTTGTGGTGCGTAACTAAGGACATGTGGCTAGATGTATGGAGCCAAAGCCAAAGGTAGGAACTGGGTGGACACACAATCACTGCAAGAACTCCCACTAAATGGAGTGGTTACTCCCCTCAGAATAAGGTCAGCCAGCAGGTAACAAAATTCAACCTGTAGCTTCCTGTCTGGTGAAGACAGAAAGACAAGGATCATGAGTACTTGAAGTGACAATGATTAATAGTATCTGTCAGTATAAAAGTAATAGGAGTTTCAGCTCACCATTTCAGAGAGAAGGCACAGGTCAATGAATCCCAGCAGAAAGCACCAGAAATGTGAGTGCTGCTGCTGGGAAAAGGTTATAAATAGCCAAAAGGCCATTAGAAACAGCTGGGTGTGAGCTGCGTTCAGCTCCCAGCTCAGCTGTGGCCAATGAGGCAGAGTGTTGCGCCAGAGATGGCTGCAACCATTTGCCTCAGCGTTCCCTGGCAGAGCGGCACGTGGCGTGGGCCCGCCCCCATAGGGGATGGAGCCACGGCCCAAGTCATCCCGCCACTAGTGCGTGTAAGGCCCACCTCTTTGTGCTCCAAGCTGGAGGGTAGCCGAACGGCTGAGCTCCAAAGGGCTAGGGGACCCCAAGTCACTGCCAGGCAGGGATCGGGACTCTCCCAAGTGCCGGGCAGTTAGTGAGAGCGCCCAGGCCATAACCCCATGCAGTGGAAAAATGGTGGAAAAATGGTGTAAGGCACATAAGAGTGCATGAAAGGAAACAATGAAATATCTGCAAGGAAGGAGGAAGTGCGCCACCTAGTGATGAGGAGCAGTCAGCTCAGGCTTTAAAGTCAGCATGACAATACATCACCATATATTACACAGAGGTATCTAGAACAATTAAGAAAAAACAACAATTAATAAAATATAGGGAATGCAACATTGTGCTACATATGGCTTATTCAGATAGTGATAAAGGAGATATAAGCAACCAAAAATAAAGAGAGATACACATGTGAATGTGATTGTATTGATATGGAAAAACCCACAAATATGAAAGTTAACATACACAGAGAAAGCCAGCTCCAACCAAAGTTGTTTAAAGGTCCAATTCACACACCCCTGATCGAAAATCCCTCCAAAAAGGGCTTAAAATTAAAAGCCTCATTGAGGCATGGGGGTGCAATAGCAATGAGGTGGAATATCCACCTCAATTCTCTCTGTAAGAAGGCTTTGTTGGAGTCACCCCCTCTAGAGCTGGTGGAAATGTGGTCCAAGGCCAAAAAACGCACTTTGGGAGTGCAATCGGTATGCATTGTATGGCAGTGTCGGCCAATGGGGAGGTCAGGATCCTTTTTATTGATACTTCCTATATGGCGATAAATGCGTTGCCAAAAGAGTAATTTGGTTTTACCCACGTAAAAGCAACTGCGTTCGCACTGCATTGGAAAACAATCTTTGCAGTGCGACAATTTACGAAGTATTTGGATCTATATGATTCACCATCGGTTAACACCGCCGATTTATTTGTGTCCATATATTGGCAATAACTGCAGTTCCCGCATCTAAATGTGCCTGTCAGTTTTATGTAGTCATGTGTTTGCCTTAAATTCGCTATGGACCAATTTGTCTCGTAGAGAGGGGGGCTCTTCTATAAGCGATGAGAGGCTGTGTGGGTACAAAGTGCCACAGTAGCATCCATACTTAGTAGATGCCAATACTTTGGCAGTATGTCTCTAACTTGTCAATGCTGTTGGCAATATCTTGTGATGATGCGTGTGGAAGGAGATTCGCTGATTTTTTTTTTTTTTAAAAGGAGGTCCCTCCTACATCTATCCCTGGCCTTTTTGTAGGCCTTTTTAAGGATGCCATTGGAGTATCCCCTGGAGTGTAGTCTTAGTCTGAGTGTGGTGGCCTCTTGGTCAAAAAGGACATTGCTAGAACAGTTGCGCCTAGCCCTAATATATTGAGCAAAGGGGATAGCGGCTAATAACGGTTCAGGGTGAAAACTGGACGCTGCCAGTATGGTGTTACCCGCCGTGGGTTTCCTGAAAAGTTTGCTTTGGAAAGAATCATCACTGTCCTTTATGATGGTCAGATGCAAAAAAGGAATCCTAGAAAGATTGTAGGTCATTGTAAATTGGAGATTGAAGGCATTTCTGGAGTTCAAATATTTCAGAAATTCCAACAAAAGTGTGGTTGGACCACCCCACATCAACATGACATTGTCTATGTAGCGATACCATGCTACAACATGTCCAGTATAACCGGCTGTCTCATCTTTCATAAACAGTAACTTTTCCCACTCCCCCAGGTACAGATTGGTGTATGCCGGAGCACAACAAGGGCCCATGGCAACGCTCTGTACCTGGAGGTAGTGGGAACCATTAAATGAAAAAAAGTTGTGCTTAGAAATGTATTCCAAAGCTGCCACAACAAAGTCCATGGACAGGTCAGTATGTTTCCCCGAACTTGACAAAATATGACAGATAACTGAGAGGCCAACATCATGTGGTATAGAACTTTATAAGGCCTCCACATCGTTGGCAACCATGTAGGGGTCACCACCGACGTGGAGGCCATCCAGAATCTGGAGGAGATGAGTTGTGTCTCTGATATAGGATCGCAATGCCTCCACAAATGGTTGAAGTAGTTTGTCAATGTATCTACTCAAATTGTCTGTGAGGCTGCCCCTTCCAGACATGATGGGTCTGCCTGGGATCTTGTGAACACTTTTATGCACTTTAGGAAGCAAGTAAAAGGTTGCCTCGCGTGAGAATTGCGTTCTCACAAAATCCCAAGTGTTTCTATCAATAATGTGTTGGTTAAACGCCTGATCTACCAGTGCATAGAATTCCTGTGTAAAACCATCGATCAATGATCTAGGTATAGGTTTATACCACTGTGGGTTATCCAAAATATCTTGACACATGTTGACATAGTCTACATTGTTCTGAATAACAATCTTACCACCTTTATCAGCTGGTTTTATGGTTATAGTAGGGTTTTCTTTTAATGACTGTAATGCTAGTTGTTCATTGTATGTCAGATTTTTTTTTTTTCCGTAAATTTTATTGAAGTTTTACCAAGTATATACATACAATGGTTACAAAAGTAAATATACAGTCATCGTGCAAAGTACATAAACATAGTGAACAGGTAGACTGTAGAACATATGTATAACTTTATATAACATAATATAGAGCAGAAGAAGTAAATAGATGCTGATATATGTTTAGATAGGCCGGCTAACTGTATAATTGGTCATAACATCCATGTATGAGGAAAGATATTATGAGGGCCGGTTAATATTTTTTATGTTTATAATTGCATCAGCAGTATAAGGCATAAACGTTAATGAAAATATAAAGATATAAGCTGTACAGCGCTGAGTCAATATTTAAAATCCCATCTCCGGTCACCCCTAATGGGCTCTGACTGTGACCGGCAATGGGAAAAACAGGGATTCCCAAACGAATGATGGTCAGTGCTGCACTGCAATTGGGGGAGCACCGTTCTCAAGTCTAGAGTTATTAAGGACAGCAGTTCTCTGGATGGGAAGGTGTATGTCAGATTTTTATGTCCATGAGGTGAGTATTTCAAACTACGTATCTCCTTGGAGACTAATTTTAAGAATGTTGCAGCATTGGGGTTTGTACTAGGTGGAAGCTATAGGCTTGACTTTTTTTTCAAACACATTTTTGTCGCTTTGGGTGGAGCCAAAGCCTTCAAGGTCAATAGAGTCTATAAGATCGACTGGGTCGTTCTCATCCAATAGATCAGTGAGGTTTTGAAGAGCAATACTTTCAGCGGGGGTATCAAATTGGCAATCCATTGGATGTGTGTTGCTTTAACTGACAATTGCGTGGTCATGCGACATGGCTCCCAAACAAAATTGGCATCCTTTTTTCCCCACAAATAGAGCTTACTTTTGGTGGTATTTGATCACCCCTGCGGTTTTTAGTTTTTGCGCTATAAACAAAAATAGAGCAACAATTTTGAAAAAAATTCAATATTTTTTACTTTTTGCTATAATAAACATCCCCAAAAAATATATAAAAAAATGTTTTTTCCTCAGTTTAGGCCGATACGTATTCTTCTACATATTTTTGGTAAAAAAAAAATTGCAATTACGGATTATTGATTGGTTTGCTCAAAAATAATTTTTTTAAATACTCTCCTGGTTTATCCTCAAAATCCTGAGGGGTTATGCTGTGTCCAGAGCACTAGGCTTTCTTTGTTTGTGTGAAAATGTAAAACAGTTTATTGATATTATTTATTTTTACTTTGTATTCCACAGACTGTTTTTTATTTTGAGCATGTGACCAGCAGCAGAGGGCTAGAAGCTCCTCCTGCTTATGTTTCCCTGCAGGCAGGCTGGGAAAGAGCTGGATCATGTGACAGCTGTATATCGATTAGGAAAAAGGTAGTTAGATATTCTTTTTTATTAAAATAATTACAGTACCATCATCCATATACAGAAATATAAGGGACAATGTAAATGAAACAGTGTGTGTTTAGTATCACTTTAAGTCCTCTCATTGCGTGCATGGATTTTGTTGTAGGTATTGTTTTGTAACAGTCTTAAAGCTGAGTTCCACCCAAAAATTGAACTTCCGCTATAAGTGCAGGTGACCCCCTGACATGCCACATTTGGCATGTCATTTTTTTTTACAGACACCCAGCTCCCACTTCATCCTTGGCACCACGGTGCCAGAAGGAAGATCACCCCCCCCCCCTGCAATCTTCTGGGACGTCACAGGTCCCAGAAGATTGCCTATCACAGCGTGCAGTGCGGCTTGCGCATGCGCAGTGTGTGTCCACAGTTACAATTCTGGTGCCACTGAGAGGAGGGGGAGAGGAGCGGGGCTTGGTGCGCCCACATCGCTGGACCATGGGACAGGTGAGTGTCTGATTATTAAAAGTCAGTAGCTACACTTTTTGTAGCTGCTGACTTTTAAATGGGTGGAATTCCGCTTTAAACACATTTGTAGGTTAAGTGTCTTTCATACCGATTGGTTCTAATATATGAACATGTATGCAAGATTGCAGAAGGGATACAGGGCTCCATTCACAAAGTGGTATCTACCATTTTAAGAAATGTGGTAAAATACTGCTCAGCATTTTTCAAAAACTTTTTGGCCATGCACAAAAAAACGCTACTAAAATACCACATGCGCTATTTTTTGAAGTGATGCAGTAATTTAGTAGTGAAATCTTGTGGTAATTTAACGCCGGCAGTACCCGACGTACTTAACAACTATTAGTAAATAGCTGGCTGTCCTTAAGAAGTGATAAGTCATCAGCTGTCAGTAGGGTTTCCGGCTGACAGCTGAATGTAAAGAAAAGAATTGCTGGCATTAAAAAAACACAGAAAAAATTGTGTGGTGTTCCCCCCAATCCATACCAGGCCCTTTGGGTTTGGTATGGATTTTAAGGGGAACCCCCACACCAAAATATAAGAAAAAATTGCAAAGGGTCCCTCCCGAAATCCATACTAGAACCTTATCTGATCAAAAAGCCCAGCTGGCCAGGAAAGGGAGGGAAAAGCGAGCCCCCCCCAACCATACCAAGCCACATGCCCTCAATGTGGGTAGTTGCCTTGGGGCAGGGGGGCTCCCCCAAAGCACCTTGTCCTCATGTGTATGGGGATAACAGCCTTATTCCCACAACCCTGGCCAGTGGTTGTGGGTCTCTGCAGGTGGGGGACTTATCAAAATCTGTAAGCCCCCTATTCATGCTCAAAAAGTCACTGCGTGGCCCGCCGCTTTGTTTATTTAGCGGCGTGAGCCAGCGCTGGATGTGGACATCTTTCTTTTTAAAGGGGGCTTTCAGATTCGGATAAGCCCCCACTCAGAGACCCCAACAACCACCTGCCAGGGTTGTGGGGAAGAGGCCCTTGTCCCCATCAACATGGGGACAAGGTGCTTTGGGGGAGAGCCCAAGGGAATTTAAAAAATATTCAGGAAAAAAAACTGATAGTTCTATTTGACACAAAAGTTAAAAGTCTAAATTTAGACCTGGGTTTTCTTACTCATTATCCAACAGTTTTACGACCCCCCTCTGTGACTTTCACTTCCCCCCACATCCCATCCCCCCCAGGCTATATGTTTCCCTCTGTCGTATCTTTATTAATTATCATAGTTTAATTACCATTGCTGTGTACATTTGTTTGTGTTTTTTTTTTGCATTGTGCTTTTTTCTCTTTTTTTTTTTCTTCTCCCTCAGAAGTTGTCTTTTTTAACATTCTGCTAAAACTTTGTGCATTAGTACTGCTTGGACCTTGAAAAGAGGACTAACCCCCCAAAAGCTTGTCCTGAAAAATTGTATGTTAGTGCAAATAAAAAAAGTATCACGGACAGTACTGAATTGTTTCTGTCGCAAGTGCACTAATATGGCTACATTAACCTCAAGCTAGAACCGATTTAAGTGCTTGTTCACTATTATCGGCATACACATTTTATCAAGTACTGTATATTTAAAATTAAAGTAAATCTAAACTTTTTTTCTTTATTCTGCATGGAGTAGGACAGAATTAAAACTGCTGTCATGATTTTGCCATCCGTGTCATTAAGGAGATTTCCTTTTTCCTTTATGTCCTTTAAACCCAGTAGGAAGTAAGAGGATATCTTTCCAATGTGAGGGATAGGCACTCTTAGATAGTTGTCAAAGGAAAAAGTGTCTTTATTGGAATGTTTTCAATTGGGTTTAACCACTCTATCTAAATAATTGAACATTATTTATAATTTAACTTTCATGGAATAATATGTGACAATATTTTCACATTCTATGTGTAAGGACTTGTTACTGCTCCCTGGTATGGGTAGGTGCAATTACTAGATTGCCTACTAGGACATGTGACATGTTCCCTTCATGTGTCCATGAAGAGATGGCACTCAAACAGTTATTTCCTGTTTTTGTTGAAGCTCAGTAAAGACAAAGCAAAGGAAAACATATCTCTTGCTGTTCACTGAACATAGCCTGTTGTATGCATGTGTGAAAATGAACAGGAAGTGGCAATACTAGGGAACTGAACTGTGGTACATCACGAGGCTAGAAGCATAATTCTCCCTCTGGGAGTGGGGCATAACTTACAGTCCATAGGATGTGCAGCGATCTCCCCCCCACTGAGCTGTTGTGTTCTGACAGGGGGACAGACCAGTACTGGTACTGGTTTTCCTGTATGCTCATCTGACAGAAGCCATTTTTGCCGACTTCTGTTGGACCAGCTGACATACACATGGGATGAATGTCAACCGTTTTTTATTGAACCAGCCAAAGTCTTCCGACATTCAGCCAATGTAAAGTAGGCATTACTTTGTGCAAAGCTATAAAAGTGTTTGCTGCATTTTCACCAACTTTTGCAATGCACTACAACTATTGTAAATACTATAATTTAACAACAGCAAAAAAAAAAAATGTTTTATATCTGTTCTTTATAAACCTTTTTTCTGGTCTATAACTGTATGCTGTTGAAGTTGTAAATCTTTTGTATTTTATTTTCTGTATCAGAAGAGGATGGTGTCCCAAAAGCCTAAAATCAACAACATTACAAACACTGCACACAGTAAATATATATATTACAACTAAAACACAAATATTTAAATAAAATGTATTTTATTTCATCTACAATAGTTCATCTATTACATCAAAACATGTAGCAATAAAAATGTACATTGCATGTTAGTAACAATTACAATCCAATGGAAAGCAAACTGCTGGAGAGTATAATTAAGCAACACAGTTGATATAGCTATTAGATGCATAATATTTTCTGGAAAAGCAGAATATAATGGGCTATTAAATGATTTAATGGACATTTCCAAGGTTTTCTTTTTGTCAAATGAGGACATTGCTTCATACCCATATTTTAAAGAAGAGTCCTCCTGAACACCTCACATTTCTAAGGAGCTTGAGTCATGATTCCAGATTACTTGTATGCTGGCACTAGTTAGTAAAAGCTGTTACTGGTCCCTCATCCCCAGGTAACATTCTAGGTACACATAATAGTTGAAGAGGACAGACTTTGGTCTGCAATTTAAAGGTAAAAAACGCATGGGTTTGAGGTTACTATAAAACACAGTTTTTCTGTTTTGTGCTGCTGGGAGTGATGTGAAAAATCACCCACTTTTAAAGCCAAAGGGATATCAGAGAAATAGATATGTAATTAGACAGACAATGCACTAAAACCTCAACATACATTGTTTTACCTCATCTTTCCTGCTACAACAATTTGGCAAGGTGTCTTATTATGGCTGTGCAATCCAGTAGGCACCTCAGGAATCAGCACTCACTAACAGGTCTGTCAGGCCCTAGCTCTTCTTCTGCAAGTCCCTTTGAGGACATTTGTGTTGAGGGTCATGACAGTTAATCTGCTATACCAGCATAGAGAATAGTAGTGAAAGAACAGAAAACAGCATTTTTACTAAAAGAAAGTTATTTTAGGCAAAAATCATTTACAAGGACTATAAACTGCTAAAACGGTGTGAGACCTAATTTGTGCTTTAAATAATCCTGGATATCAATTTTACCAATTGCCTTCATGGAAGGCACAACTACTGTAGACTACCAAAATATACTAGCTAGGGAAATCCCCCTTTTATTCTATACAAATGGCATGTTTGAAAATCTGTTTGAAAATGAGTGCAGCAAAATTATCAATATGCTGTGACAATTAACCCTGACAAATTGTGAAATTTTCTTGGTGGTGGTCAGTTAATCCTTTTGGGACTTTAAAAATAAAGAGCACCATCCTATCCCCTTTGCCTTGGCATTGATTATAATATATCAGGTCCATAGCACTCTCTGAATTCTATGTTTGAGTTACTGGTTCATTCACTGGTTTTACATATATTAACAATATGATAACACAGCCAAAATGTCAAATTTTGTACTTTTATGCAAAAACATAATACCAACATTATAGTACTGAGAAAAGTTAATTAACGGTATGCAGCAGTCTGGGTACCTGAACAGGAGCAAAGGGGATACTCTCAATAACCTTCGAAGGCACCTTTCACCCATTCCCAAAAAACATCACTTATCATTTCAACGTTTGGGAAATCAGTGGGTTATTGAGGTTGACACTGGATCAGCCTTCTTCCCAGATTAGGGATGTTCTATGTTCTTGAGTGTTTGTATCTAGTGCTAGAATAACAGGGTGCGGGAGACACCCACTGCTAGACACTTATCCCAAACTGCAGTTTCCCATTTACACATAAACTGTAAAGTTCTTTGAAAGCAGCCTTTGACGAGCCCTGAGAACCCTTTTTCTTATCAAACTGTTGCCACCATGCAGCCATGATCCCATAGCCAGTGGCAGGTGCATTATAATAATGGCAAGGCAACAGAGGAGGGGAGGAAATACCATGGCTACATTACACCACAAAGATTATTCATACAATTTGGAGGAAAACAGTCTCAAAAATATAATAACCAGTCAGATCTTAGCTGTCTTTTTCTATCCTGCTTATTAATCTATTTATAAACCCACCCAGGTTAAACTATCAGGTCATCTGACTTATAAAACATGCAATATCATATAAAATTGTGCTCTTTCAGCTTATTCATACTTTAAAACTCACTCAAAAATCCTTATCACACCAGTGACTGCTCATAAATACAGAAAATGCATTATAATCCACATACAAATACATTGTAAACATTATGCAGTTGAATACAGAGGGTATTTATTGCACTAAAGAGAAAAGTACTATGTGCAAGGGTGCAGCAAAATTGCTCTTCAATTTACAAAATATATTGTACCAAGTATTACATCAATAAAATAAATTGTGTATTAAATAAAATGTATAATTTCTTGCATGCTGATTAGGTTTTTAATATGTGGCTCAGTTTTAGTGAGCATATACTGTACATTTCTCTTAAAAACGCTGGAAGACATTCAAAGTCCTAATCATGTGACCCATAAAAGGGGCATTATATAAACCCAGGAAAAAGAGCGTGCCTTCTTACATATAAGTTTTAAGGTTCCTAAAATATTTGTATTGTGGTTGAAATAACATATAACATAGAAGATACTTGGAGAAAATTTTAATATGTACATATTTTTACATATTTTTAAACACATTTTTGAATGCAGAACTAAGCTAACCAAATGTCAATCCACATGCATAAAAATCAATATGTAACTCCAGCCAAAACTTGTTTTTAAGTTTTGGATAGCATGGGAAAAGGTCTGAGGCTCTCTTAGATTTTTATTACTGTTTTACATTCTTGTTGAAGATGTTCACCTTCACTTCCTGTCCAACAGTTATTATAATGTCAGAGATTTAAATTATAACTAAAGGCAAAACTTTTTTTTAATTTTGGATAGATTGGATGAGGATTGGATTAGATACCCTGAAGTTAATTTCTAAAGGAGCAAAGAACTGTAACTTTGCAAAGCAATTGTTCCCTTAGTGGATAAGGGGAGGCTGTGTTTCGGGAATATATCTGCTATTTGATACTTATTTGAGTACGTTTTTTGTATACTGTTAAGAGATGCATTGCATATTAAATATGTTGTACTTGGGAAATTCCTTAATACTATATGCACTAAAGGAATTGTCTTTGATCTGTCTTAGATAGTGATACAATATCCCTGATGAAGATTGTATTGATAATTACTATCGAAACGCGTTGGATTAACCGCTTTCTTGTCCGTCACCACCAGCTGTTCTGGGGTCCCTGGATTTTTTAGTAGATAGTATCACTTTTTCAAATGATTTTAACATTTAGAATCGTACTATGGTTGTTTCTATGAACTTTTCTATGAATTATGAATTGGTGCATGTATTAATTTTTTTTTTGTACAATAAATGAATGAATTTTTTAATACATTGATTTTTTATTTACTTAAAAATCCCACTATTAGAGTTTTTTCTATTCTTTAGGATTTGTTTAGTTGCCCTTGCACATCATTGGGAATTTGAAAGAGAGCATTGTCTTCTGTCTCTGATTCAGTCTCCATGCAGATCTGTCTGAAAGAGGGGAGTCCCTGCTCTGAATCATTCCACTATTTCAGCTTGAGCTATTAACCGTTGTAAACAACAGGAGTTTTTCAACAGTGGAGCTAAGGAGATCCTGGAAAATATTTGAAAAGGAGCAGAATGATCCACCTGCTGGCTGCTTTTAAAACCATAGAGTATTACTATGCAGTGTTTGATCTCATCAGTAATTGAACTGCATTTTGTAAGTCCCGAAAATAAAAAAATACAAACTCAGTGCATTTTTCCTCTAATTTTTCCTCTAAATATGATAGTTAATAACCATTGTATACTCAAAACAAAAAAAGAAAGGTTTGGCTGGGGTTTTATGTTCATAGATGAATGCAAGGGGCAATTTATGTAATATGTCTGTAGTATGTGTGCACACGTAAAGATCCATACCCTATGCCAGTAGCATATTTGCTGTATAAAGCAGGGGATGTGGCATTGTCCAAACATTCACTGCAGGAAAACCTTCCGTGTGATTGTGTTATAATATACAGTGAGTAATTCACCACCAGTGAATGTTTAGTAAATGACACATTTACTGTTTTAGAAGTGACTTTTTTTTAGAAGCAGGTCTGTTTTGCAATGCAGTCAAAGATAAACACTTGAAACTTAACGGAACTTAACGGAACAAACAACATGTATGTTTCTCCTTGTTGTATTTGTATATTAAGGACAAAAGAATAGTATGTATTTTTGATGGACCAACTGAAAATGCACTAGGAACCAAATAAGTAGTAGTGCTCAACTCTGCTCTTAAGCTATCTTAACAGATAGTTATATGTTTTATTATAATGGTACTAATTAAAACAGCTGTCCTCCACCTATTACAGGCATACCCCACTTTTAAGTACACAATGGGGTTTATTTACTAAAGCTAGAAAGTGCAAAATCAGGCTCACTTCTGCATAGAAACCAATGAGCTTGCAGGTTTTATTACCAAAGCTTAATTGAACAAGCTGGGGTTAGAAGCTCATTGGTTTCTATGCAGAAGGGAGCCTGATTTTGCAGTTTATAGCTGTAGTAAATAAACCCCATTGTGTACTTAAAAGTGGGGTATGCCTGTAGTCAATGAAGATGAGTGAATTGTTCTGCCAGGTTCATAATAAATTAATAAATTGCTATGCTGTTACAGGAGTTTTTTAAGCTTTGCCTATTCATCCTGATGCCAATAAATGTAAAAAAAAGACACATACTGTTTTATTAAAAAAATTTATAAACAAAACCCATATCTGTGCCCTGATAATGGGTTCAGATGGGTAAATAAATACCCCAGGTTTGAGGTAATTTACTTATTTTTTGTAATTTCTCTTCCATCAAGGGGAAGGAAGGGATATGGGAAATAATTAGTGACACTGACACACATAACACCTACATAGGTTGAACTGGATAGACTATTGTCTTTGTTCAACCTTACCTACTATGTAATTATGTAAGGGTTTAAGTTTGGGTTTGAATGCTTCCCCTCAGTTTTACTCCAGGGTTTACAGCCTCAATATGACAAAATCATGCAACAGTGTAACAGCACTGTTTTCTACTGAATAAATAATGTTATTAACATAAATAGTAACAGATCTAGAGATCCAGTTGGCATATGGAATCTCTGAGATTCAGGAACAGTTAATATTAGTGAACATGTTTTTAATGCTGAGTAAATATGAATCAGGGCAATTGTATATTTTGATTATTTCACAGGTAGATTAGTTAATGGAAACCCAGCAAAGCTAATAATGAGAGTGGTTTGAAGAACAATATAAACAGAGGGTGCCATATCAGTATAAGCCAAATAAAAACAACAATTTATTCAGTATCACTGAGAAACCTCAGAAATGTTGCGCCCCTCTTGTTCTGCAGACTTACTATCAGTGGCGTTTTGTGAGTACCAAGGAAGCTACCGGCTTGTTCCCGCATTTGCTCTCCAGTCCACAGGGACCAATGCCTTTCCAGCGGAGCACACCACATCAGCCCTGTATGCAGCCTGCAGTGATTTTATATGTAAGTAATACTGAATAAAGTTTTGTTTTTTAATTGGCTTATACTGATCTGGCACCCTCCTTTATTGTTTATATGCCTTGGAGGGAGTTCCCAACCCATGGAGGAGCTGCCGGTAAATGTTTTTGAGTCATTCCTCCTATCAAGATCACCATCCCCTGCATTTATTTCCCATAAACTCCTTATGACTGTCTGCTTACCAGTTGAAAGCAGACTCGCTAACTTTAGTGTGTGATTTTGGCTGTTGGGGAACAATAGGTTGGGAGAAGCATATATCTCTTATATTCTGTGGTAGTACACAAACTGTTAATGGTCCTTGAGGGCCAGAGCTGAGTACTTCCAGGGTAAAGGACAGTGCAAAATAAATACACAATTTTATTTAAAGTGAAAATCTGTTACACTTTTTTTATTCAGCAAAATTTCAGAAGTAAGGTCTGAAACCTAACAAAGCCAAAGCTTTTACACCTTAAAGATTATGTTGGTCCAGTCAAAGGTATCATCAAGCCCAGAGAAAATAGGCTTCTCCAGCACAATGACTACTAAGGAATCTGCACTACACGTGACTTACTGCATATGGCTATGATTCATCCCTTTTATTAGGCAGATCTCAAACTACTTGTATTATTGACAAAAGACCACCCAGACATGGAAATACTGATACATGTCCAGGCTGAGAGGGTGTAACAGCATGATATCTAATGTCAAACACATTTATGAAGCACAAATGTGTAAATAGTATGTTTCATAGAAGAGAGCCAAGACTGGGCATGTAGTACAAGTGTGAATGTTGTAAGATTTTACAGAACTATATAACAACCCTAAACCAATGTATTTAAACTGGCACTATGAACATATTCCTGCTTTCCTTCTACAGGTAAGAACACTTCGGCATGGCAGACCCTAGTAAGTAGTTAGTGAGACTCGGGAACTCATGACATCAGTTTAACATAACACATGAAAAAAATTATTGAAGCTAGGCCAGCAATGCCAAGACATGCGCCAGAGGTGAAATGGCACTCATCCAGCTAGTAAATGCCCCAGTCATGTCATAGAAGGTCACAGCACCAGAATTGCTCCAATGTCTCACAGTAGAAGCCACACAGCAGTGTTTCTGTAAAACAAAATACAATACTTTATTTTTTTTTAGTTCAGTGGTTAACTCTGCTACTTTCCTTCAGTTCATTATTTTTATTACTCAGGGTTATGGCTCTCTGAAAACCTTATTATTAGTTGCCTTGAGGGTAGATTAGTAAGAATGGCCGTGCTTCTACAACCCAAAAACATATTTAATATCGCAGCTCAAAGACCAATGATGTGCTGCAATTAACCTCAAATCAGCTTCTAGCAGCTTGTTAGATTTAAAGACGCTGAGTGCTGGATGGTTGCTATATTTTACAGTGGAACATTATTTTTTGATTAGTTACAAAAGAATTGATTATACTATTTAGAATATTTAGAAGAAGAATATATATATATACATATATATATATATATATACATATATATATATATATATATATATATATATATATATATATATATATATATATATATATATATATATATATATATATATATATATATATATATATATATATATATATATTTATATATTAGAAGAAAAGATAGGACACAATCTCCAATGCAAAAAAGTTTTACTGAAGTATTTTCATAACATCAGCTGTTATTTTACGTTATGAAGATACTTCATTACTCTTCTATTCAAGTATTGGTAGATCATTGGGAGCCCACCTTGACACTGCTCCAGGAATTACACAGGTATGAGAGGAGTAACTCACCCGATCAGTGGATATATATATATATATATATATATATATATATATATATATATATTAACACTATAAACTGTGCAAAGTCTCAGAACAGGTTTCATCTATAACAACGAAAAAGTTAGGAGACAAAACCACAAAACACACAGGTTCAGATAAGAGTTCTAATGCCTCCAATGGACTGACATGTTATGCTAACAGTAATTGATTTTAGTAATTTGATCAGCTGCATGATAAATGTATCTAAACCTAAAATGCAAAGTGCATAAAATAAAGGCTGCTAGTAACATTCACAAATCTATGTTAGGGTTAGATTTGAGCACAGACCTTCCCTTTCAATGTCCTGCAGATAAGTGCCCAGTGTGATTTGTCAACTTCCTCCAACTGTTTTGAATTATTCCATTAGTATTTGTTTAGGGACTGTTCACATAGAGTGCATTTAAAAGTGCTCAAAAACACATTCCAAATGCGATGAGAACAAAAATCAGTGTTTCTCAATGAGTACAGTTCTCACTATTGCATTGTGGTTACATGTGTTTGAAAAAAGTAGAGTAGGCTGCATTTTTTCACAAGACTACACGCTCAAAGCTGTGTTAAAGCAATGCATGTGAACGCAACTCATGGAAAAAAAACAAGTGGCAATACATGCAAAGGCATATGAATATAATGGCTTAATCTGTGTGTTTTGATTGCACTCTGGTATGAACAGACTGTCTAAGGGCCCTTTCACAAAGGCAGAGCGATCGGGTCAGTTTTTCAAGTAGACCCGATCAGACCCTCCAGTCTCCTCTATGGAGCAGAGAGTGTTAATGGACATGTGTCCGTTGACACCTGCCGACATCTGTTCTGATTTTGTCCGAGCAGGTGGACTCCAACGGAGCCCACCCAATATGTAAGGGATCCTAATGGTTCTAAAAATGCCATGTTTTTAGGCATTTGTTTTTTTTTTTAAAGATCTGAATGAAAACAGATGCCAGGAGGCACATGTGGGTAGACTCTGCCTCTGTACAAACTTACATATATGGGTCACAAGTGTCCCCAGAAATTTGAAAAGGTGTGGAAGTCATGTATGTCTATTTGGCCTCATGGTGGTAATCGGGGGCAGCTGTAAACAATGTAAAAGATACTTCCCAATTGCATAGGATTATGTAGAAAATAGAAAGAGTATCCATTTTTGGCGGTGATTTTGGTACTCAGACATGAAGGTAATTACAGCTACTCAAAAAGGACTGTAGGCACTGCCAGAATGCCGCAGCTCATTGTTACACCATATCATTCAATACAACAGCATCTTTCAGCCCCTTTGTGGAAACTGAGATATCACTCTAGGCTTGAACTGTGTAATTCTGGACAAATTACCAATATTTTGCAAATATCTTGACTCATATCAAGCTTGCAACACCATCCCCTGCCTGTGCTGGACCAGTATCTTACCTGGCAAGGAAAATAATTAGGAAAACCAGTATGGTAGGCTAACTTGAATGTCATTTAAGAGCAGCAATTACTTTTGTGGGGATCGCATGTCAGCTGCTGGCACAGGCTGGAAAATGTCTGATTCCCCACCCAGAGCACATTCACATCCTCTTCAGGACTGGGAATTTTCTTCTGACAGATTACAAAAATGGATAGTATATGACTCTTTAGGTCAAACGTCATAACCTTAGAAACCCTTATGCCCCATACACACGATCAGAAATTCTGCCAGCAAAAGTCAGATGTGAACTTTTGGTCAGAAATTCCGGCCGTGTGTATGCTCCATTGGACTTTTGCTGGCAGAATTCCAGCCAGCAAAAGATTGAGAGCGGGTTCTTTATTTTTCAGTCCGAAAAAGTTATTTTCCAAAAATGCGTTCATCTGTATGCAATTCGGACACGCAAAAAAAAAAAAAATCACACATGCTTGGAAACAATTCGACACATGCTTGGAAGCATTGAACTTCATATTCACTGGCTCGTCATAGTGTTGTGCATCACTGCGTTCTTGATGGTCGAAAGTTCAGAGAACTTTTGTGCAACTGTGTGTATGCAAGGCTTTAGTGGAATTCCGTTGGAAAAACCATGCACGGAATTTCTGATCGTGTGTATGGGGCATTAGTGTCACATACTAACCATCAGATGACAGGGTGAAAAAAAAACATTAAAGGTATTTGTCATTGACCAATGACCAATAATATTTCAGTATTTCAGTATATGACACTAGCAGCAAGTATATTTCTTTATTCCTTAACGAAACTAAGACATGACTTAGCAAGCATTTTTAACTGTTCAAATAAAAATATAAGGTGACAGGGCTAGTTTCTAAGGATGTTTTTTTTTTTTGTTCTTTGATACCTTACATGGATCTGTTCTGTTGCTTTGCTCAGAACAGTGGAAATATCATATAGGTAGAATCCCATTTTATGTTGTAAACACAAGTTTTCTAGTCTGGCCTAAATCAAACACCTCTTGGGATATTTAAAAAAGTACCAAAAAGGGACCCAAACATTTATGACAATGGGTTAAGAATTGAAACAGTGGAGAAAGCAGCTTTCCTTTGTGTTATTACCCACACTGGGAAAATAGCAGTTGAAATCTGATTAGTAGCGTCAGACAACACCCTTGTGTATCTCTCAATTTTTAAGTCAGCCCAGCTTGTATTAGAATACAGACAGTAACACTCACAGGAGACGTTTGTTAAACATGGTATATATGACACAACGAGACTGTGCAATGTACGCTATTTCAACAAACCTGCTTATTACAGCCTGGAATATGTCACTGCTCTACAGGTGTCTCGGACACAGGGCAGCTTTGAATTTTTCTCTGAAATGGAAAGAAAGAATGAATAGTAGCTTTTATTGCCTACTTGCAAGTAACATATATAAGGGAAATAAAGCCATTAAACACACTGGTAAGAAATTAAGACTGTTGGCACTTCAAATGACAGCTATGTATTAGAGGTCTACGATTACTTTGTGTTTCATTATAACAATATTATGGCATTAACTTTGAGATTAAAACATGATAATGAATTCTGAGCTTGTTCATTTTCTTCTGTATTTTTCCATGGGGTATGTATGGTAGAATACATTAATACATTAATTTAGTTATTAAACTAAAATTACTCTTGCGACATGTTATATAATATTTAAATAATATGTTATATGCAACATAAAAGAAAATATCAAAGATAATTGTTTTTTAATTGAAAAATAAAATGTTAGAGTTGTTTTACTAAAGCAGTAAAGACTTTTCACCAGGCTTAGTAAATAAGGTGAAGCTGTGTTCACATTGAATATCCAACGTGCACGGGAAATTTAAAAAAATAATGTAAAAAAAAAAGTATTTACTAAGCTAAGTGAACATTCACTATGCAAAGTGAATATTTACTTGGCTATGTTAGCAGTCTCCATCTCTTTAGTAAAGTGAACCTACTGAATGATATATTTTTCTAATTGAATGATGTGTTCATGTTTTTAATAACTTATACTTGGTAAAAAATATTCAGTACTTACCAACATGGTTGAATTCTGGCTAATGGTATAGTGCAATTTGGCATTTGATAACCAAGAATGCTTTAATGTTTCAGTTGCGCTCATTCTCCAACTAGAATTAAAACAACCATTTTTGAAATACAGAAAAAGGCCATAATCAA
Organism: Lithobates pipiens; assembly: GCF_037356315.1. NCBI lineage: Eukaryota > Metazoa > Chordata > Amphibia > Anura > Ranidae > Lithobates > Lithobates pipiens. Next base: position 336,167,430 of record NW_027507764.1, on the reverse strand, counting down.
ATATAATTAAAAAAAATAGATCACACTAATAAATAAAGAAATGGAGTGAAGTTATCTAGTAAACTGTGACTGGCTTCATCAACACAATAGAAATAAAAATAAACTGCCATATAATGAAAAGTGTTGAAACGAAATTGCTGTTTCTGGCCACAGAAAGAAGCTCATCACTAATAATAAATAACAACAGACATTCTGATCCTTCCACTTTATTTATAACAAGTGCTTGTATTCTGTATTCGTGTATTTTGTTATAGGGTTCTTAAGATCACTCAGAAAGAAATGTGAAATCTCCCCACTGGAAAGAAACCTGACAGAGGTTGTAACCCCTTCACATTCTATCCAGAGCTTTGACAGCTTTACTATATGCCACTTGCTGGCTTAGATACCATATATCAGTGGTGGTCATCTTTAATTTCATGTAGGGCCTCAAGTGCAGCCCCAATCACTTCCAGAGGGCCTCACAATAGCAATGAATTTTTTGTACATTGGGGGTTATTTACTAAAGGCAAATCCACTCTGCACTACAAGTGCAAAATGCACTTGAAATTGCACTGAAAGTGCACTTGGAGGTGCAGTCGCTGTAGATCTGAGGGGGACATGCAAGGAAAATAAAAAACAGCAATTTAACTTGCACATGATTGGATAATAAAATCAGCAGAGCTTCCCCTCATTTCAGATCTACCCCTAAGATGTACAGCGACTGCGCTTCCAAGTGCACTTTCAGTGCATTTTTAAGTGCACTTTGCACTTGTAGTACAAAGTAGATTTGCCTTTTGTAAATAACCCCCATTGTGTTGAGTTAAGCATGCCATTCAAGATGAATAGGCTATAACACACCTCAACTCCTGAAGATGTTGGTGCTGCTGCATTTCTTTCAACATTTGTAGTGATTATTGAAGTTGGTGGTTGCTATAAATACCCAAAAATAATCAATTAAATCAATAATAACCCTAAGCGTTAGTGTAAGTGAACACAATAAAAACCCTCAGGAATGATTTCAGTGGCAGTGCTGTCAACCACCCCCTGTGCCCAGTAGCAATGCTATTTATTTAATTTCCCCATCAATTGTCAGTGATAGTGGTTTTAAATCCACCCCCCCCCCCCCGTTTGTGGTCAGTGCAGTGGCAGTAAAGTGTATCCCACACCCCCCGCCGGAAATGCATATAGCAATCAAAAACAGGAAGAAGATCTGGACAGCCGAACTCCAAAAATTCTTCAATGTTATGCTATGTTAAGCTATGATTAAGCACTACATTGAAGTGTGAAATGCGTTAGCACCTGTCTGTTCCTGCTGTGGCTTGTATTTTGTTCACAAGAATTTTTGAATAAAAGGCAAAAAAACATTTTTTGAGTGCGGCTGTCCAGATCTTCCTCCTGTTTTTATTACGCGCCAGGTGCTGAAATTCAGGGAGCATTTCAGAACCTGCCACATCTATTCTCCTCTGCAAAACAGTTTCTACTGTTGGGTGATTTCAACCAAAATACTAGTAGTTCATAAATCCGCTATATTAAAATGTTATACACATATAGACTTATCATCAGCATTAAACAAATTGGAGGATTATATTTCTTACCATTTTTCCTTGATGAGTAACTTATTAATGAAATCTTTTGCAACGTCTGAAATATTTTTAAATTCTTCACTTTCAAAATCAAATTGTGCAGCCAAAATGTTGTTCAGAGTTTCATTGTCGTTTTCCCCTAAAAATGGTGAAAGCCCACTCAACCTATGGTTCAAAAACAAAAAAATATTTAAAATAATTATTGGTTATAAACAATAAAACATTCTGGAAAAATACAAAAACGGTGCTAATAGATCTCATTTAAACATGCGGCTTTCCTCTGAAAAGCGATCTGCAGTGGATAACTTTTTACAGGAATTTGACAGGTGACTTGGAAGCTATATGTCCCCTTCTCCCTGCCTATTATGTCATAATCTTTTATTAAACACATAGTACAAAAAAGAATTTTCATAAAAAAAAATGATTTTGCATAATAAATACATGCAAAAATATGTTGTTACTTTTCTCTCTAAAAAAGCAGAAAAATTATACCAAACATCATATTAATCCTGCAAAAGTGTATGGCTTGCAGTAACACGCTTTCTCTACATGTTTTGCAGCTTGCTCTACATGTTTCGTAGAGCAAGCGTGTTACTGCACACCATACACTTGATGATGTTTGTTATCATTTTTCTGCTTTTTACTATACCTTTAAGACTCCCACAGTACCATCCTGTGATGGAGTCTTGGTAAACCCATTGATTCAATCTCCCTACCTATGTTAATCATTAAAACCCTGAGGGAGCCATTCTTCTCCTTCTCCTCTGGCCCCTCTCTTCCTGTGTGCACTGCAGGCAGTGTGAAACCCAGCAGCTTTACACTTCCTGCGGTGCATACACAGGAGAAGAGGTGCGGAAGTAGAAGGAGCAGAATAGCTCTCTCCTCTCCCATCCATGCAAGGGAGGAGGGAGGGGGAGCTGTTAGTACTCTGAGCTGTATGAAAGATGCTCTCAGCACAGAACCTTTGCGACAAGCAACCCTGCTGCCCCCCCAACAGTGGCAAAATACCATGGCCTGGTCGCAAGTGCGACCTTTGCGACCTTGGTCGTTTCGCCATTGGCATGCACCACGATGCAGTGCGATTGGAGCCCATTCAAAATGAATAGGTTCACATTGCACTGTACTTAAAGGGGTTGTAAAGGTAATTTTTTTATTTTCTACATAGGTTCCTTTGAGCTAGTGCATTGTTGGTTCACTTACCTTTTCCTTTGATTTCCCTTCTAAATGTTTTTTTGCTTTGTCTGAATATCTCACTTCCTGTTTCTCCTCAGTAAACTTCTCACCATCATTCGAGCTGGTGGTTAGTCAGCCAGAAGAGCTTACTGAACAGCTTACTGAGGAGGAACAGGAAGTGAGAAATTCAGACAAAGAAAACAAAGAAAAAAAAACATTTAGAAGGGAAATCGAAGGAAAAGATAAGTGAACCAACAATGCACTAGCTTAAAGGAAGCTATGTAGAAAATAAAAAATTTACCTTTACAACCCCTTTAATCACATGTACAGGAATGTAGTGTACATCCCTGTGCGATTCGTTGGTGATTCATAGTGTGAACCTAGCCTTATAGAATAAAATGTATACTTTTATTTACAGTAAAACATTCTCTTTTTTAATTAACACTGGTCAACATTTAAAAAAACATTTATGTTTATCAATGAAATAAAAAATAAAACAATTTTTGAAATACAAGAGAAAAAGAAGAGAATTTTTGCAATACAAAAGAAAGCCAAGTTTGTCCCCAAAAAAGCAATGTATGTATTAGTTTGTCATCTTGCGTAATGAAAACGTTATCACTAAGTAAACAGGGCCATATTGGAAATGAGAAAAATGATCTGGTCCATAATGCGCATACAGATACAAGCGCTGAAGTGGTTAGGCCCATTTAAAACTACCCTATCAACAGGGTGACAGTATTGCAGTGATTTCCTTCTCACCGTGTTAAAGTGGAAAAAAATGTATCTACCAGTAGAATAAACAGATAATATAATTATGTTACTTGGCGATTCAGAAAGAAATGCTGTGCTAATGCTAGAGACAGAGAGCATCATATACAGTATGTATTTTATTTATTTTTTTATATTGTCCATAGCTCCACTTTAACCAAAATAATTTAAATATAATATGTCTATCCTCACCATAAGTGCATTGCACTGTGTGCTGTAATAAAACTAACAGACTAAATTTGTGAGGAATGCATCCCACAGGGTGCACAGAGGGCCACATTAAATGTGATTGATATCATTCTCTTTAATGGATGATAAATAATTCTACCTCTTTGTCTCTCTACCCTGCTGTATAAAAAGATAAAAATATTTATTTTTCATTTGCCCTTGCTGTTTCAGCTACAGCACTCGCGTTTTCCCTTTCAAATATCAGCACAAAAGCTAGTTCAGCAAAAGAGCCCGCATAGACAGGAAACCAAGAATAAATCTAAAAAAGAAATTGATAAAGAATATTTCACACAAAACAGACGTATGCTCTTGGCCAACTCACAGCATGTAGGCAATGACTCCCACACTCCACATGTCTGTGGGAAAGGAGACAAAATCATAGTTCACAACTTCAGGGGCAAGGAACTCTGGAGTACCAAAGTGCACTTTCAATTTTTCCCTTGGCTTGTACCTAGAACATGAATAAAAAGAGAGATAAAGTATAATTTCAAAGAGACGACAAAGCATAAAAGCTCCCCACAGACTGGATTCTGGCAAAGTTGTAGTGACACGCTGCACCATTCCTTCCAGTATACTCCACAGGAAGAATGAAGTCTGACACAGAACATAACCAGCCATTTATACATACAATGAGTAATAACCAGATTGGAATAAACTGGCATGTAACCTTACAAAGAAATGCCTAGGAGGTTTTTCCACATGAATAAAATCTGAGGAGTTTCTGTAAATAATATGACAGTCTTTATGCTTTATTGTAAATGTTGTCACAGCTCATACAGCTCGTAAGAACCCAACAAACAGTCTTAGCTTCCTAAAGCTATTCTTCATTGCCTTTTCTTCTTTTGTTTTGAACCTCATAGAACACTTATCATAGGCTTCTACAGCAGACCTTATGGCGGTTTTACCTGGTACTCTGCACCTAAGGCGGGTCGAAACAGACCTTCTGGTACCAGAAGCCCCCTCCCTCCCCAATAGAAAAAATGGCCTTTACATCATTCTAATGTCCTTTAAAAAAGACTATGCTATCTATAAAATGAAAGCTAAAAAAAGCACCCCCCCCCCACATAGAAAAAATGGCCTTTAAATCAGTCTAATGTCCTTTAAAAAAGACTACGCTGTCTATAAAATGAAAACTAAGAAAAAAAAAATTACTGTTCAAAATGATATGTTATCAACACACCTGGATATTTACTTCAAGTTATATTAGATATGTTGAAGTTGCGTGATCACACTCTGGCCAGCTTTGGCAACATATGTTCTGAAATTGTTTAATTCTATACTGTTGGTTATTTTTAAATCAAATTATAAAATTTAAAATTTTTTGCATTTAGCACTTTGGTTTGATTATGGTACTCTACAACTGCTAACTCTTGTATACATATACTGAATTTCCCTATGTTGATTATTTAACAAAATTGTGCTGTGATATGTCTATATAACATGATATGCAGTGATCTCTTCATGTTTACCTTCTTATTAACCCAGTTGATACTCGTAAGAAGTAATTGGTGTGCAATCACAATTCTTTCCCTTTTTTTTGCCTTGAGCTCCAGCGCTGGAGCTACTTGAAACATATACCCACTTTACTAGAATGAGGAATAGAAACCCATCTTAGTCCCATATGTTTAGGTTGTTGAAAAGAGGAAGTCAGAAGATTGAGACTTAGGGCTGGTATAAAAATGAATGACAAAATGGCCTGCAGGATAAATTACTGAGTCTCATTGCTTGAATTGTGCTGGGAGACTGTGGTGCACTGCATGACTGAATAGCAAAACTACAGATGTATTTTGGTATATCACACACTGTATTACACATAAAGCACCATTCTGCTCATAGTGAGGCTTCACAGGCACCTTGGCCTCAAAAAGCAAACTGTTTTGAAGTAGTTTTCCTACTTTCCGATTAATCTTTGGATGGAAGATTATCTGTTGTCTTCTATCCATAGATTGCATAACATAATGAGGGAAACAAATAATTTTATTTTGCCTTAATTCTGGACTACCTTGTTAACACCACAGATAACAACCACAACCATGGCCATTGATTCTGTTTTTTCTGGGACCTTTATGACAAACTTTGCATAGGCTGACTGTATAGTCTTGCCTGTTTCTATTAAAGAGTTGATACATTTCTTCATTAATTCTTCTATTGATGATATATATATACCTGTATATATATATATATATATATATATATATATTACTCATGATCCTTCATTGGCTTACTACTCGGATGTACTTTTTTTTTTTCATAATTTTTATTGTTTTCTGGATAATTTGTACAAGAGGTTATCATACAGCATGTGTCAGATAACGCCTATTTTGGAAGAATGGTAATTACAGTATGTGCGGTTCATCTGATATTAACTTGTACTCTTAACGTAATAGTAATTGTTAAGCATAGATGAACAGTTGGACCATTTTACAGTTTAACATTTTAACAATTTTAGATTCCTTGCCAAAAACCCATTCTAACTGGATTATTTAGAGTATGATCAAATATAATAAAATAAAATAGGTGTTTTTTTTAACCACAATCCATTGAATAGAACTATAGAAGCTGCAATTACAACATGGAAAGGATATAAAGCATTTGCCCGCCACTAAAGAATTATCAGGAAGTAACTGCATATTAGTATGCAAACAGTTAATTCCAGTTAGGGGTCGGGTTTACATTCAAAGTGTATCGCTATGAAAGTAGAAGGCTTTTGGTGTGACAATTTTATTGAAGCAATTAATGATGTCATAGCCCTGTAATTATGAGGACATCTTCACATCAGCAAGTCTTAAGCCCCATACACACTATCAGAATTTCTGCAGATTTTTTTCCTTCAGATTTACCAAAACCATATAATATGAGGTCAAACCTTAGGATTTTAAATGTGTATGCAATCAGACAGGCCCTTGCACTACATGGTTTTGGTAAATCTGAAGACAAAAATCTGCAGAAATTATGATAGTGTGTATGGGGCTTTAGATAAAAGGATTCATAACAGAACATAAAATATACTTTATTGACACAAATAATACCCCAACAGTTTTCTGTTTAACGGGTTCTTAGAATTATTATATCAATAAAGTGCAACTATCTTGTGCTCTTTTTTTCACAATGACATCATGGGCACATATGTATTTTGTGTTGTAGATGATATTTGAAACTAGAAGCTTTTTTTTTTTTTTTAATGATTACAGATCATTCTGTAGAAATACATTAGCTTTATTTTAAATTATTATTTTCGGTACCTTCAATATTATGCTAAGACAATTGTGCAAGCAATAAAAGTTTACCTTCTAGCCAGGCCAAAATCAATAATTTTGATCTGATAATCTTCTCGGCTCACACACATAATATTCTCTGGCTGAAAAGAAATGAGAATAAAGTCAGAATCCATCCTAGAAACATAAATACAACGTGCATAGGAATGTTGTAAATCAGATCATCTTACATGTGCATAAAGTATTAATTTGCAAAATGGAGTCCAGATAACAAAGGTCGAACCAGCCAGATTCATTTACTATTGTAGATTTGACGACGAATACTAGGATTTAAAACTAATAGAATTTAAAATCGGGAAGAATAGACTAGTCTCCCCCCTGCCAGTGCTCAGTGCCTAAATATGCTTTAGTATTTTGCTAGCCTATTTATATATTTTTTGCCTTTTTGAAAGTTAATATTTGCATAAGAATGCATGCCGTCTCCAGTGGCACAAGAGGATTACTAAAGTGAGAAAGATAAAATGTGGCACACTAAAGGGTTTTTTAGGAAAGCTGTTTTTATTTCAGCTATTTCAAATATACAGAATAAAATACAATATTAGCTGTACTCTGCTATACTGCTATGCTCTTGTCCCCCCTTGCCTTAAAAACAGCTTGTAAGTAAAAATGCCCCAAGTTACAGTACCTTAAGGTCTAAATGTATAATGTACATTTGATGCATGTACTGAATTCCTTCACAGATCTGCTTTATAAATAATATTGTATCCACTTCAGAAAGATTGCACTTTTCATCAATAATCCTGTCAAACAGTTCACCACCATCCACGCTGTTGAGAAGAGAAAACAATATTTCATATAAATATTTTTTAAAGGAAATGGAGGGGATAAAATCGCTGTTGTAAAACTGCACATGATTGTACAGCAAATAAATAGCATAACGTGAACAAAACATATGCTCAGTAGAGCCATTAACTAAACTCGGGTCAGGTCCTTATTAACATGGAACCCCAATGGGTTTCAAAATACAAACAGGTAGCCCTTGTACTTTTTTGTGTTCTGTCAGCAGTCAACCTTTTCAAAATAATTATTATTTATGTCAGCTCACATTTATGATGGCCTGTGCACAGCTGAGACTAATTATTTATGATTTGGCAACCTTGTAACATGTGGACCTAGGAATATCAGACGCTTTATTCCACTCAAAGCTCTATAAAGTCTCCATGCTCCAGGACCCAGTACAGAATGTATTAATCACTTAAGCCCAAGAAGATTTGGCTCCTGAACGACTGGGCCATTTTTTGGATTCAGCACTGTGTTGCTTTAACTGACAATTGCGCGGTCATACGACACTGTACACAAACAATTTTTACGTCCCTTTTTCCCCACAAATAGAGCTTTCTTTTGGTGGTATTTGATTGCCTCTGTGTTTTTTATTTATTGCGCTACAAACAAGAAAATAGCATAAGTTTTGAAAAAAACACAATATTTTGTATTTTTTGCTATAATAAATATGCTCTTTTTTTTCTCAATTTAGGCGGATATGTATTCTTCTACATATTTTTGGTAAAAAAAAAAAAAAATCACAATAAGTGTATATTGATTGGTTTGAGCAAAAGTTATAGCGTCTACAAACTACTGGATAGATCTTGTGGCTTTTCTGCACAGCCAGTGATTACCTGTGGTGATCGCTGGCTCTACGAACAGATGTGGCCTCTGGTGATCTGTCATTATGGTGAACAGGTCTAGTGACTGCAACTAGCTGCTCAGAGCCGCAGCAGGAATCAGAAGATGCCTGCCGCCACAGTTCCGTTATCAAAATCCACTTTATTTTTAGCAAAAGATGAAAAGTGAAAGGGCTTATTTTTATCAAAATAACAAATAAGTCCAATAAAAAATATATTGGCCTGTTTCGAGAACAGGTGTCAGGAAGGTACTGTCAGAAGACAGAAGAATAGCGACAGACAAATCCATGTTCCCCAAATGCCTGGAAGAAGAGGCGCATTAGCACCCACTAACACACGCACGCATATGCGCATGAACCAGAATGCGAACAAATGTGTTTGGCACATACCATAACAGATAAAGGCTCCAAATGGGCTATTTAAGCTAGATCAGCACCCAGGATCAGTGCTGTCTCATCTACAGCGTTCCCATGATTGTCCTGTTACCTGTTGATCTGTTTCTGTTCCAGTTATTGACCCAGCTTGTTCTGACTACTCCTGCTCTCCACCTGCATCGACCTCGACTCCTCTACTGCCTCCGCATCTGTACCTGGTCTGACCGCATGTGTATGACCTGGCTCTGTCTGTGTTTCAGTCCTTACGGATCTAACCAGCTGTAAGCATCTGCCCGATAGCCACTGGGACCTGCTCTTCTGCTTTTTACATCCAAGCACCAGCCTGTTCCAGTTTATAGGACATCCGCTCTCATCTGGCATGCCAGCCTACCAGCAACCCAGCAGTCAACAAGACCACCGGCACTTGTGTGATGCTGCACTCCTGCACAGATAATCTTATTTTTTTATCTTGAATGTTCCTGTACTATCTGGACCACTGTCCACCTCTCTTTCCTTTCTGGGTTTGATAAGATTAACATGTTAAATTTGGTAGGGTGTTCTCTTCGGGGAATGATGGAGACTGGGTTCCAGGCATTAATATCTGAAAAGTCACTCTATGTGGTTACAGCTCAACTGTGCTGCTGTCCAGTAACATGGAATTGGATGCTAGGAAACTGAAGGCACAAAGCTGACAGAGCTCAGCAGCTGGGAAGATGTGATGACTGGTGGTTCAATAAGTCATAGGGAATTCTCCAGTACAATTGTTGGCAAAAGTAAAAACCACAATGCACTTAAATGTTTATGGGATTATGTTACCCCGCTGGTTGTGAAGCTGGCTAAAGCACTGATGAATAAGTTCTGGGATGGGAAGATCTGTGGGAGGTGCCAACCATTACGGCCATGGGATGGAAGAAGCAAACAGTGTATGCGAGCCAGACCAGCCATCGTGTGTGGATGAAATCACTGGAGCCTGGACAGAGGCACGGTACTCAAATAGAGAGGCCTCAATGCCTGTCATGTAAGAATGGTGTCACTGGTACTCTAGACAGAAACACGATTCCAGAAGAGGCAGCCGCCGTGGCCAGCGTGGAACACATGCTCCCCTGTTGCCGTGACAATGCGTTTTGTGCGCATGCGCTTTATCAAGTCAGACTTTTTTTACATTTTGTGAATAAACTGCCAATGATTTTACTGGAGAATTCTTATGACTTATTAAACCACCACCCATCACATCTTCCCAGCTCCTGAGGGCTGTGAGCTTTGTGTGTCTTTGGGGGATGGTAGATCTTGTACAGTGCCTTGAAAAATTATTCACACCCCTTGAAATTTTCCACATTTTGTCATGTTATGACAAAAAACTTAAATGTATTTTATTAAGATTTTATGTGATAGACCAACACAAAGTGGCACATAATTGTGAAGTGGAAGGAAAATGAAAAATGGTTTTCAATAGTTTTTACAAATAAATATGTGAAAAGTGTGGCATGCATTTGTATTCAGCCCTTGTGAGTCAATACTTTGTAGAACCACCTTTTGCTGCAATTACAGCTGCAAGTCTTTTTGTGGATTTCTCTATCAGCTTTGCACATCTAGAGAGTGACATTTTTGCCCATTCCTCTTTGCAAAATAGCTCAAGCTCTGTCACATTGGATAAAGAGCGTCTGTGAACAGCAATTTTTAAGTCTTGCCACTGATTCTCAATTGGATTTAGGTCTGAACTTTGACTTGGCCATTCTAACACATGAATATGCTTTGATCTAAGCCATTGCATTGTAGTTCTGGCTGTATGTTTAGGGTCATTGTCCTGCTGGAAGGTGAACCTCAGTCCCAGTCTCAATACTTTTGTAGACTCTAAGCCCTTGTACACACGGTCGGACATTCAGACGGAAAATGTCCGATCGGACCGTGTTGTTGGATAAGCCGACCGTGTGTGGGCTTCATCTGACTTTTTCCGTCGGAATGTCCGACCAACAAAGTTTGAGAGCTGGATATAAAAAGTTCAGACAACATGATCCGATCGGACAAAGTCCAATCGTTTGTAGAGAATTCCGATCGGACAAAGTGTTATGCATGCTCAAATCAAATTCCTAGACCAAAGCTATTGGCTACTAGTCTGAACGTAGTCCCGTCGTAACTAAAAAAACGGCATCACGTTACGATCGGATTTTCCGATAACTTTATCCAACCGTGTGTATGCAACACCAGTTTTGGACAAGATCCGGATTTTGTTGTCGGAATGTCCGATCGTGTGTATAAGGACTAAGAGGTTTCCTTATAAAATGTCTCTGTATTTAGCTCCATCCATCTTCCCATCAACTCTGACCAGCTTCCCTGTCCCTGCTGAAGAAAAGCATCTCCACAACATGAGGCTGCCACCACCACGGTGGGCATGGTGTGTTCAGGGTGATGTGCAGTGTTAATTCTCCACCACATATAGCATTTTGCTTTTATGCCAAAAAAATTACATTTTGGTCTCACCTGACCAGAGCACCTTCTCCAACATGTTTGCTGTGTCCCCCAAATGGCTTCTCTCAAATTTCAGACGGGACTTCTTATGGCTTTCTTCTTGCCACTTTTCTATGAACATTTGTGGAGTGCACAACTAACAGTAGTCCTGTGGATAGATTCTCCCACCTGAGTTGTAAATCTCTGCAGCTCCTCCAAAGTTACCATGGGCCTCTTGGCTGCTTCTCTGATTAATGCTCTCCTTGCCCAGTCTTTCAGTTACGGCCATGTAGGTTTGCAGTCGTGCCATTCTCTTTCCATTTTCCGATGATGGATTGAATGGTGCTCCGTAAGATGTTCAAACTTGGCATTTTTTTTATCACTTAACCCTGCTTTAAACTTTATCCCTGACCTGTTTAGTGTGTTCCTTGGCCTTCATGATGCTGTTTAATGCTGTGTCTCCACGGTTCTCTAACAAACCTCTGAGGGCTTCACAGAACAGCTGTATTTATACTGAGATTAAATTACACACAGGTTGACTCTATTTACTAATTAGGTGATTTCTGAAGGCAATTGATTCCACTAGATTTTAGTCAGGGGTATCAGAGTAAAGGGGGCTGAATACAAATGCATGCCACACTTTTCACATCAACAGTTGGCATCAATACAAGAACTCAATCGACAGGCTGAAATTGACCTTAATGAACTAGTTGGATTATCAGCTTTGAGTCTCTTGCCAAGCCTGCAAATGCTCTCTTAGTATGGGCATTACATGTGCCATTCAGTTCTGCCTTTGTGCAATGTGTCCCACTACACTGCAATAGGGTCTAGTTCCCATGTATCTTTAACCACATTTGTCAATGACCAAGCTCAAAGGGCGAGAACCTAGTGGATAACTTGGAAACTGCCACAAGGCAAATAACAAATGCTATAGAAAACAATACCAATCACAACCATTGTTTTCAAGCACTTTCTCAAATGTCCCATTTAGGGTTTTGCTGAACCATTCAATGAACCCATTAGTTTAGGAAAGATACAGATACATTTTGCAGAACCTCTTTATAACCATAAAGAAGGTCCCTTTATTGGTTAAGATCTTGGACAAAAAACATGTTCTTGCAAACATCTGAAACATCTCCCATGTGATAACTCTGAATGAGGTAATTCTTTAACTCATTGTTTCTGGGTTGTCAAGTGTTCTTTGACAGATTGGGCAGGAATCACAGAAGTTCTGGATCTCCTTGTCTACGCTGCGCCAGTAAAAATATTGCAAAACCCATTCCTGAATTTTAGCTTTACTAAGATGAGCATCAAACACATGAGCATGAGCCAAATGTAACACGTTGTAGCTAAAAGGGTGGGGTATCACTAGTTGTTCAACCACTTTGTCACACTCCATGGTGTTTCTGTGAAACAGATTATGATTTAGAGCAAAGTGGGGAACTGCACATCCACCCCAGATTGCTGAGTCTGTGTTTAACTGTTTAAGACTAGAGATGAGCCAAATGTAACTAGATTTTGGTTTGAGGCAGATTTGGTAAACAGTACTAAAGTATGGGTGCTAAATCCAAACCCCACTGAAGACAATGGGAGCTGACTGTTAATCTTTTGTCGTGCAATTTATATATATGTTGGCAAGAGAGGTGGGATTTAACACAGAGATACAGCACATATGCGTCCATGGTGGCAAGAGATTATACACGCTCAGTATGTGCTCCAAGCACACTGACTAAGCTGTCAACAACAACTCTCAGCCAAGGATTCTGATCAGAAGACAGTGAGATGGGCTCCCTATCATGTAACCACTGTGAGAGCCAATAACAGTGATCACATTATACAGAAGTCACACCTGCTGGGCATTAAAGCCTTCTTAAAGGGCTGCTGCTATAAGGTGATGATAAGGAGATAAAAGTCAACCAAGTTCTAGGTCAATAGGCAAGATTGTGCACTGATCCATAGCAGTCCAAATGCCTCAACATGGGTGGGGGGTACCTTGGTCATGAGGACAAGGATGCTTCCCCACAACCTTGGCCTGGTGGTTGTGGGGGGTGTTGTGGGGGTCTGTGTGTGTGGGGGTGTATCTGAATATGTAAGCCCTCTTTAATAATAAGAGGGATACCAGATACTAACAAACTGTATTTACACAATCCGTTTCCCTTTGTTTACATTCCGCTCTCAATCGTGGATTCTCTGGTGACAGCTGAATATATTGGGGTAGGGATGAGTCATGGTTTTTAAGATGGTGGTGGCTGGCTTCCTCACAACAAGCCTGAGTGCCCGTTCACACTACCGCGACTTGTCAGGCGACTTAGCCGTCTGACAAGTCGCGCTCCGTTCTGTACTATGGAACTGTTCTAATAGGAGCGACTCAAGTCGCTCCGACTTAGAAAAAGGTTCCTGTACTATTTGGGGCGACTTCAGGCGACTTGCATTGACTTACAGAAGTCGTTTTGCAAGTCGGCGCTGAAGTCGTGTGCAGGTCGCGTCTATGAGTCGCGCTGCAAGTCGCGTCGCCCCTGTGTGAACGGGCACTAAGGGGAACTTGTCAAATTTAGTAGCAGTAGTAATAATGTTGCTAGATATATCACTTCCCACTGCTGCTGGAAGTTCAACTTGGCTGAACACCAATTTAGTTCGGCCTTTTTCCAAACTTCTAATCGGGATAATTTTGGTCTGAACATAAGTTCAGACTGAACTGGCATTAGACATTTCTTCAGATGGCTACTTCTTATTTTCAAAGGGTTACGGGACCTTTAGCCTTTGTCCATTTAAGACCCAGTCTTGCTTCATTAACAGTTCATGGTGTGACCCCTGCATCACTTCCACCTTTAGTGAGGCAGTCCCCACTGGGGTGGATAGTTTCAGGATGTCTACATCTTTGTACGCACAAATGACATCCACTCATTCTTCAGGTATCAGCTTTCCTTGCAACCTGTCAAATCCCATAAGAGTGGTGACATTCCAAAAGTTGAGGAGTGCCACAATCTCCCATTCATTAACCCGCATCACAAAATCCTGTGGATTTACAGTTGCAGCAGTATGCACCACATAAGGATACATGGAGAATTGTTGGCCAACCACAGACTCCATCATGCCATTCTCTTAGGGCACTGAGCTGCTAAAAAACCCAAAGAACCTTGAGGGGTTCTCTTTCAGCTTGACTTTTTTTGGACAGTTAATTGTCAAGGTGCTTTTTGAGGCAGTTTTACACCACCAGGGGACCTTGGGGCTGAGGTGCACTTCCTAGGTCGGGAGTGGTTCTTTCGATAAAAAAAGCACCCCTAAGAATCCTTAGTTGTGATTTCATCCAGGGATTGGGTTTGACCCTGAGCCACCTAGTAGTACAGTTTCCTGGAAAGACAAATACAAATCTGCACAGGGTGACCCATTCCACAATCATAATGAGGGTCACCACCTGTGGTTGTAGCCAATTCTGGAGCCGGTGCATCAGGGAATAAAGGTGTGCACGTGCAGGTTTAGTCTTGTCAAAGCTCCAGGTAGGGGCACAGGTTGCTCTCATGGTTGGATGTACTCCCTACCTGGCCAATATTTTACCCTTCAACAGTTTTTAGTTGCATGTGGATTCCAGGGCCAAGCTGAACTATGCCTACTGGGGATCCACAATCAGAATTAGAAAAGGGGCCAATATAATCACCCAGTTTTTCTTAGCCAGCCCTTTTCTCATGACAATCCATTCAAAAAGCATTGGAAAAGCTTCAATGCTGTCTGTGGCAGGCATTTTTTGAAGGGCCTACTGCACGGCTTTCCATCAGCCATATGCACTTTAGATTGCTAGGTCGTTGCAATCTGTCCAGTAAGCAAGTAGTTAGTCTCTTATTCCTGCTGCACCAGGAACTTCTCATGGTAGGTTTGCACTTGCATATTAGCCAGCACCAGCTGTTTGACTAGCTCCTTCATATCTTTGCTGCAGACTTTTAGCATGTGCAGAATTAATTCACAACATAGGACTGGACTGCACCCCTCAATCTGACAAATACATTATCCACCAATTGTAGGGTCGGGGGGAAAACAGGTGCTCACAAATCAGTTCTATAAAATCAAAGTTCACTTTTTTTTCTGCAAAAGCACACAATGGATTTCCAAAAGAAAAGGGTTTATCTTCAGTAAAATATATAATAAGTCCCTACAGAAAATGCACTGCCTTACGCTTGTCTAGATGTTTGCCAAATTAAGCTGGCTGTTAACAGGATTCTCCTGCTTCCTAACAGTTACCTTCAATATTAACCTATGGCTTGATGCTGGAAATATTTATTCAGAATGGCTGCAGCTACAAAGACGTTGGCATGAGACTGTAGCAATGATCAGGACAGTGATCTACATCTTACTCTACATCTACAATTAGAGATTATTTTGCATCCAGACTTTCTTTGCTTCGTGACAGATGCAGATGTGGTAAACACTTTGGAGGTCATTAATATCAGAGAAAAGAAAATTGCAAAATAAAGTTGTTGCCCATAGTGACCTGTCAAACTTCTTGCTTTATTTGTTTTCATAACATGAAAGGTGATACTTGAGTAGTTTACTAATCAGAATGCTTGAAAGACATCTGATATCTTACCTGGTTTCTGCAATTGTATGTGAGCCCTGGCTTTTATATAGACATCAAGAAAAGGAAAAAATAAATACACTTACTATTCCATAACAAGGACTAAGTCATTTCGGGACTCAAAGGCATCATATAACTGAATGAGATTAACGTGATTCAGCTGGTTCATGACTTGAATCTCATTTTTCACTTCCTCCTAAAAAAATAAACATAATATTTTTATTAGCAACATTTCTGCTCCCACTTTGAGTATCATAGCTGAGCAACCAAGCACCATTGATGTTTGCTCACACTTGTGCAACAGCCAGCATTACACTGCCACGACTAGGGTATAAAAGATTAAGTTAAGGCCTGGTCACTCCACTACCAAAACCTGTTTAAATCAGACACTCTGACACCAACTGGAATTTAATGGCCCTCTCAGCCACTTTATTTAACAAAATATAAATAACAAATTAAATAACCTATATAAATACCAAATATACATAACAAAAAACAGCAGATGAATGTATACTGGAGTCTCAAGGCCCTTTTAGGCAACCAAGTTATACCTGTGACCCATAACGTAGGCCTCCAACAGAACCCCACTTACTCAGAGACAGGGTCAGGTACTCAATTACTGATATAAAGGTACTAAATTAGTTGCCATGACAGATCCTCTATCCCCAAGAAAACTCAACCCTGTAAGAAGAAAATCCATGACTAAATACAGAGGAAGGAGGGTGGGAAGATTCCCTGATGTCTGCCGTCTTTCTACTGAAACTTTCTTGGGACCGCCCTGCCTACAACCCCCTATGGACCCAATCCATCTAATCCGCTACACCAATCAGTTCAGTACCCTTCCTTCCTGCATCCTACAAACTTTACCAACTCTCCACCCCAGTCCTCCACTCCTCTTTTAACCCAGCCATGCTGTCCCTCCGTATATTCCTTCGGGGTTTTTATTCCAGGCCTGACTTTTCCTTTCCTAGCCACAGTCTAGTTTATACCCCTATGTAATTCTTCAAATTACACAAGAGACATAATTACATTGCTGGTGCTGCCAGTGGATGTTACTAGTTGCAGAGATACACCCACATGGCGTGACTGACATCTCTCTCACCCTTGCTTATGATGTATTTAGTAATAACAATGGATGTTACTACATTCAAACATGAAACAGGCAACTGTCTCCCATAGCATGAGATGCTAGGTCTTCTGGGAAATGTAGTCTCTATGTATACCTCCCAACTTTTTGAGATGGGAATGAGGGACATCTATTAACAAAAGTATGTAGCCATAAGACACACCCTCTGCTATGCCCCTTAACCTCCCTGGCAGTACGATTATTTCGGATTTTAGGTGCTAAAAGCAGTACCATTATTTTGCATGAAAATTTGGCGTTTTAGATTGTAGTCCTGTAATTCTTAGGAATAACTCTCTTAAATCTGTCCAAACCAGAGTCTAGCAGACATCCCGGGTATGATAAAGTTTGAAAAATGAAATCATAAATTATAATATAATAAATTATTATAAATAATTGTACCAAATAATATAACAATAATAAAAATTATTCAATAATGTAATCAAATCAAAAACACAGAAATTTGCTCAGTTGCAGAATTGTCACTCTCATTACTTTTCAGTATTTGATGACGGATCTCCCCACAAATCGCTATCGCTCAATTCTGCGAGTGATTCCAATTTATTATCGCTATTTTCCAGCTGGTCTAAAATAATTTTTGATGTAAAGGGACAGTTTTGGTTGCTATGGACAATCTCCAGTTTGCAGGCATAAAGAACAGTTTTTATTATATAAAACTGTATGCAGGACACTGGACAGACCACTAGGGACAAAGGGGATGTGAAATTTTTACATACAGCAATGTAATCTGTAAGATTACATTATACTGTATGTAATGTGTGTGTTTCACTTTTTGAATTTGGCGCCGATCTCCGTCCCCGTGCGTCGCAAAGCTCGCAGGGAATGGAGATCGGCTCGCTCGTACAGCGGGGAGACAACGCTGGATCCAAGGAAGAAGGTAAGTAAACGTCCTCCTGGATCCAGCGATGCAGTCCAGAGTCTGGCTCGGGGTTACCGCTTTTGGTATAAAAATTCCACCCCGAGCCAGACTCGGGAATACCGTCAGGGGGGTTAAAGGAGAATTATAAAAAAAAGATTAGTTAAACCCAAAATTACTTTTTTTTATTCCTTTAACCACTTTCAGACCGGACCAATTTGCTGGTCAAAGACCAGACCACTTTTTGCGATTCGGCACTGCGTCGTTTTAACTGACAATTGCGCGGTCGTGTGACGTGGCTCCCAAACAAAATTAACGTCCTTTTTTTCCCACAAATAGAGCTTATTTTTGGTGGTATTTGATCACCCCTGCGGTTTTTATTTTTTGCGCTATAAACAAAAATAGAACGATAATTTTGAAAAATGCATTATTTTTTACTTTTTGTAATAATAAATATCCCCCAAAAATATATAAAAAAACATTTTTTTCCCTCAGTTTAGGCCGATACGTATTCTTCTACATATTTTTGGTAAAAAAAATCACAATAAGCGATTATTGATTGGTTTGCGCAAAAGTTATAGCGTTTACAAAATAGGGATAGTTTTATAGCATTTTTATTAATAATTTTTTATTATTTTTTTTTTTACTAGTAATGGCGGCGATCTGCGATTTTTATTGTGACTGCGACATTGTGGGGGACCCATCGGACATTTTTGACACATTTTTGGGACCATTGTCATTTATACAGTAATCACTGCTATATAAATGCAGTGATTCCTGTGTAAATGACACTGGCAGTGAAAGGGTTAACCAGTGGGTGGCAGTGTAGGGGTTAAGTGTTCCTAGGGGTGTGTTACTAACTGTGGGGGGGTTGGGCTTTCATTTAGTGTACACTGATCTCTGCTCCAATCACATGGAGCAGAGATCAGCGTCACTAGTTGCTAGGCAGAATGGAAAAATGTTGTTTATACAGCATTTCCTCCATTCGGCCGCTCCGTGAGATGATCGCGGGGATGCCCGCGGCGATCGAGTCCGCGGGTCCCGCGACTGGACTCACGGGGGTCCCGACCAGTGCGGGAGCGCGCCGCCGGCGGCGCGCTCCCGATGGCACGGCGGCAACGAATATTGGACGTACATGTACGCCAATATGCCTGCCCGTGCCATTCTGTTGACGTACATCGTCGTGCGCTGGTCGGGAAGTGGTTAAACTGGCTCTGAAATTTAGAAATGCAATTCAGAAATTGGATGAAAGGTTTAGCACTGGGGAACACTTTTCGAAAGAAAAAAAGTGCATTGATATATATAATTATATGGATTATGATGGATTTTGTTCCTAATATGCTTCCTTGCCTCATGTGAGGGCCATGTTTACCTGCACTCTGAGTGCAGTCCCTTGAAATCAGGGACAGTTGGGAGCTTATGCAGGTATATGAGGATGTTGAGCTCTGCTTCTTCCCATTCTCAGTAAAAGCACTGCAGAAAGGTGAAGAAGAATGGTGCAGCATGAGACAAACGTTAGCAAAAAATAATAGGTACATTCAAGATTTTATTTTGTCTAAAATGTAGCGATAATGTATCAACGGAAGGGGTGGTAATGGAGGCTATTTATGATTATTGCTGACCAGGGTTCTGCTTTAAAATAACAAGGATGTGCTCCTGTGGATAAAAAGCACACATTTACTCTATAACTTGTGACATTTATAATGACTTTAAAGTTATGATTCTACTGTAAAGCATTCTAAAGTTATTTACAAGTTTAAAAAGTATTTATTTTTAAATTTGGCTTTCTTTTTAAATGCAAAATAACATTAAAACAAAAAAATTAATTGTTAAAAGGGAAGTATGGAAATGTTAAATTTTTTTTAATCATACTTGCCAAGGTGGATGCAGCAGATCGGTCCAATGCTGCATCTGTTCCCCGCCAGGTCTAAGACTGAGAACTAAGCGATCAATCACCACTGATCACTTGGTTCTCATAGCTCCCTGAGCAGAGAGCTGGTAACTGCTCTGCCCCCCCCCCCCCCTCGCTCACTGAAGCGCTGGACTGTGAAGGGGCGGGAGCGGCCGGGTCAGACTCGCATCGGTTTAACTCAACTAGGCAGCTAGCATTTTCAGAGGGAGACCAACTACTGAGTAATATAATGTCACGATGCCTTGCACAGGTCTGCAAAATTCCATCTATACAACACTAAAATTATGCCATACCCGTGCAAAGGGATATGCCTTTTTTTATATACTGTATTTATTAGCATATAACACACACTTTTTCACCCTGAAAATCATGTGCAAATAGCGTATGCATGCTATAGGCCGATACTTCAATTTTTGCTGCCCCAGAGGGGACAGAGAGGGGGCGGGACGAGCTTCATCAGATTACATACAGTGAGAATCTCCTGTTTACGTGGCAGCCTCTGTAATAGGAAGTCAAGTCTCCTGGGCTGCCATTGGACCACCGTTCTATCCATCATAGGAGATTCTCAC
Source organism: Lithobates pipiens (assembly GCF_037356315.1). NCBI lineage: Eukaryota > Metazoa > Chordata > Amphibia > Anura > Ranidae > Lithobates > Lithobates pipiens. Next base: position 336,146,935 of record NW_027507764.1, on the reverse strand, counting down.
TGTATGTGATCTGTTCACGCTCGTCCCGCACCCTCCCTGTCCCCTCTAGGCAGCAGATGGACATTGATCAGGCTGCACTGATGGCAATGTTGAGGCTGCTGCATTGAAGGCAATCGTAAGGCTGCTGCATTGATGGCAATGATGAGGCTGCTGAATTGATGGCAATGGTGAGGCTGAATTGATGTGGACTGATGAGGCTGCATTGATGGCACTTGTGAGGCTGCAGATGGACATTGATCAGGCTGCACTGATGGCAATGGTGAGGCTGCAGATGGGCACTGACCCTTATTTTGTTTCAAAGTTCCTTATTTATTAATTTTTTTTCCTGAAACTTCCCTCTTAAAATGAATGTGCTTGTTATACGCCGATAAATACTGTAATTACTGTAGTACGGTATAATCATTTCTTCAGTTGACTTGTCTTGTTCTATAGTGAAGCTGTGGCTGTGGAAGAATTGTGCCTATCATACTAGAGCATTCACAAGCAGGGAAAATAAAGAATTTTCAAAGAAAAAGATTCTGGGTCAATTAGATAACCAGTAATTACTAAAGGCAGTTCTAAAAGTTTGCAATGTATTCAAGTGTAGTTCTGCCCATCACTAGAGATCTCTATTGGATGAAATATATTTCCATTTATAGCCATCAGATGCCTATAGTAAATTATGCTATTAAATAATGTCATGGTAATTATTCAACAGTTTACAGATAGACACACTTCTTTTCATCTTCAAATATAACTAAATAAGAAACATTTTTTTTTTAGTTTTGGATAGAGGGGAGATGAATTAGAACACCTATCAGGTTTTTTTGGTGTCTGTATACCCAATAGGGAGATTTACCCTCCCTACATGTCCTGTGTACCATGTTCATTGAAAGTGAAACTAAAAAGAAAATTCTATATTTTGGGTTGTCCCCAGAAAAGTAATAGAGGGGAAATATTACAATGGAGACACTAGTACTAGGGACCTGGGGGTCCCCAAGAGATTCCCTAATTTGCAGAGACTTCCTCTCACTTCCTGTTGACTATGGGACACGAACTGAAGAGAAATCTCCCCAATGGAACAAAGATGGTAAAAATAAACCTTACAGTGGCTATAAACCCTCCCTTACTCTATCCAAAATGAAAAAAAAAAAAGTTTTGCCTATAGTTCTACTTTAAAATTTTGCAACTGGTGCATTTTATAAATTACACTGACCTTTTCTTTATGTCCTCTAGCCTTAATGATTTTAGCCGCCAAGGTAAGTCCCGATGCCTTTTCTGTGCATCTGTGTACTTGTCCAAATCTTCCACTGTAAATAAATGTAACACGTTTTTCTCATATTTTAAAAAGCCCTCATAAAATTTCAGTCATTACTTCTACATAGTTGCTGATTTATTGAAATAGGAGAATATCACTTATCCTATTACTTACCCTCCCAGTAAATGTGCTGTTTCCACAGTATAAAAACTATTAATCTGAGTATGTTTGGCAGAGACAATTCTGTGGTCGAAAGGGGCCGGAGGAGGAGGTGTGACATCTACAAGGGATTGAAAAGCAAATAGCATGTTATGGATGTAAAAGCCAGTTGAAGGCATTTCCAATAATGAATTAAAGGGCCATAAACCATACAACACAAGTTCTCTCAATAAAACATTCCCATATTCATACAATGTAACATATAATGTTTTATACATTTTCTCCTACAAAGAAATGTGATGCAGATTGCAGATTCTGTCACTTGAAAATCCTAATAGTACAGCAAAATATGTCTCTAAAAATGATAAATAACTTCACATAGTTTTTAACATGGTCAAGTAGATGTATAGATGTTAATAAAACCATTTTGTAAGCTAGACTATAATTTATGTATGTTCATCTTTTTAACATATAGGTGCAGTCTACTTTCTCCACAGCAGGTGGTGCCCTTCTGCTGCAGGCCTGTTGCTGGAGAGGATGTCAGGAGGAACAAGGTTCCTTTATGGTTTCCTAGATCACTGGGGACGCTATCATTGGATGCTGCCACCCCACGTGACTCAAGCCATCTTGGGTCATGCAGAGCCTATGCAAGACTCTGGCTCCTGGGTTTTGGCACGCTTTGGTGAGTAGACAGAGTAGGGACAGGTACCCCATCTGTGAGGGACAGTAACAGTGCAAGGGAAGGATCCTGACGAGGAGAGTAAGAGTAGGGCCTCATCTCTTCTGGACATTCTCCCTACAGGGGACCAGAAGGTCAGACCACATTCAGTCCCCTTGAAACAGGCGCTGTCATTCTGACCTGGCTAGGTGGCTTTCCCTCCGGGTTTGTGGTAAATTGTTGCGGTATTTCTCCAACACAAGTTTATTGCACCTGCCTGTGTGTGAATTATTAACTCACCAGGCTACATCCCACCTACAAACATACTGAGACCAAACTAGCAAAACAACTGTATGTTATTAAATCCAAGAAGCACAGTAAGACCAGTGAGTGACCTGTACATTCTATATCTCTATCGAGAAGTTAATTAGTTGTACCTAAAAAGTGCATTTAACTTGATCTGAATTCTCTCAAATTCTCTGCAGCCTAAATTCACAGAGCTCCTCAACGACATAATCTGCTTCCTGAATTCACACTGTCTACCGTTCTCCACTTTACAATCATTCGGACTTCAAACCTCCAAAGCATGTTTAAACATGATAAGAAGGCAAGCGACACTACCAAGGTGCTTGAGGCCATCTCCGTATGCCAGACATCCTTAACCTCCAAAATTGAGGAAATACGTGTGGACATCTCCCTGATCAGACAGGACATGACCAAGCTCAGGGACCGTGTCAAGGAAGCGGAGGACAGGATTAGTACTGCGGAGGATGCGCTGCATCCGCTTCAGCATTCCCACGCGGAGGTACAGCGCCAATTACAACTCCTCGCCATGAAGCATGATGATTTGGAGAACAGGAGGGCCCGCCGATCGAACCTTCGCTTCGTGGGCCTTCCGGAGGGTGCTGAGGGACAGGATCCCCCCACCTTCCTCGAGAATCTACTGATTACAACCTACGGAAGGGAGGCCTTCTCCACATCGTTTGTGGTGGAGAGGGCGCATCGCATGCCGGCCAAGAGACCACCGGAGGGAGCGCCTCCCCGCACATTCATCGCCAAGCTGTTGAATTTCCGAGATCGTGACGCCATTCTGCGATTAAGCAGGGAAAAGGGTAATATCCCCTTCCAGGCTGGCCGATTGATGGTCTTTCCGGATTTCTCGGCGGAGGTGCAGAGGCAAAGGGCTCGTTTTGTGGAGGTGAAGCGACGGCTGCGGACCCACCATCTGAAGTACGCGATGATGTACCCAGCAAGGCTCCGTATTATTGGGGAGGACCGTGCACACTTTTTTGACGATGCTGCACAGGCGGCGGAATGGCTGGATAGAAGGGAGGCAGCCCGGAACCGCCCGGCCTGAGCAGAGGAGGAATGCCTGGACTGCCTCGTGGAGGTGAGCCCCTACCTTGACTGATCTTCTGTTCCAGGATCCCCCTTTGTTGCCCCTTATTGTCCTTACCTGCCTCTGCGCGGATGTTACTGCGCCCACTTCTTCTATTTATATGCTTCTCCTGTTTTTGCATTTTTTACCTTTTTTCTTTTTACTTTTTGTGCCTTTGGACTTACCGCTCTATGCTGACTGTATTATGCTGACTAGCAGACTATGAGCGGTCTTATTTCTTCTGTGGGCGCCAGAACTGTCACGAGAAGCGGGATACCTTTGCTTTCCGGGGGGGGGGGGGGATAAGATATATGCCTCAATCCTCTTTTTTTTTATTTTAATCTTGTTTTATTTTTGGTTTTGCTATCTGCTATGGCGTGTTCTCGAGATAGCTGATATATACAATTCACGGACATCGTGCACTGTTTCTGGACTTTTCTTTGTTTTATTCTTCTCATGCTTTTATACCGGGTTGGGGGCGGGGGCGGTTGGCTCTATTGCTCCTATGGGCTTACAGTATAGCCACAGTCACCGTTTCAGCGAGTGGTCGTCCTCTGGTAGGGTAGGTACCACGTTGGCCGCATGCGCAGGGGACTGTGCGGGTTGACCGGCGGCGGCCACTCGGCTGTCCTTATGTGCATGACGAGGGGACAGGGACCTACTAGGTTGGGGATGAATGCTCCAGCTATGTTGGGGAGGCTGAGGGCTGGGTGGGGGAGGGAGGGGGGAATTTGTTTAAAGTTATGTTCAAAGTTGTGTTTTTGGTGGTACATGTGAATATTGCTGTAACATGGGACTTCTCATGTGTCTTTTTTTTACGGTGTCATACTCGGGGGAGGAGGGAGGATCCGCTCTGGAGGTCAAGCTGCACGCCCTGGCTCATGACTGAAATTCTGTTGGTACATGTCGGCCGTTAAATTTTTGACGTGGAACGTCCGCGGGATCAGAGACAAAATTAAACGTACTGCTGTCTTTAGCTGTTTAACCACTTCAGGACCGCCGTATTGCCAATGTACGTCAACACAATGGCACAGGCAGGCACAATCACGTAGATCTACGTGATTGCCTTCCAGCGGAGGGGGGGTCCGATCGGACCCCCTCCCGCTGGTTACGGCGGTCCGGTTCGCTCCAGGAGCGCTCCGTGATGAGGGGATGGCCGTTGGTTTTCGGCCACCCCCTCTGGATCGCTCCTGGCCAATGAGAAGCTTCCTCCCACTGTGTATTGTTTACACAGGAAGGAGGAAGTGATGTCATTCTCCTCGGGGCGGTCTTTTTGACCGGACTACGAGGAGAAGACTAATAGTAAGTGTGCACCAACACTACACTGACATGTAGGTACACACAGGCACACAACCCCCCCCCCGATCCCCCCCCCCGATCGTCCCCCGATCCCCCCCGCCCCCCCCTCCCCCCCAGTCACAGTGTCACTGATTGCATTGATCATTTCTTTACTGATCAATGCATTCAGTGTCAGTTGTGACAGTAAAAACTGTCAGGACAGTTAGTGTTAGGTCCAGGGTAGCCCCCTATCACCCCCCAATAAAGATTTAACCCCCTGATTGCCCCTAGAGTTAACCCTTTCACCCCCTTTTGCCAGTGTCACTAAGCGATCATTTTTCTGATTGCTGCATGTGTCGCTAGGTAGCTAGTTATTTTTTTAGGTTCACCGCCAGGTTTTTATATCGCTAGGTACCCCGATATACTACTCAATAATGGTTTTAACCCCCTGATTGCCGCTAGTTAACCCTTTCACCCCCTTTTGCCAGTGTCACTAAGCGATCGTTTTTCTGATCGCTGCATTAGTGTCGCTACAGTCGCTAGGTAGCTAGTTATTTTTTTAGGTTCACCGCCAGGTTTTTATAGCGCTAGGTACCCCAATATACTACCCAATAATGGTTTTAACCCCCTGATTTCCGCTAGTTAACCCTTTCACCCCCTTTTGCCAGTGTCACTAAGCGATAATTTTTCTGAACGCTGCATCAGTGTCGCTAGTGTCGCTAGGTAGCTAGTTATTTTTTTAGGTTCACCGCCAGGTTTTTATAGCGCTAGGTACCCCGATATACTACCCAATAATGGTTTTAACCCCCTGATTGCTGCTAGTTAACCCTTTCACTCCCTTTCACCAGCGATCACAGTATAAGTGTCACTGGTGACGCTGGTTAGCCAGTTAGTTATTTAGGTTCCCCGTCAGGTTTTTATATAGCGCCAGGGACCCCCATATACTACCTAATAAAAATTTGAACCCCCTGATTGCCCCTAGTTAACCCTTTCACCACTGATCACTGTATAAGTGTTACGGGTGACTCTGGTTAGTTTGTTTTTTATAGCATCAGGGCACCCACCATTTATTACCCAATAAAGGTTTAACCCCCTGATCACCCGGCGGGTGATATCAATTAGGTTTTAGGGTCAGGGTCTGCGTCGCCCCAGGCAGCGCTAGGTTAGTGCCAGTACCGCTAACACCCACACGCAAAGCATACACCTCCCGTAGTGGTATAGAATCTGAACAGATCAATATCTGATCTGATCAGATCTATACTAGCGTCCCCAGCAGTTTAGGGTTCCAAAAAAACGCATTGTTAGCGGGATCAGCCCAAATACCTGCTAGCACCTGCGTTTTGCCCCTCTGCCCAGCCCACCCAAGTGCAGTATCGATCGATCACTGTCACTTACAAAACACTAAACACATAACTGCAGCGATCGCAGAGTCAGGCCTGATCCCTGCCATCGCTAACAGGTTTTTTGGTAGCATTTTATATTCAAATCCGGAAGGCAGTGCTTGGTTTTCGGGGTCCCGTACGTGGCTAGGCTCCCAAAAAGTCCCCCACATGTGGTATCCCCGTACTCGGGAAAAGCAGCAGAATTTATTTTGGGGTGTAATTTGACTTCTGCCCATAGCATGTGTGAGCAATATATCATTTAGTGACAACTTTGTGCAAAAAAAAAAAAAGTTTGTAATATTCCCGCAACTTTTGGCAAAATATAAAATATTCCATGGACTCAACATGCCTCTCAGTAAATAGCTTGGGGTGTCTACTTTCCAAAATGGGGTCATTTGGGGGGGTTTTGTGCTATTTTGGCATTTTATGGCCTTCGAAACTGTGATAGGTAGTGAGGAGTTAAATCAAAAATTTGCACCCTTAGAAATCCTGAAGGTGGTGATTGGTTTTCGGGGTGCCGTGCGCGACTAGACTCCCAAAAAGTCCCACACATGTGGTATCCCCGTACTCAGGAGAAGCAGCAGAATGTATTTTGGGGTGTCATTTCACATATGCCCACAGCATGTGTGAGCAATATATCATTTAGTGACAACTTGGTGCAAAAAAAAAAAAGTTTGTAATATTCCCGCAACTTGTGGCAAAATATAAAATATTCCATGGACTCAACATGCCTCTCAGTAAATAGCTTGGGGTGTCTACTTTCCAAAATGGGGTCATTTTGGGGGGTTTTGTGCTATTTTGGCATTTTATGGCCTTCGAAACTGTGATAGGTAGTGGAAGTTAAATCAAAAATTTGCACCCTTAGAAATCCTGAAGGTGGTGATTGGTTTTCGGGGTGCCGTGCGCGACTAGACTCCCAAAAAGTCCCACGCATGTGGTATCCCCATACTCGGGAGAAGTAGCGGAATATATTTTGGGGTGCAATTCCACATATAACCATGGCATGTGTGAGCAATATATCATTTAGTGACAACTTTTTGTAAAAAAAATTTTTCAATCCCTTAGGACAAAAAAAATAAATATTCAATGGGCTCAACATACCCATCAGCAATTTCCTTGGGGTGTCTACTTTCCAAAATGGGGTCATTTGGGGGGGATTTGTACTGCCCTGCCATTTTAGCACCTCAAAAAATGAGATCGGCAGTCATAAATTAAAAGCTGTGTAAATTCCAGAAAATGTACTCTAGTTTGTAGACGCTATAACTTTTGCGCAAACCAAAAAATATACGCTTATTGACATTTTTTTACTAAAGACATGTGGCTGAATAAATTTTGCGCTCAATGTATGACTAAAATTTAGTTTATTCGATTTTTCTTATAACAAAAAGAAGAAAATATCTTTTTTTTTCAAAATTTTCGCTCTTTTTCCATTTATATCGCAAAAAAAAAAAATCGCAGAGGCAATCAAATACCATCAAAAGAAAGCTCTATTTGTGGGAAGAAAAGGACGCAAATTTCGTTTGGGTGCAATATTGCATGACCGCGCAATTACCAGTTAAAGCAGCGCAGTGCGAAATTGCAAAAAGACCTCTGGTCCTTAAGGTGTTTATTGGTCCGGAGCTGAAGTGGTTAAAGGCGTACAGGGCTGACATTGTCGTGCTGACTGAGACGCATGTGACCGGCCAGCTCCGGCTCGCACTGCGGCGGCCCTGGGTTGGCTGGTCATATCACGCAACTCATTCCCCTTACTCCCGTGGTGTCTCAGTCCTTGTGGCTAAGACGTTGCACTTTGGCCTGCTCTCCCTGCGGACAGACCCACTGGGCCGATATGTTTTTATGCACTGTAATATTTATGGCAGACAATATCTTATTATAGCCCTATATATACCGCCCCTGTACTCTGCATGCCTGGTCACAGAGGGACTGTTGTACATGGCCCAATACCCGGGTACCCCAGCCATTTGGCTTGGGGACTTTAACATGACTCTGAACCCCCGCAGGGATAGGCTGCGCGGAGACGTGGACCCAGCCACCCCGACAGAAACTAGGCTGTCTGGCACTCTCGGTGAGTTCTCCTTGACTGAGGTATGGCGTCATAGGAACCCCGATACCACTGCATTTTCCTGTTTCTCAGCCTCACACACCACTATGTCCCGGATTGATTATATCCTCGTGTCTGATGTCCTCCTCTCGCGGGTGGAGGACGCGGGGAACCATGTTAGGTCCCTCTCGGACCATGCCCCCTGTCGGGCGGCTATCTGTCTAGCCCCTCAGGTGGGGCCCTGATCTTGGCGCCTTAACCCCTTTTGGCTGACGGTGCTGGGGGAGGAGGGTGGGGGCCTGGCGGGGGAATGGCAGTATTTTTTTGAGGTCAATAGGGGCACAGCTGCGGCGGGGACGGTGTGGGAGGCGTTCAAATTACATGCCCGCGCTATTCTGATTAGCCGGATCAATAGATTGAAGCGGGCATCCCAGGAGGCTATGCGACAGGCGACGGTACAGCTGGAATCAACGACTAGTGCGTTCATGTCTACTCCCACGCATGCCAATGCCTCGGCACTTAAACTCCAAATGCGCGTGGTGGAGCTACTACATTACGAGCAGGCTCGGCGTAAACATTTTTTTTCGAACCAGCGCATTTTCGAGCAGGGCGAAAGGGCTGGGAAGCTATTGGCATACCTGGCTCATCAAGATGTGGTGGTATCGTTACTAGACCAGAACGCTGCCCTGACATCTGACCCGATGGCTGTAGCAGAGCTGTTTCGACAGTATTATGCAGACCTGTACACGTCCAGAGCGTCGGCCACGGCACAGGAGACTCGGGCGTTCCTGCAGACCATCCCAGTTGCACAACTGTCTGCGGCCCAGACCGCGGAGTTGGAGCTCCCCTTTACTAAGGAGGAGGTGGAGGCTGCGGTTTTGTCTTTGGCGGCTTCCAAGGCCCCTGGGCAGGACGGGCTACCGTTGGATTTTTACGTGGCGTATCTGGAGGTGCTAGCCCCCGAACTTCTTAGACTGTACAATTTCTTATTTGAATCTGGGTCCCTTCCCGATACCCTTCGACAGGCGACAATAGTGGTTATTCCGAAGCCGGGAAAAGACCCCCTCCTTCCTGACTCGTACAGGCCGATTTCTCTGCTCCAGGTGGACGCCAAAATAATGGCCAAAATTTTGGCATCCCGACTGAACTCGCATATTCTTTCCCTGATACATCCAGACCAAACCGGGTTTATGCCAGGCAAGAACACGGCCATGAACGTCCGTAGATTGCACATGAATCTTCAGGCATGTCCCGAGGGGATGGGTGCTCGGGCTGTGGTGGCGTTGGATGCGGCCAAGGCATTCGATTCTGTGGAATGGGAGTATTTGTGGGAATGCCTCAGACGCTTTGGGATTGGCCCTAATTTTATTCAATGGGTTAGGGTGCTATACTCCTCCCCGGAGGCCAGGGTGGCAGTGAACGGGCAGATGTCGGAACCCCTGATCCTGGGACGGGAGACTAGGCAGGGTTGCCCACTGTCCCCTCTCCTGTACGCCTTGGCGGTGGAGCCGCTTGCGGCCTCCCTCCGAACCAATGCTAATGTCCAGGGACTTCGGTCAGGCCCCATCACCGAGAAGGTGAGCTTGTATGCAGACGACATGCTCCTCTATCTGGCGGATGAGGGGCCGTCCCTGCGGGCTGCTCTACAGATTATAGAGGATTTTGGGGTTCACTCGGGCCTTCGGGTTAATTGGTCGAAATCCCAGATATTGCCCATAGACATGTCCCCCCCCCCCCCCACCTGCGACGCAGCCTCCCTTCCACTTCGTAGAGTATCATCCATTCAATACTTGGGAGTCCAGATCACCAGGGAGCCCCTGGATTATGTGACACATAACATCCTACCCCTGATCCCATACCTCAAAGCCAAGACTCAAACTGGGGCCAGACTCCCCTTGGGAGTAATGGGAAGAATCAATCTGATAAAAATGATTATTTTACCCAAAATCTTATATAAAATGTGGCATTCGCCCACTCTTATACCCCTCAACATCTTTAAAACAATAGACACTATCCTTAATACTTTTGTTTGGGGATCAGGCCGCCATAAACTGGCATGGAATACACTCAAGAACCCCACAGAACTGGGAGGGGCGGCGCTCCCTGACATACGCTCGTACTATATCGCGGCCCAGCTGTCCCATTTTCACCACCTACATAAGTCAGATGGCCCCCGGTATCACACGCTGACCTGTGGAAAATCTCATGACCCTACACACGCTCCCCTCCAGGTTTTGTTTCGCGGACGAGCGAGGGGTGGGAGGAAGAAAGGCGGCACGCCCCTACTGGACCAACACAGGCGTATATGGGATGTTGCTCAGGGGATGGTCGGGGCTGAGAGGGTGCACTCTCACACTCCACTGTGGCACAATCCCCAATTGGGGGAGCTCAGATCGTTACCGGGAGTGGGGCAATGGGCCTCTAGGGGGGTGATATATTTACATCAGGTTGTCTCCCCGATGGGAGTCCGCAGCTTCCATGCATTACAGGCGGAATTTGGACTGCCCTCGCACATGGCTTTTTGCTATGCACAACTCTCCGGGCCCAATTCGTGGACGGGTTCCCCAGTACCCAAGAGATGCCCCTGGTGGGTGTTATAGTGGGGGAGGATCCCGCCAAGCTTATCTCAACTATATACACTCTCCTTAGAACGCGTACGGTGACCGGGATTGCGGAGGTAGCTAAGCATAGATGGGAGGAGGAAGTAGGCCCACTGGACACTGAAGAATGGGAGGACATTCTCACCAATGTTGGACTGGTTTCCCCTAGGTTGTCGGACCGGCTGACCCAACTCTACATTATACACAAGGCATACCTCACCCCGCTAAGACTGAGCAAGTTCCGCGTGGCACAGGACCCGGGGAGCCCACGCTGTGGGGATCACCCGTGTATATTTTATCCCTTAATATGGGCTTGTCCGGACACTCAGGCCTATTGGCTGCGCGTCATCCAATTTTTATATGACCACATGGGTTCTCCTCTACAGGTTGACCCCAAAATTTGTCTACTAGGTCTTCTGCCTGACACACGGAACACTCGCTGTCATACCACTTTTCTACACGAGACCCTGTTTAGTGCTAGAAAACTGATTGCTAGGCTGTGGCTACGTACAGCACCCCTCACAATTAGAGCATGGATAACCGAGGTGAATCTGTCGCTGCCTCTGAAGAGGGTCATTTACGCACATAGGGGTTGCCCCAACAAATTTACCAGGATATGGGACAGGTGGCTTGCCAGCCCGGACACCTGTGTGGAGTCTGCCTAAAGACCTGCTGGCGGTCGAGGTACAAAAACTATTTATTACCCGCAGTCCCAGTCCACTGGGGGAGCTGACCGGTGGGTGGCGGGGATAGAGGGGTGGTGTGGAGATACTGGTGGTATAGAATTGGCCTGCATTAACTCGGGGTGCGGCCTCCTGGGTGGTTCTGCTCCCCGGGCCATATCGGCGGTTGCCTGGAGGTTCTGGGGGGTGGGATGTTGGGGCGGTCTTGAATGCAGTACGACCAACGAAGCTATAATGTATATCTGTGCACTGTATAACATCTGTGTCTGTGGTTTGATTGCCGTGTTGCTCTCAATGCATTATTTGCTGTATGACCTGTTGATCTAGTCCACCAATAAACTTGTTGTTTCAAAAAAAAAAAACAACATGATAAGAGGCTGTGAGAAACCTATTAAAACGGTAGTAAACTCTTTTGTCATAAAAAAAAGAGGTCCTCCTGCAGGTTAATGTCATAATGTGCTAGCATGCATCACATACTAGCACATTATGACAGACTTACCTGTAAAGCAGGTCCCTCCACCAATGCACCAGTGACAGAACCTCCATCCTTAACCAATCTTCCTTCCGGGTTTGCACGCTCTTGTAATTTAAATGGCTGGACCATGATAACCTCACACCTGAGGGTGTGCATGGGAGTCAAAATAGGGACATATATCTCTAAATCAGGGGTGCTCAGTCTTTTGAAGATTGAGGGCCACTTAAATGATTTGTTAACCAGTTGTCACCACAATGAACTGTGCTGTTTTTACCCCCCCCCCCCAATGAGTCCTTACTGTCCTGAGCCCCCTATAAGTCTGCTTTCATGCTGATGTGCTGCAGTTTACCTGCACCACAGCTGCAGCGCAGTGCACCTGCGGCTTTCATGTGGGTTAGCTGCACTGAGCCATAGACTTCTATTACAGCTTGCGGGTGTGGTGCACTTTCTGAAAGTGCTGAAAAACTCTTGCATTCAGTTTTGTGGATTAGCGTGAAAGCAGCCTAATAACCTTTTGTGCTAATATGCCCATTTCAAAAGTGCAGTGTATGTGGCTGCCTGCTTCCTCCACTGCCGGCACCGATTCCATGCACTCTGATACTGTGGAATGGTGAGTCTGCAATCTGTTGATCTTGATTGTGCAACCCACCATCCCAGAGCATGGGCATGACTTTCCTGGTTTGAGGTCGTGTGCCATATCAGAGGCCTCTATGGGCCATGGGTTGAGCACCTCTGCTCTAAATGGATGACACACTCAAGTGTATTCAGAGTGCAGTGGGCATGTGCCGGTGACGTCACCAGCTGCTACAAATGTAATTATCTCCTAAACGGTGCACATTTAGGAGATATTCACCTACAGGTAGGCCTTATAGCTTACCTATAGGTACAGCTGAAAAGTGGCCTTTACTACCGCTTTAATAATGACTAAGGAGGAGCTTCAGATTTCACCCAAAAACCAAGCCATTCTCTTAGCGGGCGAACAAAATGGTCAGACTTGACCAGTTCATTCACCTGCCTTAATCTCTGGCTGCTGCAGCTAATGTTTATTCATTTAGTTGTGGCATTACTATCACCACTAAATGACAGCTTTCAGCTGTCCACCTTCTGGCTAATTTTGAATTGTAAACAAGCAGGTGGGCATCTCAGGTGACATCATTGATCAATGATTGTCATGGGGGATATCTTAAACGTTCACATGAAATAGTACATCTGCAGGATGTACTCCAGCAAAAGTGACATTTAGAAAACTATTGCCATGAAATAACAGATCTTTACAGCCAGTGGATCTGAAATAACATCATTGTCCACATATGATCATGACCTTATTTGGTCAGTGATGTTAGTCAGCTTCCCAAGCCAGTTTGTTAACATTCAGCTGCCAGCTGTATTTTGCGGCGAGAGTCTGAAGAGAGGAACGCCAGCGCGGCTCATTGGGGCGTCATTCATTGTGATTGATATACCTACCTCATTGGATGACATGATTGACATTGAATTTACTTTGTGGGACATGGTTTAAGGGGTCCTTTTAAAGTAAAATACTTTTTCTACGCTGTGAATGAGTAACAACGAATGCTATGTGCCCTGTACATTCACAAGGGGTGGCAGATAAGTCCCCTCCCCTAGCAGACCCCCATATCCACCAAGACATGAAAGTGGGAATAAGGCCCTTGTTGCCATCAACAAGGCGGTGGCAAAGTGTATCATCTGGGGTCCCCCAGAAAGGTACGCTCCCCATGGCCATGGCAATGTGGCCTTGCATTATTCAGGAGAGGTAGCATGCTCACTACCCTGCCCTTTCCTGGCCAGCTAGGCTGCATGCATAGATAAGAATCTGGTAAGGATTTTGGGACTATTTTTTGTTGTTAATTTTCTGTGGGGTCCCCTAACATGTCTATACCAGACCCTTGTCTAGGATAAGTCTATGCCATTTTTTGTTTTTTACATTTTGTTTTTCTGCAGGGCATGTGGCCTTGTATACTTTAGAAGGGTCACTCAGGCTGCATGAATGGATAATAGTCTGGTATAGATTTTTAAGGGAAGCCACAAATAATTTGTGAGGTCCTCCATTCCAGTCGCTTATCCAAACATGCATCCTAACTGATCAAGAAAGGACCAGGAAAGGAAGTAGTAGAAGTAGTATTAGTAGAATTGTCCATACCTCCTCCTGAATCATACGAGGCCACATGCCCTCAATATTGGTAGTGTACCTTGCCAGGCCTCTCCCTCAAGCAAGGCACTTTGTTTTCATGTTGATAGGGACAGGACCTTATCTGCACATCTTTGGCTTGATGGATGCGGTTTTCTGCATTGGAAGGATACTTATCAGAATCAGGAAGCACCCTGTAAGATAAAGGGCTCCCAGATATCTGCTACCACCACATGAATGAGTACCACTTGTTATTCAATTACAAAAAAATGACAAATTAAATAAGCACACAGACACATTAAAAAATACTTATCATATAATGTACCATCAATCACATTGTCCAGAGCTGTAGATCTATCATCCTTATGATGAACAATGCCCGAAGACTCACCCACACAAACATGAACCTTTCTTGCAGAGCTCTTGAAACAGATGAGAGTCCATCCTTCCCCACCGAAACCTTATGCAAAATATCAAGAATTTGGCTGGAGATGCTAGATGACAGCTGTAACCACTTAGGGTCATGACTATATTTGGATATGGACGTTACCCTGGATCCAACAGCTAATTTGATTGTAAACGGCAAAGAAGTGTTACTTAGTGGCAATAGTTTAAAATACTACTATGCTTTACCAAAAGATAGCAAATTGGCCTTGAAAAAGGTCAGAAAAAAAAAACAGAAAGATTTGTCTCTCATAGACTTTAATGAAGTTGTAAACTCTGCAGCCCCTGTATTAAGTTGGCCATACATTATACAATTTTCTCATTCAATCCTCTTTAGATTTACCTTCGACTATGTAGTGCACGGGCTTGCCTTATTCATATAAATTGAAAATGTTTAGATTTGACCTCATATTATATGGTTTTGGTAAATTTAAAGGAAAATTGTACAAGAAAATTGTATAATGTATGGCCAGCCTTAGGTAACCGTCTATGCTGATGGGACGGGAAAAGGAAATGACAGTTTGTAAACAAAGCAGCCAGGGGATCCTGGGAGATGCAAATGGTCACATATGACCATGACCATATGTGATCAATGCCATTAGCCAGCAATTCTGGTCTGTTTGCTGACATTCAGATGCGGGCCAGCGAGCTGTCATTTAGCAGCAAGAGTCCAGTGGGAGAGGATTGCTAATGTGGATAGTAGTGTTTGTGCCAACAGGGATTTGTCCATTGTGATTAAAATAGATATATTGTATGTCACTACAACTGACATTGAATTTACACTCTGGGGATTTTTTGAGGGTTAAAGCTTTTTTTGAAGGTTAATTAAATACTTTCTCAATTTACCCTCCCGGTTTGAAGGGAATGTGGCTTGGTATGGTTAAAGACAGTGAAGGACGTTCACTGCTCTTCCCTTTCCTGGTCAACCAGGCTGTATGCCTGGATAAGAGTCTGGCATGGATTTTTTCTACCCATACTAGACCTTTTGTATGGGATGCCCCTCAAAAATTCATACCAGAACATTATATATTCATGTAGAAGGCATATTATCAGCTCCTCTAAGCCCTTGTACACACGCTTGGACATTCCGACAGAAAATGTCCGATCGCACCGTGTTGTCAGATAATCCGACCATGTGTGGGCTCTATCAGACTGTTTCCGTCTGAATATCTGACCGACAAAGTTTTAGAGCTGGGCTATAAAATTTTCCGACAACATGATCCGATCGGACTTTGTCCGATCGTTTGTAGAGAATTCCGATCGGACAAAGTGCCACGCATGCTCAGATCAAAGCTATTGGCTACTAGCCTGAACGTAGTCCCGTTGTAATGAAATAACGTCATCCCGTTCTGAAGGATCGGATTTTCTGACAACTTTGTCCGGCCGTGTGTATGCCTCACCAGTTTCGGACAAAATCCATCGGACAAAATCTGACGGATTTGGTTGTCGGAATGTCCGACCGTGTGTACAAGGGCTAAGAGCTATCTTCAGTTTAATTTCAGGATTCCTACTTGTGTACAAGCGCATATGTGTGTAAGTGCACTTGTGTTCATGCATATTTGTGTTTGTTCAGTCGCACGTGCGTGCATGTGTGAGGGTACTAGTTTTTGTGCATATGCATGCTTGTACATATGTGCAGGGGAGCATAAATGTGAACTCTTTGGTCCTATATAGGGGGCTGGTATGGATTTTTAAGAGGCCCCATGCAAGAAAAAGAGCTGTTGGGTCCCCCAAAAATCCATACCAAACCCTTATCCTACATAAGGGTCTGGCATTCATTTTTAAGGAGAAACCAATGAAAAAAAGAGCTACTGGGTCAAAAAAACAAACAGGTCTGGTATAGGTCCCCAAACTCCATACCAGCCAGTATGCAGACATGTAGCCTGGCTGGTCAGAAAAGGGAGGAGCAGTAAGCAGCCAACTTCCATGAGGGTTGTGTAACTAATTCAAATGGGACAATGCAATTAGTCATTTTATATACAACGATATAGATAAATGAGGGACAAATGAGAATAAAGAGGGACAGAGGGACTTTGTTCCAAATCAGGGACAGTCCCTCAAAATCAGGTACAGTTGGGAGGTTTGTAGATGGCATACTGTCAGTTCCTCCAAAAGCTGTGTGCAGGTACATGTCAAGGTGCTTTTGTGTGCACAGATGCATGTGTTTGTGCAAGTTCACTTGTGTGCATGCATATATGCTTATGTATGTGTGTGTGAGGCTGGTAGTGCTCAAGCAGGTGTATGCTTCTGTGTAAGGGCCTGGTCACACTAGAGCAGTGACTGGCGTTTTTTCGCACTGGAAGAACAACAGTCACCAATAGGCACATAGAAAAAATTGCTTTCTATGTTGTTTTCTATGTGACCTGTCCTCACTACAACACAGTTGGAGATGTGGTACAGTGAGGTGCAATAATATTCAGGCAAGCTGCATAGTATCGCACCTCATTGGATGGCCCTCGCACTTCACCGCATGGCATGCACAACACACCATGCTGTTGTGAAGTAACATGAATGAAGTCTCACTTTGTGCACTTTACATATAGTTCACAAGAAAGGGAGCTGTGGAATGTGATAAAATATGAATCAAGCCGCCCCCTGTTGCACATCACTGCAGCCCAAAACAGACTGCTGCCCACACACTAAACCACTCCAGTTTAGCTTGAGAGCAAGTGTGAATGAGCCCTATGTGCAGGGGTGTGTGAATGTATGGATGTATGCATTCATTCTTGTGTGTGTGTGTGTGTGTGTATGAGGGTGCTAGTGATTGCACAGGTGTGTGTGTCCAGTATGTGTGGATGGGTGTGTGCATGTGTAGTTACATGCTTATGTGTGGAAGTGCCAGTGTTTGTGTAGGTGCCTACATATTTGTGAGTTCAAGTTGTTTATATGTGTGAATGTGTGTATGTGCATGCATATCTAACAAAAATATTTCAATATTATTATTATTATACAGGATTTATATAGCGCCAACAGTTTACGCAGTATTACTATCGTGACTACTTTGTGGTTGTCATGCAGATACTGAGATTATTTCGAAAGCACTGTATAAATTGCGTTTTATGTTTTGTACATTTACTAAATTTCTTTTTAATACTAAAACATTCCGTAAAAAATACTATCATAGTAATGCAAAATGATACTTGGTTCTGTATTTTCTAAAAGGAAGCGGGAGTGCTGGGGGGCAGAGGTATAGGTGGCCCAGCCTTGATATGCTTTTTAACATATTTAGCAAAATGTCTATCAAATCAAATGTATTTAAATAAATAATCTGGTGGATTAGATAATGCCAAACTGCAAAATTCTAATGCAGGGTTGAAATTACAAATTCATCTAAATCTTCCCAAATAAAATGTCATATGGCTGTTTAAAGAGAGTCCCGGAGCAGAAGGAGAGAAAAGGATAAGCGTAGGGACGGCATGACAGGTGTGGACAGCACAGTCATGCTTGTAGGGAAAAATAATTTGTCTCCTTTAAGAAAAGGGGAGCAGGGGAGGCGCTCGGGTTAGAAAACTAGTAGGCAGGAGAGGGAGTGACGTCAGTAGAGAGCGGCGGAGGAAAAGATTCCCACCCACCCTCCCGAGTATGGTTGATTGTAATAGGGGCTGTACGGACAGCCCATGGCAGTGGTTGGATCTTTGAAGGAGGAGAATATGGATGTTATATG
This sequence comes from Lithobates pipiens, assembly GCF_037356315.1. Lineage (NCBI taxonomy): Eukaryota > Metazoa > Chordata > Amphibia > Anura > Ranidae > Lithobates > Lithobates pipiens. The sequence goes on along the minus strand of NW_027507764.1, from coordinate 336,128,790 downwards.
CATATATAACATGGTTGGTACCCATCCGTGGTATGGGGGTTAACATGGTTGGTACCCATCTGTGGTATGGGGTTAGCATGGTTGGTACCCATCTGTGGTATGGGGTTAACATGGTTGGTACCCATTAGTGGTATGGGGTTAACATGGTTGGTACCCATCTGTGGTATGGGGTTTAACATGGTTGGTACCCATCGGTGGTATGGGGTTTAACATGGTTGGTACCCATCTGTGGTATGGGGTTAACATGGTTGGTACCCATCTGTGGTATGGGGATAACATGGTTGGTACCCATCTGTGGATGGGGTTATCAGGTACCTTCTGGTTAACAAGGGGTTAGCCTGGAAGGGGTAAAAGGTGGGTCACTGCGAAAGTTGAGTACCGTCTCCGGGTCCGGGGGTTTGCGACTGGAGGCCTAAAGTAAAAGAAGTTTGTCGCAGTGACCAGTGGGGTGGGGTTCCCCTCTAAAACCCCAAAAGTACAAAAAGTTGGTTAAGAGTTATTTAAAATGTTGTTTATTTAATCTCAAAGTAAATGTTAATAAAAGGCCATCAAGGCCATTTAATCCAAAATATTGTCATGTCATTTGTGAAGGGATTTGGAGGGGGGTTAGATAGTATGGTTAACGGGTGGATGAAGTGACTGTGGGTTAGGTCCTTCACATGTCATGCAGTTAGTGAACAGCTTGTTGTGACCAAGATGTGAATGTTATACAGTATTTGTTACCAATCCGCCTAGCCATGAGTCATGGGAATGCACCACTGGATATTATGAGGACATATTACTTTCATGTTCCAATACACATTTAGACTTTAACAAAAAAAAAAAAATGACTTACATAACAGAATTTCCCAGATTGCAAAACTCTGAAACAGCTAAAGACTATTTCATAAAACCTGTATGCTTTAACTTCTTATAACCAATTATCCAGTGACATTTGTTTTGCTTTCTTTTTTTTTTTTCTATTTTCCGGCATACCACATTCAAAACCTTACAATCAATACTTTTTATTTAAGGGCTGAGGAGTAGGATTTAAATTTAATCTCCTATAGAAAATGAATTAAAGTTCATTTTTTTTATTTTATATTCCTTCATGTGGGAAATATATATTTTTATGCAAAACTTTGCTAAAACAGTCCACATGGTAAAACGTGTCTCATTTTGACAAATTTTGGCAAAGGCAAAATCAAAAATTTTCCTGAAACCAAACCACTGATTCCAAATCCTTATTTTTGGCCAAACAATAAACAGAATGATACCATTTTAATCCTGAACTTTGATGCTTGATTCATTCATCTCACTTCTAGGTGATCATACACCACTCCTCTCTGCAATCATCTCCACTGTCTTCCAGTTAATAAATACAGTTCAAATTTATATCTGAAGGATACAAGGTACTTTGCAGCATTGCTAATTTCTAGATAATACCCCAAGAGGAAGGCTCTCCATTTTTCCCATTTACATCTTCCTACTCTTCATCTTCAGGACATCTTTTGAGTCACTTCTGTATTCTAGGATTTGCTGTCACAAGCTGTTTTGTCATTCTCCAATCCTTGAATCTTAGAGCACACTCTGAAAACTTGTATTTTCAGACAGCAATTCATCTTAACTAAAATATTGCCTTACGTCATTGATCCGGCATTACTTCCTCCTTTGCTATTCACCCTTGTTTATAGTATTTACATTGCATAATTAACTTGAACAGGAGTAAATCATCAATAAGGATAATAAAATATGAACGACTAGTCTCCCTGGGAAGTTTTCTTGTTAGCAGGTAGAGTTAGCTAGTCTGCAGGGTGTGTGTTTGGCCCCTTTTAGAGAAAACCTTCCTCTAGCTATATATAAATACCAGGGTGGGAGGAGACAGTGAGTTGGGAGCCAAACACTTCAGCTATTTTGATGTAGTCAGCAACCGCCAAGGGCCCTCCATGGGGCTGACACTCCGGATGAGGTAGGTCAACACCCAGAAGGACTAGCTGTAGTCACCCTGACTCTTTTATGGTCAGACATTAACTGTAAGCCCCCATACACACAGTCGGACATTCAGACGGAAAATGTTTGATCGGACCATGTTGTCGGATAATCCGACTATGTGTTGGCTCCATCTGACTATTTCCGTCGGAATGTCCGACCAACAAAGTTTGAGAGCTGGATATAAAAGTTTCCGACAACATGATCCGATCGGACTTTGTCCGATCGTTTGTAGAGAATTCTGATCAGACAAAGTGCGATGCATGCTCAGATCAAATTACGAGACCAAAGCTATTGGCTACTAGCCTCAACATAGTTCCATCGTAATGCGTCATCACAATCAGATTTTCCGACAACTTTGTCCAGCCGTGTGTATGCAACACCAGTTTCGGACAAAATTAGTCGGAAAAAATCAGATGGATTTTGTGGTCGGAATGTCCGACCATGTGTATGGGGGCTAAGAGGAATGCAAAAGGCCATTTGGGCCAGACTCCGCGTAGTGTCCTCTGAAGTGAGTACTAGTACACCTGGGTATAAGTGTGTCATTGGAGAGCATGCCTGGCTGAGCAGAGCTATACATATACAGTGGGGGAAATAATTATTTGATCCCCTGCAGATCTAGCAAATTTGCCCACTTACAAAGAAATGAAAGGTCTATAATTTTTATCATAGGTGTTTTTAAATGATAGACACAGAATATCAATCAAAAATCCAGAAAAAGAAACACACAAATAAATGCTATAAATTAAGTTGCAGTTCCATGAGTAAAATAAATATTTGATCTCCAAACAAAACATGAATTAGTACGTGGTGGAGAAACTCTTGTTTGCAAGCACAGAGGTAAAACATTTCTTGTAGTTGGTGACCAGGTTTGCACTCTTTTTTACAGATCTTCTCTAAATCCTTGAGGTTTTTTGGCTGTCACTTGGTAACTCAAAAGTTCAACTACCTCCATAAATTTTCTATAGGATTAAGGTCTGGAGACTGGATAGGCCACTTAATGACCTTAACCTCCCTGGTGGTATGATTATTTCAGATTTTAGGTGCTGAAAGCGGTACCATTATTTTGCATGGAAATTTGGTGTTTTATATTGTAGGCCTGCAATTACAAGAGTCTAGTAGACATACCGGGTATGATAAAGTTTGAAATACGAAATCATAAATTTGCTCAGTTGCAGAATTGTCACAGTCGTTACTTTTAGTGTTTGATAATGAATTTCCCCACAAATCACTATTGCTCAATTCTGCAAGTGATTCTAACTTATTATCGTTGTTTTCTAGCTGGTCTAAAAGCACTTTTGATGTAAACTGACATTTTTTGGTTGCTATGGACAATCTCCAGTTTCCAGGCATAAAGAATAATATTTATAATATAAAACTGCATGCAGGACACTGGACAAACCACTAGGGACAAAGGGAACTTGTAATTATTTGATAAAGTATTGTAATCTGTAAAATTACAGTATACTGTATCTATACAGTGTTTTTTACTTTTTGAATTTGGCGCCAAACTCCGTTCCCGTGCGTTGCAACGCTTACAGGCTATGGAGCTTGGCACTGTGACAGATCAAGCGAAACACAGCGGCTCGCAGATCACAGTGGGGAGACAATGCAGGATCCAGGGGACAAGGTACGTAACCTTTACATGGATGCGATCCCGAGTCTGGCTCAGGGTTACCACTTTTGGTACTGAAATCCCACCCTGAGCCAGAGTCTGGAATAACGCCAGGGAGGTTAATGTGCTTCTTCTAGAGCCACTCCTTTGTTGCCTTGGGGGTATGTTTTGGGTCATTGTAATGTTGAAAGACCCATCCATGACCCGTCTTCAGTGTTCTGACTGAGGGAAGATCCAAGATTTTACATTACATGGCCCCTCAATGCGGCAAAATCAGTCTGTACCTTTAGCAGAGAAACGGCCCCAAAGCATAATGTTTCCACCTCCGGGCTTGACTGTAGGGATAGTGTTCTTAAGGTCATAGTCAGCATTTTTCTTCCTTCAAACATGGCGAGTCCCTCTCCTCAAGAAGACACTTGTACAGTCATGCCAATGAATGTCAAAATGATTCAGAGAAGGATTGGGGAAAGTGCTGTGGTCAGCTGAGACCACAATTGAGGTCTTTGGCATTAACTGGACTCACAGTGTTTGGAGGAAGATAAATGCTAACTATAATGTCACTAAGAACACCATCCCTATAGTCAAGCAAGGAGGTGGAAACATGATGCATTTGGGTTGTTTCTTTGCTAAAGGTACAGGCCAACTTTGCCACATTGAGGGGCCATATATTGTAAAATCCTGGAAGAGAACCTTCTTTCCTCAGCCAGAACACTGAAGATGGGTCATGGATGGGTCTTCCAGCATGACAATGATCCAAAATATACCACCAAGGCAACAAAGGAGTGGCTCAAGAAGAAGCACATTAGGGTCATGGAGTGGCCTAGCCAGTCTCCAGACCTTAATCCTATAGAAAATGAATGGAGGGAGCAGAAACTTTGAGTTGACAAGAGACAAGAAACCCTAAGGCCGCGTACACACGCGGGCACTGTTCGCTCAACTTTGTCCGCTGAACAGTGTTTCGGCGGACAGTCCGCTCGTGTGTGGGCTTCAGCGGACAGTTTCAGCGGACAGTCTGACGAACAAAGTTTTTCGGAAATTCCGAAAAACTGTCCGCTGAAACTTGGTTTGAGCGGACAGTCCGCCCGTGTGTAGGCTTGTTCGTCAAACTAAGTCTCGCGCATGCTCAGAAAGAATTTACACGCCGAAGGTTGCATTGCAGTGTATAGGACGTCGTTTTCTAGTCCCGTCGTACGTGCCGTTCACGTCATCGCGCACGGTTTCAGCGGACTGTTCGTTCGTCGTGTGTGGGCAAGTCCGTCCATGCTAATTTTGAGCGGACTGTCCGCTGAAACTGTTTGACGAACAAAGTTGAGCGAACAGTCCCCGCGTGTGTACGCGGCCTAAGAATTTATAGAGGATCTGTAAAGAAGAGTGGACCAAACTCCCTCCTAAAATGTGTGTCAACCTGGTCACCAACTACAAGAAATGTCTTACCTCCAACAGGGCTTTCTCCACCAAGTACTAAGTCATGTTTTTCTTGGGGATCAAATACTTATTTTACTCGCTGAACTTCAAAATAATTTATAGCATTTGATTTATGTGTTTTTTTTCTGCATTTATGGTTGATATTATGTCTCTATCATTTAAAATACACCTATGATAAAAAAATATAGACCCTTCATTTCTTTGTAAGTGGGCAAACTTACAAAATATGAAGGGGATTAAATAATTATTTTCCCCACTGTATATCTTTTCTAAATGTATTTTATCAGTACCACAATCTACTATATATATACTAGCTTGGTAAAAAATATCCTGTGGCACAACAGTTTGATGGCATAGTTCAGCGTTTCTCAACAGGGATGCCACAAAGAGCCCTTAGGGGTGCCGTGGAAGAAGGACAAAAGCTCAATCTTTGTTAACTCTGCTATACAGAGAGGAGCACAATCCACACCTTCTACAGACTCTCTCCTCCTTTCTGACGTTATCTATACTCCTGTTGGCAATCCAGAATGCTGTATGGGCTGACTATCTCCGTCTTGCCAACTGATCACATCATCAGTTGCTAGAGTATAGATAGCAGCACAGAGAAGGAGAGAGCTGGGAGGAGGAGTGGGCTGTGCTCTCTTCCTGCTCTCTGAATAATGGAGTGAGAAATGCCACCCTAGACTCCTGGGGCCATCTGATATGCTGTCTGTCTAGAAATAAGAAATAAAAACACGTGTTATACTGTATATGTGTTTGCTATAAAAGAAAAACTTAGCCACAAATAAATCAATAAGGCATGTTAATGATATTGTGTAAGAAACAACTTCATGTAACAGTTCCAATATAGCAGGGCCAAGTCTTAAGCATAAACTTTTTGTATGCAAATTGTACAAACATTGTAAATAATATTGATGTTTTAAATAGGCTTTACCCACTCGCTGACCGTGTCACGCAGATATACTGCGGCACAATGGCACTCCTGGGCGAAATCCCGTACGGGTACATCCTACCCATTTTCGGCCACCAGAGGGTGTGCATGCCACTGGAGGCACGTGTGCGCACCTGCTGCATGGCAGTGGACCCAATGTGCATGGCCGGCGACAATCGTGCACGGCGGGGGACCCGATCGCATGCACAGGCACCAGCTTGGGGATTTGTGTGTGTAAACACACAAATCCTTGTGCTGTCAGAGGCGAGGAGCCATATAGTTTCTCCCTTCTAAGTAGGAAAAATGATATGGCTCCTCTTCTAGTCACTCCCATCCCCACACAGTTAGAACATGCTGAAGGAACACACATTTAACTCCTTGATCACCGCTAGTGTTAAACCCTTCCCTGCCAGTGACATTTACACAGTAATCAGTGCAGTTTTATAGCACTGATCGTTGTATAAATGCCAATGGTCCCAAAAAAGTGTCAAAGGTCTCCAATCTGTCCGTCGCAGTACTACAAAAAATCGCAGATCACCACGATTACTAGTAAAAAAAATCTTTCCCATAGTTTGGAGCGCTATAACTTTTGTGCAAACCAATCAATATACGCCTATTGTGATTTTTTTTTACCAAAAATATGTAGAAGAATATATATTCTGCCTAAACTGATGAAGAAATTTTTTTTTTTTTTTACTTTTGGGGATGTTTATTATAGCAAAAAGTAAAACAATATTGTTTTTTTTTTTCAATTGTCACTCTTTATTTTGCAAAAAATAAAAACCCTAAAGGTGATCAAATACCATCAAAAGAAAGCACTATTTGTGGGGAAAAAAGGACACAAATTTCATTTGGGTACAGCGTTGAACGACCGCGCAATTGTCAGTAAAGGGACACAGTGCCAAATTGTAAAGAGTGCTCTGGTCAGGAAGGGGGTAAAATCATCCGGAGCTGAAGCGGTTAAAGCCCTGCTATAGGGACAATAAAACTGCCAGAAGCAGAGCAATCCACCAGAAGCTAAGCATTAGCAATGACTGTAAGTATGAGCATAGGCCTTGCACTTCTGCTTTGCACTGGTTTCCAGGATAAAGGTTATGTTGGGCATCATAGACATGTTCTGCACTAAACATGGATTCTTACCAAGAAACAAGGGCAGATCTTCTTTCTTTAATTTTTTTTTTTTTTTAACTCCAGCACTTTGGCGTGTCTGTGTCTGCTCATTAATGATCAGGTTTTGTGTTTTTTCTTCAGTGTGTTGGATACTGGTGATATCCTCTGTGTCTAGTTTGCTTTTTTTGTTGTCTTCTTTAGTGTCCACTTCTTCAGTTACCCTCCTCTTACTGTTACAGCTTAGTTCATGGTTGATGTCACCATTCTGAGAAAATTCCTCCAAAGTTTCTTCTTCTTCTTCTTCTTCTTCTTCTTCTTCTCCTTCTCCTTCTCCTTCTTCTTCTTCACCATTGCCCTCTTCTATGGATAGTGCCTGTGCATCCTCTTCATTCGTCTCACTAAAATATATATGTATTTCAATTCAATATATTTCAACTTTTCAGAACAGAGCTAATTTGGTTACTGGTGACTAAAGGTGGTCATTCATGCACAGTATATAAAAAAGGAAACAGTGGGAGTTATTTACTAAAGAAGCCAAGTATGTTCATTTTGCAAAGTGAATTTTCACTTAGCTTAGGCTGGCCAATTGGCCATACACTGATAGATTTTATTTTTTAGCCTGCAGCCTAAACGTAAAAACATTGAACATATTCCTCTAGCCATGCTAACAGCGTGGATCAAGGAATACTCCCACCAGACTGTCATAATACCAGAAAAAGTGAACAGCTATGTGAATACATACTTGGAGTTTATTTCTGTTGACTCCTGGATATTTCATTTTTGAATCCAGATGGCTATTGCCATTATGCATAATACATTCTAAATATAGGAAATATGTGGAACAAAAACAATGGCATTGATGTAATGAGTGAAGCGTGGGCCAGAGAGGGGAAATGCCCTACTGGGAGCTTCGCTATGGCAATTCATCGTAAGAAGGCTCTTTTGTTCCCTGGATGGTCACGTGAAAACTATAGGAGCCTAACATTTAGGGTGCAACCTTTGAATTTCACAACAGAAAGGATGCAGATTCAATGCGACCAGGAATGGAGGTAAAAAAATAAGAATTGCTTGGGCACATAAGGCCTTAAAAAAGGCTGCATTTCATTAGAAAAGTTAAATTCAGCTCCAAAAGATGAACTTAGCCTTTAATCATCTAGTCATGTACAAGCAAAAATAAAACATTTTTGGTTTTCCTCACATACGATTGGATATTCTTTGCAAATTTTGACCTTAAAATCATTGCTAAGTTTTTCTTGCTAAATGTGACAAAATTCTAACAAAAATTTCATATTGACAACAATTACATGCAAAAAAATATTTAAATAAAATTCAACATAATGCTGTGAGTTCACAAACTATTACACTTACAAAAACTGGCACTACATTAAAGAGTTGTTAAAACCTGTAGAATAGTTTGATCTTTTTGGGGTTATATCAAGTGCAAAAATTGCAATTATATGGATTTTGCCTGTAATGTACCGTATATACTCGAGTATAAGCCGAGATTTTCAGCCTCTTTTTTGAGGCTGAAAGTGCCCCCCTCGGCTTATACTCGAGTCATCGCTGTCTGCCCGCTCGATCAGCGTGTCGAGCAGACAGACAGCGGCCATTCTATAATTCAAAAGCCGCGCCTCCGGCTCCGCCTTCGCCTGTGATAGGCGGAACACTGAATTTCCCAGCAGCCTGTGTTCCGCCTATCACGGACATCGTATCATCCTCGTACTACGGACGAGGATGATACGATGTCCGTGATAGGCGGAACACAGGCTGCTGGGAAATTCAGTGTTCCGCCTATCACAGGCGAAGGCGGAGGCGCGGCTTTTGAATTTTACAATGGCTGCCGAGGCGCCGACGAAGAGGGCACGGGACGGAGGCAAGGCAAGGCACGGCACGGGACGGGACGGGACGGAGGCAAGGCAAGGCACGACACGGGACGGAGGCAAGGCACGGCACGGGACGGAGGCAAGGAGGCAAGGCACGGGACGGAGGCTCGGGACAAAGGCTCGGGACACAGGTAGGCTGGACACACACACACACACACACACACACACACACACACACACACGGATGGATGGAGACACACACACACACAGGGATGGATGGATACACACACACACACAGGGATGGATGGATGGATGGAGACACACACACACAGGGATGGATGGATGGAGACACACACACACAGGGATGGATGGATGGATGGATGGAGACACACACACACACAGGGATGGATGGATGGATGGACACACACACACACAGGGATGGATGGACGGACACACAGGGATGGACGGACACACAGGGATGGACGGACACACAGGGATGGACGGACACACACACAGGGATGGACAGGCATGTCTCACCCTCGGCTTATACACGAGTCAATAAGTTTGCCAGTTTTTTTGGGGGTAAATTGGGGGCCTCGGCTTATATTCGGGTCGGCCTATACTCGAGTATATACGGTATGTTTCTAGATGTTCAAAATGATTTTAATGTAGATGAGTTTAGTCAAGTCAGGTCTTAGTGTATGAAATGCAGTATGTGATTTAGGAATCGCAGCACTCTTATGCCCCATACACATGATCAGATTTTCTGACAATAACACCGTGGATTTTTTTCCGAATGATGTTGGCTCAAACTTGTCTTGCAAACACAAAGTCACACAAATGTTGGCCCAAAATTCCAAACATGAGAATGCGGTGACGTACAAGGCGTAGGACGAGCCGAGAAAAAGGAAGTTCAATAGCCAGTGTGGCTCCTTTTGCTTGATTCCAAGCATGCGTGAACTTTTGTGTGACGCACTTGTGTACACATGATCGACAACACATTTGTGGGCGTAAATTCCGACAGCAAATGTTTGATGGAGCATACACACAGTCAGACTTTCTGACAACAAGCTCACATCCAACATTTGTTGTTGGAAAATCTCATCGTGTGTACGGGGCATTAGAAGATCAGTATGTTACTTTATGAAAAAAACTAAAAAAACACACACAACTAAATTCTATCAGTGTGTCTGCTAAGGCAAGAGATGGTCTACAAAGAATATACTTTTATGATATCTTGCATAATAACAATGATTTTAAAGGTAACTCCACTTTCATGGGAAAAAAATAGCAAAAAAAAAAAAATTATAGCGCATATACAATTGTGAATCATGTCATATTGTAATGGAATGTTATCAAAAATGACCTTTCCTTTTCAATCTACAGCTCTGTAATTTTCTGTAAAGTGCAATGCAATATGGCTACCTGGAGGTGTTCTGTACACAGATTGTGTACAGAACGACCTCTAGAAACATAATTTATTGCGTGTGTGATCGGCTCACTAAATTTCCCAGAAGTCTGTCATTTTTGGTGAGATACTTCCAAAAGGATATCACGTCTAAAGGGATATTGAATTAAGAGTACAGCATCGTATAGAAGTTTTCAATTCAAAAGTAACAAAGTACCATCATCCAGATTAATATACAGAGAAAAGGGATGAAAATGGAAGAAAAGGACAGTTGCTGAGGCTGTCCATGAATCTATTCACAGACTCAAAAAATTGTGATGGACTATCTCGGTACTAATAACAAACTATATATATCATATCATATAATCATATATATCATATAAAAAAACAATTTATTACATTAAAAAATGACATATAGGGTACATTAAAACAACAATTTAGCAAAGATTATTTTTCGAAAAGCAAATACTCAGGGTTCCCCCCGAAAAGTATCTACTAGATAGACAATTTTTGGGGGAACCCCGAGTATTTGCTTTTTGAAAAATAATAATTTCTAAATTGTTGTTTTAATGTACCCTGTATGTCATTTTTTTAATGTAATAAATAGTTTTTTATATGATTTATATTATTTGTTATTAGTACCGAGCTAGTCCAACACAATTTTTGGAGTCTGTGAATTAATTCATGGACAGCCTCAGCAACTGCCCACGTCTAAAGGGAAGCAGACCCTGCAATTTTCCTCATCAGAGCCCTGCAGGTGCAGCAGCTAATTGATAATTATGAAATCTCTCCCATTAGATTCACTTACCACATGGACACAGACAAACAAACAGGGATCTCATCAAATAAACAAAATGAAGAAATATTCTACAAAGTTTGTTAAAATCCTTGCAATGTAGATAGATCATCCAAGAGGGATTTTTTTCTCAACAAAAGTGGAGTTACTCTTTAAAGTACTTAAAAAGCTATCAGGCTATATGACAATTATTTAGACAACTTGCTGCCTTCTATAGCATTTTTTTTAAATCAGAAAAATCAAATGCCACAACGGTTCTGATTTTCACAGAAGACCATCATGAATCAGGGTTTTGCTTGGGCAGCATAATATTTTACAGCATTCAGTATGGCCAATATTCTCACACTAAGATTTCCTAGTGTTGGCAGTTATTTAAGCTATTGTGAACTGAGTTTCATAAGCAAGTATACCTACTTATATATATTCAACCCCGAAAGTAGGAGTATTTTTATAGTAGCTGCATAAAAATAGTATAAGGTAAATACTGTCTTTGATTAATTGTTTTCTTAAACTCATGTTGCATTATGGCAGTTTCTGTTTTAAGAATATCAACATATAGTCCATTTATTAAGCCTCTTTTGCATGGCATGTTTATATCAACAGAAAATGAGAATAGTAGCCAATAGTACTTATGTTAATAGCTAATGTTCTCAATGTTAATGTAATGAGCACTTGTTAAACAAGTCTGGTGCCTATAACAGCATGAGAGATAATATTCATGTCTACTGCAAGTCCATAAGATATCCATGTAACACTGTACAAGAGATGCCTTACGGTCTCCCACTTACAGTAGCAATAACATTGATGCCTATATAAACAAACCACATTGTTTTGCTTGGCTTTGAATTATCAAGATGAAAATCCAGTTCCAGTAGGAGAAAACATAATGAGGTTTAGAATGTATGCATCAAAAATACTCAGACAACAAGATTGTATTCCTTGTGCTTAAAAGGGATTTTCCATTTTAAACCAAAAATGGATTTCTGCTTCAGATTCCCTCCTACAGTCCCAGCAGCAACTACCCATCTGTTGCTGGCTGGGTCCATTTTTTTTTTTGAATTTATAACATGATTATCGCCCAATGGACAGGAATAATAACAATTAACTTTTTATCTAACATGGATGCCCAAGAGCATTGATATAAAACGCACAACCTATTCGCTCATCCCTTCTGGATCATTTCTCTCCAAGTCTTTGTTTCATTAAAATGGATACATGTAGAGGACCGAGTTCAATTTGTATTACAGTTGGTTCTTTATACCCCCCCCCCCCCACAGAGAATTTGTATTATACTTGGTTCTTTATATCCCCACACAAGGAATCAATTATATATAAACCCTGATACTGCGTACACAGGACCGGACTTTCCGGAAGACTAGGTACGATGGGATCAGTCAGTTGGACAATCCGATCATGTGTGGGCTAGTCCGATCGTTTTTTGAAAAAAAGACCTGACGGACCTAGAAATAGAACATTCAAATCTATCAGATGGACTCAATTCTGACAGGACTAAAAATCAGGAAAACCATTCGTCTGTGTGCTAGTCCGATGGACCAAATACGACGCAAGGGCAGCTATTGGCTACTGGCTATTGAAGTTCCTTGCTTAGTCCCGTTTACGTCATCATGTTCAAAACGTACAGACTTTCGAACGGACTTAGTCTGTTCGTGTGTGGCCAAGTCTGTTCCTTTTGGAAGGTCTGTCGGAACTCTGCCGAAAGTCAGTCAGGAAGACCGTCGGACCTAGTCTGTCGGAAAGTCCGGTTGTGTGTACACGACATTAGACTTTATTTTGGAAATGTGCATTTTGTGAAACTGGAGTTGCACATTAAAAGTATCAACCTGTTGCCAATTGGTTTCCACATTTCAGATTAACCACTTGCCACTCTAGCACAGTACATTTACTGTGGCGGGGTGGCAGATGCAGGCTCAGTCATCTATATATATACTGTATGTGGTTGTGCCTCTTCTGGGTTCAGAACCCATAGCGCACTTTGCCTGTGACACAGCGGATTACTGTTAACCGCACATTATGTGATTGCTATGATTGGTTAATGTATGATAACAATGTCTGTCAATTCATGAACAGCTTGCTTACTGTTGTAATCTGTGACTGGCCCACTGCAACTACATGGTACCTGCCTACCTGTACCATGTGATTAGCTGTAGCCAATTGTAGATCACAACCATAAGCAAGCTGTTCATGAATAAGTAATAACAGCTAAAACTATTACTTATGCAATGTTTACCTTCCCAGAGTAGTACAGTGTCACTATGGTGACACTGACCCACTCCGATCACAGGATAAAAAAAAAAAAATTATATATATATATATATATATATATATATATATATATATATATATATATATATATATATATATGAATAAAAATAGGAGTTTTATATTCAGCTTACCTGTAAAATCCTTTTCTTGAGTACATCACGGGACACAGAAGTTTCATTACTTAGTGGGTTATATAGGCACCTTCGGTGATTGGACACTGGCTAACCCCAATTAAGGAGAATTCCTCCCCTATATAACCCCTCCCATATCGGAGGCACCTCAGTTTTGTAGCAAAGCAATAAGAAACCACGTAAAACCCAAGAAGGGCGGGTGCTCTGTGTCCCGTGATGTACTCTCAAGAAAAGGATTTTACAGGTAAGCTGTATATAAAAATCCTATTTTCTTGATCATACATCACGGGACACAGAAGCTTCATTACATAGTGGGATGTCCCAAAGCAATGCTCAGTTTGAGGGGAGGGAGACACAGATCAGAATTATAGACCGCCATGGACCAGAGGAACTAAACTGCAGCCTGCAGTACACTGCGCCCAAAGGCGGTATCCTCTTGCCCTCTCACATCCACCTGATAGAATCTGGTGAATGTGTGGACTGATGACCAAGTTGCAGCGTTACAGATCTGAGCCAGGGAGGCCTGGTGATGCACTGCCCAAGAAGCACTTACAGCCCTAGTTGAGTACGCTTTCACTTGAAAAGGAAGAATCTTCCCCTTTACATTATAGGCCTGATGAATAACTTGTCTAATCCATCTTGATAGAGTGGATTTCGATGCCACCTGGCCCCTTTTAGGGCCTTCTGGCAAAATAAATAAACAATCAGTCTTTCTTATCTAAGCAGTCGCCTGGGGATAGATACTGATTGCCCTTACCACATCTAGAGTATGCAAAGACTCTTCTTCTGCGGACTGTGGATCTGGAAAAAAGGATGGTAGGATTACATCTTGATTCAAATGGAATCCCCGAAACCACCTTAGGTAGAAAGGACCTATTAGGACGCATCACTACTCGGTCCTTATGAATAATTAAATAAGGTTCTTTGCTTGAAAGAGCTGCTAGCTCTGACACTCTTCTAGCCGAGGATATGGCTATGAAGAAGACACATTTTTTAGTCAAAAGAACTAACGAAGCCTGGTGTAATGGTTCAAATGGTTGTCCTTGCAATGCAGAGAGAACCAAATTCAAATCCCATGGGCATACTGGAGGTTTGACTGGCGGCTTTAACCACATGGCGCCCTGAATGAAAGCCCGGACAAGAGAATGTGATGCAAGTGGGTTCTGAAAAAACACTGACAAAGCTGAAATCTGAACCTTGATAGTGCTTACGGCCAAATTCATTTCTAGGCCTGACTGGAAGAAAGCCAAGATCCTGCTAACGACATACTTTCTAGGTTGCCATCCCCTGGGCTCACACCAGGAAACATATGACTTCCAGATTTTGTAGTAAATAAGCCTGGAGGCTGGCTTTCTGGCATTGACCAGAGTAAAAAGGACTGACTCCACGGTCTTTCAGAATGTGGGTCTCAGCAGCCAAACCATTAAATTCAGACTGTGTAAAGCAGGATGGTAGATTGGACCTTGCGAGAGCAGATCTGTCTGGAGAGGAAGGATCCAAGGCCTGCCTACCGCCATCTTTGTGATTTCTGCGTACCAAGGTCGTCTGGGCCAAGCCAGGGCTACCAACAGAACCGACTTTGTTTCCCTCTTGACTCTTCCCAGGAACCGCGACAGAAGCGGATATGGCGGGAAGGCATAGATTAGATTGTACTGATCCCAGGGAATTGTCAGAGCATCTGACCCCTGAGCAAGTACGTCCTTTGTTCTTGACACAAACTTGTCCAGCTTCCTGTTGAATCTGGACGCAAACAGATCTACATCTGGAGTACCGCATTTGTGACATATGGTTTGAAATATGCCGGGGTGTAGAGCCCATTCTCCTGGGCATAATTGTTGGCGGCTTAGAAAGTCCGCTCGCCAATTTTCTACTCCTGGAATGAAGACTGCAGAAAGGCACGGAACTTGCCTCTCCGCCCAAGCAAGTATGCGATTCACCTCTCTTTGTGCATCCAGACTTTTGGTGCCACCCAGTGATTGATATAAGCCACCACTGTGGCATTGTCGGACTGACCCTGTAGTCTGTAGGACCAGTCCATGAGGGCCATATAAACTGCCCGAATTTCCAGAATATTTATGGGCAGGAGTTTTTCGGTCAGAGACCATTTCCCCTGCGTGCATACCTCTTCCAACACTGCTCCCCAGCCTGTCAGGCTGGCATCTGTAGTTACAATTTTCCATGGAAGGGGAAGAAAAGTTTTGCCTTTCAGTAGATTCTTGGTCTGTAACCACCAAATAAGACTCCTGCGTATCTGGGGATAAACACATAGGAAGATCCAAGGCCTGGGGCTTCTTGTTCCAAGCTGCAGGGATGCATCTCTGTAAAGGCCTTGAATCAAACTGGGCGAATGGAACGGCCTCGAAGGACACAGCCGAATGGGGGAAGTCCTTCTGCTCAGTATTAGGCAAACCATAACCCCTATAGCCATGGCCTTTGGTCTTGGTAGAAACACCCTGCCCTGAGCGGTGTCTATGATCATGCCCAGATACTCCAACCTTGTAGCAAGCTGCAGGGATGACTTTTCTAGGTTTATAATCCAACCTAGGTTTTCCAGGTGATCTAATGTTTTGACAATACTGTGGTTCAAGAGCGCTACTCTCTGCTCTATGAGTAGCAAATTGTCTAGATAAGCTATCACGGTTATGCCCTGAGCTCTTAGGTTTGCCAAGAGAGGGTCTAAAATCTTTGTGAAAACTCGAGGAGCTGTAGCGAGACCGAAAGGCAGGGCCACAAATTGAAAATGGCGCTGATCTACCATGAACCTTAGATATATTTGGTGTGCGGGAAATATAGACACATGAAGATATGCATCCTTGATATCTATTGATGCCATAAACTCTCCCCCTTGCAGGGAGGAGACCACAGAGCGTATTGACTGCATTCGGAAAGACCGAATGTGCAGAAACTGGTTCAAATCCTTTAGATCCAGGATAGGTCTGACATCTCCATTTGGCTTTGGAACGGTGAAGAGATTTGAGTAAAACCCTGAACCCTGTTCTTTTGGGTCCACTTCCACTATCACCCCCTGGGATAGTAAGTGATCTAAGGCCAGAAGTAGCGGTCTTTGCTTTACTGGATCCTTGGGGATCCTTGACCTTAGGAAGCGAGATGGTGGAATCTCCTGGAACTCTAGTTTGTAGCCCAGACATATTGAGGAGGTTACCCATTTGTCCTGAATCTCTTCCCGCTAGGCTTCTGAAAACTGCAGGAGCCTTCCCCCTACTCGGCCGAGTGGGGGCGCCCCTTCACAAGGAAGCTTTCGGCCTCTGCTTGGTAGGCTTTCGTCCCCAAGTCTTTTTCTGCCCCTGGGCATGACCTTGGGCCTTTCCTCTAGAGGGAGGTTGGGAAGGCCGTCGCCACTGCTTAGAGCTTGATGGTCCGGGAGAAAGAGAACGCCTAAATGATGGACGTTTGTTCTTTTTGATTGGTAGGAGAGTAGATTTACCCCCTGTAATTTTTTGGACGAATTTATCCAAGTCCTCTCCAAATAAGCGCTCCCCTTTAAACGGGAACCCAGTCAAATATTTTTTACACGACGGCTCAGCTGCCCAATTTTTGAGCCACAGGGACCTTCGCATATGTACCAACAGGAGAGACAAACGAGATGCTTGTTGGACAGAATCCAAAATCGCATCAATCACGAAACACAGAATTTGAGGAAGTTCTGCATAATTCTCCACTTCCTCACTGGGAAGGAGGCCAAGCATCTGCTTAACCTGTTCCGAGGAACTGGCACAACCCCACAGTTGCGACTGTAGGTTGCACTACAGCACCAGCCATGGAAAAGGAGGCTTTCAGTAGCGTTTCCAGCTTTTTATCATTTGGATCTTTAAATACCTGAGCATTATCCAAAGGACAGGTCAAGTTTTTATTCACACAAGAAACAGCCGCATCGACGGATGGCACCCCCCATTTCTTGGTGAAAATTTCCTCCAGAGGATAAAGCATTTAAAACCTTTTAGGAGGAGAAAACTGTTTATCAGGATGCTCCCAATCCTCATATAACAATTTATCCATTAAGGGATGAATTGGAAAGGAAAAGGCAGTCTGTGGGATTCTCCTGACCCCCAGGGAAGAAACAGAGGATGTAGCGGCCTCAGCAGCGGGCATTCTGAAAGTGGTATGCACCAATTCAGTGTAATATTGAACCTGCTTTTTGAGTGCCTGAGAGGAGGAGACTCTTTCCTCTTCCTCTGATTCATCCGACTGCTCTTGATCCCTCCAATGTAGCCTTAAGGGAGTCTTCAGTGACATACGTTGTGGCTAAAACATTAGGAGAGGCTGCAAAACCTGACAGGGGCACTGAGTCATCCTGTGAGGCTGGCTCCAGTCTTGCAGGGGGGGGGGGGGGGCAACCTACAGGCATCTTTAGGACTCCTAGACCTAGGCGGTGATTTTTCAGTGCCCTTGTTACCTCCCCCTGAGACCCTCTTACGAGGAGACATAGTCCTAAGCTACAAAGCAGAGGTACTAGTACACATCAAAAGCGTTTACTGAGTTAAAGAAAAGGCATTAACATGAAGTACAATAGCACAACTGAGACCAACCATATATAAATACATTTAGCAGAGTACCATTTCTATACCACATCTCTATTCTACACTTGTACTGTGAAATAATGCAGTATACATCATAGGGGGTATTAAGTTCATTGAGGTTTTGAGTATTTAGGAACATATCCTCTACAAACATGTTTTTCGTTGACCACGTGAAAACCTCCTAACTTTGTTGAAAAAATGCTGTTAGATCCCTTTGGATCCCATGTCTCCGTCTGATATTCCTACAACCAGTCACTTAGCCTTAGCAGAGGTACTAGTACAAAAGTGCAATCACTGTTGTGCTACAAGTCTCACAATAAACATATATGCTTAAACTGCACAACCTGATGCTGAGTAGGTGTCTTAGGATTGCCTGGATCCGACCCTTTAGGATGCTTACTGCCCACAGCTCTGTGTCATGCACTTACAGATCCCTGGCATTCTGGGCTCTTTAAATTTGCCGCTTTGGTGCCTGCGCAGTGAAGCGCCGTTCACACTGGCATGCACGGCCCCGCAACCACACCCCCCCTTCGTTTTGTCATAGGAGCGAGCCGAGCTTGCACGAGGACTGCCGGTGTCCGAGGGGGAGGAAGAGGACCACCTGCTGAGCTCCGCGTGACTCCCCAAGACTACGTGGGACCTCTCTTTTACCTTTTGTGTGGCAGAGCCTGCAGCGGAGGATGTGAGCCATCCGGGACTCTGGCTTCACTGAGCGTGTAACCTGGAAAGGCATGTAAGTATACACCAGGCTGCTCTTTACTCCCTCTAGTGGCGGAAACCAGGTAAGACATACAACTACTCACATGAAGAAATCTATATTATATGATTTATATAGAATTAACTTCTCTTACCGGTCCTGGACCTTGTAAAAGACTCTGCCAGAAACTTTCGTGCCACTGTTTTAATAGTACACCAAGTCTGGTTTTCCCAGAGCCCAGTCTTCCAAAGGAGAGGACTTCTTCGGATGATGAGGCCCGGGTACCATATCATCTTGGGAGTCAAAAAATCGGCCCGAGATATATATCCTAGCCCTTAGACCCCTGCAGGGACCTGTATAGAGCTTTCTTCACAGCACATGTTTTAGGTGACCAACCACCTTAGATACTGGCGAAAAAACTGAGGTGCCTCCCATATGGGAGGGGTTATATAGGGGAGGAATTCTCCTTAATTGGGGTTAGCCAGTGTCCAACCACTATGTAATGAAGCTTCTGTGTCCCGTGATGTATGATCAAGAAAAGCTATTTAATTGTTTTTTACATACTGTTATCCAACCAGTACCCATGATCATTGCCCCACCAGTCTAAAAATAATAATTAAAAAAAATCCCACCAAAATAAAGGTCTATTTGTGTGAAAAAATGTACCCTGTTTCCCCTAAAATAAGACCTAGCGTGATTGTCAACAATGGCTGCAATATAAGCCCTACCCCCCAAATAAGCCCTAGTTAAAGTCCTTCTATGTCTTATTCTCAGGGTAGGGCTTATTTTCGGGAAAAGAGGGTGGGGCTTATTTGGGGGGTAGGGCTTATATTGCAGCCATCACCGACACTCATGCTAGGTCTTATTTTAGGGGAAACAGGGTATATAAAAATTGTATTTGCATACAGTGTTGCATGACTGTGCAGTTGCCAGTTAAAGTAGCACATTGCTGAATAGCAAAGACATGCTCTGGTCAGGAAGGGGGTAAAACCTTTTGGAGGTCAAGTGGTTAAAAGAAAGGTTTCCTAAAATGGAAAAAAATACCATTTATTTTTGGCTAGAAAGTAGGACATTGAGACATCTTTGCCCATTCAGTTTGTGTCTTCATACAACACCGACTTGTGTCCATTTACATCAGGCTACCTCTGATCTGTCACATTTTCCATTTTTTTTTCCCCACCTGAATGGACACGGAGGAAGGTGGATCTAAATGCACACAAGTCAGTTCATACCTGTAAACCTACATGGAGCTTTCAATCAGGTCTGCGTGAAAAAGGACCTAATTGCAAAGCTTGGGTGAAAGGTTATGAAAGGGGAGTGGTTTGAGGGTGGTAAAAATGCAGCTTGGCTGTGTGTTTTTACTGTCCCTTCCCCCATCACATGTATAAAAGTAGCATCTCACTATGTGCTCATTGTCATTATCATTATGATGATCAGAGCACAGCAGGTGATGTATGGCTCTGTCAGTGTAACATGACTGTGTGGTGCTGACTTTGTTATGGCTGTGCTGAGATATAGTCTGTAACACACAGTACAGCCATATATCAGGAAAGTCAGCACCCAACAGCCATGTTACACTGACAGAGCCATACAGCACCTGCTGTGCCCTGATCATCATAATGATAATAACCATGAGCACACAGAGTCTGGGGACTGCACATTCTACAATAGTGTGACCTATCAGTGTGTGTGTATGTGCAGGGGACTGCTTGCCTGTGCACCACTGCCTTTGTCCAGATTACTCCTGCTGTTCTGTCTGTCTCAGCCCTCAGTGATAAGTCCCTCAAGCTGCAGCACTTACTGAATGAAGGGAGCCATATAACAGTAATATCCATCCGCCGGAGAGGCATACAGTGAGAAGGAAGTACTTTAGTTTGTGAAGGTATACTGAGAGCAGCATGCTGCACAGAATTGTATCCCTGCACCTGAAAATGGAAAACAAGTCCCTCTTCTGCTTTCACCTCCTGGGCCCCTCTGGTAACCTGATGGGGCCCATGAAATGAATATATATTGCTTATATACCTTAGCAATCAAGTGGATGTGGGTTAATATAGTTATTTAGCTTCTTTTTTTTTTTAGCTAGAAGTTAAAAGCTGTTAGGGCCCCCCCTGCTGGCCGGGCCCGGTACAACAGGGCTGGTTGTACTGCCCTATCAGCGGCCCTGGATACTGAGCACATAGCATGTGTCCCCATTACAATCTGAGCAGTACATGTTAAATAAAATACATTTTTGATTTGTGTCATTTCTGGCTGGAACTTCACCTCTCCTGAAGCCCAAAAAGATGTGTTTCAGGAGGTGTGGAGCTACTAAAGCAGGGAGCTCGGTGTACACTGCCTGTTATGCCCCCTCTCCTCTTGAGCTGTCATTCAGAAACACATCTTGATTGATCTGTGTTGTCAGATAGCTAAGCAGGTGGAAGAGGTTAGCTATCTGACAGTACAGCTCAGCAACCAAATTTATATGAAGGCAAGTGCCATGTGCAAAGTATACCCTTGGGGGGGTTAAAATCATTTTATGTTCTTCTGGTGATAGATCTTATTTACAGTTCAATGAGGTCACATTTTCCATTGAGAGAAATAGATATGTTCCAGGCAAAACCAGTTACAACTCCTAACAAGCCTTTAAAAAAATAAAAAGGTGTGAGACTTCAACTAGGATTTAAATGTATGTATCTGATTAAATAGTTTGCAAAATATACTATTGCTGTTCCCCTGCATAAATCAAAGGCATAAAGGGCAGGTTTAAATACAAAAACAATATGTAGTAGGGCAGCTTACCTTTTTGCTACAGAGGCTGTCTCCTGTTCTGTATCATAAGCAGGGCATGGTGAGAGAGGTTTACAAGTGTCCGTGACCCTAAGTATTTGCTCAGAATCTTCTGAAGCTACCAACTTTGTGGTTTCCAGTACTTCTTGTATTTGATCATAAACTGCAATTGTATGGCTGCTGTCATTATCATTATCTTCCTCTGTGATAGCTTCCTCGCTTTCCTCATTCTCTTCGTGTTTGTCCTCACACTGTATTTCTAATTCATTTTCAGTCACTAACACAATTAGATTTTCTTCAACTTGGTCTTCAAGGACATTGACCAGTTCTTCTTCCTCCTCAACTTCTGTTAGTGCCTTGACATGCTCTTCATTTGTAGAAATGGGTTCCTCCTCTTCAACAGAGCAAATGATGGGCATTCCATCTTGTACATGTATTTTAGTATGTGAAACTGGTATGTCTATAGATATAAAGTTTTGTGCCTGACTTTTCTCTTCATACTTTATTTCTGAAGATTTGTTCTCAACAAATATAACAGTTGCCTTTTCTGCATTTTCTCTATTGAGTTTTTGGACTTTTTCTTTATATTTGCTGGACTGGGTTCTTTGGACACATCGCTCTAAAAGGACAGGACAGCAAGCGTATCATAGCTGGTTTGATTAGTGTTTAAAGCTTATGCCCAGAGGCTTGTTTACTTGTGAGTAGCAATAGCCATACAAAAACAACACACAAAGCACCATCATCAAGCTATATAGCTGGTTAAGCACTTGGAGAGAGATTTTGGATATTTAAGCTCAATAAATATAGAAATTAACAAGCAATTAATAGAAACATTTGAATGAAAATATGTAAATAAAAATATATCAGATATCTGAAAATGACATTTAAAAAAAACAATAATAGTAATCTTTCCTAATTGTTTCTTTTGGTTAACTAGTCAACTATGTGAACATTTTCATAATTACTAATATTTCTATGTACATAATACCAAACAACAAAACTTAACATGGAATGTGTGGCACTCACATCTTGGTGATGTGGATAAATTAATTAGGCTGCTGCTGTGAGTGATGTCCCCCATTGGGGAAACAGAGAACTAGAGAAAATAACTAAACTGCACTTGCCTTACCACACCTTGGATATTACTAATTAACTATGTGTGATTACTCCTGTGTCTATATCTGGACTGATAACATACCTGAAATGCAATTTGTGCTATATTAATTAATGTGATGAATAAAATAAAATAATCACGTGCTACATTAATCAAAAAATATATAAATGTGATTATGGTTCCGCACTCACCAGATAAGTTGGACTTTACCATATAGTAGAGGAGTCCAACTTATCTGGTGAGTGCGGAACCATATAGCCCCATAAGAGGTGGATGCACAGTCACCGTTGGAGCACAGAGAACTTTAATAGACTTTGTTCACACATGTTATCTTATATGTCACTTAATTAATTTAATTTATATATTTGTCATCACCAGTCACTATTTATTTATTTAACTTCTAACAAAATTGTTCAAATAAGTCATGTATTCACATGAGTAATCACATTTATATATGTATTGATTAATGTAGCAAGTGATTGTTTTATTTTAATTGTTAATTAATTAATATAGCACAAATTGCATTTCAGGTATGTTATCAGTCCAGACACAGGCGCAATTGCACATAGTTAGTTAGTAATATCCAAGGTATGGTGAGGCGCAGTTTTGTTATTTTTTCTAACAAAATTTAACAATCACATTAAGTTGATAGAAAAAGTTTGATTAGTCCATTCATTTAGTCTTAATCCTTTTACTGTATATAGTATGTATCGAACATTTGTTGTACAGATCTACTAATCTTTTAGAGATACATATATATTTATCAGGCCTCTGCTGACTGTATCTACTAGTCTTTCTAATGACATATAGTTTAATTAACTGTATGAATTTAGATTCAGCTGAAATTAAAACAAACCCTATGGGGTTGACACCAGCTTATTGGGAAATCCTTCCTGCCAATATCAGTAGCAGTTTTACAAATACTTTGGACTAATTCTTTTCCACCTCTGTCAATTATTATAGCAGCGAAAACTGACACATGTCTGAAAAGTATGTGTTTATTTGCCATAAAGATGATTATTTTCAGTTATGTGACTGATATGTTCAGCTCTCATTGCAAGAATAATATTATTTATGGCAAATAATGTTTATTAAAGCTTAGTTTAATTCTACTTTAATGTAATCAAATGCTTCTTGTTC
Organism: Lithobates pipiens; assembly: GCF_037356315.1. Taxonomy (NCBI): domain Eukaryota; kingdom Metazoa; phylum Chordata; class Amphibia; order Anura; family Ranidae; genus Lithobates; species Lithobates pipiens. The sequence continues at coordinate 336,105,045 of NW_027507764.1, read as the reverse complement.
ATAATTTGCAATTTGTACCTGCATATTTACGTACATAATTACAAACACCCACATTTAAAGATGTACTGTACATCTGTTGAACCTGATGTAAATAATCTGCATGTAAAGTGTTTGTAAATGTCATTTTTTTCTTAAAATAACAAAGATGTTATACTTACCTGATATGTGCAATAGTTTAAAACTTCCTATTTTTGGGGCCCCCCTGCCAGCACTGACTGCTCCTCTTATTATGTGTTTGCCCCCATAGCAAGCGGCTTGGCCTCAACCCCCATTGCCTCCTCACTGGTTTTGACAGCAGCAATAGCCAATGACTCCTGCTGCTGTCCGAGCCTCTAGTAGTACACCAGGAAGAGGAAAGAGGAGCTGCAGCAGATGAGCTCAGTGCTGGATCGAAAATAGTGGGGGGAGGGGGCACTGGTGAAGCTGCTTATGACAGTTTTTTTTTACCTTAATGCAGAAAGTGCATTAAGGTAAAAGAAAACTATTACCTTAAGAACAACTTTAACCACTTCAGCCCTGGAAGATTTGGCCGCTCAATGACCAGGCCATTTTTTTGCAATTTGGCACTGTGTAATTTTAACTGGCAATTGCGCGGTCATGCAAGGCTGCACCCAAACAAAATTGACGTCTTTTTTCCCCACAAATAGAGCTTTCTTTTGGTGGAATTTGATAATCTCTGCAGTTTTTATTTTTTGCGCTATGAACTAAAAAAGAGCGACAATTTTATTTTGAAAAAAACACAATATTTTGTACTTTTTGCTATAATAAATATCCCAATTTTTTCTTTAAAAAAAGCTATTTTTTTCTCCATTTAGGCCGATATGTATTCTTCTATATATTTTTGATTTTTGGTAAAAAAAATTGCAATAAGTGTATATTGATTGGTTTGTGCAAAAGTTATAGCGTCTACAAAATAGGGGATAGATTTATAGTATTTGTATTATTATTATTTTTTTACTAGTAATGGCGGCGATCTTTTTATCAGGACTGCAACATTATGGCGGATAAATCAGACACTTTTGACACATTTTTGGGACCATTGGCATTTATACAGCGATCAGTGCTATAAAAATGCACTAATCACTTGCAGGGAAGGGGTTAACACTAGGGGGCGATCAAGGGGTTAACTGTGTTCCCTGTGTGTGTTTCTAACTGTAGGTTGAGGGGACTGACCTAGAGGAAATGACAGATTCCTAGCTATTAGGAACGCACGATCTGTCTCTCCTCACAGAACAGAACAGGGATTTGTGTCTTTGCACACACACATCCCTGTTCTGCCTCTCGTTCTCACGATCGCTTGTGGCCGGCAGTCATTGCGACCATCAGCCACGAGCATCAGCACCACTGCAGTGCAACGGGTGCCTGCTATCCCGCTTAATGGAGCCGACATAAAGCTATGATGGCACGCAGGATTGTGCCGACCTTCCGCAGTATAATGAAGGCGGCTGGCCAGCAAATGGTTAAGCACTTTCCAACCATATAACTTAAATACAAGGTGGCAAGGTGGCATGATCCCGCACGGATCAAGGACATGGATTCATGCCTTCCCCTAGTAAAAGCATCTCCCACACAGTAAAAAAACACTAGCTAGGAACACAGCTAACTCTTTAATTGTCCTTGATGTTAAACCCTTCCCAGCCAGTGTCATTAGTGCAGTGACAATGCATATTTTTAGTACTAATAACTGTATTATTGTCACTGGTCCCCAAAAAGTGTCAAAAGTGTCCGACTGTACTTCGCAATATTGCAGTCCCACAAAGTTGCTGATCGCTGGCATTACTAGTAAAAACAATTAAATATCCCATAGTTTGTAGACAGTAAAACTTTTGAGCAAACCAATCAATATGCGCATATTGTTTTTTTTTTTTAACTAAAAATATGTAGCAGAATACATATTGGCCTAAATTGATGAAGAAATTCTTTTTTTTTTCCTATTTTTTTTATTGGGTATGTTTTATAACAGCATGTAAAAAAAAAATTTTTTTTTTCAAAAGTGTTGGTCTTTTTTGTTTATTACACAAAAAATAAAAACAGCAGATGTGATCAAATACCACACAAAAGAAAGCTCTATTTGTGAGGGGAAAAAAAGGACATACATTTAACTTGGGTACAGCGTCGCATGACCACGTAATTGTCAGTTAAAATAACACAGTGCTGTATCGCAAAAATTGACCTGGTCAGGAAGGGGGTAAATCTTCCAAAGGTCAAGTGGTTAAGGAATTTAGTGTCCTCCAATTGCACCCCTGGGTAAAAGTTCAATCTGCACAGGAGCTAAAAAACATGCAGTTATACCTCTCATACAAACAGGAGGCAAACCAGTTTAAAAAGAAGGTGTTTGCATGAAATGTAAAACAAAGCTCAAACAAGCAGTACAAATTGTACATTACTGACAACTGCTAAACCCTCCCACCCAGAACAACAGGCAAACTTCACTAAAGCTTTATAAATAAATATATATATATATATATATATATATATATATATATATATATATACTGTTCTGAGTGATAGCAACAGCTCCCAATCAGGAAAGTAGCACTACTCATCTGCCCCTCATCCTATTTCCTCCGACCATTTATAGAACTTGTCTTATTACACTCCAATAACACAAAACTTTCTATGAATGGAGAAGAAGAAGTTGACTGACAGCATCCCCTCCAACCATTCACAGAACTCAACCTGTTTCTAACCTGTTTGATTGCCTCCTACGCTGCATCAACCTGCTTCAAGCTGCTTTGCACTCCCATTAACTTGTTCTTGTGCAAACAAAAGTCTGTTGCCCCAAATCTATCCAATATTCCAAGTCCATTCATTCCCTAAATGTGAAATCTCCAATCAAAAGAGTTGTGTCCATTCATTTTAGTTGATTCAAAGTCTACCTGCATCTGGTGGCTTCTTTTTCTTCAAAGACTTTGTTCCCTTCACACTAAAGGAGAGGTTTTTCTTCTTTTCAGTTGTGATTTCATCCTTGACAATCTGTCATGAAATATAATATGAAATATAACACTAAATATGGAGAGAGTAAATTAAGGACTTACACAGTACAATACAAACATACATGCTGTATCAGTAAGCAATTTTATGTAATTTTGTACACGGCATTTGGCATTACTTTAACTGTAGTGTTTGGTTTTTCCTGTACTCAGACAAATGAATATCAGAAGAAAGAAACATAATCAAATCACCCAATGGAAGCTCCATGTCAGAAGGTGTCAAAGCTTACAGAGGGTACTTTAAGGTGGCTGCAATGGAAGAAGTACTGTACATGGGATGAGGCATAGTAAATATAAGTGGGTTGAGTAGTGGTAATTACTGGTAAAGTTCAAAATTTTCCACAAACTACCTAATGAAAAAAACAAAAAATGGCCACATGGGAACTTCCCCAGTGCGGGTGGAGGCACCTGTACGTCTTTCCACTTACAAGCCTTGTGTGCACCCTCGGACATAGCGGATCACAGCTTGGGACCTGTACCATGTTATTACTGTGACCAATCGCAGCTATCACACATGTAAACAAAGGCTGTGGGATGTGAGAGGGAATTGAGTGCTTACTGCAGTCATTGGGACAGCAAAAAAAAAAAAAGAAGAAATCAACCAACCCCCCCATCCTCCAAGAGTAGTTATGGCGACACTGTAATAATTAAAAGAAACAGGGGCGCTAATCTTAAAAAAAAAAAATCACAATACAAAAATACACATAATTAAATTAAGGTCATAAGATCCACTCCTGCAAAAACAAGTGCATAAAATCAGATATGAAGACTCATAGAGTAAAATATATAGGATTCAGTCCATAAAAAGTGCCTAAAAAAACTGACACTTTTCCTTCACTGGGAGGGTAGGATAAGCATTAACCCTTTTTTGATGGCAAGACTGTATTGCGCTGTCTATTGATCAGAGACTCTAACTTCTGCACTGATGACACTGTGGGGTTGATTTACTAAAACCGAGGAGTGCAAAATCTGGTTTAGCTCTACATGGTAGTCAATGAGCTTCTAAGTTCAGCTTGTTCAATTAAGCTTTGACAAAAAAACCTGGAAGCTGATTTCTATGCAGAGCTGCACCAGATTAGAAGAGAGAGATCTCTGCTGTTCCCAGTGATCTGGGAAAAAGCGATTTCTCTCTACTCCCTGTTAGTTCACTCCCCTCACAGTAAGAAAGCACCTCCCTAGTTAACACTTAAACCCTTGATCGCCCCCTAGTGTTAACCTATTCCCTGCCAGTGCATTTATACAGTGATCAGTGCATTTTTATAGCACTGATCACTGTATTGGTGTCACTGGTCATCAAAAAGTGTCACTTAGGATCAGATTTGTCTGCGCAATGTCGCAGTAACACTAAGGCCGGGTTCACACCGCTGCGATGCGGGAACGCCGCGAATCCGCGGCGTTTTCCCGCATCGCACACCTCCCGCCGGCAGTTCACACTGCCCTATGCGGACGGCTGGGAGTGTCAATGATATGTTAATGACACCCCCAGATCCGTCCGCATATCGCAGTGCGATCTGCCGACTCGCACAGGAATCGGATCGCATGGTGTGAACCCCCATGCGATCCGATTCTGTTGCGGACCAAAAAAAGGGTCCTGTGCGAGTTTGCTGCGGGAGCGATGCGAATTCAGCCATACTATCTGTATGGCTGAACTCGCATCGCTACGGAGATCGGATGTGATTTGCGGTGCGAATCACATCCGGATCTCCCCCCACAGCAGTGTGAACCCAGCCTAAAAGTCACAGATTGCCGCCATTACCAGTAAAATCAATAAAAAAAAAATCTAAAAGTCCCTAAATCTATCCCCTATTTTGTAGACGCAATAACGTTTGCGAATACCAATCAATATACGCTTATTGGGATTTTTTTACCAAAACTATGTAGCAGAATAGATATTGGCCTAAGCTGATAAATACATTTGTTTTTGGGGGGGATATGTATTATAGCAAAAAGAAAAAAATGTTTTGTTTTTTCCCCCAAAATTTTCTGACTTATAGCACAACATATAAAAACCGCAGAGGTGATCAAATACGGCTCCCCTGCAATCTCAGTGTGAAAGCCCGAGGACCTTTACACTGAGGCGATGCACTGACAGGACTTTAAAAAAACTCCTGCAAGCATCTTTTTTAGGGGGTGAAGGAGTGGGTTATACACCGCTCCTCCACCGCACCTGCCTATTGAAATGAATGGGCAGCGTCGCTGAACCTGGTGGTTTTTAACCCTTTTTCGGCTGCTAACGGGGGTTAAAAGCCACTAGCACCCGAAAACCTCAGCAAAAGCTAAAAATAGAGGAGCATTACCGCCGTCGATGCCTCGGTGTGAAAGCAGCCTCAGTGTGCTGTCCTGACACCCCCCTCCCCCTGCACAGCCTTTCACTGTGAAGATCAATTTGTTGCTGTTTCTCCTCCCCTAGTTTGTATGCAGCTGAGAAGAAATAGAATGTGATCACTTATATAAAAAAGGAAGTATATATCATTTTTTATAATTATGCACAAATGGTTTGCCTTTCAATTCTATTTTAATCCAAATGGATTGTTTTAAAAGGGGAGGGTTTACAATCACTTTAAACTGGAAAACTGTTGTTTTCAAATTTTTACAATTTTTCAGAATGTTTGTGTTGATTTTTGTAGAACTATAGAACGTTAGTACATTTTTGCAAAATACATTACCAAATGCCTGTACCCTCTAATGCAGGGATATGCAATTAGCGGACCTCCAGCTGTTGCACAACTACAAGTCCCATCATGCCTCTGTCTCTGGGTGTCATGCTTGTGGCTGTCAGAGTCTCGCTATGCCTCATGGGACTTGTAGTTCTGCAACAGCTGGAGGTCCGCTAATTGCATATCCCTGCTCTAATGAGTTTAATGTATAAATAATTCATTTAAAAATGTCCTTCATGTAAGAAAATAATCAACTGAAAGTAAATTCACATGTAAAGGATGAATATTCTCCTGGGTTGTGTGACCTTCTCTCAGAACCTTGTATCCTCTCAGACAGAAAGACAGATGTTATAGTCAGACATCAGCTCTGGCTATAAAAAGTATCAAGGGTTACAAGGGGCAAGGAAGATGAATAGCTGAAGTGTCTTGTTACTTACCAAGTCACCCTCTTGCATATGTTCATTGACTTTTATGTAACAGACGCAAAGGCCTCTTCACTAGTTATCTGTTGTAGACATTTGGTAACATATTTTTTCCGTGACCAAATGTTAACCATTAGAGTATATCTAAAGCCAGATTATTTGCAGTTTGCATATAGTAAGTTAAGGTTTAAACCCCTGCCATTTTATTTTGCACTGCAATCCATTAGTGAAATTTCCTTCTGTTGCCTGTTTCAGAAACAAGAAGTGAGAAGAGATCTCTAGCCTGAGCAAAGGTTCTCCTAGACAGATGTCCCTCTAGGTTTCTGCTATATTCCTATTCAAATGAAAACTCAACATTTTCTCTTCATTTTAAGTCCCTGTGACAATCGTCAATAGAGAGGGTGAAACTCTCCAGTGGTGGCACACACAATAATCAAAACCTAGTACAGGAAATGTCAACAAAAGGCTTGTAAAGTCTCATTAGTTGACAAGATGTACATTTATTTAAAGCTTAATTTTTTATTTTTAATAAAATAACAAACATAGTATACTTGCCTGCTCTGTGCAATAGTGTTGCACAGAGCAGTCCGGATCCTCTTCTTCTGGACCCCCTCACGACACTACAGGCTCCTCCTCTTCGGCAAGTGCCCCCATAGAAACCGACAGCTCGACGGCTTAATCCCGCCACCATTTGCTTGGCACAGCATTTGATTGACAGCAGTGGGAACCAATGGTTACCGCTGATATCAATCTGCCCAGGAAGGACAGAGATGGTGGCAAAATCGCTGGAGCGTGCACATCACTGGATCGGATCAGGCTCACGTAAGTATAAGGGGGGCCGGGGGGGATTTTGCAGCACAGAAAGTTTTTCACCTTAATGCATAGAATGCATTAAGGTGAAAAACCTTAAGGCTTAAGAACCACTTTAAGGGCTTGTTCACACTAGCTTTGTTCTCTGATGAGTGATCTGCATATTGACAGGCATTGTATCACCTCCTCACTACTTGCTTTAAAGTGGTATAGAACCCTTAAGCAAACATTTAGTATATTGCAGCTTAAAGTGGTTGTAAACCTAGTTACGCCACTTGTACCTACAGGTAAGCCTATAATAAGGCTTACCTGTAGGTACTGTAAATATCTCCTAAACCTGCACAGTTTAGGAGATATGTACCATATACGCTTGCACCAACGTCATCATGACGTCCCTCCATGCCATTTTTGTTCACTAGCAAGTGCCGTAACTGACAGCTCCTGTGCGTCGAAGTGACGTCACGTGACTCCGGACAGTCACAGAGCCAGAGTCCGCGGCCCCGGAAGGAAGAGGGGCGAAGATAGATAAGCCCACCAGCAGGGATAAAGCAGGCTTCGTTTGCAGGTAAGTGCCACATAATGGGCTAGTATGTGATGCATACTAGCCCATTATGCTTTTACTTTGCAGAGGAAAAAAGAGGAAGGAAAACCCACCAGGGTTTACTTCCTCTTTAACAATTTTTAGATATAAAGGCTGAATTTGCTTTCTTTTTTTAAGCTTTCTTTCCTTTATTTTCATCTGGTGTTGCAGCCAGTAAGTCTATTGTTTTTCAACAGAACAAGCAGTCCTGCAAATGTAGAAGTTAGAGTTTTCAGACAAAACATTTGCCACTGACAGGGGTGCTTACAATAATCAGCTTCCATTTATTTATGTAAAACCTTTATGCCAAAAGAAACAAAAAAATTGATTTCAGTAGCTGCTTGCGTAACTGCGGTGTTAGCTGGAGTTTGGCTTCAATTTGTTAGTGTATATAAATCTGATAGTACATCTAACGCTCTCCTCCCCCTCAAACTGACAATGTTGCTGTCCAAATGTGCCCCCTGTGCTCCTTCATCCAGAGCAATCATTCTCAACCAGACTTCCATGTAACCCTGGGGTTCCTCCAGAGGTTACTAGGGGGTTCCTTGAGCTGTGGCTGATGAACTACCTATTTGATGATGTCTACAGAGTTCAAGATTCAGCATCACTTAGCAAAGCCAGCAGCATGACACCAAATAACTTTTCAGCTGTCTTTAAGGGTGGCATTCCGAGCACCACTTTAAGTGGGACATTCTTCCTATTGGCCACCAGTATAAGGGGCATTGTTCCTATTTACCCCTGATGAATTGGTTTTAGTAAGGATTCCTCAAGACCTGAAAATTATTTTTGGGGTTCCTCTAGGGTTAAAAGGTTGAGAAAGGCTGATCCAGAGTGGAGGCACTCTAATACAGGAGGCATGTTGCTGACCAGATCACCAGGTGAAAACAGAGAGAAAAAAAAGCCTAAAATAAGAAAACAAACTCAGCCACCACATCTACTGACTGGTAGGTTTCAATATACCGCATTACATATTTGGTTTTGGATTTACTACCGCTTTGATCCTGTAAACCCTGAACTGGCGTGCCACATCCTCATACATTGCATGTGGTTGTAATGCGGTTGCAGAGAGGCCCAATTTTTTTGATTGGGTTGTGTTCAGCATGCGGTAGTGCCCACTGAAAGTGACAGGGAGTATAATTCCTGGCATGAAGCAAAGTATAGTGGCCGCAGTCTGTGTTCACCCTCGGCTAATGCCGCTACAGCTAAAGGGGGAGCGTTTGGAGGCGGATAGTGCCCCTTACCCACAGAGCTTTAACTGTTGGTGGCAGCTGCGCCAACGGCATTGTTTATTTTATTTTTTTATACTTTCCTACTTTACAGAATTTCTTCACACCTGCCTAAGCCCTTGTACACACGGTCGGACATTCCTGTCCGATCGGACCGTGTTGTCGGATAATCCGACCGTGTGTGGGCTCCATCGGACTGTTTCCGTCGGAGTATCCGACAGACCAAGTTTTCCAGCTTGGCTATAAAACTTTCCGACAACATGATCCGATCGGACCTTGTCTGATCATGTGTAGAGAATTCCGATCAGACAAAGTGCCACGCATGCTCAGATCAAATTCCTACACTAAAGCTATTGGCTACTAGCCTGAACGTAGTCCCATCGTAACGAAATAACGTCATCACGTTCTGAACGATCGGATTTTCCGACAACTTTGTCCGACCGTGTGTATGCAACAGTTTTGGACAAAATCCGTCAGACAGAATCCGACGGATTTGGTTGTCGGAATGTCCGACCGTGTGTTCAAGGGCTAAAACAATTGCCCAGTACTGTGTGTATACCTCATATTTAATACTAATATTGTGCACAATAAAAATAAAAAACATTTTAAGTCTGAACTCCAAGCATATAGTTAAGCAGTGTATTCAAATATGTAATAAAGAAATGCAAATAGTGTAAGCACCTAAAATTGTCTTGGTATCTGCCTAGTATAATCTCCTGCACTGTAGCTCACATACACTTTGAGCCAATCAAGCTGTACTGTAGAATGTATGGGCTGAAAGTAAAAATACCGACAGGAGCAAAAATAAAAATGTGCCTCTGCTCTGTCTTTTCCGATCATCCAGATTGGAGTATACTGTATTCCTTACCATGGTGTGCTGATGGAAAAAAGGTCAAGGATCTCAGTGTACTGTCTCGTAGGGTTGCTTGGGTCACAAGAACAGTCACACAGGATTAAAACCTTTTTGGCACATACTTTATTAAATCTCAGCTAGCTGAAAATCTTTTTTAGAGCAGTATGACACCTTTTGAATCCAAATGCATGGTAGAAATCTGGGCTAAGAACATGCTATTCCTAATGTACTCCATATTTATCCAAAACATTGATTCACCACTCTCCTTGGTGGTAAAGCGAGAAAAAGCCTTAATTATCTAGAGTTTATTTGAACAAAAAATCTTCCTATAGTGTTCCTGTTACTATAGTCAACATGATGTAAATATGATAATAAACCTATAAAAAAACTGTAAATACAGTAAAACCTTGGTTTGAGAGCGTTTTACAAGACAAGCAACATTTTTAAATACAGTTTGACTTGATATACAAGTAGCGTCATGTCACAACTGAGTACAAAAGAGAAGACAGGTGCCTCTAATGCCGCGTACACACGACCGGTATTTCCGGCAGACTAGGTCCGACGGAATCAGTCTGTCGGACAATCCGATCGTGTGTGTGGGCTAGTCTGATCATTTTTCCAAAAAAAATCAGACAGACCTAGAAATAGAACATGTTTCAAATCTATCCAACGGACTCAATTCCGAAGGACTAAAATCGGGAAAACCGTTTGTCCGTGTGCTGGTCACATGGCCCAAATAGGACGCAAGGGATGCTATTGGCTACTGGCTATTGAACTTCCTTGTTTAGTCCCGTTTACGTCATCATGTTCGGAAAGTCCATCAGTCCTCTGCCGAAAGTCCGTCAGGAAGACCGTCGGCAGAGGCGGCTCTTTAATTAGGCAAATTAGGCGATTGCCTTAGGCCTCGCCCACAGGAAGGGCCTCGCCATCGAGCGATTGCCTAATTTGTCTCTGAGGTACAACACCTGCACTGTCTGCTGCTGTGTGGAGTGTGGGACAGTCTCTCAAACGGCTGGGTGAGCGGGCGGCGGGCGCGCTGCACACAGCTGCAGACAGAGTGAGCTCCGCGGCGGTGGACGAGGGGGGGTGATAAGAGTATGTCTGAATGTCTAATCTGCATGGCTTAGGCTGCCTGCGTGTCCAATAGCAGCAGCGCCGTCCTCCGAGTCCTAGCCCTTCCTTCCCCTAACGGCGGCCCCATTGCATGCCGGGAATTGTAGTTCTCCCACAGAGCACAGGCACATAGACTTTAACATGGCCGTCTGGTGCCTGTGCTCTGCAGAGACTACAACTCCCAGATTGCACTGCAGGGCAGAGCTAGAACATCATGTGTTGCTTCTCCAACTGAGTCCTGCTGCCTTTACCAATTTGTCACCAAGGCGAGGAGCAGGAGCAGGTACAGTTTATACACACACACACACACACACACACACACACACACACACACACACACACACACACACACACACACACACACACACACACACACACACACACACACACACACACACACACACACACACACACACACACCACCTAACAACAATGCACCCCCACCAAATCTAAGAGTCCAAAGGCCATATTAACTCTGCATTGACAAGACAGTTTTATTTTCACACATTCTAAAAATAACTTTTCATCTGCTTTACTGAGGATGCTTTACAGTGGCTGCGTTTGATGGCACGGTGGCTGCAATTGATGGCACAGTGGCTGCGTTTAATGGCACAGTGGCTGCAATTGATGGGCACAGTGGCTGCGTTTGATGGGCACAGTGGCTGCGTTTGATTGGCGCAGTGGCTGCGTTTCATGGGCGCAGTGGATGCGTTTGATGGGCGCAGTGGCTGCGTTTGATGGGCGCAGTGGCTGCGTTTGATGGCACAGTGGCTGAGTTTGATGGGCACGGTGGCTGCAATTGATGGGCACAGTGGCTGAGTTTGATGGGCACGGTGGCTGCAATTGATGGGCACAGTGACTGCGTTTGAGGGCACAGTGGCTGCGTTTGAGGGCACAGTGGCTGCGTTTGAGGGCACAGTGGCTGCGTTTGATGACACAGTGGCTGCGATTAATGGCACGGTGGCTGCTTTTGATGGCACAGTGGCTCCTGTATCATTGTCCACCCACAGTCTCTGACCATTTCCCTATCATTATCCGAACACAGTATCTGACCATCTCCTGCATCTTTGTGGCATGATTGTCTGTCAGCACCCTGTCAGTGGCTCCAACTTTTCATACCGTGTTAGCCAGGTAAGAGTTTGCTTGTCAAAATAAAACCGTCTCCTGTATCATTGTCTCTGCAAGTCTCTGACCGTCTCCTGTATCATTGTCCACACACAGTCTCTGACCGTCTCCTGTATTATTGTCCACACACAGTCTCTGACCGTCTCCTGTATTATTGTCCACACACAGTCTCTGACCGTCTCCTGTATTATTGTCCACACACAGTCTCTGGCCATCTCCTGTATCATTGTCCACACACAGTCTCTGGCCATCTCCTGATTTATTGTCCACACACAGTCTCTGACCATCTCCTGTATCATTTTCCGCAGTCTATGACCATCTCCTGCATGATTGTCTGTCAGCACCCTGTCGGTGGCTCCAACGTTTGATACCATGTTAGCCAGGTAAGAGTTTGCTTGTCATTACCATAATAAAACCATCTCCTGTATCATTGTCCACACAGTCTCTGACCATTGCCTGTATCATTGTCTGCACAGTCTCTGACCGTCTCCTGTATAATTGTCTGCATAGACTCTGACCATCTCCTGTATCATTGTCCACACACAGTCTCTGACCATCTCCTGTATTATTGTCCGTACACAGTCTCTGACCATCTCCTGTATTATTGTCCGTACACAGTCTCTGACCATCTCCTGTATTATTGTCCACACACAGTCTCTGACCATCTCTTGTATCATGGATGTGAGGTCGGTGACTGTCCTTTAGCTGGGTTGGACTGTCCCTTAGCTGGGCTGTCTCTTATCTGGGACTGTCCCTTAGCTGGATTGGATGGGTCGGACTATGACCCTCAGCTGGGTTGGACTATGACTATATCCCTCAGCTGGGACTGCTCCTTAGCTGGATTGGACTGTCCCTTAGGTGGATTGGATTGTCGCAGTCCCATAGCTGAATTGGACTGTCAAACTCCTATAGCTGGATTGGGCTGTCTCTCAGCTGTATTAGGCTGTCCCTTAGCTGGGCGCCGGTCTGTCTCTTAGGTGGATTGGAATGTCACAGTCCCATAGCTGGATTGGCCTGTCCCTCATCTGATTGGCCTGTCCCTCATCTGATTGGCCTGTCCCTCATCTGATTGGCCTGTCCCTCATCTGATTGGCCTGTCCCTCATCTGATTGGACTGTCCCTCATCTGATTTGACTGTCCCTCATCTGATTGGCCTGTCCCTCATCTGATTGGCCTGTCCCTCATCTGATTGGCCTGTCCCTCATCTGATTGGCCCGTCCCTCAGCTGGATTGGACCGTCCCTCAGCTGGATTGGACCGTCTCTCAGCTGGGTCGGACTGTCCCTTATATGGGACTGTCCCTTAGCTGGTTTGGACTGTCTTCACTAAAAGAAGAAATTTTGTCATATGAGTTTGTTCTGTCATTAATTGTATGGTATGAGATTTTAGTAAAAATCAACCTTATCAGCAAGGTGTGGCAAAAGGATTGTCTGCCTTAGCAGTTTTGTACATTGAACTTGATCTTGATCTTGGCTTCAAAATTAAATTATTCATCTGTGATAGATGAATTTACAACTGCCAAATGTAGGCGACTGTTTTGCAACTTCTGATATTGAAACATTCAAAAAAATGTACTACTGTTAAAACTTCCCAGGGGGTTTGTGTATGAGCCCCAACTATAGTTAGCACATATATTGTGGTATTGTATATTGAAACAAAGGTGTTGTTTTGTTTTTTGTTATGATTGGCTTTCAGTAAGTGCCTGAGAAAGGACCCTGGTATAAGTCTAATCTAATAGGGCACTCTTAGGCCGCGTACACACGCGCGGACTGTTTGCCCAACCTTGTTCGTCAAACAGTTTGGGCAAACAGTCCGCTCAAAATTAGCATGAGCGGACTTGCCCACACACGAGCGGACTGTTTGACGAACAAGGTTGGGCAAACAGTTCGCTCAACTTTTGAAATGAACGGACTCGCCCACGTAAGGCGGAGACAAGTCCGCCCATTTCGAGTGCGTGTACAGGTAGGCGGGGCCCGCGAGGGAGACGTCGCGGGCTCCGCCGCCTTAAATGGGCTTAAAGGGGAACCCCAACGCCGAAAAAAATCGGCGTGGGGGTTCCCCCCAAGTCCACACCAGACCCTTGTCCGAACACGCTACCCGGCCGGCCAGGAAAGGGGGGCGAGCGAGCGCGCCCCCCCTCCTGAGCCGTACCAGGCCGCGTGCCCTCAACATGGGGGGTGCCTTGGGGAAGGGGGGGCCGCGCGGCCCCCCCACCCCAAAGCACCTTGTCCCCATGTTGATGAGGACAAGGGCCTCTTCCCGACAACCCTGGCCGTTGGTTGTCGGGGTCTGCGGGCGGGGGGCTTATCGGAATCCGGGAGCCCCCTTTAAGAAGGGGGCCCCCGGATACCGGCCCCCCACCCTATGTGAATGAGTATGGGGTACAATGTACCCCTACCCATTCACCTGTGAAATAAAGTAAATAAAAACACAACACAGGGGAAAAAAATATTTTATTGCACAGCCGGGGGTCTTCCGTCTTCGGGGGTCTTCTCGCCGGACTCCTCCGCTATGTGTGTGTAGCTCTTTTGCCAGCGGAGGAGTCCGGCTTTCTTCCTCCCCGCCGCCGGCCTCTTCTCCCGACTTCGGGGGTCTTGTCCCCCTCTTCGGTTCTTCTGCCGGGCCACCGCGCCTGGTCCGGTGGCCCGGTCTTCTGTCGCCGTCTTCCGTTCTTCGGTCGCCGCCTTCGGTTCTTCTGCCGGGCCACCGCGCCTTCTTGTAGCTCTTTTACAGGCGGTGGCCCGGTCTTCTGTCGCCGCTGTCGCCGCTGGTGGCCCGGTCTTCCGTTCGTGTTCTTCTTCTTGTTCTTCTCCAGGAGATGTTGACACGTCGCTCCCTCCGGCCGGAATGCCAGAGCCGCCCTGCGCTGTCACTTTTATAGTGACAATGGGGCGGTGTCACATGGTATATGTCACATGGGTTGGTCACATGGGTTGATGTCACATGGGGACTATGACATCGTAAGGGGGCGGGGTCACCATGTGACCAACCCATGTGACATATACCATGTGACCCCGCCCCATTGTCACTATAAAAGTGACAGCGCAGCGCGGCTCTGGCATTCCGGCCGGAGGGAGCGACGTGTCAACATCTCCTGGAGAAGAACAAGAAGAAGAACACGAACGGAAGACCGGGCCACCAGCGGCGACAGCGGCGACAGAAGACCGGGCCACCGCCTGTAAAAGAGCTACAAGAAGGCGCGGTGGCCCGGCAGAAGAACCGAAGGCGGCGACCGAAGAACGGAAGACGGCGACAGAAGACCGGGCCACCGGACCAGGCGCGGTGGCCCGGCAGAAGAACCGAAGAGGGGGACAAGACCCCCGAAGTCGGGAGAAGAGGCCGGCGGCGGGGAGGAAGAAAGCCGGACTCCTCCGCTGGCAAAAGAGCTACACACACATAGCGGAGGAGTCCGGCGAGAAGACCCCCGAAGACGGAAGACCCCCGGCTGTGCAATAAAATATTTTTTTCCCCTGTGTTGTGTTTTTATTTACTTTATTTCACAGGTGAATGGGTAGGGGTACATTGTACCCCATACTCATTCACATAGGGTGGGGGGCCGGTATCCGGGGGCCCCCTTCTTAAAGGGGGCTCCCGGATTCCGATAAGCCCCCCGCCCGCAGACCCCGACAACCAACGGCCAGGGTTGTCGGGAAGAGGCCCTTGTCCTCATCAACATGGGGACAAGGTGCTTTGGGGTGGGGGGGCCGCGCGGCCCCCCCTTCCCCAAGGCACCCCCCATGTTGAGGGCACGCGGCCTGGTACGGCTCAGGAGGGGGGGCGCGCTCGCTCGCCCCCCTTTCCTGGCCGGCCGGGTAGCGTGCTCGGACAAGGGTCTGGTGTGGACTTGGGGGGAACCCCCACGCCGATTTTTTCCGGCGTTGGGGTTCCCCTTTAAGCCCATTCCAGGCGGCGGAGCCCGCGACGTCTCCTTCGCGGGCCCCGCCTACCTGTACACGCGCTCGAAATGGGCGGGCTTTCCGAGCGGGAACAGTCTGCTCATTTCGAAAGTACAGCGGACAGGCCCACACACGGGCGGACTGTTCGCTCAAACACAGTTTCAGCGGACAGTTTTTCGGAATTTCCGAAAGACTTTGTCCGTCCAACTGTCCGCTGAAACTGTCCGCTGAAAGCCCACACACGAGCGGACTGTCCGCCCAAACACTGTTCAGCGGACAAGGTTGGGCGAACAGTCCGCCCGTGTGTACGCGGCCTTACACCAGGCTGTTTTCCTGCAGGCACCCTAAACAGACACCTGTTCAGAATTGACAGTCATTTGTTGGAGCAGCACCATGGTAGTTGCAGATCAAACAGAAGCAGCTTCTTTGGCTACACAGGATAGCAGGACTTAATTTTCTGACTAAAGTTCCAATTTAATTTTTTTTTTTTTTATTGATGTTTTGCTAAAGAATACAAGAAACTGAGTTATTTTGTTACTTGAAAAATATTGCACTTTATACCTATTATGTTCCATGCACTACTGAGCAAATATTCAAAGTTACATATTTATATGTTTTTATGTTTTACATTTTTGTAAAAAAATCACTTGTTGCATTAAACAGGTTATGTTTTAGAATATGTTGTAAAATTACTTTTTTTTTTGTTTTATACTTTGTTGACAAATTAATTTCACATTTATGAGACAGCACAAAGGATAATGAGTAGGCAGCTGCACAATTTGATCTATATCTGTGTGCGTGTAACATATATACCCACCCACCCTATGTTTAATGATATTTGATTAAAGAATAATTGGCTAGAGAAATTTATAGAAACTGTGAATTCATAGTTCATAGGATTTAAGTAAATATATGCATTCATACAGTTAATTTTTATCATTTTTATAATATTTTTCCCATTATGGGCGTGAGTGGGGCCTCATGTCTAAGTTTTGCCTAAGGCCTCAGAAAGTCTAGAGCCGCCTCTGACCGTCGGACCTAGTCTGCTGGAAAGTCCGGTCGTCTGTACACGGCATAAGTGTAGCATAATGGTCACATTTAATAACGGTACAACATTTAGCAACATATTACTACACCTAAAGGTGCTTCTCTTCTCTTTTATACTCTGTAGCTCCTGTGGAATTTTGTTTCTAATCCCCTTGTGGAGGCTTCCATTTGTGGATGGACTTTTTATGGTTACACAACCTGGTCACATTGCTATAATTGTTTTATATGGACTATAAACTAAAGGACTTATGAATTAATGGCTGTGGAACGAATGATTTGAGTTTACATTATTTCTTATGGGGAAATTCACTTTGATATACAAGTGCTTTGGAATAAAAGCATGTTTCTGAAACGAATTATGCTCGCAATCCAAGGTTTAACAGTAATTACCTTCCCTGCTGTCCATGTCACCAAACTGAATCATCTGCACTGAATCTTCATGTGACGTCCGCAATTAATCCGACACACTTTCACGATTGTTGATCTCTAAACCCAGTACCTCTAACTAGTTTCTCCTGTTGACCTCCCCACATTAAAAGATACAGTAGTGGCATGAGGCTCACCAGGAACCAGTGAGAGTTCTGGGGGATCCAGGTGATTGATACAAATAGAATGGTTTGTTTCTGTGTAAACTTCACTGAAGGTTTCTCAGCATTGAAGAAGAGTTCTTTTACAAGTGCATTTCATTGTGGCTATGCAGGCCGTGTTTGCATGGGAGAGTCTGCCCAGAGCTGCCGTGCCCCACGCAAACATGGCCCGCAAAGACGCAATAGTGTGAACCCAGCCTTAAAAATCGAAACACAATGGTACAAAGCACAAACTAAAGAAAGAGCACTGACCTTGTGCATTATCAAAGATAAAATGTATTAAAAAACTGTAACAGTAGTAGTCATACTCACAAACAAATGTGTTTAAAAAGTGCTTATCAGTACATCAGCAAATTCCACCTTTTCTCTAGGTACCTGCAACCTGGACCAGGTGTTGAAAGGGACCCGATGGCATTGCAAACAGTTAACGCGTTTCGAGGGAGAACCCTCTTTCTCAGAGCCAAAGTGGTGAAAGCACCAACCACCCTGCATTCTCTAAATCCATCGATTCCAGAGAAATGTTGAAGATGCGAATATAATAACAATATAATAACTCTTTCACATATTCTGGACATCTCCTGTAATCTTGTGGAAATATTAAAAATAGCAAAAATGTCTACCAGATGCCGCACTCCTTCTGCATCATATAGCTCTTAAAACATAAAAAAAGTTTTGATACAATTGCTGAACTCCACGCAATCCTGCTTCTCTTGGTTGTGGAAACAATCCACACTACCAACCACAACAATGTGGTCCCAGAGAATTAACAATATTAAAGCTCTATGGTCACAGCATAGAGTTTCATTTTACAGCATCAGCATTGTAATAACAATGCAAACAATAGGTATTTGTGAAAAATCAGTATAAGCTATACATTTTTCATGTTGTGAGTTTTGCCTGTCTGCTGGCCATCTCCTCGGTTGTTTACTTTGAATTTCTAAGAACTACATATCCCATGGTACCTTGCTGCCTGCAAGCAATGATTCCTATACCGACTTCACCCCCTGAAACTCCTTCTCTCGGCACCTCTTTAGTTTAGAAGGCAGGCTCTGTGATACAACAGTGCCTACTCACAGTGAACACTCGTCATAGAATTCAAGGAAGTAAATGTGTGGGGTTCTTCACAGAGGAAATGTAAAAACTTAAATATTGTTCAGATTCATAGGAGTTGGCTAGAAATAATTGAAATACAATGTGGAAATGAAAATTTAAGCTGATAGAGGACTTCATCAGCCCAGTTAAAGCGGGCCTTCAGTCATTTTTTTCATCTTTCTATCTATTAAATCTTCTGCCCTTGTTGTTTTAACTTTGGATAGTAAAACATTTTTTTTTTCTGCCAGTAAATACCTTATACAGCCCACTTTCCATTTCTTGTCTGGAAAAAAAGCCTAGGCTTATGACATCATGCACAGCTCTCTCTCTCTCACTCTCATGAGAGTTTGCCAGGAAGGAAGGGGGGGGGGGGGGGTGAGTCATAAGAGGGCCAATGGGAGCTGCAGAGATGGAGGTGTGTCTCTATGTGTCGGTGTAAATCCAGGAAGTGAACAGGCAGCAGCTTCAGCTGCCCACAGTTAAAATGGAGGGAGATTTCTGCAGCATATTTGGCAAATACAGAATCACAGTATATATAAAATGATATGCAAAGTTGTTGGCGGGAAGCTTCAGAATGGCAAAAATATATTTTATTACAAATTATGTGAGCAGACTGCAGTTTCTCTTTAAGGGATGGTCCAAAAATGTTGCAATGCTAAAAAGGTACAAATAACACTGTAAGGCTGTAAGGGTTTCAGTAGTTCCATAGACAGAATCAAATGTATGCTTCTCACCTTAAGAAATTGTTGGTATCACACATACTGTATACCACATCAATCAAGCTGTATATACAACACCACTAGTGCAGGGGAAAAGTGTAAGTTGTTATTCAATATAGGTTGACAATATATCTGGCGAAGAACTTAAAGTAGAACTAAAGGAAAAACTTTTTGTTTTCATTTTGGATAGAGTAAGGGAGGATTATAACCCCTGTAAAGTTTATTTTAGCCACCTGTGTCCCATTGGGGAGACTTCCCTTCACTTCCTGTCCAATAGGCAAAACAGGAAGTGACAAAAAATCCTTGCAAATTAAGAGAATCTCTTGGGGGGCCCTGGGTCACCAGAACTAGTATCCCCATAGGAAGAATTCCCCTCAATTACTTTTCTGGGGACAACTCAAAATTTGGAATGATCTTTTACTTTCAATTATAATGGTAAACAGGACAAATAGAGAGGGATAATCTCCTAATGGGGGGCACAGACAGCTATTAAAACCTGATAGTTATTCCATCTCCAATCTAGAACTAAAAAACAAAAGTGTGCAGGTAGTTTTATTACCTTTTATTTAGTTATATACTGGTATGATATGGTAGCTGAAAGGGAATGGGATAGGGAGGAGGAGTTTTTAGTGCTGTGCTCAAGATGGGAGACTGCCGGCAAATGTCAGAGTTGGTGAAGGGCTTGAAAGGGGGGAGCCCATCCATACCCAGTAGCCCCCTAGATAGGGGAATATTCTTACCACTGCTGTGCTTGAGGGATTGGTTTCTGGATGTAGGGCGCTCTGAGTAACAAGACTAGCCAGAGATATGTCCGCAGTATAGATCCCAGTTTGGCCAGCAGAGGGAAGCCACAGATGGAGACACCCAGAGGACAGCCACGCTGCTGGTGTTCTGTCAAAATAGACAACTGGTCAGAAATTCCAACTACTTAACTTCTTGTTTCTTTAAGCCATCAGTAATTGAAGATTTTGACAAATTGCTGTTTGGACACTACACCAGCAACCAAATAGTCTGTTGCACGATATTATGAGTGGAGATTGCTACTCCGCTCTGATACTAGCCAACGAAATGGCCACCTCCGAGGCGGCAAAAACGTTGTCCTAGTTAGCCGCTGTTCTTTCAAAACAGCTTAATTTTCCTGTACGTGACTGTATTCGGTTGCTGGTGTTGTGTCCAAACAGTAATTCATCAAAATCTCCAATTACTGATGGTTTAAAGAGACCAGGGGGGAGACAGGGTTGGAGTTTCTGACGATTTGGCTAATTTGACAGAAAACCGGGACCAGTGTGGACTGCAAGGCCTGGAAGTGACATCAACGGGAAGTGATCCTTTGACTGCTTTGATCCCCCCTGCTGGAGGGGAGGAGGAGGAAGCGTTCGGTGGAAATGCAACCCTGCTCCCTACACTGAATTAAAATCAAATTTCCACAAGGTTACTAACCCTATCATTACCAGCATCACATGTGTTCACAACTGATCCAGTGAAAAGAACTAGGTCCCATTTGCAGCATCACACGTATATGACAACTAGGTCGATTATTAAAACATATGTACTATGTAATGTAAAGTAATAAAAAGCTTTATACGTTCCTGTGGTTAAAATCTAGTATAGTATAGTATTACATAGGCATATGTAATTAAAACTGTAGATAAGAGAACTGGAACTGGATGCACTGCAGCCTGAGCGAGCTGAAGCAAACCCAAACCAAAGCCAACCAAGCGCAATAAACCAAGGAATGGAGATAGCAAAGCAATAAATCATCCTGCCTATTGCTATTCACTTTCAAGCAGGGAGGCAGAACTGACAGGGAACTACTCTTCCAGCATACCCATCAGCCAGCAGACATAGTACTCTCCCTAATCTCCATCAAAGGCTTATACTTAATCCCCTGTCTATAATACCCAATATACCCACTTGCCAACCAAGCCTTTTCTGGCACATTTTATTTATAAGTTTAAATCAGTATTTTTTTACTAGAGAATTACTTAGAACTGTCAGGTCACCTTAAGGCGAGGTGACAGATGCACACCGTAGGAATCAGGAGTGCACTGCAAGGTTGTGGACCCTACGGCTGACTGCTGCGGACGGGAGACAGGTCCCACCGGGGTTAGAGCGTAAGATTCCCTGGGGTGCGGAGTCTAAGAGCCAGCAGGTGTTCACCAGAGCCTCGAGTGGTGGGGATGGACTTGGCTGAAACTGGCTCCAGGTCGCGACCCCCAGGTCACACCCACAGTAGGCAACAGGAGTATAGGGATGGTGAGGGACAAAGCCAAGGTCGGGGCCACAAGCAGACTGGAATAGTCAGGGACACGCCAAAAGGTCAGGATAACAGGCAAACAGGGATAGTCAAAGACACGCCAAAGTCGGTAACGGAATAACAGAAGAGCACACGGCAGGTAACAGGAAGCTAAACACACAAAGGAATACACAATGGTTGATCAGCACTCTTGGCTTGCAGTGCACAGGTTAATATAAGGTTCCCTGATAGGGCCTGGGGTGGAGCCATGCTTAGAGGAGAGGTTATAAAAACCACCAGGTGGAGGGGGCTGGCCTCTTATCTGAACACATGAGGGGAGGTAAGCAAACAGGAAGATCACTGCATAACCATGACAAGAACCCCCAAACATTATACATTTTGTTTTAGCAGAGACCCTAGAGAATAAAAAAAGCAATCATTGCATTATTATATGTCACACGGTATTTGTGCAGCGGTTTTTCAAATGCAATTTTTTGAAAAAAATAAATAAACTTGAATGAATTAAAAAACTAAAACATAATATTTACCCCAAGAGTAGGTAAGTATAACATGTTTGTTATTTAAAACAAAAAAAAATAAAGCCTTTATTATCACTTTAACAATAAATTACAATATAACTTGTGGAGCAATTGTATACGCTATATAATTTTTTTTTATTTGCTATTTTTTTTTCCCACGATACTGTTACTTTTTAAGGCCTGAAGATTTAATTCATTGCACCTCTCACTGTAATACATCTAATCTATCTTTTGATTTAACAGAATAGGCCCAAAGTATGTGTATTTGAAGTTTCAAGACCCAAGCTTGGGTATGCAGATATCCACTATGTAGTGTATACCTAAAACAAAAAAAATATAATCACTGATAAAGCCACACTGTAAAGGATATTATGTATTGCCAATTTAGTATGCAGATCATGTGATATATAGTGTATTCATTACTTTTTTTTTGTTTAATAAATGTTCATTGAAGAAAAAAATGACAAACAGAAAGACAGGGAATACACGTGACATAAAAGCAATAACCTAAACATGACCTAACAATAAAAATTCTGTAGGTAGAGTCTAGGGCATTAATGACTGGGTGGAACATTCAAAGACCCTAAAGAGCATATTCAAACCATTTACAAACCACTACCATCACTTATTGTGAATAAATTGCTCTCAGCAATGCTATTGATAGCCCAGCCAAAAAAAAACCCTGCATTCTTGGTCAAGTGGGGTAAAGTGGGCTTGGTTCCCTGTGGAAAGTAAAGGACAGAGGGAAGCGAAAGGAAGAGAGGTAGAGGGTTAGGGGAGGGGGAGAGAGGGGAAGGAGGGAGGGGGGGGGGGGGCTGGCATGCATGGAGCACAGACCTAAATATGACATCGAACAACACAATCTCATATAGGGTGAAACCTCAGGGTGTCGGTTAAAAGATAGTTATAACGGTGGCAGGTGCTAATAGCGTAATCAACAGATATGACTTAAGTATAAACGAGTCTCAATGGGATTGTGTAATTATTATCTCCTTGTAAGTTGCGGAGTGCTTGAATTCCGCCCACAGGGACCAAGTTAGAGTATGTCATTGATAAGTGTCCTTGGTGCGGTGGGTGATTTCTTCCATTAGATAGACCTCAGAGATTTTTTTAAGCCAATTTTTCACGGTTGGAGTTTCCGGCTGGCCCCAAAGGGTTTGTATGAGTGCTTTAGCCGCGTTAAGTAAGTGGGGGACTATGGATCGTTTATACTTTCCAATTGGTTCTGAGGTGGCATGAAAAAGAATGGTCCATGGGTCTGAAGGGAGGGAGACATCGGATATTTGATGGATCAGTCGGATAATGCTAGACCAGAAGGGGCGGATGTATGGGCACGACCACCAAATATGTGCGTGTGTTGCTTTGCTCCCACAATTCCTCCAACACAACGGGGAATTGGTGGGGAACATCTGATGAAGTTTTGCTGGCGTGTAGTGACACCTGGTTAGCAATTTGTAATTGACCTCAGCCATCTTTGATGCGATTGAGGAGGTATGGGCCAACCTCAGGACTTTATCTTTTTGTTCCTGTGGGAGACAGGATTCCAGGTCTGACTCCCACCTGGCAAGAAAGTTGGGGTCTGCGTTCCCTTGGAGTTTGATAAGCGCTTTATAGAACAACGAGACACTGTGTTCTGGTGGGTCCTGCGGGTGTAGTATCTCCTCGATATTGTTTAGGTCCTGTATCCCCCTGAGCGGTTTTGGTAGCGTTCTGAGAAAACCCTGCAGTTGAGTGTATCTCCATTGGTCAAGAAACGTTAGTGGCTTGGGGCCCAAAATTTCTGACAGAGGCTTAGGAGTATTAGCTAGGAGTACGTGATGCAGAAGCAGGGGACTGCCTGGTGACCATGCCTTAAATCCGGGGTCTAACAGACCAGGTAGAAAGTAGTTGTGGTCAAGAAGTGGTAACGGGGGAAGCATAGGTCCAAGATAATTTCTTATGCAAGGCGTCCCATACGTCTAGTGTGGAGGCAGTCACAGAGGAGGTGGTCGGAGCAAGGCGCCTGTGAGAGCGCGGCAGCCAAGGTGTAACTGCGAGGTCTGTTTTGCTGAGGGCATGTTCAAGGCTCACCCAAAGTTTAGAGGTGGCTGCGTATTTCCAGTCCGAGATTCTAGACAAAATGACAGCATGATAGTAAGCCTTAAAATTTGGCAGGGCCAGTCCCCCAGAGGGCTTGGAGCGATAAAGTACATCTCTAGCTACCCTGGGGTGGCTGTTCCGCCAAATGAAGCGAGAGACCATGGCCTGTAGTAAGGAGAAAAACCCTATAGGCACACCCAATGGGATCATTTGAAAGAAAAATAGAACTCTGGGTAAAATGTTCATTTTAACTATATTCACCCTACCCAACCAGGAGTGTGATAGCGTGCTCCACCTTCGGAGGTCTGTGCGTATATTGTTCAATAAAGGGATATAGTTATGCCTAAAGAGTGAGTGGATATTGGGCGTGAGATGTATCCCTAAGTACTTCATGGTGTGGGGGACCCATCTAAAAGGGAAGAGGGGTTTTAAGCTGTCTACTTCTCTTGCAGGGAGATTGATATTCAGGATTTCGGATTTAGAAAGATTAATTTTAAAGTTGGACAGTGTCTGGAAAGTGGAGAACGCCGACATTAAGTTGGGTAGTGAAACCCGGGGCTGTTGGACAAAAAATAGAATGTCATCAGCGTATGCCGCATATTTATGTGTTTTGTTACCTACTCGAATGCCATGTATGTTTATATTGCGTCGTATGGTCGCCAGGAAGGGTTCTAGGGTGAGAGCGAACAGGAGGGGGGACAGAGGGCAGCCCTGTCGGGTCCTGTTAAACAGTTGAAATTAGTCACTCAGGGTGCCATTTATGCGAATTTGTGCCGTGGGAGCGGAGTAGAGGGAGGTAATGCGGTAGTACATTCTGGGGCCAAGTCCGAAGTGGCGGAGGGTCAGTTTTAGGTATTCCCAGTCCACCCTGTCAAACGCTTTTTCAGTATCTGTGGACACTAGTAGGGTGGACTATAGTGTATCCATTTCCAAACACATCTTATGATGTCAGGCATATAGAGAACTTTAGGAAGCGTACTGACCTATATCATGGATAACCCTTGGATACATCATTTAAAGAAGCTCAGTCACACCTGTTGGTTCCAGTCAGTCACTGGAAATGACAACATATTTCACACATTATTTGTTACATTAAACGGCAGAGTAACTGAAGTAATTTAAACCAAGAGACTATTTGTCCCCAATTTAAAATGAATCCTTAAGTGTAAATATTGGAGGTCTCAGATGCCTTCAGGGCCCACACAGGGAAAATATAGACAGATTATAACGCAGGACACTAATATAATGAGACTGTCAATAAAGTTTATAAATGGAAAAAATTAAAATGGTACTAAGACTTTCTGAACCAGCAAAACATGAAAAATGTCTTAAGCCTCTGCAACCCCCACACACGTTCCTAAGCTTTAAGGGCAGCACTTATTAAATGGCAGTAATAGCAGCTGGGTTACCAACATTGGTTTTTAACAAGGATGAGTATGGAAGGAAATACACTACTCAAAAAAATGTAAGGAACACTTTTTAATCAGAGTATAGCATCAAGTCAATGAAACTCCTGGGATATTGATCTGTTCAGTTAAGTAGTAGAAGGGGTCGTTAATCAGTTTCAGCTGCTTTGGTGTTAATGAATTTACAACAGGTGCACTAGATGGGCAACCATTAGACGACCTCCAAAATTGGAATGGTTTTACAGGTGGTGGCCACTGCCATTTTTTTCCCCGACTCATCTACAGTATTCTGACTGTTTTTCACCAGTTTTGTATTTAGCTAGGGTCACTGTCACTACTGGAAGCATTAGGCGACTCCTGGCCTTTACAAAAGTTGCACAGGCAGTCCAATTCCTCCAGGAGACAGGCAGTTACTCTAGGAGAGCTGGAGAGGGCAGTAAAAGGTCCTTAATCCATCAGCAGAATTGGTATCTCCTCCTTTGTGCAAGGAACAGGATAAGCACTGCCAGAGCCCTGCAAAATAATAATGCAAGCAGGCCACTGGTGTGGATGTCTCTGACCAAACAATCAGACTTCATGAGGGTGGGGTGGCCTGAGAGCCCAACATCCTCTAGTGGACCCTGTGCTCACTGCCCAGTATTGTGGAGCTCGATTAGCATTTGCCATTTAACACCAGAATTGGCAGATCCGCCACTGGCACCTTATGCTTTTCACAGATGAGACCAGGTTCACTCTGAGCACATGTGACAGATGTGAAAGGGTCTGGCGAAACCTTGGAGAATGTTATACTGCCTGTAACATCATTCAGCGTGACCAGTTTGGTGGTGGTTCAGAGGTGGTCTGGGAGGGCATATGCATGGAGGGACACACAGACCTCTACAGGTTAAACAATGGCACCCTGACTGCCCTTAGGTATTGGGATTAAATCTTTGGACCCATTGTCAGACCCTACGCTGGTGCCGTGGGTCCTGGGTTCCTCCTGGTGCATGACTACTTAAATACAATGATAAGCAGGATCTAGCAAGGATGCATCAGAGACTCGGGTATTAATAAAAAACAGAGGTGGACAGACAAAACAGGTAAAAAAAAATAAATGCAGTTTGAAGTTAAACTGAATGAAAAATATGAACAAAAATAAATAAAAAATATTGAACACTTATGAACATCAAACTATAGCAAGACATAGAAATAAGCAGACTCTTTGTGATAGGAATGTAGGAAAAAACCTCCAAGAATACATACAAAATCTAGTAGGAAGAAGAAAATTGTGAAAACCAGAGGAGAGTCATATATGATCTAGAACTATTGAGGTTGCTCACAATAAGCATTGTTCTTTTTTTTTTTGCTCTCTGCCTTTCAGTTTGGACATTTGCTTCAAAAAGATATTCTTATCGCCAAGTATAGCTCACATTATACAGAATTGTGGTTCATGAGTTGACAAACTTAAACATTTGGAAGTTTCTGATTTAGATATAAAGCATAATGAAACTATGAAGTTCTTTTAGCACAGCAGAGAAGAGTTAGAACCTATGTGTTGTGCTCTTTTTAATATCATAGTGTTGATATTGCTCTCTGTGTCTTCACATTCGTGGCAAACTGCCTTTTTATAAAAGTGGACCTTCACCCTAAAGGTCATATTGTGCCACCCTGCCTCTTTTCCCTTTCCCCTCAAACAGACAGTTTATTTCCTAGCAAAGTAATTTATTTGTGCTGCAAAGCAGCACTTTCGCATTTCTCGTCTAGGCAAGAAGTTCCCCCTGCCCCGCACGTGCACAGATGTGGTGGAGGGCTTAAGCCCGGAAAAAGCCCTGTCACACATCTGCGCATGTGCTGGTTTCCCCAGCCATTTGCACACGTGTAGGATTTCACATGCATGCCCAAAGACTCTGTGCAGGTAAGCCCAAAACTTTGCCTGTCTTTGTGCGCCTGCAGAAAATCACCTGCCCATGCGAAGATGTGCCAACAGGCTCTGCCACATCCCGAAGGCCAGTCAGAGCCTGTGGGCACATCTGCGCATGCATCATAATGATGGCACCCAAGGAAAGGGCAGAGTCAACTGGGAGACGGAATGAAGTTGTACTTTAGCCCACGTTCACATTGGGCTAATTTGGCATGCAATTTAACTTGTCAAATCGCATGCCATATTGGCAACTATTGCCGGCAATGTCACCATCCGAATCGGCGCCACACCATTTCCCAAAAGAAGTTCCTGTACTATTTTTGGCAACTTCAGGGGGTGATTTGAATAGAAATCTGTGCAGGAACCCGCACAGATATCTGTCATATCGCCCCCGAAGTCGGACTGCATCGGCAGTTTGAAATCGTGTGAGTTCAGCTGAACTTGCACGATTTCTAACCCGCAGCAGTGTGAACCTAGACTTAATGTCTTGGTGTCACAGGCACAGAAAATGAGGGGAGATCTCCTCACTGGTGTCACAGACTGAAATAAAAAATCTGAAAGGGTCTCTAACCTTCCTACGTTCAATCAAAATTAAAATAAATAAATACAAGTTTAGACTAGATTTTAAAATGTGCAGCAATAAATACAAGCCTCTTAGAACCATGCCCATGAATGTAAAGTCTGCTGGCATATAGCAAATGATGAAACTTGTGTACATCATGGACAATTGTACTGCCAAATAAGTTAATAGTAATACTTGCACATAGACCCAATGCATTATTTTAATGGAACCAATTGGCCATCAATAATTAGACTAGAATTGGGCTATAAAATGTGCAGCATCAAATACAAATCTCTTAAAACCATGCCCATGAATGTAAACGTCTGCTGGAATACAGCAAATTATGAAACGTGTGTACATCATGGGCAATTGTACTGCCAAATAAATTAATAGTAAGGTTTGATTCACACCGATGCATTTTTAGTGCTGTTTGCATTTTGAAGATTTGCACTACAGTCCATTTAACATGGTTTCCTATGGAACACGTTCTGTAGTGCAAATCTGCAAAATGCAAAAAGCACTAAAAATGCATAGGTGTGAATCAGGCCTAATACTTGCTCATAGACCCGATGCATTATTTTACATTGGAACCGAGTGGGCATCAACAATTGTGTTAGTTCCTCATGCATGCTCCTACTGTAGGTGCTTCCAGTTTTAACCCATCCATTGTGTGGCCACTTATTTCCTTCAACTAAACTAAAGGCAATCAACCTCCTGTAATGTCCTTCAATAGTTGTAGCAAGAGTGATCCACACTTTATGTTTGGGACCCAGTGCTGTGCTATAGGCTGAACTGAGCAGTACAACCTCTGCATCTCTATCTAGACATTTCTATGTTACGTAGATAAAGCTTTAGGAAAAATTAAACAGATTGAATACATTGTATCTCTACATGTTGATCTCTGATTAGGTTATAGGAGTTGTTCTATCTACATAATAGTGTTTGACAATGCAGCTGTAGCCCCAAAATAATTCTAAACCAGGACCACATTTGGATTCATATGCATCAAGTAAGAACAATAGAAGTCTGTTCCTTTTTATGTCTGACCTGAGAAACATTCTTGGATCATTCTCAAGTTTGATTCTTCAATTTTAAGAGGTGATGAGTGCAACAGCACGCCTTCCAGAGGACAAAGCATGCCTGAATAGACGTCAATTTACTAAGTAGCCTATCATGTTCTCTCATGCTGTGCTCAGGGAATGTGCTGCCTACACATTAATATCAACCTTCAGAGTGCTTTAGATAGTTTCTCTCTGTTCCAAATAGATTCAATGTTCATGTGTTATGTAACAGGGCTTCTGAAAACTAAAAAATAACAATCCATGAGAAAGTCAGCCACACTGAAAGAAATTATGTGGTTCTTATGTTTGGCTTCTGTGGTCATTTCTTGGCTGGATCACAAATACAATAGAGGTTATTAAAGGCAGACTCATTGGAACGTGTGTCATAACATGGTACCGTGTCCTAAGATATATATAGCAACCAAGTAGGTAACCTAAAAAATTTAAAGTAGATAATGATACACTGCACTGTTACATATTTAAAACACTTCACATTCACTAGATAATCAACCCTTGCGTCCGCTGCCATTGTTCTTTGAGGCTATAAAGCGCAATTGACAAGTCAAGCCACATTTGTTGCCAGCAACGATTTTATATTGTTCGTTAGGAAACCTAAATGTCAGAAACACTAAGTTAATTGGGAATATTTCCAATACTATAGCTAAACCCTTTTCTATATATTCACTAGTTGCAGAGGGCAACGCCTGCATCTTATTTCTTGTTTTCACACATTCACTGCACCTCAGATGCTCTGCAAATGTTTGTTTTAAACTTAAAATCTTCACTTGCAGGTTGTATTGGCTCAATTTTCCAGCATTTTATCAATACTACCCATTCTAGAATGGGCAAGTTGGCTGATATTACATATAATGCTGAAGAAATGGCTTAGCATGTAGTATGTGCAGGAGTATATGTAGGAGTAGGGTACAGAGTGTATGTGCTGGAGAGAAGTCTGGAAGGTATGACAGTGGGCAGTAATTGCAAGAAAGAAGTATGGAGAGCATGGCGGAAGGCAGTAAGTTCAAGGAAGAAGTGCGGGAGGGTATGGCAGATTGTATTTGCAAGAGATGAGAGTGAGGCATGATGGAGGGCAATATGTGCAGGTGAGGAGTGCCAGAGGGTATGACAGTGGGTAATATGTGCAGGAAAGGAATGCCCAGAGGTTATGAAAGGGATACTATGTGTAGAGAGGAGTGCCGAGGGTATAAAAGAAGGTGTAATGTTTGCAAGGAGGATGAAAAAGTGTAGGAAGACCGCCTAGAACAGGCTACATGTTTTTAATCCTTGCACTATGTTTAACTGTTGTGACAAAATCTCATTATGGAGACATTAGAGAGTCCTTGATTTTCATGTTAAATTTCTGTTCTTGAGTTTATATACACTTTTTATTTCAGAATACAAGTCCCTAAATGTGATGGCTGCTCTACATTCCTTATTCCTTTGATCATGTTTTCTTTCCTTTATTTTCACATGGTGACACAGCTAGTAACACACTTCCTGCACTAGAGATACAATGCTCATTCACAGTACAGTATCTGTGGAGGAGTACACTGTTACCCTATGCAAGGACAACAAAACACCTTTGCCACTTTAACATAGATAGAGGTGCTTTGTAGTTCTCAGAGATACACTATATTGTCAAAAGTATTGTGACACCTGCCTTTACACGCACATGAAGATTTTAATGGCATCCCAGTCATAGTCTGTCGGGTTCAATATTGAGTTGGCCCACCCTTAGCAGCTATAACAGCTTCAACTCTTCAGGGAAGGCTGTCCACAAAGTTTAGGAGTGTGTCTATGGGAATGTTTGTCCATTCTTGGAGAAGCGCATTTGTCAGGTCAGGCACTAATGTTGGAGGAGAAGGCCTAGCTTGCAGTCTCTGTTCTAATTCATCCCAGAGGTGTTCTATTGGGTTGAGGTCAGGACTTACAAACCTGTAATAAATCACTATATAGTAACTTATCTAAGACAGAGCTGGCTCATACTATGAGGCTGCGGACAACACTTAGGATCTTAGAGTGAAACATATTTTATACCCGATTACAGCTTCATTTAGTTAACGCAATTTTCACTACTATATGAATTCTGTCACTTTTTATTGTCTTAAAAGAACATGTTATGAATTAGAATTTCCCCTTATGTCAGGACGTAGACAATTATGGGATACAATATTTGAATTGATGTTTAATAAAATGTATGAAAGTTCTTTACCCACACTCAGTAACTATAACTGTAGCAACTTGGACATCTGATAGCACAAAAATAATATTAGACTTAAAATACGGAAACCAGACACATGAGACTGAAAATATAATTTGCTGGATTTCCCCTGGCATGCCATTATATTAACTACACAGACAAAATTATATTTGAACTTGTGTCAAGGTTAAGACAGAGATTAAATGTTACCCAGGGAAATTGTTAGAAGTTTTAGGATAACTAACATAAATTCACTCTTTAACTTAGCATTAGATATAGCAGCCTAAGAATGATATGCATTATTTTTAGCATTCATTGATATATTTGCAATACAAGCACAGACTCCAGGAGCACTCACGCCATTGATCTCTCTTTCTCGTGTAGCGCTAGCACCCAAGGAGCCGCTTGATTATATTTGGTTCTGTACTTTGCCTCTCAACCCTAAGAACAGCCTCAGCCCCTCTGGCACACCTGGCGTAAGTGGTAGTGCAAACACCACCAATAAAAGACACACATTATAGTAAAATACAGAAATGGTCTTTACTGTGAAATTGCTCAGAAATAGAAACAAGCAGAAGCAATATAGCTGAACAGTAGACAAATATATCTCATATTAGTCAACTGTAATAATGACTGAAATCAGGAGCAATAGAACTCAATGGTACTATATGGCTGCTTTCAGGGGCAGGGCCGGCGCTAGCAATAGGCGGGTCAGACGGCTGCCTAGGGTGCCAGGGTAGGGGGGGGCGGCAAAATACGGATCTCCAGCCACTCGCAGCGATTCGGATTATTAATCTCCAGGATTGTCATTTTTTAAAAACATGCTGCCTCTTGGCGCCAGCCGCCAGGCTAGAGGACGATTGCGCCTGTGAAGAGATCCCGGACCGCTCTGTCCCCAGCCTGCAGTGCCGCCCTAGCAGCGGCAGTGAGAAGATGAGGGGAGACAGTTCGGAAGTGCAGCATGATCGGTGGAACTGGCTAGGGCGGATGAGATGGCATGTAACACTGGGCTTGCCGATATCCGCTCCCCCTCCCCCTCGCCGCTCGGGCATCTATCATGGAAGAACAGGCAGGCAGCAGCGCCGCTCTCCTGGAGTAAAGCCATCACCGCCGCTGGCTCAGGTATAGCTCAGGCAGCATGCTTAGTGCTGTAGCCTGCAATCACATGAAATAAAAAATGTACTCTGTCAAGTTTATAGTGTATTTCACTGTGTGTGTGTGTGTGTGTGAGGGGGGTTAGGAACAGACGTGCAGAGGTGTGTGTGTGTGGGGGGGGGGGGGGTACGTAGGGGGAACAGGTGTGTGTTTGTGTATGTGGGGGGGGGTACAGAGGGGGAACAGATGTGTGTGTGTGTGTGTGTGTGTGTGGGGGGGGGGGGGACAGACAGACAGACGTGCGGGGGGGTACATAGGAGGAACAGATGTGTGGGGGGAGAGGAACAGACGTGCAGGGAGGTACAGAGGGGGAACGGATGTGTGAGGACAGGGGACAGATGTGCAGGGGGGTACAGAGGGGTAACAGGTGTGTGTGGGGGGGAACAGGCATGCAGGGGGGGTTACAGAGGGGTAAAAGATTGTTTGTGTCTGGGGGGGAGAGACGTGCAGGGGGCTACAGAGGGATAACAGGTGTGTGTGCACGTGCGTGTGGGGGAGGAGGGAGGAGACACACGTGCAAGGGGTACAGAGGGGTAACAGGTGTGTGTGTGTGTGGGGGGGGAGACATGCAGGGGGGTACAGAGGGGTAACAGGTGTGTGTGTGTGGGGACAGACGTGCAGGGGGGTACAGAAAGACAACAGGTGTGTGTGTGTGGGGGGGGCAGACTTGCAGGGGGTACAGAGGGGTAACAGATGTGTGTGGGGGGGGGCAGACTTGCAGGGGGTACAGAGGGGTAACAGGTGAGTGTGTGGGGGGGGCAGACGTGCAGTGGGGGTACAGAGGGGTAGATTGTGTGTGTGTGTGTGTGTGTGTGTGAGAGGGACTGATATGTGTGTGGGGGGTTTGAGGGGAACAGAGATGCAGAGGAGGGGTGCAGAGGGGAACAAGCATTCAGGGTGATAAAGTGATGGAGTGATCTGACGTGTGAAGATGGAAGAATTGTGGTGATCTGAAATTTGAAAATAAAGAAATTGGGGTGATTTGAGGTGTGGAGGTTCAAGTCCACCTTTGTAAAAAAATTAAGAAATGAAGATCTTTTTGCATACAAAAAGGTACAAAAATGTGCATTTATTATTATTTTTAGTAGGTGCCTGTAAAGCATGGTAAGTGTATCTGTATACTCGTACAGACAGGCAATTATACAGTTAGCATGTCTGTATACTGCCCTAGCTTGTGGACCACAGCTGGCTTGATTAAGCAAGCCGGTGCCATCCACTATTTGTTTTCGGGCCGGGTCCAGAGGCACAGGTACAGGCCTGTGGACCGCGGCTGAAGAAATGGGTGAAGAGGCGCCGCAAAAGTCTCAGTGAGGGGCGGACCCAATGGGGGCGGCAAAGTTAGGTTTCGCCTAGGGTGCCAAAAATCCTTGCACCAGCCCTGTTCAGGGGACTCCTCAAGGCGAGTAACCCCAAGAGCAGAGGCAAAACACTTTAACAATTGACAGATCACAAAATGGCAAACACTGTAAAGAATTGGTCAACACTCTACCTAAATTGGGTTCTATAAAGCCAGGCAGGAGGAGAGCAGAGTAATGACCCTCTCTTATGACAGACCTCTTCCTTCTGTCTCCTGACACCACATGCCCACAAAACCATAAACACTGCACCTAATTCAGGGGTCAATAGCGTAACTCCCAAGCCAGCCTACCACGCTCATACACTACATATACTGAGCCCTGGGTATATGTGTGTGCCAGTATGACACCAGTAACTTCAGTCCCTTGGAAGAAGAAGGCCTTGAATCTTCTGCTAGCCACTTTAGTTGGTGCACTTAGATATGTCGTTTGGTAGGAGTGATGCAAAATGTACTGTGTAACAGAAAGCAGGAGCAGCAATAACACTTTTACTGCCTGGCAGCACAATGTTTTTTTAGTGTAGGTAACCACAGGCAGCATTGTTTGCATGCAGTGTCTCTGTATCTCTGTAAAAGGGGCAAGTGCCTGCTCAACAATCCTGCAATCAAGGCCCAAGGTACAGGTTTTGCTCAAGAATATCCCTGTATTTAGCACCATCCATCTTTCCCTCAACTCTGACCAGTTTCCCAGTCCCAACTGATGAAAAAAATGGTGGTGTTCTTTAGGTGATGTGATGCGTTTGCACCAAGAAATAACATTTTCTTTGATGGCCAGAAAGTTCAATTTTAGTCTCATCAGACCAGAGCACCTTCCTCCATACATTTTGGGAGTCTCCCACATGCCATTTTGCAAACTCAAAACATGCCATTTTGTTTTTTGCTGAAAGTAATGGCTTTCTTCTGCCAACTCTGCCATAAAGCACTCACCCGTTCTCAGCGGATTTCGGCTATTTTCGGTACTCGGCCATTCTCGGCAGCTTTCGGCCTCGAGAACAGCTGAGTGCAGCCGAAAGTAGCTGAAAGCCGCCGAGAACGGCCAAGTGCAGCCGAAAATAGCTGAAAGTACCCGAAAGCTGCCGAGAACAGCCGAGTGTGGCCAAAAATAGCCAAAAATAGCCAAAAGCCGCCGAGAACAGCCAAAAGCCGCGAGAACTCACAATCGGTGGGGGATTGGCGTATAACACGCATTCCACGATTTCCCCCTGATTTTAATGTGGAAAACGTTTTTCAATACAATTGGTATCATTAGCAATATTGCGCTATGAGATTTTGTTTATATTTGAGCATATAATGGAGGCATGAGGAGTGAATCTAGCTAGTTCCAGCAAGGGTATCTCTGGCGCGACAGATCATAGCAGGTGGAATTATACAGGACCTGGAGACCTCACTAAGATCAAAGGGTGTTTTTTGACCTGGTCATATCTTAAGGTGAGTGCCCATTTCAATCACTGGTGGCTGTTGGTGGATATTCGTTTTTCTTTAGAGGATTACTCTGGCATAATAATAGAGGAAAAAATTATACTAATAGAGCATCTTCACTCATTGTGGGATCACTTAAAGGGGAGTTCTGCCCTCCCCTCCAAAAATTAAAAGCCAACAGCTACACATACTGTAGCTGCTAACTTTTAATATTAGGACACTTACCTGTACTGGAGTCCAGCGCTGTTGACACCGCAGATGATGTTTCCATCAGCTGTCGGTAGCTGCCGCCACCATAGCCGGTGCGGCTTCACAACCGGGTCCCTATTGCACATGCACAAAGCGCGTTGTGCTCTCTTACTGGACCCGTGGCGGGGGAAGGAGGAGGGAGGAGGAGGGAGCCGGACTTCTAACATACCTCACTGCGGTGAGATCAGGCAGAAGTGGGGACAGGGTACATGTCAAATAGGAGACAGGTGAGCGGAGGTTCCACTTTTGGATCAAGTTCTGCTTTAATAAGTTTTTTTAATTTTTTTGGACTTTGTTATTTCTATTATATTTTGTATGTTACACTGGTTGTGGACATTATAAGTCTGTGCACTATAAGGAATTTTCTGGTCATTGTATATCATATATTTTTTTGCAATTTTTTTTCAGGGTATTACCGATTGTGGATATTGTGTTTAAGATAGGTGCACTATTCAAAATGATATCTTGGTGAAACTTGATATATGTTTGATATATTTGATATACGTTTGATACACAATACTTAAATTGTGGAACAAGCACACCATTCACTTTTAAATTGATGCCATAGAACAGCCACTCATTGCATAATTTTATTTTCCTCACTAAACAAAAAGTTCTGAAATAGATAAACAATGATTTCTTTAGCACTTAGGAGATGTTGGTAGAACACTGGCAGCTACCCTATGCAACCTCAAACCTCTCCAGATGTTATTATTTTAGTCCCATTCATTTATGTTGCTGTAAAGTTCAAGTAAGTAAGCAGGCTACCTCTGCTAAATTATCTGTTTATACCTAAGCAGGCTACAATAAGAAAGGCACAAGTTGCTTGTTCGCCCTAAAGTGTATGTAAACTTTTTTTCAGTTATGTTAGAGCAAGGAAGGTTTAGATTAGGCGTTCCTCCAGCTGTTGCGAAACTACAAGTCCCATGAGGCATTCCAAGGCTGACAGTTACGAGCATGACTCCCACAGGCAGAGGCATGATGGGATTTGTAGTTTTGTCTTAGCTGGCAGGCCACCAGTTTGAGACCCTTGATTTAGATAGTCTTCCATGTTCTTATTGCTGTCTGTGTCTTTGCTCTGGAGATTAATTTCTCCATTTGCCCTGGTTCACTAAGGTGAAATCTTAAATGTAAATTTGTCACAAAAACAAGTGTTCAAGTGGACAAATCTCTATGAATTCCTCTAAATTGCCCTCAATTTGGGAAGCTTCCTGATTCCAGGTGCATCTCAATAACAAGAAGTTAAGGAAAATTTCCCCACCGGGATACAGACAGCATAAAACTGCTAAAGAAGCAACCAAGATACTAAAGGCCACAGACTGCTATAAACAACTAGTATGTTTAGTAGGACACCGGTATTCACCTAATATTAAAATATTAGTTTTAAGTAGATTTAGCATTTAAAACTAAATATATACAGTGCAGCGTTAAAGAGCTTTAGTTATGTTACATTAAACTGGTCAACAGTAGGGGATGCCACTACTCAACCATGCTAGCATATTGTTGCACATGTGGAAAGGTGGTCTTCTCTATTCCAACCTGCTTGTGGCTTGTAACATGTAAAATTACTACCCCAGCCTAGCCAGAATTTTAACAATACTGCTCACTGTAGAACATCTGCTGTGCAGGTGATACTAATTATTTAACAATGAATGCAACCCTACATCTTCGGCAGGTTCTTCATTGGTGTTGACATTTCTCACATAAGACAAATCAGCAAACTGGACATTTTATGATGTTCTCTTAACACGTTACAGATTTGCTTAGTCTTCACAGAAATAGCCAATTCATAGTACCCCATACTATGAATTGTACATTTCATTAAAGACTAAGCAAATCTGCAAACGTGTTAGGAGAAAATCATAAAATGTCCAGTTTGCTGATTTGTCTTATGTGTGAAATGTCACCACCATAGAAACCATTCAGCTTCCAGTTTTTTTGCTTAATTGAACATGCTGATGTTAGAAGCTGACTGGCTACTATGCACAACTGCACCAGAATTTGCACTCTCCAGTTTTAGTAAATCAACCCTAATATTTAGCTTTCTGAAATGTATAATTATCTGCCATTCAGACACATGTGTATACAAATATTCAGGTGAAGATTTGTAAATTTCAAATTCTCCAGGTTTAATGTGTCACTATTCTATACTTGCCAATGCAGACTGAGACTGTTTGGTGTTTTGATAAAGAATAAGGATGAGCCGAGCTGCCCTGCGTTTGGTTAGAGCAGGGTTTGTCAAACATCAAAGAACCTGTATACCATTGAAATCAATAGGTGCCTAATCTGATTTTCTGGACTAAAAGGCAAGGTTGTAAGAAATAGCGTGGGTGTAGTGGGTGTTCATCTGGGGAACATGGATTTTTTTTACAAATCTAATTTGGCCAGAAGCAGTGGTTTTGTTTTTTCTGTTGGCAGGTATTGTGATTAATGTGTATCTCCCTGGACCATGTTCCCCTCCGAATGTTGAAGAAATGTGGCCTGGCATAGTTCAAGAAGTGGGGACCACATCTCCCCCCCCTTTCTTTTATACTTGGACCCCCTTTTTTTATTTATTTAACTATGCTCATCCCTTTGCTTACTTGGCCAGGCATTTCCAGCAATGTAAGTGAATAGGGCCAGTGACGTCACTGGTTGTTAAAGCGGACCTTCAGTCATTTTTTCAACTTTCCATCTATTTTTCTGCCCTTGTTGTTTTAACTTTGGATAGTAAAACATTTTTTTTCTGCCAGTAAATACCTTATACAGTCCAATTCCTGTTTCTTGTCTGGAAAAAAAAGCCTAGGCTTATGACATCATGCTAAACTCTCTCTCTCTCTCACTCTCTTGAGAGTTTGCCCAAAAGGGAGGGGGGAGAGTCATAAGAGGGCCAATGAGAGCTGCAAGGCTGCAGAACTGGAGGCGTGCCTCTGTGTAAATCCAGGAAGTGAACAGGCAGCAGCTTCAGTTGCCCACAGTTAAAATGGATGCAGCCAGACTTAATGGAGGGAGATTTCTGCAGCATATTTGGCAAGTACAGAATCACAATATATATAAAATAATATGCAAAGTGGTTGGCGGGAAGCTTCAGAATGGCAAAAATGTTTTTATTACAATAAATGTGAGCAGACTGCAGTTTCTCTTTAAGGGATGGTCCAAAAATGTTGCAATGCTGAAAAGGTACAAATAACATTGTAAGGTTTTCCGTAGTTCCATAGACAGAATCAAATGTATGCTTCTCACTTTAAGAAATTGGTAAGTGGATGGAGGGACGCTTCAGAATGGCAAAGATGTTTTTATTGCAAATTATGTGAGCAGACTGCAGTACCTCTTTAATGGCTCGGTGGTGTCTTCAACCACTGGCGTCCTTACCAACCTTTAAGAGCTGTCATGTGTAATAGCAAAAGCAACGCTTGGCTCCCGTCGAACATGTAAATGTTTGGTGTTTGTTTGAACAACAAAACTGCCAAAGTTTGGTCTGAACGTGTGTTCCCCTAATAAAGAACATGCCTTTTGCCTAGTTTGAAGCTAATTAACACTCCCTGTAGTTTGCATAGTCTTCAGAATTCATACGCTCAATGATACAGGTTATGGAAGCAAAAAAAATATTAGTGATTTGAAAGCTCTTTCAAAGGACTTTCCAGGAGGCTAGATCTGGGGCCAGTAAAAAAAGCTATCTTTTTCTATTAAAAGAGACTCCAGCACTTTTATACAGCACCGCTGTGTGTTTTATAAATGTAGTTTATTCTTTTTTTTTTTTTTTTTTTAACAGAGAAAAATAAATGAGAAAAAAAAAGTAAATGAACAGGCCTTTTACCTGCGAATATTCCCTCCCGCATTATGCAGCGAATAGACCACATGCTGCATTTTAGTTTCCACATTGTACATTTTATAAATAAGATGTAAAATGCAAAGGGCAGTGTAAAGTATATCAGAGCAAATGTTGAGTTTTTATAATATAAATAAGCTCTAATAGATTGTATATTGTAATGCACAACACGATAAACATTGCAGTTAATATTTATGGATCAAAATATTTTCTAATGTTTTCTTATGCTAATAAACATATTACTGTTACTAATGATTTTCATATAGAGTCTAGACAAAATATAGAATACTTAGAAAGTATTTTAGAAAATGAACCTCTTTAACCTTGACCTTAAAATTCATTTGAAGCATGTATCTTTTATTTTTGTACACACATATCCATCCTCCTAGAGAAGTTATTTTCCATTGTACAAAGTAGTATTTAATATCTCTGTTTATCTATATTTATATCTCTATTTAATATCTTTAGTATCTCTGACACCTCTCCAAGCCTTCAAAATGGGCCCCAAGATATTAAAAAAGAAAGTCCAAGACAGAAGTTCATTCTGGTAGAGAGATGTCACTTTTGGGGGGAGGTCAGCACAGTATGTTTACACAACCACGAGGAATCATATCCGTCAGTAACAGGTGGTGTGTCCTACACACAAGCATGTGCTGCCTTTTTTCGTTATTCAAAAAGCATCTGTCCTAAGGAGATTTAAATAAAACAAACTGGGGATGAGTCAGAACTGCCATGGAGCAAAAGCAGAGAATGGACTGAACAGCCAGAAAAGAACTACATAAAAATGTCAGAACTCCACCTGGACACGTAAAAGTAGTTTGTTAGTAGTTATTCTGCAGGTTTAGGCCACCGAGTTGCAATTAAAGAAGAACTCCACAAAGGGATAAACACTTATGACAACCTATGTGCTCTCTGTCACTGAAAACATTTTTTTCTTAAATATTGTTTATTGTTTACAGTCTTCCTATACAGGCGATATTGTTTATCCACTTCAATAGTGGGCACTTTTACCCCCTTCCTACCCAGACCTATTTTCAGCTTTTAGCGCTGTCACACTACTTTGACAATTGCGCGGTCATGCTACACTGTATCCAAAATACATTTTTACGAATATTTTTTCACACAAATAGAGCAATCTTTTGGTAGTATTTGATTACTATGGGGTTTTTTATTTTTTGCAAAACAAATTAAAAAAGACAGACATTTTGTAAAAAAGTTTTTCTTTGTTTCTGTTATAAAACATAAGTACGTTATCCCCTTCACTGATGGCCACTGATGATGTGGGATTGATGGGCACTGATGAGGTGGCACTGATAAGGTGGCACTGATGAGGAGGCACTAATATGCAGCACTGATAGGCGACACTGATATGCAGCACTGATGGGCACTGATAGGTGGCACTAATGGGCACTGATAGGCGGCAATGCTGGACATTGATAGGTGACACTAATACATTAATGGGCACTGATAGGTGGAACTGATGGGCACTGATGGGCAGCACTGATGAGGAGGCACTGACAGGCATTACTGATGGGCATTGATTGGCATATGTGATGGGCACTGACAGGCATTACTGATGGGCACTGATTGGCATCTGTGATGGGCACTGACAGGCATTACTGATGGGCGCTGACAGGCATTTGTGATGGGCACTGATTGGCAATTTGTTTGCACTGTTTGGCATCTGATGGGCACTGATTGGCATCTGTTGTGGGCACCTCTAATGAGGCTTGTACTGATAATCAATGCACTGTTTATCAGCGCAGACCTCCCCTGTCAGGAAAGCTGCTGATCACCTCTTCTCTGCTCACGTCTTGTCAGCGCAAACTGAGGAAAGACGATTACTGGCACTTCCTGGTGCGATTGGTCACAGCTCATCATGTGGTAAAGAGCCTACATTACAGGTTCCTTTCTGAGATTGGAGATGCGGTGTGTCGGAGCGACACACCTCACCAACACTGATCGCTGCTCTGTGTGCCCATGCACGAGCGGCTTATCCTGCTGGACGTCCTGCTGGAACCATGTCCTGTGGTATGATGAGACCAAGATAAACTTATTTGGTTCAGATGGTGTCAAGCATGTGTGGCATGTGTGGTGGAAACCAGGTGAGGAGTACAAAGACAAATGTGTCTTGCCTACAGTCAAGCATGGTGGTGGGAGTGTCATGGTCTGGGGCTGCATGAGTGCTGCCGGCACTGGGGAGCTACAGTTCATTGAGAGAACCATGAATGTCAACATTTACTGTGACATACTGAAGCCGAGCATGATTTGGAAACTGGGCCGCAGGGCAGTATTGCAATATGATACGACCACAAACACAACTCCAAGATGATGTAAAGGTGATGGATTGGCCAAGCATGTCTCCAGCTCTAAACTCTATTGGGCACCTGTGGGTCATCCTCAATGGACGATGGAGGAGCACAAGGTCTCTAACATCCACCAGCTGCGTAATGTCATCATAGAGGAGTGGAAGAGGACTCCAGTGGCAACCTGTGAAGCTCTGGTGAATCCATGCCCAAGGAGGTTACGGCAATGCTGGAAAATGATGGTGGCCACACAAAATATTGACACTTTGGGCCCAATTTGGACATTTTCACTTAGGGGTGTAATCACTTTTGTTGCCATCAGTTTAGACATTGATGGCTGTGTGTTGAGTTATTTTGAGGGGACAGAAAATGTACATTGTTATACAAGCTGTACACTCACTATTTTACATTGTAGCAAAGTGCAATTTCTTCAGTGTTGTCACATGAACAGGTATAACAAAATATTTACAAAAATATGAGGGTGTACTTACTTTTGTGAGATACTGTATGTAATGTTTAAGTTTATTTCTGATTATGTAAGAAGGAGGCCCTAGCTTCTGTGTGAATTTATGTTTTTCATGTCGCCAGTCATGGCCCCTGCTTGGGTAGACTAGGTGCCTTTTTTTGTATTACTTTACATTTTTTTATATGTTTACAATAAAAATTATTGAACGAGAAAAGCATCAAGTACAAGCACTTTAGGGTGCTCCTTAGTACATATCTAAGAATGTACTGCCTGTCAAGCGCTCCTTTTGGTCACGATCAGTGGAGTAGCAGCCTAGGACCAAAACAAGGTTTACCCACAATATATTTTCATCAGGGATCTGCTTCTTTAACCTTCCTGGCGGTACAATTATTTTGGATTTTAGGTGCTAAAAGCGGTACCATTATTTTGCATGAAAATTTGGCGTTTTATATTGTAGTCCTGTAATTCTTAGGAATAACTCTCTTAAATCTGTCCAAACCAGAGTCTAGCAGACATCCCGGGTATGATAAAGTTTGAAAAATGAAATCATAAATTATCATATAATAAATAACTATAAATAATTGTACCAAATAATAATATAACAATAATAAAAATTATTCAATAATGTAATCAAATCAAAAACACTGAAATTTGCTGAGTTACAGAATTGTCACTGTCATTACTTTTCAGTATTTGATGACGGATCTCCCCACAAATCGCTATCCCTCAGTTCTGCGAGTGATTACAATTTATTATCGCTGTTTTCTAGCTGGTCTAAAACCATTTTTGATGTAAAATGACAGTTTGGTTGCTATGGACAATGTCCAGTTTCCAGGCATAAAGAACAGTTTTTATTATATAAAACTGCATGCAGGACACTGAGAAGACCACTAGGTACAAAGGGGATGTGAAATATTTACATACAGCAATGTAATCTGTAAGATTACTTTATACTGTATGTAATGTGTGTGTTTCACTTTTTGAATTTGGCGCCGATCTCCGTCCCCGTGCGTCGCAACGCTCGCAGGGCACGGAGCTTCTGCTCCGTGATAGATCGAGCGAGGCATGGCTCGCTCGTACAGCGGGGAGACAACGCTGGATCCGAGGGAGAAGGTAAGTAAACCTCCTCCTGGATCCAGCGATGCGGTCCCGAGTCTGGCTCGGGGTTACTGCTAATGGTACAAAAATTCCACCCCGAGCCAGACTCGGGAAGACCGTCAGGGGGTTAACCTCCCTGGCGGTATGATTCATTCTGGTTTTAGGTGCTGAAAGCAGTACAATTATTTTGCATGGAAATTTGGCGTTTTATATTGTAGTCCTGTAATTCTTAGGAATAACTCTCTTAAATCTGTTCAAACCAGAGTCTAGCAGACATCCCGGGTATGAAAAAAACAGTATATATAATTTAAAAGTGCAAGCAGGGCACTGCACAGACCACTAGGGACAAAGGGGGGGGGGGTGTATTTTTTTATACAGTACTGTAATCTGTAAGATTGCAGTACTGTGTGTGTTTTGTGTACTTTTACTTTTTTGAATTTGGCGCCGATCTCTGCTCCCGTGCGCCGTAACGTCGCAGGGAATGGAGCTCGGCGGCATTCAGCACTGTGTGAATCGAGCAGAGGACAGCTCGATCACACAGCGCGGAGGACATCGCTGGATCCAGGGGACAAGGTAAGTAACTTCTCCGTGTCCTCCCTGTATCCAGCGATGCGATCCCGAGTCTGGCTCGGGTTTACCGCTTATGATAGTAAAATCCCAACCCAAGATAGACTCGGGATCACCGCCAGGGAGGTTAAAGAAAAAAAAAACACACCACAGGATTTATCTGTCGGAACCAATTTTCGGTCCAGAGCTATTATGCTCACATCATGTAATTGGACGTTTTTTGCAAAATGAAATTTCACTGCATGTACTACTTTTTGAGAAAAATTCCCATGCAATGTGCAACTTCCTTTGCAAAGTAAACAAATTTTTTTTTCGTCATCAGCAAAGCCAATTAGCCCAATTCAAATAAAGAAGTTCAGGACTGGAAGTCTTTACAGTGTTTATAGCTAGGGACACTAAAGAGGACCATAATCATCTATTTAATCTAGGCAGATTTCATAGATAATACACCTAGGTACACTTGCTAATAACATTAATATGCAGTAAACATGCTGCACCTGCAGTAACTGATAGCAAACAGTTTTTACTTTTTTGTGACCTAACCACCAAAATCACATATTTAAATAAGCCGTAATATAGGCCAT
Organism: Lithobates pipiens; assembly: GCF_037356315.1. Taxonomy (NCBI): domain Eukaryota; kingdom Metazoa; phylum Chordata; class Amphibia; order Anura; family Ranidae; genus Lithobates; species Lithobates pipiens. The sequence goes on along the minus strand of NW_027507764.1, from coordinate 336,060,937 downwards.
GGCCTATTTTCATCACATATTAAGTAAATATCTGTAATACTAAGCATAATTGGGGGGGGGTTACTAAAACTGGAATGCTCAGAATCTGGTGCAGCTGTGCATGGTAGCCAATCAGCTTCTAAATTCAGCTTGTTCAAATAAGCTTAGGCAATAAACCCTGCAAGCTGATGTTTCTATGCAGAGCTGCACCGGATTTTGTGCTGTCTAATTTTAGTAAATCCCCCTCAATGTGCTTTAAAGCCCAGTACAGAGATACCCCACTTTTAAGTACACAATGGGGTTTATTTAATAAACCTGGAAAGTGCAAAATCAGCTGCAAAGAAACCAATGAGGTTCTAACTCCAGATTGTTCAATTAAGCTTTGGTAATAAAACCTGGAAGTGTTTCTCCCTTTAGAATGTAAGCTCTACGAGCAGGGCCTTCCTGTACCTTTTGTATTGTACTGTAATTGTGTTGTCCCCCCTATACATTGTAAAGCACTGTGTAAACTGTTGGCGCTATATAAGTCGTGTATAATAATAATAATAATAAAAAGTGCATTGGTTTCTATGCAGAAGTGAGCTTGATTTTGCACTTTCTAGATTTAGTAAATAAACCCCATTGTGTACTTAAAAGTGGGGTATGTCTGTAATGAAAATAAACATTATTATTATTATTCAGGATATATATAGCGCCAACAGTTTGCACAGTGCTTGAGTGTAACATACTGCAACTAATCAGAAATCACTTTTCATTAGTATGTTTGTTCACTGACTGTTCTGGGATACTGAAGCTTTTTACTTTCTGTGATTTCATATGTGATATTCAATGTTTTTTTCATATTTTTTTTATACAAACAATAAGTCTGTCTCAACAAAATGCATTTAAAAAATATATACCTTATTACATAAGATCTATGTACAGGCATACCCCACTTTTAAGTACACAATGGGGTTTATTTACTAAAGCTAGAAAGTACAAAATCAGGCTCACTTCTGCATAGAAACCAATCAGCGTCAAACCCCAGCTTGTTCAATTAAGCTTTGGTAATAAAACCTGGAAGCTCATTGGTTTCTATGCAGAAGTGAGCCTGATATTGCACTTTCTAGCTTTAGTAAATAAACCCCATTGTGTACTTAAAAGTGGGGTATGCCTGTATAGAGTGAACAATGTTGTAACGTTAGTTAAACAATTACGGTTATGCATAGTCTAATGAAAAAAAAATCTGTATTTCTACCGTTAAATGAGACAAATAAAATTGTGTGATCAAAAAAATTCAATTCTGTAAAATGATATACAATAGTCTCACCTTTTTTTTGATCAGACAAGCTAGCTTTTTTCTTTTGGTCTCCTGCACCCCTATACATTTTTTCTTTTTCTCTTTAGTTTTTAGATGGGCTTTTTCTTCAGTTTTGGTCATTTTTCTATTATTCGGGGCTGGCTTTGTAGAACTTTGTTTCTGCTGAAGAAACTCAAACAATGCAGAAATCTTGGTTTGCTTCATTACGAAATTGAACGCACTTTGCATACCAAGCAATATGCATTCCACTCCTTCCAACCTTTTTGATTGTTGCTCTGAATATTTACTTATTAGCGAGAGGTAGCTTATCATATCCATAAAATGATATCTCATGTCTAAGAAAACATCTTTAACTTCCGTATGATTGCTGCTATTGTCAGTTTTAACGCCTTCCGTTTTGAGCCCTTGAAGTTCTTTCGCAATGTCCACAATATCCCGCGACATATCCTCAATCTTCTCGGAAACGTTATTGTTTTCCACCAGAAGAGTGTCGATTTTGCTGTGCAGGAAGTCCAGCTTTGTGTCCATGATGTTTTTGCTCGTTGGTGACTTTGTGGCTATGGAAATCTGTAATGCTTTTTGTGCATTGGCAGGCCCCTGGTTTTGTAGAGCTTTCGGATCATACCTTTTGGCCAGAGAGTTCACCAGTGATGATTTGGAAATCTTAGCGGCTGTGCTCATACTCAATGCTTAGTCAGTGGAAATCTATATTCTGCTGAGAAGACGAAGCTGTCTGTTTTCTCTCTGTGTAAATCACAGCTGTTTACAGATCAGTCTAAACTTGAAGTAGAGCTTCCTCACTCTTAACAAGAAGGGACAAAACTGTTGAAAAAAAACAACTGGTCCCCTTTACATTCAGTTTACGTTTAAATAGTGAGGGGACTGACAACTGTAGGTCCTAAATCCACTCTGTTTTGTGACGTCACATTGAGTAAAGGGAACGGATCTATTCTAACTTCAATGTAATTTGACAGCAAGAGGCCTGCAGGACATTTGAGATGTCTGCTTTTACACAGGCTCTGTCCAGCTCTTGCATGTCAGATTTGTGCTTGTTTCACGCAACTTGATAGTACTGCTCAAAGAATAAAGCCCTTTAAAGACTCTCAAATATTGATGTGGATTAATGGGTTATAATAAAAGAATGAGCCTATATATCACATAAATTAACTTGGTAAATGACAGTGAAAAATTGCTCGGGTTTTTTGCATGCAGAACAAATTTGTGCTTAAAAGCTATGACCAGATAATTTTTTTATTATATCATAGAAAATGAATCTTTAGTTTTTGAGTGACAACTACAGTTGTTTTGGTGTAATATGAATTTGTACAGGCATACCCCACTTTTAAGTACACAATGGGGTTTATTTACTAAAGCTGAAAAGTGCAAAATCAGGCTCACTTCTACATAGAAACCAATGAGCTTCCAGGTTTTATTACCAAAGCTTAACTGAACAAGCTGGGGTTAGAAGTGAGGCTGATTTTGCACTGTCCAGCTTTAGTAAATAAACCCCATTGTGTGCTTAAAAGTGGGGTATGCCTGTATTACAATAACCACTCCGGTGTTTGTAGTCACATCTATTTACTTAAAGTGGTTGTAAACCTCAGACATGAAATATGAACAGAGCATATCCCTCTATAGCAGGGATCTCCAAACTACAGGCCTCCAGCTGTTGTGGAACTACACGTCACTACACGTCCCATGAGGCATTGTAAAACTCTGACATTCACAGACATGACTAGGGATGATGGGAATTGTAGTTCCTGGACAGCTGGAGGGCCATAGTTTGGAGACCCATGCTCTATAATGTGTACTTGTCTTAATTAAGAGCACTAAGGGGTTGAGTTACTAAAGGCAGCTAGACTGTGCACTTTACAAAGTGCAGTTGCACTCAGCAAGTGCAATTGCTTTAGAGCTTAGTAAATTAGGTAATTGCAAAGTATACCCAATCACATGCAAGGAAAAAAAAAAAAACATTTTTGCTAGCACAAGATTGGACGATGGAAGTCAACAGAGCTTCTGTTCCTTTACCAAGCTCTGGGGCAACTGCTCTTGTAGAGTGTAATTGCACTTTGCAAAGTGCACAATTTGCCTTTAGTAAATGAATCCCTAAGTGTCACTTTTGTCTGCTGCTTCATTCCTCTATTATCAGCATTAATCACTTCTTAAGCCCTACACACTATCAGATTTTCTGCTGAATTTTGTCTTCAGATTTACCAAAACCATGTAGTGCAAGGGCCTGCCTGATAGCATACAAATTGAAACTCCCAAGGTTTGACCTCATATTATATGGTTTTGGTAAATCTGAAGAAAAAAAATCAGCAGAAAATCTGATAGTGTGTATGGGGCTTAACAAGGTTTCCTGACACCAAGAGAAACATTGTGACAGGGTAGGGACCTCCAGTTGATTAAGAGGTTCAGCTCAGTTCCTGTGTGAAAGGGGTGCGTTCCTTCCCTCCAACCATCTCTCAGAGCTCTCCTCACTGGATATAACTTCAGCTCTCCACCCCCTTTTTTTGTAACTCTCAGACAAGCTTTAAAAAATGGAGCATTTTGAATGGATGCAGGGAATAGAGGGCTTCAGATAGACAGGTACAATTTATGTAGGAGGATTTGTTTTGTCTCTGTGTATCACCTGAGGCTGTTCACTTCACTGGGTATATGTAAGGGTTTACTATGACTGGCTATAAATAAGTCTTTAACAATGTCATTAGTGTCTATAATTTTAACAAAGGCAAAATAACGATGATCTTTTACACTCAGGTGTTAACCTGTCCTTTATAGTCCACTAACACAAAAAATGGTTTGAGTGAAGAACACCTACAATGTTTACATAACTACTCTGTGGTATTCAGGTATGACAGTACTTGGAATTTCAGTATAGAAGGATACTGCCAACACATATACTTTATAAACATGACATTTCATATACAGTAAGTTAGTGTTTCTGTATTGGATTTTCATTAGGGCATCCACAGGTTGTCACAGAGCTAAACTGGGGCATGGAAATTAAATGCAAATTGATTTGAATATTCCATCACATTTTTAAGTAATAATATCAAGCTTTGTAGGCACTATCTGGAAATAAGTGGTGGCAAACTGGCAAAGGTCGTATGAAAGATAGTCGTAGCACAGGCCACCTGCCGTATTTGGACTAGGCCAAGATATGATCTCTCTTATCTGTTACCATGCCATTGATACTCATCAGTCATACTAGGAATCCAGAAATCCACAGACCACCAGTACAAAAAAGTTCAAAACACTCTCTAGACCAGGGGTAGGCAACCTTAGAGAGATGGAGATCTACTTGAATAACACTGATGAAGTCAGTCAGATTACGGAACACAGTGTCCTGTTGTAAGGGCCGGTTCACACCAGAATTCGATGCCAGAAAGGCATGTTCCATGTGTGTTTCCTGCACCGTGTTCAAAACGCACTGCCTTTGTGATCTACTACGGGTGATGATGCATTGTTAACCCCAAATGTAGATCACAAACAGTTGGACATAAAAGAAAGTATTACAAGAGTTCAGGGTTAGGGAGTGCGTAACACTCAGAATGCAGGGTTCAAGAGTGCGTTATGGTCAGAATGCAGGAATGCGTTATGCTCAGAATGCAGGGATCAGGAGTGCGTTATGCTCAAAATTCAGGGATCAGGAGTGCATTACGTTTAGAATGCAGGGATTGGGGGGTGATGTGAGGGGTGGTAGAGGACACTGCTATGGGGGTGGCAGCTAGCAGTAGAAGGCGGGCGTCAGTGGTGCAGACTTGTTCCCCGGTCCATCTGTCACCTAGCCATGGTCGATAGGTAGCCTGTGATCGACAGGTTGCCGACCCCCACTCCAGACATTGGGAAGAAAAGAATATAACTAATAGGATCACAATAAGTCCAAAAGTATCCTTACCGAACACTAAATTCTAGAATTGGGACGTCCACTTCTACATTATCTTTAGTGACTGAATTCAGCAGACTCATCTTTTGTATGACATCTTAAACTTCAAGCAGTATTAACCACTTCAACCTTGGAAGAATTTGCCGCCTTCCTGACCAGGCCATTTTTTGCAATACGGCACTGCGTCACTTTAACTGACAATTGCATGGACGTGCGATGTTGTATCCAAACAAAATTGATGTCCTTTTTTCCCCCGCAATTAGAGCTTTCTTTTGGAGGTATTTGATCACCTCTGCAGTTTTTATTTTTTGCGCTATAAACAAAAAAGTGTGACAATTTTGAAAAGAACACTATGGGGGTTATTTACTAAATGAAAATCCACTTTGCACTGCAAGCAGCACTTGGAAGTGCAGTCGCTGTAGATCCGAGGGGGACATGCAAGGAAAATAAAAAACAGCATTTTAGCTTGCACATGATTGGATGATAAAATCAGCAGAGCTTCCACTCATTTCTGATCTACCCCTTAGATTTAGAGTGACTGCACTTCCAAGTGTACTTTCAAGTGCACTTGCAGTGCAAAGTGGAGTTGTCTTTCGTAAATAACCCGCAATATTTTGTACTTTTTGCCATAATAAATATCCAAACAAAAAAATTTAAAAAAATGAATTTCTTCATCAGTTTAGGCCAATATGTATTCTTCTACATATTTTTGGCAAAAAAAATTGCAATAAGCGTATATTGATTGGTTTGTGCAAAAGTTATAGCGTCTACAAAATAGGGGATAGATTGATGGCATTTTTATTATTATTATTTTTTTTACTAGTAATGGTGGTTATCTGCAATTTTTATCAGGACTACAACATTGCGATGGACACATCTGACACTTTTGACACTTTTTTGGGACCAATGACATTTTTATAGCGATCAGAGCAAAAAATAGCCACTGATTACTGTATAAATATCACTGGCAAGGAAAGGGCAAGGGGTTAACATTAGGGGGTGATCAAGGGGTTAACTGTGTTCCCTATGTGTGTTTCTAACTGTAGGGGGAATGTAGACTAGAAGAGGAGAGAGATTGTTGTTTCTACATAGTAGGAACACATGATCTCTCTCCTCTCCCTTGACAGAACTGGGATTTGTGTGTTTACACACACAGATCCCAATTCTTGCTCTATCACGAGCAATCGTGTTAAGTATCGGATAAGACCAGAACTGTGTGGACTGCAACAGAGGAAACCCAAACGTGTATAAGTGAAATATAATGATTTATTGAGGAAAGTGAATAATATAAATACAACCACACAGTGCAATAAATCAACCAACAGAGACCCCCAAACAACAAAAGACAGATACGTACAATAAATGGGAAATACCAGGATCGTAAACGATAGGCAGGCCAGGGTCATGCACAGAGGATCAGTAGATAAACAAGGGCAGTCCAGAATCAGAGTCACAAGCCAGGCCAAGGTCATACACAGGGAGATCAGCAGATGGGGTAAGGAACACAGGACAGGGAGAGGATGGACGGATCAGACTGCAGGACAGGAATGATGGTAACAGGTGGGACAGGGTAGGGACCAGGACAGGGAAACAGTATCAGAACCACGGGTCACAGGTTCAGGGCGCAGGAACAGGTTTAGAATCAGGCTCAGGATCACAAGCAGCAGGCCAGGGCACAAGGAAAATACCAAGGCAAACATATGAGTGCTTGTCAGCTATTTATAGGCCTGTGATTGGCCTCAAGTGACACCTGATTGCAGGAGGTGCTGCCTGCTCCATACTGCCAGGATCCATCCGCTGGTGGATTCCAGTACTGCAGCCCAAAGATGATATAACATCAGCAGGGAAAAGTTCTCCTGACAGCTCAAAACTGACAGGAGACACCTGCTTGTGCACCTCAGTACTGCACGCCAAAAGACAGATATTATCAGCGGATGGAACATTTCCTGACAAATCGCGGGTGCCTGGCGGTCATCACACCCGCTGGGCATGTGCATCAGCTCTGGGGACGCGCATCCCTGCTATGTCATCTTAAAGATCTGACATACAGCTACGACGTCTCCCCCAGTATAACTGCGGTGGCTGGTCGGGAAGCGGTTACGCCCAAAAGCAAACATTTATTATATTGCAGCTTACCAGTTCTTAAATGTGATGGCTGTATTCATTTTCTTTTTTAGGTTTTCTTTCTTCTATGTTCATTTGGTGATCCTGCCTGTAAGTATGTTGTTTTTCAAAAGCACAAGCTCTCTTTCAGATGTATCAGTTACAGGGATACGACAAACCATTTAACACCGACAGGGGGGCTTACAATGACCAGCTTTTATTTATTTATGTAAAAACTTCATTCTAAAAGGAAAAAACTGCTTGCTGTTTGGCTTCAACATGTTAGTTTATTTAAATTTGCTAGTGGCCTACACATACAAGTATAGATGGGCAATAAGAATACAGTACCCACTTTAGGTAAATTGGCCCTTTGTTGTGATGATAGTCTGTGGTGGCCCATCCATTTTTTTTAAGCACGTGATTAGAGCCAGAGGCTCTAATGGGCTTCAAAAAAGGGTGGGCTTTGGGGCACAGTGTCCACCCAGTTGTGTCCTGAGACCTGTTTCCTGATTGGCCGACAGGAGAACCAATCCTATTGGCCTAGGAGGAGGGAGGAGATGCACGGCCTCCGTGATGCCACCACTGCTGCAGAGGTTATGCTTGCAACAGCTCTGGGCGTCCCCAAGCTGTATCCAGGAGTGTCGATCCCCTTCATGGGAGACCAATTATATCGGGATCGAGTCCCTTAATGAGAGGCTTTGGCAGTGGTTGGATAAACAATTACAACCTTTAGTTGTTAAACTACCGAGTTATTTAAAAGACACCAATCATTTGCTGCAGGTAGTAAATTATTTGAAATGGGAAGACAATTTTTCCTGGCTAACCTGTGCTGTATGCTGCTTGTATTCTTCAATACCTCATCATCTAGCTATTGAGGCAGTCTCGTTCTATCTAGAACTTTTGACTGAACTATCTGTGGAGCAACGTTAATTTATTTTGGATATTTTTGAGTTTCTTCTCTCTCACAATTATTTTACATTCGATGGGGGGTTCTATGTCCAAAGAAGCGGGGCCGGGATGGGGGCATAGTTTTTATCCTCCATTGCCAACCTTTACATAGGTTGGTGGGAGCGGTCTCACATCTTTGGATCCGAGAACCCCTTTAGACCTCTTATTAAACTATATCTCAGGTACATAGACGATCTATTGATAGTTATGGAGGATGGTGTTGCAAACCTAGATTCCTTCAATTGTTCTTCAATTCTAACAATAAAAATCTGTCATTTACAGGACAGGGGAACAACACAAACATCTGTTATTTAAATGTGACATCGATTGGAAAGGAATCGGGTGTCAACACCTCCCTCTACAGAATTCTCTATCGGGCAATACCCTCCTTCTTGCCCAATCAGGCCACCCAAAACATACGATTAAAGGGATACTGTTGGCCAATTTTTGAAGAGTCAGACATATCTGTAGCAATGATACTACTTTTGAATATAAAGCTTTTGCTTTATATAGACATTTCATAGACAGAGGCTACCTGAGATGGATGCTTGATAGAGCGCTGTCTATTGCAAGGGGGAAGAAGAGAGTAGAGTTATTATCTAAAAAGAATTCCAGCAGGGTTAGCTATCTAAATAAAACTAGGGAGCAAGATCGCAGACTCACTAGTTCCACCCCCTTTAGTGCAGAATTCAACTTCATAAGGAATATCATTCTTAAACGACTACCGATTTTTATGTACTGAGGAGCTTTGTATAGAGATTCTAAAGGAGGGCATAAATGTGGTATCCCGTCGGTCACCTACCCTGGGATGCGCCCTGTCCCCTCTGTCTTTTTTTCAATAATTTTTTTATTAGGTTTACATAAGAAAGAACAAAGTATACATAAACATGCAATCCTTCCATTGTCCAACAATTTATAATGTAGAATGACATATAACATTAGATTAACTAGGTTTGAATCATAAAAACGCTTTGGATATTGTTTTTTGTAGTAACAGGAGGAATCAGAGATGACCCTACCGCCCCGACACCCCTAATGGGATCAAACTGTGTCCAGGGCAGTTTGGTCAACCATCGTCTCACTTAACAGTTCTGATCAACTAAATGTGTAAATCACTGTCAAAGAATATACTCCAAAATGAACCATAACTGTAACATACAAGGGCGATTGCTCGCAAAAACATAACTATGGAGGTCGGAGATAAAAAGTTGGGGGGGGGGGAGACTGGGGGGGAGAATAGAAGGGGGGAGAAGGGTATAGGTGAGGAGTTTAGTGTGTCTTGACAGAACATCGACAAGGGCTTAATAGCCCTGTGGAGGGTTCAATGGGATGCAAATATAGTCAGTCCATAGTTTCCATGTGGCTTCAAACTTCCTTACTTTATCCTGCCATATGCTGACCATATTCTCCTGAGCCATGATCCATGAGATCTTTCTTTTCATCATGGCAAGGGATACACAGGGTGGCTTCCCGGCTCTGGCTTATGTTAATTTATCCCCAAGAAGGATGAAATGGATCAGTCGCCTTTCTAGAAGTTTCTTCTATGAGGAAATTCAGTAAAGCTATGTGTGGGGATTTGGTCACTTGTATGCTTGTAGTCCCCCAGTTTTTTTTAATAGGAAATCAATTAAATCCTAAACATGGTTGCACTGCAAGGGACACTACAAATGTGGGGCTGCTGAATGTCCCTGCTGTAGGTATATTCTGGGGGGAAATAAGTTTAGCTCCATGTCCAACAAGAAAGAATTTGATATGGACTCCATTTACAATTGTAATACAAGCTTTGTGATTTATCTAATTTCATGTAGTGCCTGTTGTGTCCAATATGTGGGGTGAACAACTAGACTTCTGCGTGACAGGTTCTATGAACATGTCTATAGTATTGACAAAAATAAATCTACAAATATAGCTAAACATTTTATTTCATGTCATGGAGGTAATAAATCCACCATGCAAGTTCAAGTCATAGACAAGATTAAAGTCCAAATGAGAGGTGGAGATGCCTTTCGCCTGCTGTGCCGCAGAGAGATATTCTGGAATTTCATCTCCAGACTCGCATCCCTTTGGATTTGAACTTTGAATGGGATATGAGTCATTTTTATGAATAAGTCCCAGTGTCCCCCTGCAACCCAGCAGCACACATCGTTTATGCAAGTAGTTTATAATATATTCTGTTTTGTGTTATCTTTTGCTCCATGTTGTTTTACTAGTTCATTCTTCCATCCCTTACAGTATCTGTATTTGTATTTTGTTTGATGGAGACCATTCATATATACAGTTGTGTTTATAAGTTTACATACCCTGGCAGAATTTATGATTTCTTGGCCATTTTTCCGAGAATATGAATGATAACACTTATTTGCATATGGGCATTTTCAGATTGGTAGGGGGTGATCAGTTTTTACTGATGTGCATTTGACATTTTAAGTTAAATCTTAAACAAAATGAGATAATGTGTGCAATTTCCCTTCCCCCAATTTGGTTTTGAACGTGCAGCTCTATATGTAAGTGGGGCAGGTGGTTTGTCTACTGCTACCCACCCACACCTGTGGACATGGGTGTGGGGGGGGGGCTATTTAAGGAATGTCAGTAGCACACCTCAAGGTGATGAGTAAGCACAGTGTAGCTGTGTGAAACTAGTCCACCTCTTTTCTGGCTACTGCAACCATGGTGTCATTATTTGTATGGAACATTCAAATTCAAGTAGGTTGGTGTGCAGCCAATTTCTTTCCTTATTCAGTCTTCTACGGCAGGCGAGCCGGAGCATGTGATGTGTCTCACACTATTCTTTGTGCCTGGAGTTTCTCACCTGGAGCACTGATTTTCCTTTTCTGTCTACTTCTATCTTACATAAGATAGACAGGTATGCACACCACGATAGACATCATGTTACTCCCAGACATATCCATGCCATGCCAGGCCAAAATTACTATACACCATCACAAACATATAATAAAAGGAATATTCAACCGATTCAGACACCTATCTAGGTATAAGAATTTGTAAACAAAACATAGAAAGCAGACAATATAAAATCCCTATCAGGGGTGGCCCATCCATTAAGGGGGCACGGGCGCTGGCCCCCCATCCATGGGTGCCCTCCCTATCCATACATCTGGCCCCTTTCAGGATACCAGATGCATGGATTCCAATGCGGGGTGGATGTTTTTTTGAAGCACCTGATTAGAGCCAGAGGTTTTAATAGGTTTCAAAATAGTGTGGGCTTGGAGCGCAGAGAATGCGAACGGAGCCCACCCAGGTGTGTTATGATAGCAAATGAACAGCAAATTACCTATTGTAACACTGATCCTCCTCAGGGCCAATCAGGAAGCGAGTCTTGAGACCAGTCAGGTGAACCTATTGGACACCCAGGAGGAGGGGTGGAGACTCATGGCCACCGTGATGGAGGAAAGGACAGAGGAGCTGTTGCCTGATGCCCACTGCCTCAGGCCGCTACTTGCCACTTAGATGGGGTAAGTGCCAGGCAGGCAGACAGCGAGTGGGTGGGGAGTTGCGCCCCCCCCCCCAAAAAAAAACAGCCACCACTAAACTCTACAATAATATTATCTTGTAGAACATTGAAACAGTTTCAGCATTACAAGTTCCCTAGGATTTAGCCCAGGTGAGTCTAGCCAGGGGTCCCAGAGACTCTCGAACTTGCCTGCAATAAAGCTTGGGAGAAGGCTGTTCTGGTCATCTCCTCTGGAATTACTTCCTTCAAAACAATGTTTGTTATTTTAATTTTAAAATAAATTGAAAGTTTAATGTTACTTGAAATGCTAAAGTATAATTAAAAATAAAAACAACAGAACTGAGAAGCGCAGGTCCAGGAGGTGGCAAGGAATCAATTGGTGATGGAATCCATGTGAAATTTAAAACAGTTTATTGCTGATAAAACATGTAACCAGTACACAGTACAAATGGGATAAATCGTCAGAATGACCAAACTCACTGTGAAAGTGCTAGCAATGGAGCCAAAGGTGGTAGAGAAATGGCTGTCCCACTTCCGTGAGGGATGTGGACAGAGGGGGCCAAAAATGGGAAGCCTGAAAACATTTTCTAACAGATGGGAGCGGTGACCATAACCAAAGTCGGACTACATTAAGGAGGGGAAAGGCTGGGCAGTGGGCACAGATCCAGGAAGCACGATCATTGTATGACCAGAGTGGAAGATGGCAGAGCTGCTTCAGCGGACAGTGAGACCAGAGATGGATGCTGGAGGGGCAGCGGGAACGAGTCTGAGCTGCACCAAACCGCAGTCTTCGATCAGCCAACAAAAACCTCCTCCTCGTGCCCAAAGCCTGGTATAAATCCAAGGGGGATCGGAGATTCGCTGTCCAAGGGCCTCGGCTATGGAATGCTCTACCAATCAACATCTGCCTGGAAGAAAATCACCTTTCTTTTAGGAAAAAACTCAAGACCTTCCTCTTTTAGCAGATGATCAAAGCTCGCCACAGCGCCTAGAGGCGATTCAGTTCGCATTGTGCACTATACAAGTATTTCATTCATTCAAGGTGTCCGGACACCACTGGACTCCCCGGCTACACACTCCAACCCCAGGCAGGCATCAGCAAAGCCTGATGACTCAAATAGATCAGAGCAGGGGATGTGATGAGTATCACAGTAGGTGCCGGAGCTTGAGAGGTATATGATTACATGTTTCGGGGTTAAACCCCTTCCTCAGATAACACGCTCAAGATCCAGCATAGAACAGGGATTTTATAGCCATGAGGCGGGACAACCAATTGATCTACCACCAATCATTCAATACCTGTATATCGTAACGAATATCATGGCAAAACATTTAAAAACAAAAATAAATACTCATGTTAATTCATTATCATACAAGGAATTAAAAACTCTGTCTATCAAATGAATAGTAAAAATATATAACAATATATTTGTTATAATTTGTTATATATTGTTATTAATAATTTTATAAAAAGGGTTTTTAATCCCTGGATCTGTGCCCAGCCTTTCCCCTCCACTCCCAGCTGTTGGAAAGTGTTTTCAGGCTTCCCATTTTTGGTCTGCAGTTCCCTCTGTCCACAGCCCTCACGGAAGAGAGACAGCCTTTTCTCCACCAGCTTTGGCTCCATTGCTACCACTATCACAGTGAGTTTGGCCATTCTGACAATTTTTCCCATTTGTACTGTGTTTTGGTTACATGTTTTATCAATAATAAACCATTTTAAATTTTACATGGATTTCATCTCCAATTGATTCCTTGCCACCTCCTGGATCTGTGCTTCCCAATTCTGTTGTTTTTGTCGGTTCCTCATTTGGTCATCTAATTGCAGTAGCAGCGGTCCAGTGTGACTTTTATAATTATAATTACTTTGGCTCCTTGGTTTACTTTCTGCGCTTGGCTCCCTGTTAAAATTAAAAATAAGCATGTAGGGGGAAAATATTAGCAAACCTACTTGCCTTAGGTTTGCCTTTGCTGCTAAGGTGAGATTCACCATCCTTCTGGCAAGATTCATACCGAGTACACTGTATTGGAGCATCTGCTTTGCGATATTTGTGGTCTGCCGTATTTCCTAAGATCTACCCCTGTAGTATTGAATCTGGAGGAAGATAAGTATTTTTACTAACCTTTGTCTCCCTGCAGGCTCTTTTTTATTTTTTAATAAAACTACAGCCTCATGGCATGAGGAAGAAGGGGGCTTGAATAAACAAGTGGACCTTGTTTGTAGTGCAAGGCTGGGTTTAACGCACATGATTGCATACATGGAAGATTTTCTGAATGACTGCTTCCGCAACCAACCCATCTGCATTGATGACAAATTAGGAAAGGATTAAGGAGATTTTCTGTTTCTGATTTTTTAACTAAAGCATAGTTATAAATAGCCCCCCATTGTTTCAATCTAAACGACGTGCTCTGAACTGCTTAGGCACATTTTAACTGGATGGAGAGCATTCTAACCCACTGCGATGCTTGGCACCCTAATGTTGTTGACAGTCAGAGAAGGACACTCTTTACATGCCCAGTTTAAGAGTAGAATGAGGCAATTAAAAACTTGCCAGGGTTTCTATCATTTCTATAAAATAATAAAATTTTGGCATTTGTTTTGCTGAATTTTCTATCCAAGGAAACATTTTGGAAGCTATTGCTGTGAATAAACAGAACCAAATCCAGAAGTGTTATATTTTAGTACTCTATATATGAAAGAACCTCTGTGTACAGGTGTAATGTCTTGTTTGATCAGTCAGAGCACTTTTTGGTTTATATCCAACAGTAATCCAGCAGCAATTACCCCACATTCAAAGCCTTTGCTTGCAGTAGAATCACTAAATTTTGACTGCCATTTAGCAACTCTATGGTTTTATTTCAGTGTATAATCATTTTTTTTTCATTTCTAACTTAGTGGTTGTTAAACTGCTGCTACCATTACCAGAATTTCCTGGCAACTTTAAGAATAAAATGTATATTCTCAAGACTGCATGAATACTGAACACTCTCAATGTGCTTCAGATTTTTCAGATACACATTACGTTGCTATTTAGACTTTATGGCCAAAGCTTTACTTCTATGATGAGTTTAATTAAAAGTCAAGTTCAGAGGCATAACTAGAACCTTCAGGACCTTCAAGCCCAGGCCCATTTACTCCTTACTCCTGTCGTGGGGCCCTTCATTCCATCCCCGCAGTGGTACTCTTTCACATGTTCTGCAGTGGGGCCCATTCCTGCTGTCTTGGAGCTCACAACGTTGGGGGAACATGAGGGCCTGGTCACAAGTGCGACCTTTCGACTGTGGTATTTCAACCACTGTGTGAAATACTCTGTAGTGTCATGGGATGGGTGGAATGCACTGCAGTGTATCGTGGGATAATTATAATGCTCTGAATTATAACTATATCGTGGGATAGAAAGGATGAACCACTGCTCCAAAGTAATCCTCAAGGACTGAAGCTCTGTCTCCTATTGATGAGCCCCAGGTGTTGACCATTACACACACCATGAGCAAACACGCAGGACAAAACTCTGGATAGCCGCACACTGGAAAAAGACTTGAAATCCCATCTTTAATTGAAACAACATGGGTCACATCAAAACACAATCAAAAAATCCACAGCAAAAGAGTAACAGGGTACAGGAAAATTCTGACGTGTTTCGCACCGTAATCAGTGCTTACTCATAGCTGAGCTATGAGTAAGCACTGATTATGGTGCGAAACTCGTCAGTATTTTCCTGTACCCTGTTACTCTTTTGCTGTTGGTTTTTTGATTTTGTTTTGATGTGACCCACGTTGTTTCAATTAAAGATGGGATTGCAAGTCTTTTTCCAGTGTGCGGCTATCCAGAGTTTTGTCCTGCTTGTTTCCTCATATATCGTGGGATAGTTATAATGCTCTGCAGTGTATCATGGGATGGATGGAATGCCCTGCAGTGTGTTGTGGGATGGGTGGAATGCTTTGCAGTGTGTCATGGGGTGGGTGGAATGCCCTGCAGTGCGTTATGTTATACAGCCTTTACAAAAATCAGCAGTACAGTGGTTAGACACCTCTGCCTCCTTTGCATTCACTTTGCTGAGTGTTTTCACTGTTTGACAGAGCTCCCAGTGCCGATGCACGGTGGGGAGTTTGATCTGACAGCCTCTCTCTACAAGCCGCATGCCCCTCCCCATCTGGGCAAAGGGGCAGGGTTGCCATTATGACCCCTGTAGCTACGCCACTGTATCATTTACATATTGGAACTTCAATGGTAAAATACAATATGTTTTGAACTCCTGGGTCTGTCCCCTGCCCATCACTTAGTTAGTTGGTAAAAAGTGTCATGCTCCCTCCCTTCCTTTCTTCAAATTTTAAAATGAATGAATAAAAGGATAGCCTATAGGCATGACTGCAATAACATTAGCAGGAGGTCAGCATCTAACTGTGGAAAGATATCAGCAATATTCTCAAGTGACTTTAAGGAAAGGGATGAAAGAACACCCCGCACCTGAATATCAGTTCTGGCATATACCTAACAATAAACAACTGAGTGATCATACATTCAAATTCTTCAAAAGATCTCTGGCTCAAAAATTATCATTGGGCAGAAAAGAAGCAATTTAATCAAATTCAGCTGCATTTTCTATCCATCCAGATCATTCCTTGTAGAATAAAACCATAATTTGTTGATCAACAATCATTTACTATAATTTCTGAAATGTGATTCTTTCAACAAACATTGCTCTATAGAGCAACTGCTCTGAACAGCCTACATTGGCATATCTTTATTACACATTTGAACTCTTGTATTTGGTAAGGGACATGCTGTTTTATCCAGCTTCTCTAAATGACTGTAATATGTCCAGAGCCAGATCCAGAGTCAGCAAATTTCCCACACAGTTATTATTGTATCACCAAAATTAACAATGATATGTGGTTTTGGTGCTGGTGCGTAGACATTTGCGTACATTTACCAAGACAGCCAACATTTGTCATATCTTTCTACAGAATAATTCTGAAGCGGTGTTGTTGAACATGGGTGGAAAGTGCAGAATACTGCAGCTCTTCAGATGTCATTCTTGCATCTTTGTCACCTGGGAATTGTCTGTCATGGATTTGCATGGCATAGTAACAATATGCACTTTCTTCCTTTTGCAAATTACATGCCTGACTTTGAATTATTGGAAGACAAACACTCCAAGTCCTTTTTCAGTCTCACAACAATTTTTACGAGCTGCTTTAAAATAAAATTTGATTAGGCTATATTTAGTCCAACAAAGTTATGTTAAATCATAACTTCACTTAAAAGGGGAATTGACACTCTTCCTCTACCTCTCCCCCTCCTCTGCCACATTTGGAATGATTTTTTTTGGATGGAGAATGAGTACTTAGTTTTGCCTCTTACCAGCTTCCACTTTTGGTCAAATTGCTGCGGAGAATCAACTGGACATTCTCCTCCCCCCCTTCCTTACCCACAATCTTTTGGGACACATCACAGGTCCCAGAAGTCTGTGAGACCATTCATAAAGTGCAACGTGGCTCTGGCAGTGAGCATCGGCCTGGATCCCTAGACAAGTGAGTTTCTGTTTATTAAAAGTCAGCAGCTACAGCTTTGGTAGCTGCTGACTTTTCATTTTTGTAGACCTGACTGAAGCTCCTCCTTACTAAGAACAGGTGACCGAAATGACATATTCTATTTTTATATGGCACAGAAAGACAAGCCCATACTTTACTAAACTTTAGCTAAACTTTAGGTTAGAGTACCCAATTCATTGATTGTAATATCTGACTCAAATTACCCTTTTTTTAGGATGACATTATGCAACATACTTTTTTTTACTTTTTGCTGACAACTGGTTCAGTTAGGGTACAGCAACGTACACTGTAGTAGATATTCTTTTTTATTGATATTGAAAAAGATTAGATTGGATTTTAGGAGCCATAACAATCATTCCACAGCTGTGTAATTCTTGCACTCTTCCTAAAATGTTCCAATTATGCTTGCTGCTGACATCTGCTGGATGATATTTAGCACTGTGCCATGACCGTGTTGCTGCTGTACCTTTGGCTTCAATTAGAATTCAAATTGAAGATTACAGCACATAGGGCTCATTTACACCATGTTCAGTGATCTACATGTTCTGCACTGGACAAACATAGGTCACTGCAAAGGCACCTAGAAAACAATGCGCATAAAAATGCATATGCATTTCCTTGTGTAGTATGGTGTAAAAGGGCATTTTGTTAATACCAGATGAAATGAAAGATGTTTGCATCCTGAAATACCAGGTTGCTATTGTGTTTTTGGATCTGTCTTCCAGAAAATTTGACTTCTAATCAGCATATGTCTGTGTATTTTATCATCTTATCTTTGGACATCTACTGAATCTGGTTGCCTCTAGTTACAACTAGAACCGTTTTCAATTTTCACCTTCTGCATTCCCCAAACTTCAGCTTGTTATTCGACTTGACCTCACCTCACCTCTGACCTAAAATGCAGTTCTTTGTTCTTGTACTGTGTGAACTAACAGCTGTTACCATCCAAGCAATCCTAAGTGTTGTATTCTAGTGCTCTCTGTAGCACAACATCCTAAAAAACAGTACACCGTCAGTGTCTTTGAAGAAGATCAAACAATGCTAGATGCTGCGCCTCAATGAGAGCCTTCTGTTTTCTGCAGGTTAAGGGTTCAAAAATATACAAATACACTGTATTACCAAAAGTACACCTGCCTTTTCACACACATGAACTTTAATGGCATCTCAGTCTTAGTCCATAGGTTTCAATATTGAGTTGGCCCACACTTTGCAGCTATAACAGCTTCAAATCTTCTGGGAAGGCTGTCCACAAGATTTACGAGTGTGTCTATGGGAATGTTTGACCATTCTTCCAGAAGCGCATTTGTGAGGTCAGGCACTAATGTGGACGAGAAGGCCTGGCTCACAGACTCTGCTCTAATTTATCCCAAATGTGTTCTATCGGGTTGAAGTTAGGAACTCTGTGCAGGGAAGTCAAGTTCCTCCACCCCAAACTCGCTCATCCATGTCTTTATGGACCTTGTTTTGTGCACTGGTCCAAATCATTTGGCAGAGGCGGATTATGTTGTGGGGATGTTATTCAGGGGTTAGGCTTGGCCCCTTAGTTCCAGTGATGGGAACTCTTAAGGCGTCAGCATACCAACATGTTTTGGACAATTTCATGCTCCCAACTTTGTTAGAACAGTTTGGGGATGGCCCCTCCATGTTCCAACATGACTGCACAACAAAGCAAGGTCCATAAAAACATGGATGAGCGAGTTTGGGGTGGAGGAACTTGACTGACCTGCACAAACTCCAGGCCTCAACTCGACAGAACACCTTTGGGATGAAAAAGAGCAGAGACTGCGAGGCAGGCCACATCACCGCCTGACCTTACAAATGCAGGAGTTTGCTATGAATAGAGGAAGACTCTGAATTAAAGGGGTGTGCTATGATGTAAATGGGGGCACTGTAATGTAAAGAGAGCTGTGATGTAAAGGGTCTGTGATGTGAAGGGGGCTGCAATGTAAAGGGGGGGGGGACTGATGGCACTATAGCAAAGAGGGAACTGTGATGTTCAGACCTTTCCTGGAAGAAAAATGTACTGAACGGACCCCTATGAAATGTAATTCAATACTTCTGCTATTGATTATATATTTGGTCATGGGCACCTCACTCATGTACGCTGCCTGTTTTTCGTGGCTGTAGCCTCCAGTCTGTATGCCTAATCAGTTGTGCAACCAAGGAATGCAAAGACCTGTACACTGGTGGGACAAAACAATCAACATTCAACAAATAGATGGCCCATCATAGAATTAATCTGCAGTTTAGGACCGTACAGTTTTCCTACAACTTAAGAAAAATAAAATAGGGCAATATTTAGTGGGCAATAGGGTGTGTATTTTGGACAGAGGACATATGCTTCACAAAGTCATGAGAGAGGCCATGTATTTCAAACTAGAACAACTATTCTTAAACAGGAGTGGGGTTCTTCGAACAAGCAGCACCTGTCCCAGGCCTCATGGCACCATGGTGACTGGATTATGTAATTAGGACAATATGGTTTCACAAACTTCACACCTTTCATCGTGATCTTGAAGAACCTACATTTGCCTAGACTCATCACATAGCTATTGGATCAAGCTAAATTAGTTACCCGTGTGGCTAAATATGATAGTGTATGTAGCAGACACTCATTTGAGCTGGGGAAGCCACTTGGATGAGTGGCAAAACATCTTAAACATTACAGAACAAGTCCAGTTCAATGTGACTAACTACTACTAGCTATACAATGACAAGGGTTCACAGATATACTCAGTTTTGATTCTATCACTTGCTTCATAATCTGCTATTCTTTTTCTTTATTTCCTGCTGCGCGTACCTACCTAGTAACATTTGAGTATTTTAAGAACAGTAGGGCAAGAGGCAGCTAATGTTAGGCAAATTACACTGTTAAAAATATTTTTCATTCAGGCAGCGAGCTGAACAAAACAAACCTGGATTCCTCCATCCTCACAAACAAGGTGAATGGAAGAATCTACCTCTCCCACTTCCTAACCAGGACACAGTATTTTGACAGCGGGACCCACCACTGTCCGAATAAATATATCAGCAGCTGCATTTGACTGGCTGCAGCTGTTGATCGATAAAAATATTCCCAAAGTCAAACGATCAACTTCTGTTAAGCAAAAACTGCCACACACTGATTGATATTTGGCTGATCCCTGCTGAACCATCTGAATTGCGATCAGTGTATCGCTAGCCTTAGTACTGCTAAACTTATCAAGTTTATAAAAAGGTGGTTGCTACAGGAAGAAGAGATTGCAGGGACTAAGATGCTTCTCCATTCCCATGTAATTTGTATTTTCATGTCTCCTTTTCATTTTCTGGTTTCTGATCCTGGTTAACATGTGATTTATTGCACAGATGGCAGTGCATGCTACTTGTGTGGTGCAATGGAATATGATAACAGAAATGGTGCATGTCTGCTTTCTTGGATGTTGAAATGCATTGCCAACCGATTCATTTTGAGCGGGCTGTCTAATGCACATTAACATACAAGAAATCATAACCTAATAGGGCTCATTTATACAGGTACTTGCTTCAACTTTGCTTATCGCTTCAATGTTTATGATGCTTCTGTGATTTTTTTTTAAGCTTGGTAAATGGCCTGCGTGTGTGTTGATTTTCTATTTGCTTTAAAAGGGCCCAGTAGAACATTGGCTCAGTATTACCCCCACTTGGTAGATTCTTAGCTCATTAGTAGCCCTGTTCAGCAGATCCCGAGCTTATTAGTACTCTTGTTTAGCAGATCGCCAGCCCTGCTGATGCCCCACTCTATAGCGCCCCCAACTTTGCTGATCCCCTGCTCAGTAGTAACCTCCCAGCTCTGCTGATCCCCTGCTCAGTAGAAACCCCTAGTTGTGCTGATTCTCTGCTTTGTTGATCCTCCTCTCTCTCCGGTCCCCGCTCACTTCCTGCTATATTGCTCCCATGCTGCTCACCACGTGTGGCATTTGCTAGTTTCTCCTGCTCTGGTCTGTTGGCTCTAGTGATTCTCTGCCGCTCAGTCCTCTCTCTCTAGTCCCTGCTCACCTTCTTTTATAGCATTCCCATGTTGCATACCACGTGCGCCGTCTGCTAGTTGCTCCGCTCCAGTACGGACTTCACTCACCTTCCTGCTGCTCCATGCTGCACACCAAATTACGTCTGCACCAGACACTTCCAGAAAATATACTGTACACATGAACCAGAAGTGACTGCTGATGACGTCTTTCCAGTTCGCTTGTTGGTTTTCCAGTGCATCCTGACATGTCTCATACCCTCAATACCTCCAAAACAAAGTGAAGCTAATGCTAAATAAAAGCCCCTCAAAGCTTCAGGTTCTGTAAGAGAGTCCTGTCATAGATTTCTATGGAGGCTTTGGAGATGCTTTGATGCACCCAGAAAGCAACATGGGGTATAATTTTTGAAGCAGGACTATAAGATAACCATTTTATTTAGTGACAGGGGCAGAGATAAATAGGTGAACTTCTCTACACAGACCATAGTGAAAACTATCTAACTCTTCCTCCCTCTATCCAAAACAAAAGAAAAGAGTGTTTCCTTTACAGACACCTTAAATATGATTACCAGGCCTCTGCTGCACTTAACGCAAAAACTGGTGAGATTTCCCCCCTACTAGCTAAATGACAAAGGAGAACAAAATTAAAGCTGGCAATACACTAGTAGAGTTTCATTTGAAAATGGTAATTTTAAGAATGTTCATTCAAATTTCTAATAGTAAGTGGAGTAAAATCTGCGGTCGTTTTCAGCTAATTGCCGCCTCTGAACCCAGCAACACTCAGTCAGCATCTATCTTCAGTTAAGTTAAGTTTTGAAAATGCAAGATAGAAACTGATTGGCTGCCATGCACAACTGTTCCAGATTCTGGCTGCTCCAGTTTTTATAAATTCCCCTATGTATGCAGCCAGACCTATGCAGAAATGCCAACACTGGTTGCACATTGTCTATGTTCTATTCACATGTAACTGCTCGGATGAACAATTACTTTTGAACAGCAGAGGGACCAGCCATAAGTCTGACAGCCATCAGTGACAGATGCTTTTGGTTGCACACAGTGTGTGCAAGCAGCCTTTACCACTGCCGTGAAGAATCTACAGATTTTTGTCAGCGACTGCCGCTAGCCACTGCTATTTGGACTAAGGATGGCCATAGACGGAGCAAATTTCTTTCCTGTCCCATGGGTTGCAGGAAAGAAATTCACCTGATTCCCCCATCAACCCAGTGTTGACAGTGGAATCCATCCCACAAAGACATTGTGTTCTCTCCTGGTGGGTGGGTGGGGGAAGCTACCCTCACGAAGAGAACACAACGATGATTGCTAGCGGCTATAAAAAGTGATGATTGCTAGTGGCATGAAAAGTCCGGCAGGGTGGTTGCACCCAAGTTGATCGATTGATCAACTTGGGTACATTCAGCCTGCCCATACATGGTTCAAATGATTTGAACCGTCTATGGCCGGCTTTAGAGTGATACTCTGGAAGAGAACTGCACTAAAATACATTGCTCCTCTCTCTTCTATTTGTTATTTTGCATTTAACCAATCAGTTTTTTTGTGCAGGACTCATGTATGGCATGCAAAACAGGGGCTATGTATCAAACTTTGTGCTAACAGGAGTCCCTCTCTCCCATCTCAGAATGGAAAATGTTTACAATGCGTCATAAGGCACTGAATGTGATTACACAGTGTTTCCATCTACTTTTCGCCAGCAGGTTCTTTATGGGAACAGAACAGGTCACATTTTTACTTCTCCTTTTACTTGACTGGTACTGCTGCAAGGGGGCAGCTGCCGGTGTACTGACAATCTGAAGATGTTTCCATGATGCAACTCATGTCAGCATATTTTTTCAAGGTCCACGTTATCTTTATATAGTCATGGTATACATGCCTATTACACTGGCTCATTTATAATATATATAATATAATATATATAATCATTTTATAATATTGTACAGAGAAATTAATATCAAAGATGTATTGCAGTTTTCATGCAAATGTTAAAAAATAATGCTTTAATGCTTAACATATACTGACAACCTTAACAAAGTGCAATGGCTTGGGGGTGATAACAATAAATCAATAAAAAGAACATCTAAAAAAGCAACATTTGAATGAATTGTGGAGCCAAGTAATAACATTTTTGAACAGCATGCATCATTTGGCATAGAATGAGGGGTGTGCAATTCTCCATTTATACTTATACAAAATATTATAAACATTTAAAGCAATCCAATTTTATAAGAAAAGATTATCTAAAGCTTTTTGCAGTATGCTCTGGACATATTAACTAACTTCCATGTTTTAAAGCTACATCTGCTTAACAGATATATAAATATAAACTAATTTGGCTTCTAGGAAACTAGGACCCATTTACACTTATGCTTTTAAGGAATGTATTTTAAACGCATGTGCAGAGAATTGCCATTGTTTTTAATGGTGCTAGTTCACATATATACACTCTTCCAGACTGACACCCTCCCATGGAGACGTTTTGATATTTGCGTAACTCCTTCCAAGCACTGCATACACCATGACTTATGAATCTTGAGGTGAGTACTGAGGCAGGGTGCTGTGATATTTTCAGGAAGCTATGTACACCACCTTGCCTGCCCCTCCTAGCAGCCACGATCTGCCTGCATTGCATACAGAAGCACAACGACCAAATGTTGACATCACTGGGTCCAAAATACGTTGTTTAATGAGAATGTAAATGTTTTACTTTATTTGTAAATTAATTAGCATGTTGGTTGGGTGTGGGGGGTAGTGGAGGAATCGGGGAATGCAAAATATAGGCAGATTAAAATTCAGTTTTAAAAGAGCAGTATGGGCAAAGCTTTTTTGGCCATACTTCTTTTTTGGGTCACAGGAGTGCATTTACTTTTCTACTCCTGTGACCCACAATTGGCTAACAGCGGGCTAAAGTCTGCTGTGAGTTGATGTCACTCAGCTGTTCCAGGCACTGGAAGGATCCTGACAGAAATGTTGGGATCCACCGAGATGCCCAATTGTCTGCTGAGAGCTTGAGCATGATGCTTGCACCCCCTCCCAAGTTCAACGTTCCAGTGACCACTGGAGGGACAAAGCAGAGAGCGCTGAATGACAGTCAGACAGTTTAGAACAGACTGAGAACTGAGCAATCAGTGGTCATGTAAATGCTCAGCTCTCGGGTATAGAGCCATCGGGGGACAGCTTCAGCATCAGATAGATGCTGCATCAGGGCTGTATGTATATATGTTTTGTTTTTATTTTTAATCCTACACTCCTTTTCATAAAAAAATAACAAACATGTTATACTTACCTGCTCTGTGTAGTGGTTTTGCACAGAGAAGCCCAGATCCTCCTTTTCTTAGGTCCCTCTTCGGTGTTCCAGATCTCTCCCTCCTGTTGAGTGGCACCACAGTAAGCATCTTGCTATGGGGGCACCCAAACCCAGCCCCTTTCCCTCCTCATTTTTTGACTGACTTTGATTGACAGCAGAGGGAGCCAATGGCACCCTGCTGCTGTCTCAGTCAATGAGGAGGGGCGTCCCAGGCAGCCGAAACACTCCAGCAACATCACTGGATCTAGAGGGGGCTCAGAAAAGTATTGGGGGGCTGAGGGGGGCTTCTGCACACAGAAGGCATTTTATCTTAATGCATACAATGTTTAAAAACTTTAAACTACTGTAATTGGGTTTGATTTGCAAGGTCTGACATTAGTAGTTAAAGTCCATGGGAACTAGCCACAAGTTATACTGTGATTGCACAATCTGCTAAGTTTAAAGAGGTTGTAAACCCTCATGTTTTTCACCTTAATGCATGCTATGCATTAAGGTGAAAAAACACCTGGCAGTGACTGGCCCCCCAGCCCCCCCCCCCCATTTTACTTACCTGAGCCCTGTATTTCTGTCGGCGAAGACACGTTCTCCCTCTGTCAACTGGGTCCCTTCTCTTGAGTGTATAGATTGAGTGCTTTAAGAGCCCTTTAACACTGCCAGGGCCCGAAAAACTATGGTAAAGCGCCGCTAAAACTAGCGGCGCTTTACCAGCATTTTTTGAGTGCTTTTAACCCCCGCTAGTGGCCGAATAAAGGGTTAAAAGCGCTCACAAAGCGCTGCTGCCCAGGCACTTTGCAGGCGCTTTGCAAGCGCTTTCCATTGATTTTAATGGGAAGGGGTGCTTTAAACGCTGCAAAGAAGCTGCTTGCAGGACTTTTTTTGATGCCCTGCCAGCGCAGTGCCTCAGTGTGAAAGCACTTTCACATTGGGATTGCAGATGAGACTTCTTTCAGGCGCTTTACAGACACTTTTTTAAAGCTAAAGCGCCTGAAAAACGCCTGAAAAAGGCTCCAGTGTGAAAGGGGTCTTAAGATTTAAGCTGTGAAGGACAGGCACAGACAAACACAGGGCCCACTCATACTCCCGTAGCAGATGATGCAAGTCTGAAAAGGAGGGCCGCACACCGCTGGCATAATCCACAGGAAACTCTATTGGAAACAGCTCAGATAGAACACGATTCTGCCATGGTGTTCTGTCTGAGCAGTCTCCAATAAAGTTTCTCGTGGATGACACAGTGCGCAACCCTCCTTTTCAACTGGCATAGAATTGTATTATTCTCAAAATAATAATAAGCAGATATCCAGAGCACCCCGTCACCCTCTTATATCAAATGTAAAGAGAGACCTCCACCATCAGTAGTCTTAAATCACAGTGTACCTCCCTTACCATGTGCTGCTGCCAGGAAAAAGCCGGGGGCAGATTTGGGAAGCAGAAAGTGTAGGGTCTGGAGGAGGACTAGAGGAAGGCTGGAGTCTGTTAAAGTGGAAGTAAACGCCCCTATCGTTTTCAGCCAAGGAAGCTGCCATCTTTGCCTCTGTTTATTCTTCAACTGCTATGCTGCTGCACATGTGATTCGTTAAGACACCAGCCATTGGATGGTTTGATAGTTTGGCTGAGAGCACAGCCAATGTGCAGTTAGCATTCCCGGCATGCCTTTTTTTTTTTAACTGTTTAAATCCATGGGTTTACTTCCACTTTAAATGCTGAGACTAAGGGAGTCAGAGATGAAAGGGTGCTGTGGCTGCACAGAGAGGTGCCTTCCTTTCTATGGCTGACTGCTAAGACAAGGGTGTTGCCGCAGTTGCAGGAGGTGCGAAGGCTACATTCGGGCAGTGGGCCTTGTGTTTGACGTAGATGATCTAAATTATTATATCAAGCCATCACATTTTTAAACTTAACACTGGGCAAATCGTACAACCTTTACTTTCCACTAGTTTTCTTACTTTTTGTTTTTAAGCAGGGCTGTATTTAGGCTTAATGATGCCCTGTAAAAATGATAATGCCCCTTTCTTATAGAACAAAATAAAGTTGGCCATACACTCCTCAAATTTTGATCCTGATGAACCTACCTAAGCTTACTTAGATGGTGTTCAATTGGCACCCTCCTACCTGACATTTTTGAATCAAAGGAGCTAGGCAGAAAATAATCAGACAAACAGGTGCTACATCCAATCTGCTGGCCAGGCATTTTAGGTAGTGGATGCCAGAATACAATGGTCTGGCAGGGGGATTTATCCATCCATATCATTAGCATCAGCCAAATAAAAATATAAACAGTATATAATCATATGGATAATAAGGATCCATCAACACTGTAAGGTAGACAGCACAACGAGTTTACCAATATAGAAATGCAAATGTTTAGAATATTGAAACATTTAATGAATATGTTGGGGACATTTCTTTGTTAGACTAAAGTGGGTTGTAAGACATTACCAACTAATAGTACAATCTTTTAGAAATTTAGCAACAACTATCCAGTGTGAGGTTCTATGTGTAAATTTTGT
This sequence comes from Lithobates pipiens, assembly GCF_037356315.1. Classification (NCBI taxonomy): domain Eukaryota; kingdom Metazoa; phylum Chordata; class Amphibia; order Anura; family Ranidae; genus Lithobates; species Lithobates pipiens. The sequence goes on along the minus strand of NW_027507764.1, from coordinate 336,033,885 downwards.
GAATTCTACAAGCAGGCCAAGTACTAGAGGTTGGTAAGTCTAAGCCCTTGTACTCACGGTGGGACATTCTGACAACAAAATCCGTTGGATTTTGTCCGACGGATTTTGTCCGAAACTGGTGTTGCATACACACGGTCGGACAAAGTTGACGGAAAATCCGATCGTTACGATGGGACAACGTTCAGGCTAGTAGCCAATAGCTTTGGTCTAGTAATTTGATCTGAGCATGCGTGGCACTTTGTCCGATCGGAATTCTCTACAAACGATCGGACAAAGTCCAATCGGATCATGTTGTCGGAAAATTTTATAGCCCAGCTCTAAAACTTTGTCGGTCGGGTATTTCCGACGGAAAGAGTCCGATGGAGCCCACACACAGTAGGATTATCCTACAACATGGTTCGATCGGACATTTTCCATCGGAATGTCCAACCGTGTGTACAAGGGCTAAGATTTGGTGTCAATGACTGCAATAAAAAAAAAAACACAGCATTGGTGCCAGTGGCCGCAATAATAACCCCTGCAACATCTGGAGAAGGTTTGACTGACTACAATAAGACCCAATGTTAAATAAGGCCCAATATTTGCAAGAGTTAATAAAATACATTATTTACTATGTTATCCCTGGATTTTTATTAAATGACAAAGTTACAAATCAATATAGTTATCTAACAGATTTAACTGCACTGCATATGTTATATGAATGTCCAGTACCTACACTAAATAGAATTATTAATAGTTATATTAAGTAGATGAGTAGAATTCAAAAAATATGATTCAATATTAGTGTCTTTAAATAAAAAGCAGCAGCAATATATATAAAGACATTCTTAAGGGAGAGGAGACAGAAGAACTGTAATGTTACCAAATGGATACAGTAATGTGAATTCAAGCAAATAAAAAATATTAAAAGGGAATTTTTTTTTTTTTTTAGAAAGAAGCATACGAAAATAAATACGGTAAGCTATTTTTTACTACTAATATGAATACTACTACTATTAATTATAATAATAACAATAATTATTATTATTATTATATCTCTCTCATTTGAATATATATCTATATATCTCTCATTTGAATACCCCACAGCTATAACAGATTAGCATCTTTACCTATCTTTGTCTGTTAGCAGAACTACAAATTACAATTCTAAAAGGACATTTGAATAGTATTAATAGCCAAACAAATGTATAAAAAAAAAGAAATTAGCCACACATGTGAATGCCAGTAGCCAACAAAAAATATAGCATAACAATAGCATAAAGTGAAAATTCTCAAAGTAGAAAAGATAGGGGGACTTTAGAGAAAAATTAGAACAGAACAATCATGATAAAAAGGGATGCTAAAAACATTGCATAAGCAACTAACTAGGCTCTCTCTTTCCCTAATACAATGTCATACACCTAAAATAGGAGAAGAGAAACATTTTGATATATCTTTGCCTATTTGTTACCTAAAACCTGGCAATGTATGAGTGGGTATAATATGTATTACATTGAGGCAAACAATGGCTTTCATACATTTTGAATGCAACTCGTTATTTGCCATTAGTAATATTTAAATTAGAATAACGTTAATTTGGATGGAAACATTTGTGTACTGCAATGAAACTAATTTAACAGACTTTTTTTAGTACTATACATCAAAATGACAAATTACAACAGGCAAAATTCTCTGGTATTTATTTTGGCATAAGCACAATACTTGCAATATAGTGTCTAATTTTAGCAGCATTAACATGAAAAACACACATAATTGCTATACCAATATTGCAATGCAACTAGCAATTAATTGATTAACCAAAGTTGTAGGAAAGAATGTGTAGCCAAAATTTGTGTAAACAATTCCAAAATGTGTTAGAGCAATCAGATAATAGATGTACATAAATAAGGTTTAAAATATGAAAAGAGTGTGCACAAATTAAACAGTGTATGTATACAAATTAAAACATCCATCAAGAAGTACTCTTTGTTAAATGTCATACTTCATATGAAATTAAAGTATTAATGAATCATTTTATTTTTCTGAGTAAAAAGTGGTACTTCACTGCAAATTATAAGGAAAAAGTGCTTCTTCAGAGCTCCCTTATGTAACCTAAAAACTGCAAAGCCTAAACCTAATGGTTTGTGGTTATCTGCATTTTGGGTGTATTATAGACTAGAAAATGTATTGATTTCAATCACACAGATCTTGTCTGGTAGACTTGCAATGAGATAAGAGACAAAATGCTGCCCAGCTCACCATGCAGGAAGTAGTGCCTGCATATGTAATGTGTAAAAATGGCTGCCCCCATGTAATGCATTAACTGATACTGGTTATGTTAGTTAACATCATGCTGATTTCTTTCACATCTACATCTTCTAAATTAAGAAAAAAAACATACAGTATAAGGAACAAGAACACAGTCTGAAATTTCTCTGACTATAATGCCAAATGTAATGTAATGTAAAAAGCATTTACAACAGCCTGCTGCCAGGCACCACATAACAGAATGAAAGTATGTGAGAAAGCTATACATATGCAGAGGGTTTGATACAATTTAAAAGACACCTAAAACTTCAATTATACAAAATACGATATCATTAGGGCTACCTGAGAATTTCCAGAATCTGTTGTCCTCTTGTCTTTCTTGACATGCAACACATTCCGCAATAGGTGCCAGAGTAAATTTGCTAACATGCAAAGGTTATCTGTAATCCACAGTAATCTGCCTTTAAATGATATGTCCATTTTAAAAAATGTTAGTTGTCTCTTGTATAAAAATACCCCCCAATTTACTGCACCCTTATCTTGCTAAGCTGAAAAGAAACTAGGCTGCAGCAGGAGACATAGTAAAGGACAGGTTGTATCTGGTATCAGGCATCAACAAGTTCAATGTACCTAAAATGGTATAATGTGACAAGTGGATGACAAGCCTGGAGCAGATGCTAGGGATAAGGGGAAAGGAGGACTGAGTCTGTGATTGACAGGTATTTACTGTGACACTCTAGCACTTGTCGACTGTGCAGGAACTCAAGGCACCATCAGCAGTAGCAGAATGTACCAAGCACATGTTCCCCATCAACAGTACACACTTTCGGCTTCCCACTGCTCAGGCTGGAGGGCATATTTTGTTAGGATAGTAAATCTTGGAAGCCATGTCTACATTCATCAGGGAGGAAAATGTTTATAGAGTTAACACCGCCAATAAATTTCTGCCATATTTTGGAGTCTGAATAAAATGAAAGATCTTGGAAAGTGTTAACAGCTAACTGTTGTTTTGTATCAAACAAATGGGATGATTTACCAAGTCAACAATTGCCTGGTCAAGAAATATTTGTTACTTTTGAAGTACAACTAAAGGCAAAGCATTTTATAGGTTTGGATAGAGTGGAGAGAATGACTGTCAGGACTCTTAATTGCTGTCTGTGACCTCGTTAGTGAGATTCGCTCTCTCCTTTTCTCATTTTTACTGTTATCGCCGAAAGTGAAAGATAATCCCAATTTTTGGGTTATCACCAGGAAGGGGTAAACTTTCCAATGGGTACACTAGTTCTGGTGACGTGAGAACAAGAGATTCCCTCGCTTTGGAAGGAGGTCCTCTCAATTCCTGTTTTGGCTATGGTACAGGAAGTGAAATCTAACCAATGAGACACAGGGCGCAAAACAATTGACAGGGGCTATAACCCTCCTGTACTCTATAAAATAAAAAATAAATGAAAAAGAAGTCGATTTTCTCTTAGTTCTACTTTAACCGTTTGCCGACCGGCCGCCGTCGTTATACTGTGGCAGGTTGTCGTAGCTATACGTCGGCTAAGAAACCGGGATAACAGGCGCGTGCGTGCCGCCGCACTGTGGGGGTGCCGATGCTTGTGGCCGATGGTCGCGATGACCGCCCGGCCACGAGCAATCACGAGCACGAGAGGCAGAACAGGGACGTGTGTGTATAAACACACAAATCACTGTTCTGTGAGGAGTGACATATCATGAGTCCCTAATAGCTAAGAACCACGATCTGTCATTTCCTCTAGGCCAGTCCCCTCCCCCTACAGTTAGAGACAGACACAGGGAACACAGGTAACCTATCGATCAGCCCCTAGTGTTAACCCCTTGCCTGCCAGTGACATTTTTACAGTAATCAGTGCATTTTTATAGCACTGATCGCTGTATAAATGTGTCAAAAGTGTCCAATATGCTGCCATAATGTTGCAGTGCTGATAAAAAAATCGCAGATCGCCGCCATTACTAGTAAAAAAAATAATAATAAAAATGCTATAAATCTATCCCCTATTTTGTAGACGCCTATAACATTTGCGCAAACCAATCAATACACGCTTATTGCGATTTTTTTTTGCCAAAATCATGTAGAAGAATACATATCGGCCTAAAATGAGAAAAAATTGCTGATATTTATTATGGCAAAAGTACAAAATATTGTGTTTTTTTTTTCAAAATTGTCACTGTTTTTTTGTTTATAGAGCAAAAAATAAAAACCATAGAGGCGATCAAATATCACCAAAAGAAAGCTTCATTTGTGGGAAAAAAAGGACCTCAATTTTGTTTGGGTGCAGCGGCACTCGATTGCACAATTGTCTGTTAAAGTGACGCAGTGCTGTATCGCAAAATATGACCCGGTCTTTTAGCAGCCAAATCTTCCAGGGCTGAAGTGGTTAAAAAAGCTTTAAATGTAAATTTTAGCTAAATACACTGCACAAAACATACCATATCATTGCCATAGAAACATTTGTAAAGGGGAGGAGTTAGCAAGATGACCATGCCCATGTGGGGGCGCCAGAAATATTTCTGCACCCAGGCGTCTGTCACCCTAGGATCGGCCCTGAAGGCATGTATAGTACCCTGTTTCCCCTAAAATAAGACCTAGCGTGATTGTCGACGATGGCTGCAATATAAGCCCTACCCCCAAAATAAGCCCTAGTTAAAGTCCTTCTATGTCTTATTCTCAGGGAAGGCTTATTTTTGGGGGAAGAGGGTGGGGTTTATTTGGGGGGTAGGGCTTATATTGCACCCATCACCGACACTCATGCTAGGTCTTATTTTAGGGGAAACAGGGTACTACACCCACTTTTAAGAGCAAGTTAATTTTCTATAACACCACTAAAGTCTTTTTTACATTTTATTTATTGTATTTTTTATGTGGCACTACGAAATAAAAATGATAAAAAAACAATAAAATTAAACATTAAAAAAAAGTTTGTTGGAACTGACGGTAATGTTCAGATTTGAGCCTCCATAATCTGCTGGTTGTTATGCAGCATTGTAGCTCAAGTTTCTGATATGCACATCTAACCTCATAAGCAGACTGCTTGCAGACAGATTGTAAACGATCACCTTGTAAAACAACCCATTCAGTTTAAAATAGAAATGAAATAGAAATGAAAAACAAAACATTACAAATATATGAAGATATAAAAAAACATTCTAAATACCTTTCTTCCCTTTTTTATAAGTGACCACATTCCCTCTGTCCTCAGCTGCATAAGAGCTGGGGGGAGGAGAAGCAGCAGCACACTGATCTTCCCAGTGAATAGCTGTGCAACAGGGGCATGTCAGTCTGGTAATTGGAGGAGAGTACAGAGAGAGAACTGACCATGGTGTGTTCTCCTGTTTAGTATGGTCAGTTTTTATTAGGAAAGTAAAGGGACTAGCAGGAACACCAGGGATTTCACATAAAGAAAGCAATATAAAGAGAATAGAATACTTTCTCATACAAGTACATGGTACAGCAGACGCATTTCAGGAATATTAAATGTTGGGGTAACAAAAGCTTTAAAGCAAGGTCAGAAATGTAAATTGGCTCTAAAGGCAAAAGGTAATTTATCTAGATCCAACAAAGTTACATGAGAGACCCGTCTGTCCAGGGCTCTCCCTCCTGATTGGCGCCATTGGCTCCTGCTGCTGTCAATCAAAGTCAGTGAGCCAATGAGGAGAGAGAGGGCAGGGCCGAAACACGGCTCCATGTCTGAATGAACACTGAGAGAAGCTGCCCAGTTCTGGTGCCCCCATAGCAAGCTGCTTGCTGTGGGTGCACTCGGCTGGGGGGGGGGGGGGGGCAGGAGCACCAGCGGGGGATCCAAAAAGAGGAGGATCTGGGCTGCTTTGCGCAAACCCACTGCACTGACCCCCGAAGGAGTGGCTGAATTTGAGAGTGACACTCCCACTGGGCTGGTTCTGAAAGAAAGTAACCTTAAAGCACCCAACCAGACTGTGTTTCCATACCTGCCAGAAGTGACAGTGCCCCCTATGGCCAGGCAGAACACCCTTCAGTCCAGTCAGACTGATGCTGAGGTAAAAATTTAAAGTAATCATTCCCAAACCAAACTGCGGTTTAAGGGTAACATTCAATTTCCAAAAAACATACTCCCCTTGGTGATTTAGACAATGTCCTCATCGTCTAGCAAAAAAACTATTTCTAAAGCTAGAAAAATTTTAGTACCTGAACTTTAGGATGGGAATGGGGAAAGGGAAGGAATGAAAACATGTGAAACATCACAGTAATAAAACCGTAGACATAAGTACAATACACATATACCACCCAATTTCTACCTATCTACACCCCCCCTGCTCCGGCAGTTTTGATAGAAGATCTTGGTGAATACTAAAAAAAGAAAAACACACAAACAAAAACAAAAATACACACGGAACTTGTTAGAAAGCAGGATCTCATCCCAGTCTCAATGAGATCCTCTCTTCTAAACGTTTAAAACCCTTTTTTTTTCTCAAACAAGCTAAATGGAAAAAAAAAACCATTTGTGCCGACTCATGCCACCTAGTAGTCAGAGTCACTGAAGTGCAAGTCTTTCCCTAAAAGCAGGTACTGCGACCCATATGGTAATCCCCACAGTCCTCACTTTTTCAGAAAAAGGAAACAAATCTCTTTTAATCTCTGGTAGAGTTAGGTCTTTTCCCTGTGCATCAACAGTGGTAACAAAGTAAACGGCACTATCTTTGTCTGGTGTGCAAATGACGACTTTGTCTCCATAGATATGCTGACCGTAGCTCCAATGCTGCAGACAACCGACAAACCGTTCATACAGCTTGGGTGAAAAGGCTTTCTTGCGAAGCGGCTGTGGCACTTGCAGATAACTCCAAACATCGTCTTCGTACCATGCCTCGCGGTTCTCTTCGATCACATCCATGATCACCCATACTTAGCAGCTACTCATTTGTTTAGGAGCCGCTGAGACTTTACAAGCCTGGGTAGCGTGCGGGCACTTCCCTCCCCAGGAGATATACATGAATTTGGGGACCTATGCACCAACGTGGCAGAGTCTCTCTTTAGGGTGGGCAAGTTCACAGGTTTGGGCAAAGTCCCATTAACGGTGATCGGGGTTTCCGCATCTTGGCGTTCCACTCCCCGATGTAAGGGCTAGCCAGCCCAAAATGTTTGTACAAGTAGTGGCCACATCATCCCCTCCGGCCCACAACAACTCTTGGGACATCGACTCAAAAAGATTGTCCCCTGTGTCAGACAAGGACTCCGAGTCCCGGAATTCTTCTGCCGGCAAATAGTTAACTACAGTCTTACTCACAGTTTGTGTAGCTTTCCCCGAAGCAACCTTCTTCCCCCGATTGGGTCTGGCCGGACTTGGCAGTGGTCTTCCGTTGTGATTCCGGGAAGATTTTGTACACCCCACTTTCTCCAAAGCAGGCATGGGGACTTCAGTAATGGTGGAAGAAGTAGTGTCCATCCGCTCCAGAGTGATCTCTCTGGCAGTTGCAGTGGTGGAAGCCGTGACATCCCTCTCAGGAATGTTAGCGGTATCAGGTATCGCTGTTGCAGAAGGCCTCACTGAAGGAGCAAAGATGGCTGGCTCCTCGGCCCATTCCACACGGTAGGCCTTCTGTAGTGCGATTTACTGCTCCACCTTGAAGAAATACTCCCCACAGGCAGGATAGCGCTCAAACGGCCGGGGGTTCACAAACAGTCCTTCGCACCTTCCACAGAGCATTCCCAGGGCCTCGATGTCTCCAGATGCATACAGGATGAAACCCCCTTGAGGGGCCAGGTGGATCCCTGTATCAGTCAACGCTGCTCCTGGGAGTCTCACACCCATAGGAACTCCCATTGACGGCATTCGGGGTCCCATGTTGGGCGACATTCCCGGAGCACGAAACATCTCTGGGTTAAAGGTTTTCTTTCTCTCCATCCAAAAGAAATAACCTGCTTCTTCCTCTCCTGCAACACACTCACGCGGTGCCTCGTGCAGGGAAACTAAACAGACTAGACTCCTCCCACTGGTTCCTCCGGCTGCGCAACTCGCTGGCTTTTTCCAGGCTCCTCCCATGCTTACACGCCAACAGCGGATGTCCTTAATTTTTCACAAAATGGCGTAGTCAAAAAAAACAACCCTCTGTCCTATATTCACCACATGCACAGTTCTTTCCTGTGAGGGGTAATGGTAAATCCCGGGCTACGAGCCTACACGTGTAGCACTGACCCCCGAAGGAGCTGCTGAATTGAGTTGGGCCTGCACTCTGCTAATAAACCCCACTAACTTGGCTCAGTCCCCTTGACACAGCTGTGGTGCAATACAATACAGTACAATATAATATATCACAATATACCTGTATTTTTCTCTCAGGATCCACTGGCTCCATCTACTGGGAGAAAACAATACTCCACGCAACAAGCTACTTAACCAAAGTATATTTTACTATATATATTTGTAGATAGGTGATTACAACAATTGTACTGTCATCCAACATAGATTGACAGAACAATGAACTTTGATAAAACAGTTACAAACAATACTTGCTCCCCCTACTTTTATAGCTATGCGTGAGATCTCACTTAAAATACTCAGTCTTTATCTTCTGATCTTCTCTAGCAATGGTAACTCCTTATAAATTTGTAATCCAAGGTTAAAGCAGTTAAAGTTGAGTTAAGGGGGATCCTAGTGTTGCTTCCGCAAATACAGTACAGTGCTTGAAGTGTGAAAGTAAGTAGGCCTTATGCCTGCCTAGCGTCAGTTGCTATACTCCTCCGTGGGACTAAGTATCCCAGCGAGGCCTGTATATAAGTCTGACTAGGTGCAATAGTTTAGAAAACGGTGGGTAGCAACCCGCTCACCAACTGGATCGGAACTTTGGTATGGTTACCTATCTGGAACCTGGACATCTACTGACATTGGGGTCAATAACGGCTACTAAAATGTGGTAAAATACCGCATGCAATACCAATTGTGCAAGTGTTAAATACCGAATGTGGTATTTGATATATTTAGTGGTAATTACCACATTATTTAACACAGTAATTTACCACATTGAGCTGGTAGCTAAGAAACGGCCACTGGCCGCCGAAGTTCTTGACAACAGAGGACTCACCAGCTGTCAGCAGGTTCCCCGCTGGCAGCTGAATGAAAAATAAAACAGCATGGGTCCCCCCCAAAATCCATACCAGACCCTTATGCTAAGCATGCAGCCCGGCAGGTCAGAAAAGGGAGGGAGGGCAAGCAAGCGATAAGCCCCCCTCCCACCCCAAAGCACCTTGTCTTCATGTTGATGAGAGCCTCACCCCCTCAACCCTGGCCGGTGGTTCTGGGGGTCTGCGGGCACAGGGCTTATCGAAATATGGAAGCCTCCTTTAAGAAGGAGGCCCATAGATCCCCTTCATGTGAATGAGTATGAGGTACATATAGTAGTACCCCTACCCATTCACAATAAAAGTGTCTTAAGCCCCATACACACTATAAGTTTTTCTGCTGAGTTTTTCCTTCAGGTTTACCAAAACCATGTAGTGCAAGGGCCTGTCTGATTGCATACAAATTGAAACTCCTAAGGTTTGACATCATATTAAATGGTTTCGGTAAATCCGAAAGAAAAAATCAGCAGAAAAACTGATATTGTGTATGGGGCTATAAAGTAATAACACAGAGACAGTTTTTGACAATTCCTTTATCAAAAAATAAAAAAAGTGTCCCCTGATGTGAATCCATCGCCAATCACGCCAGGCTGCATGCTCGCATAAGGGTCTGATATGGATTTTGGGGGCGTAACATTTAAAAAAAATGTTGGTCTGGTATGGAATGGGGGGGGGGGGGGCACGCTGCCTTTTTTTTTTCATCATTTTTAATTCTCTGCATTTTTGACAGCTGATGAGTCATCTGATGTTAAGGACGATACAATCGGTTTCCTGCCCCGCTCCTTAGCAACCAGCTATTTGTCCAAAAAACTGCGTGGGGGACCCCCACGCTGTGTTTAAAAAAACAAAAAAAACACATGATACCGGCAGCAAAACCCTGGTGGTAAATATCGCATGTTTTTTTACTTTCTGGTCCATTTGTGAATTGGACTTAAGAGCTTTTAAACTATTTACTGAATAATCATTATTTTTTTTTTTATAATGAATTGGTCTTAATTCACTACATGTGATAATTTCTGCAAATGAGTCACGTGACCATGGTATCGCATGCAGTAAATGTTAGTAAATTAACCCCATTGTGCTAACCATCAGACTCATGCACATGTGCATAAACATACACATCTCTCTATGCATAGAAGCCTAACTAGATGAGGACTAGATGAGGATTTTGCAGCCACAAAATAATTACTAGCTGTGCACACATAGTCCCACCACATGGCCAATGACATAACACATGTATGAGGTGAATCTGGGATCGACCACTACAAGCATTCTTTTTTTATATGTGAAATTGTGACAATTCAGGACTGTGGAGCCCATGAAGGCAATGGAGGAGAGGGAAGGTCAGGGTAGGTAAAGAAGAGGGTGCAGGAGATGATCACCAGCACCGTGATATAGAGCACTGACACCTGCACCGTGATAGAGTCATCTGACACCAGCACCGTGATAGAGAGCACTGACATCAGCAGCGTGACATACAGCAATGACACCTGCACCGTGATAGAGTGATCTGACACCAGCACCTTGATAGAGAGCACTGACATCAGCAGCGTGAAATACAGCAATGACACCTGCACCGTGATAGAGTGATCTGACACCAGCACCGTGATAGAGAGCACTGACATCAGCAGCGTGACATAAAGCACTGACACCAGCACCGTGATATACAGCACTGACACCGGCACCGTGATATACAGCACTGACACCTGCACCGTAAGCAGCCCCAGGAGGAAGTCAGCATAGCACAGGGATGGTGGGAGCCCCTCATAATGAGCATAGCAAAGGGATGGTGGGAGCCCCTCATAATATGCACAGCAGAGGTACAGCCCCAGGAGTAAGTCAGCATAGCACAGGGATGGTGGGAGCCCCTCATAATAAGCAGCCCCAGGAGGACGTTAGCACAGCACAGGGATAGTGGGAGCCCCTCATAATATGCACAGCAGAGGTACAGCCCCAGGAGTAAGTCTGCATAGCACAGGGATGGTGGGAGCCCCTCATAATAAGCAGCCCCAGGAGGAAGTCAGCACAGCACAGGGATGGTGGGAGCCCCTCATAATGAGCATAGCACAGGGATGGTGGGAGCCCCTCATAATGAGCATAGCACAGGGATTGTGGGAGCCCCTCATAATATGCACAGCAGAGGTACAGCCCCAGGAGTAAGTCTGCATAGCACAGGGATGGTGGGAGCCCCTCATAATAAGCAGCCCCAGGAGGAAGTCAGCACAGCACAGGGATGGTGGGAGCCCCTCATAATAAGCAGCCCCAGGAGAAATATGACACCGCTCAACCTCTTCAAACAGGAGGGTATGGGCATATAGTACGGTGTGCTTTTTTTGTACAAGGAAGTGAGCCAAATGAAGAAAGAATGTCTGTGTGCTCGATTAAAAAAATTGGTTCTAGACATATACATGGTCTACTGGTCACATGTGTTGAATTCCTCCGAGATCCGTGCCTCATTCATTTTTAGAAATGTGAGGTAGTTAACACTGTCGTGAGCTAGGCGAGTACGCTTATCGGTCACGATCCCCCCTGCTGCGCTGAACGTCCTTTCGGACAGGACACTGGACGAGGGGCAAGTCAACAGTTCGATTGCAAATTGGGCAAGCTCTGGCCAGAGGTCAAGCATGCCCACCCAGTAGTCCAGGGGTTCATCACTCCTCAGAGCGTCCACATCGGCCGTTAACCCAATGTAGCCGGACACCTGACAGTCTAGGAGTTCCCTGATGCTGGATCCGGATGACACCTGTCGATGGGTCGGCTGAAAGAATGACCTCATATCAGAAGTCACCAACACATCTTCAAACCGGCCTCTTCTTGCAGGCGCTGTTGGATTGGTACCCGCAACTCCTTCTCTGGAAGTGGGAATTGCTCCACTGCCAGCGCACGCAAAAGCAGAGTGCAGCATTCCTCGAAGCAAGGCCTGGAAGTGCTCCATTCTGACAGCCCTCTGTGACCGCGGTAACATTTCCGCCATTTTGTGTTTGTACTGGGGGTCTAAGTACGTTGCCACCCAGTACTGGTCCTTGACCCTTATGCTTTTTATACGGGGTCCCTATTAAAACACTGGAGCATGAAGGCCCCCATTTGCACTAAACTGGAAGCGGTGTGGTGGCCTGGCTCCTGCTCATCATCCAAGATAATGTCGCCCTCTTCATTCTCCTCTCCCCATCCACGCACAACAACAGGGATCCCAGAAAGGTTTAAAGCATGCTCTTCTTGCTCCTCCTCATCCGCCCCGGCACCATCCTCCTCTGACTCCTCTTCAGACTCCTGTTGTTCACTTGTCTCAGATAGAGTAGCCCCCCCTGGGAATTCATCCAGCATTGCGACTTCCTCATCCTCCCGCTCCTGCTCCTCCACAGCTTGATCAATGACACGACGCAATGCACGCTCCATAAAGAAGGCATAAGGTACCATGTCACTGATGGCACCACGGCTGCGACTGACCAGTTTGGTGATCTCCTCAAATGGCCGCAGAAGTCTGCATGCGTCGCTCATGAGCAGCCACTGGCACGGTGAAAAAAACCCCAGCTCCCCAGAACCTGTTCTGCCACAGAGTTCATACAGGTAGACGTTAACTGCACGTTTCTGCTGGAGCAGCCTATCAAGCATATAGAAGGTTGAGTTCCATCGCGTCGGGCAATCGCAAATAAGACGTCTGACCGGCAGATTGTGTCGCCGCTGAATGTCAGCAAGGCGAGCCATGGCCGTGTAAGATCTTCTGAAATGGGTGAGATTTTCCTTGCCTGCCGCAAGATGTCCTGGACCCCAGGGTATTTGACAATGAATCGCTGCACGACCAAGTTTAAGACGCGTGCCATGCATGACACGTGCATAATTTTGCCCTGTTTCAATGCGCTAAGCAGATTGGCACCGTTGTCACACACCACTTTACCAACTGTCAAATTGAGCGGTGTTAGCCACTGATCTGCCTGTGAACGCAAAGCTGAAAGGAGTGCCGGGCCAGTGTGGCTCTTGGCTTCCAGGCACAACAGACGCAGCACGCCATGGCAACGTCTCACCTGGCATGTCGAATAGGTTTTGGGGAGCTTGGGCGGCGCAGCGGAAGAGACGCTAGCAGCGGAAAAGGAGGAGTCAGCCGAGGAGGAGAGGGAGGAGGATGGAGTAGGAGGAGGAGGGGAAGAAGAGCCAGGCCTGCATGCAATCCATGGCGGTAAAACCAAATCTACATGGGTGCCACGGGTTACATGCTTGATGGCCGTCAGAAGGTTCACCCAGTGGGCAGTAAAAGTGATATCCCTTCCCTGCCCGTGTTTGCTAGACCACGTGTCTGTGGTCAGATGTATCTTGGCACCGACACTGTGTGCCAGAGATACAGTGGTGTGAAAAAGTGTTTGCCCCCTTCCTCATTTCCTGTTCCTTTGCATGTTTGTCACACTTAAGTGTTTCGGAACATCAAACCAATTTAAACAATAGTCAAGGACAACACAAGTAAACACAAAATGCAATTTGTAAATGAAGGTGTTTATTATTAAAGGTGAAAAAAAATCCAAACCATCATGGCCCTGTGTGAAAAAGTGATTGCCCCCCTTGTTAAAACATACTATAACTGTGGTTGTCCACACCTGAGTTCAATTTCTCTAGCCACACCCAGGCCTGATTATTGCCACACCTGTTCACAATCAAGGCATCACTTAAATAGGAGCTGCTTGACACAGTAAGGTCCACCAGAAGATCCTTAAAAGCTACACATCATGCCGAGACCCAAAGAAATTCAGGAACAATTGAGAAAGAAAGTAATTGAGATCTATCAGTCTGGAAAGGGTTATAAAGCCATTTCCAAAGCTTTGGGAATCCAGCGAACCACAGTGAGAGCCATTATCCACAAATGGCGAAGACATGGAACAGTGGTGAACCTTCCCAGGAGTGGCCGGCCGCCCAAAATTACCCCAAGAGCGCAGCGACGACTCATCCAAGAGGTCACAAAAGACCCCACAACAACGTCCAAGGAACTGCAGGCCTCACTTGCCTCAGTTAAGGTCAGCGTTCATGCCTCCACCATCAGGAAAAGACTGGGCAAAAATGGCCTGCATGGCAGAGTTCCAAGGAGAAAACCACTGCTGAGCAAAAAGAACATCAAAGCTCGTCTCAATTTCTCCACAACACATCTTGATGATCCCCAAGACTTTTGGGACAACATTCTGTGGACCGATGAGACAAAAGTGGAACTCTTTGGAAGGTGTGTGTCCAAGTATATCTGGCGTAGAAGGAACACTGCATTTCATAAAAAGAACATTATACCAACAGTAAAATATGGTGGTGGTAGTGTGATGGTCTGGGGCTGTTTTGCTGCTTCAGGACCTGGAAGACTTGCCGTGATAAAAGGAACTATAAATTCTGCTGTCTACCAAGAGATCCTGAAGGAGAATGTCCGACCATCTGTTCGTGTACTCAAGCTGAAACGAACTTGGGTTCTGCAGCAGGACAATGATCCTAAACACACCAGCAAGTCCACCACCGAATGGCTGAAGAAAAACAAAATGAAGACTTTGGAGTGGCCTAGCCAAAGTCCTGACCTGAATCCTATTGAGATGTTGTGGTATGACCTTAAAAAGGCCGTTCATGCTCGAAAACCCTCTAATGTAACTGAATTAGGACAATTCTGCAAAGATGAGTGGGCCAAAATTCCTCCAGGACGCTGTAAAAGCCTCATTGCACGTTATCGCAAACGCTTGGTTGCAGTTGTTGCTGCTAAGGGTGGCCCAACCAGTTATTAGGTTTAGGGGGCAATCACTTTTTCACACAGGGCCATGATGGTTTGGATTTTTTTTCACCTTTAATAATAAACACCTTCATTTACAAATTGCATTTTGTGTTTACTTGTGTTGTCCTTGACTATTGTTTAAATTGGTTTGATGTTCCGAAACACTTAAGTGTGACAAACATGCAAAGGAACAGGAAATGAGGAAGGGGGCAAACACTTTTTCACACCACTGTACATTCACTTGCCGCTGAACATGGCCATATAGCTCTGGGATGCCCTTCTGTGAGAAATACTTCCTTCCTGGGACCTTCCATTGTGGTGTTCCAATGGCCACAAATTTTCAAAAAGGCCCCCGAATCCACCAGTTTATATGGCAGTAGTTAGCGGGCTATCAGTTCTGACAAGCCAGCTGTTAACCGTTGGGCAAGAGGGTTATCCGGCGTCATAATTTTTTTTTACGCTCGAACATTAGGCCCACGGAAGACTGCCTTTTTGCAGAAAAACATGAGCTTGGCATGATGGAAGGTGGAGTGGAGGGCAATTGTGAGGAGAGAGGAGAAGGAGAAGTAGAAGACGAGGCTGGACGGTGAGAGCCTGGAGTATGGCTTTGTGTATTTTGTTGCTCCCACTGGGCTTGGTGATGGCTGCTCATGTGCCTTCTTAAGGCGGTCGTCCCTAGGTGAGTGTTGGGCTTACAGCAACTAATGCGTTGACTGCAAAGATTGCAGATGACAACACTATTGTCAGCAGCGGACACGTTAAAAATAGCCCACACTGCGGAGCCATGTGCCGGCGTCCTGGGAGCGCCAGATGTGACCGTACATGGTCGATGACTCGCTCCTGATACATTAGCAGTCTGCTTTGTCCCTCCTGTGCAATGTAAGTATTCCTGCTTCTCCTCCCTATCTGATGGTCCATATCTCCCTCTGAACTCCCCTCCTCTTCCTCTCTTGTGGGCACCCACGTGACATCACTAGACACGTCATCATCGACGTCACCTTCCCCACCGCTAGTAGAGATCTCGGAGTAGGCAGCAACACTGGGGACCAACCTCCTCCTTGGGCTGATCTGGGTACTGTCGTCAGACTACTGAGTGGCGGTTGTTGCTACCTCCTCTTCCTGATCCAATGCCAAGAGTGGCTGCGCATCAGAAATGTCTTGATATGGATCGGAAAATAATTCCTGTGACTCAAGCGGAAGGTGTGTGGTGGTGGTGGTGGTGTTGGTGGTAGTGTCTTTGGAGGTGCACATAGCAGAGAGTTAAGAAGAGGGTGCAGATCTAGAGGATGAGGAGGGTGCAGAAGAGTAAGGCTGAGTGAGCCACTCAACCAATTCTGGTGCTTCCTTTGACGTAATCGCACGTACCTTCTGCAATTTCCCACTTTGGCTCAAGCCTGTTGCTCCTGCCCTACCCCTACCACCCCTGCGGAAGGGCCTGCCTCTTCCTCTGCCTGTCATTTTTTAAATGACCCTGTGACAAAACTCTCTAGAGATGTGCAGTATGTATGTGGAAGAAGGTATATAACACCCTGCTTCAATCTGTTGTTTTTGGGGGCCACTGGTCTATCACACCAGTTACAATACTTTTTTTTTGGATTGCGTTTGCCACTCTTTGTAGTATCGCTGCAGAACCGCTCAGCAGTCACAATGCTGCACAGTGGAAACGCACTATACTATGCTTTCTATATGTGCAAGTATTTTATACGTGTATTACACAACTATATACTGCAGACCAAATAGTACACCCTTACCAGTCCTTATAAGGACCTTTGTGGAACTAGTAGGTTGTGATTAGCAGACTGTACCTCACTCAACTCTATATACTGTACTACGCATTACCTTACCAGTCCTTAGAAGGACCTTTGTTGAACTAGTAGGTTGTGATTAGCAGACTGTACCTCAGTCCCTATACTGATAAAGGACTGCTGCAGAATAGGGCAGCAGTCAGCAGTAGTGCACCTCAACCCTATATATTGTGGACCTATACCAGTCCTTAAGGATTAGCAGACTATACCTCACTGAACCCTATATACTCTAGTACGCTATACCTTACCAGTCCTTAGAAGGACTTTTGTGGAACTAGTAGGTTGTGATTAGCAGACTGTACCTCAGTCCCTATACTCATAAAGGACTACTGCAGCAGAAGGGCAGCAGTCAAGTATAATATTCTTTCTATATTTGGAAGAAAGAATATTATACGTGTACAACCCTATTACCATACCAGTCCTGAAAAGGACCTTTGTGGACCTAATAGTAACAGCTACTGATTAAACTGACTGTCCCTCACTGCCACACACAGCTTCCTGTCTGTCCCCATTTAAACTGACAAAACACAGGCTACTGCAACAATAACTTGAATAGCACTCAAAACTATATCCTGTACTACTACATCATACCAGTCCTGAAAAGGACTTTTGTGGACCTAATAGTAACAGCTAATGATTAAACTTAGGCCGCGTACACACGCGGGGACTGTTCGCTCAACTTTGTCCACTGAACAGTGTTTCGGCGGACAGTCCGCTCGTGTGTGGGCTTTCAGCGGACAGTTTCAGCGAACAGTCTGCTGAACAAAGTTTTTCGGAATTTCCGAAAAACTGTCCGCTGAAACTTTGTTTGAGCGGACAGTCCCCTCGTGTGTAGGCTTGTTCGTCAAACTAAGTTCCGCGCATGCTCAGAAAGGATTTACACGCCGAAGTTTGCATTGCAGTGTATAGGACGTCGTTTTCTAGTCCCGTCGTACGTGCCGTTCACGTCATCGCGCACGGTTTCAGCGGACTGTTCGTTCGTCGTGTGTGGGCAAGTCCGTCCATGCTAATTTTGAGCGGACTGTCCGCTGAAACTGTTTGACGAACAAAGTTGAGCGAACAGTCCCCGCGTGTGTACGCGGCCTGACTGTCCCTCTCTGCAACACACAGAGTCCTATCTGTCCCTCTCTCAGCACTGACAAAAGACAATCTGCTGCAACAATGACTTGAATAGCAGTGCCTCAAACCTATATCCTGAACTACACCTATACCAAAACCGTCCTTAAAAGAATTTTTGTGGACCTAATAGCTAGCGATTTGGGTCACTGCAGTCTCTCCCTGCTCCACACAGCAACCTCTCCCTATAGTGACAGTAGAAAGAATGTAAAATGGCCGCCGGATCGGGTCTATTTATAAGTTAGGGGGAATGTCCAAGTGTCCATGTGCTGTAATGTCTCAATTGGCTGTCCTGTACCACATGATGGATGTGTCATCATAGGTCAAAGTTTTTTTACACAGTAAACACGTAAGTCCGCTGGGCGAACAGCGGTAATAGTCCGCTGATCGGGCGGACCGCGAACAGCCGAAATTCGCCGCGAACCGACCGCCGGGCGAACCGTTCGGTAATCCCTATTAATCACCACTGTGGGTTTTTTTTTTTGCCAAACAAACAAAAACATAAAAAAAAAAAAAAGTTTTTCTATTATAACATTTTGTAATTTATAAATAAGTAATTTTTCTTCCTAACTGATGCTCACAGGTAGGCTATACTGATGGGCACAGATGAGGTGGCACTGATGAGGCTGCACTGATAGATGGCACCGATGGGCACTGATAGGCGGCAGTGAAGGGGCTGCAATGATTATCAATGTAAACAATGTGCTGAAAGGCTTGCCAGTTAAGGGCTCTCCTTTCCTCACACAGACACAGCGTGCAAGGAAAGGACTGCTGATAACTGGCAAGTCTGTTTACATGTGATCACCTGGGATTGGACACAACTGATCACATGGTAAAGGGCCATCGTGATCTGTGACCTGAAGAAACAGAGCAGTCCCACAGCACGCCAGATGTGAGCCCCAGGGGGCACGTGGGAGGCGGGGTTCTGGGGGGTCATCCATAGATGCCCTTCCAGAACTGAAAGCCCACGCTGTAGCCATATTTTGGGTATAGTGTGGGAAGTAGGAGGTTAAACCTGAGGCTCATTGCTGAAAGGTCTTTCAGTCGGTATTCTGGTGATTGCTGATTCTGAGCTTTTGCCTGACCTTCGTCACTGACCTGGCTTCCACCTGACCTACCTATGCAAGATGCTACCCTCATCATCCGAGCTCATCATACTGCATGTTATTTTCTTTGACTATCTGTCTGGGATCTCACATAGCTTCTGTCTTGCCTGTTAGGCTCCTGGTAACAAAGAGGATTTACTGTATATAGTACAGAAATATCACTTTTGGAGTACTGCAAGAGATATGAAAAACCAGATGGTGATTAAGCTGTCAGATTCCATCTGAACCTGTATTATTGATTTTTGAGAAAATGGACCTCTTAGCTCACAAAGAGCCATATAAAAATGGAAAAAAAAAGATAAATATTAAAAATACACATTGTTAATCCTCATTACAAATACACATTGTACCATCCACCCGTTCTCAAAGAATATCAAAAATAAATTTTTAAAGCCCCCATACAATAAAGGGGTCATCCTTGGTAAACCAGTGTTGCCATAGCTCAGCAGAAGTTAATGGGCTGATTTACCCTATTTTCTTAATTGACGTGATTTACCATGCCCTCTTGCCACTTCCTTTAGGCTTAGTTCACACCTAAACCAGCCAGAATCAGAATCTTTGCCTGAATTCGGCCCTGAAACGGAGGCAAAGACGCACAACAATTCTGTGCAGTGCTCTCCGCAGCCACCCCGCAGACACATGAACCGGCTCCATAGAATTCAATTTACATAGGTGTGAACCCAGCCTGAGTTTTTTTTTATTTGATTATACCTTATAGAGAAAACAGCAGGAATAGAGTATCAGAATAAAGAGAGCAGACCTTGGAATCACAACAGGAAGATTTCACCACTTGTGTTCTCAAGATATAAGAGAGTGCAGTTGTTCTATTCAGCCTACTATTATCCACCCATAAGTAAAACATCAATTTTGGGGGGGGTTAGGCTGATACATAAATATAAAAACATACTTATACAATATTGCCGTAGAAGCTCAAATGAATCAAGGTAAACTAAACAAAACTAATGTGGGTGTGCAAAACTATGCTAGATTTTAACATTGCTTAAATCGTATACAATCACAATTGTTATGCTCATTAAATACCAAAATAGGTATTGGCACATATTTCTAGGAATGACAAAACTAAATAGAAAAAAAAATCTACAATGATCCTAATGTTTTATCAATTGAAAAATTCACAGGTGCACACTGGTAATTTTACCTTATGTGTAATTTAGCCATTAGCTGAAAAATATTAATTCCTAATATATTTTGTATATAATTTGACTGTGAATTTTTCAACAGAGTGTTTAAAAAAATGTTTATATTTTAAGTAACTATTTAAAATTGTATGTATTTATTATATAATGAACATTTAAATATACATAAAAATAACATCTATATATTGAACACAAATGCATAGTATATAATAAGTATATACAGTTTACTCAACTACAGATTAGGTTCTGGCTCCACCTAGTGAAATATATGAAGAAACACATACACATGAACTTCTAAGCAAAATTATATCAATTGGAATTTTCTCTATACTCCAATGCAGCCTTTTTCAACCAGGGTGTCCAGGCATCTTGGAGTGCCTTCTGAGATCTTCCGGCGTGCCTTGGCAAAATGTCTAAATTTATTTTTGCAGGAAAAAATCTAATTTTGAGTGTCCTACATGTGTGAATGTTGCTGACTTATGTAAATGTATTAGTTTATTTATTTACATTTCAGAATGAGGTGCCTTAAGGCTCGGTTCACACAGGGGCGACTTGTCCAGGCGACTTCGAGTCGCGCTCCGTTCTGTACTATGGAACCGTTCTAATAGGAGTGACTCAAGTCACTCCGACTTAGAAAAAAGGTTTCTGTACTTTTTTTTTGGGCGACTTCAGGCGACTTGCATCGACTTCTATACAGAAGTCGTTTTGCAATTCACCGCTGAAGTCGTTTGCAGGTCGCGTCTGTGAGTCGCGCTGCAAGTTGTGCCGCCCCTGTGTGAACCGAGCCTAAAGGGGTTGTAAAGTTTAAACATTTTTAAACATTCCTTGCATCAAGGTACATTTTTTTTAGGTGTCAGCATCGCCCCCTAAGCCCCCTTTACTTTCCTGAGACCCCTTTCGATCCAGCGCCGTGCATGTCGGCAGATCGTTTCTCCCCTCACTTCCAGGTCTCACTGGCTTTCCTGGGGCATTGGGAGCCATTGCTGTCAATCAAAGCCAGTGACAATGGAGCGAGGGGCAGGGCCGAGTCCCTCTGTCTTTGTGTCAATGGACGCAGCAGAGGCACTCAGGTGTAAGCACGCACGAGTGTGCCCATGGGAAGCGGCTTCCTATGGGGGCACTGGACAGAGGGGAGGGGCAAGGAGGGCCGGCGGGGGACCTGAAAAGAGGAGTTTCCCGACTGCTCTGTGCAATTCCATTGCACAGAATAGGTAAGTATAGACTTTTTTTTTTGTTTTTTAATTTACCTTTACAAACCCCTTAAGATTGTGGGGAATTTTAAAGGGTGCTTTGATTAAAAAAAGTTCTCAACACTGCTCTATTGGCAGCTATACTGATGAAACTAAACTTGACAATGAACTAAATTCACAAATTTATTGAACCCTTCCAGCATGCAAAGCAGTGGCGGCTGGTCGGTCAGCGGCATCCCCCTCCCTCCCCACCCCAGCACATACCCCATTGGTTGCAGGCAGGAGGGCTCCTATGTGCAGCGGTCAGGTTGTGGGCTTCTATGGGCAGGTTGCGGGCTCCTACAGGCAGCGGTCAGCGGCTCCTGTGTCCTCTCTGCATCACAGTGGCTTCTGCGGTGCGGCTCCTCCCTGGGCAAACTGCCTTCACTTTGTGTTGGTACTGCACCAAGCAAGACCAGCATAGCCTAATGCAAATACTATGAATGGGCCCTTATGCCCATACTATGCAAAGGGATTTTAACACCCGCTAGGAGCAAAAAGCTAAAAGAAATAAATTTATAAAATTGACATTAAAATATACTTTTCCCATTTTCCAAATTGCTGAATCCACATTGTTGAGGATGCGGGAATTGCAGCTGCTTCAGAGTCATTAGGGCTAAAGGCGGCCCAGTTTGTTACCCTTTGTTATACCAGGAGAATAAATTGGATCCTTCCACAAACTAGCCTTGTCCTTACTTGCAACATCTACAGTATATCGGTTGTTAAAAATCACAGTACACCTGAATCATTGTCACTCTTTCTAGTACAACCTTTCTATGCTCAATCCACTGGCCATGGATCGATTATAGTACTATAGGACTATAGGACTATAGTACTGTGAGTGCTTTGTAGTAAAACATGGAATAATGGGGGTAATGGTTGAATAAGTTAGAGATAGGAGTAAAGTAGAGATTAATAGTTATTGCTAGTTACAGAGTTTGTTTTAGCTTTTTTTTTTTTGGTATATGCACCATATTTCTTATTGCCATATACACTGAAACAGGATACTCATGTACAGTATATTAGTGCTGAAATGTTTACACTAAAGCGGTATTAAACCCAAAAGAAAACATTTAATACATTACAGCTTACCAATTCTTAGATGTGATGACTGTGTTTGTTTTTGTTTTAAGGCTTTCTTTTTTTTGTTTATTTTCACCTTGTTAACAGAACAAGCTTTCCTGCAAATGTATCAGTAGGGTGTTCAGAAAAAACATTTACCACTGACAGGGGTGCTTAAAATGATCAGCTTTTATTTATTCATGTACTGTAAAACCTGTACAGGACACTGGGAGTGTGTCCTGGATGGCAGATATACAGTATTGCAACAGTATTTGAGATGTGGTCCCTTTAAGAGGGACAGTTTAAAGACTTGGCTGAGTATTCAGGGGTTCTCACCCATGCAGGGTGAAGGGTTGTGGGGGGGGGGGGGGGGGTCTGGTTGAAAGAGAGGACTGATTGTCAGTACTATCTTAATTGATCAATTCTTATTAGGGATCCAACATTTTGGAGGTTCAGCTGGGAAGAACCTCCAAATCCTAATTACCAGGACTTTGGTCCTGAAGGGGCTAAGCCCCAGGCTGAAGAGGCTTAAAGGGCAGCAGAGGGAAATCAGCACCTGTGTCAGGGAAACAGAGAGGAGAGAGAGGCTCACAGGCTGTGAGTAAAGTGTGAGCTCTTGGACTACCTGAGATGCTGGTTGCTGACCCCCTTGTTTACCAAGACTTTGGACTGTTAACTTGTTTTAGCTGAAAAAAAAACTATTTTTGTTTATCTGTTTTTTCAAATAAACAAACTGGTTGATTTTACCAAACCAGCTGGCTGTCATTCCTTAGCTGCCTCAGATCACAAAAGAAGAAAAAAACTGTTGCAGTAACTGCTTGTGTAACTGCATTGTGAGCTGGAGTTTAGCTTCAATTTGTTAGTGTATTGAAATCTGCTAGTCCATCTAACTCCACTCCTCCCCTGTTCCTTCATCTAGAGTGGAGGCCATCTAATACAAAAGGTGTGTTACTGGCCAGACCACCAGGTGAAAACGGAGGGACACAA
Source organism: Lithobates pipiens (assembly GCF_037356315.1). Lineage (NCBI taxonomy): Eukaryota > Metazoa > Chordata > Amphibia > Anura > Ranidae > Lithobates > Lithobates pipiens. The sequence continues at coordinate 336,010,340 of NW_027507764.1, read as the reverse complement.
GCCTACAAATAAGAAAACGATTGCAGTCGCTACATCTAAGGATTGGTAAGCTGCAATTTGTGGTTTTGGGTTTAATACCACTGTAAGACGCCCATACAAAAAAAGCGCTAGATTTCACAAGCTGGAGCCCAACATAGCATTCACACCACCTTCTACTTTAAACCTTGTAGGAAAACAGAACACTGATGTGGCCCACCTCCAATGCATTTGGCCGATTGGGCAATTTAAACAAAATAAGGAATCTCCTTAAATAGCTGAGGAATTTCTGATTACAGTTCTGATTACAAGCCATTGCCTCATAATGTGCCTCAAATAGTGGTCAAAATATAAAATCATATATTAATTTCCATATTGTATTTTCATTATTTGTAGTTTACTCCTAATAATCTGAATGACCTTAAAGTTCGTACACTTACTTTATGAAGAGTCCCACATATTTGCTTAATTTACTTCACTGAATTCTGTGAAACATATTCACTATGCCTGTGAGTAGGCACTGCTGTCACACATTTCACAGAGCTTGCCTTTTGAACTACAGAAGAGAAGTTCAGGAGGCGGAGTCACCACAGAAATCACTGGCAAGGTACCGTGGGATATGTAGTCCTTAGAAATTGAGCGTAAACTGTAGAGGATAAGCCGTAAAGCATGCAGGGAATGCAGGAATTTATGGGAAGAGATACCCAGCAGAAAGGCAGCACTCATAACATGAAAGGACATTTTTCAGGTAAACTTATATTGGATTGTCAAATATAAATATTGTTTGCAATACTATTACATTGCTGATGTTATAAAATGAACCTGTATGCTGTGACCATAGATCTCTTTTAAGATATCAACAACAATTATGAATATATACAGTATGAAAAAAAATTGATTTACCTCTGTACTGTCGCTGTCTTCCTCAAATCCTTCACATTCTTCTTCCCAAAGACAGTTCATGACTTGTGTGTTATGGCATGTACCCATTTTGTCCAATGTCATAAGTTGAAAAGGCATACATATGTGATCTTCTATATCCTCATTTTCATCTGAATGCTGATTGGCTTCTATCCTCTCATTCCTGAATAAAGCAACTTTATTGCTTCCTATGCCTCCAGTATTTTGCCTGAAAAAAACCCCAAAAAAACAACAATTAGCATGTAGTACACATCTTATTAAAACACAGTTGATAAAAAATGTGACCATGTGTGATTCTATCCTACAGTATCAACTTATATCTTCGTAGAGACATATACATTCTTTATGCAAAAACTGATATGTGCATTTGTATTCTTCTGTAAAATGTGTTAAAAATAATGAAAACAGATGATATAATCTACAAAAAATACTACAAAATACTAAACACACTAAAGTCAATTACTAAATAACAATCTGCTGCACTTTATTTTAAATGCAGAATAATTATTTAACGCTACCCCCACTGATTAGAATGGGTGCTCTGTTCTTTGCCTTGACCTTTTCCAAAAAAACTCAGCCTCTCTAGCACACCAGGTTAATTGTATAAACATAAAGTATTACAGGTAATACTTAGCATTCAGTAGTAGTGCTATATCAAAGAAAACAGGCACCAAATCAAGTAGTAAAGGCAAACGTAACCACTTCAGCCCTGGAAGATTTGGCTGCTGAATGACCAGGCCGTTTTTTGCTATTCGGCACTGCGTCAATTTAACTGACAATTGCACGGTCATGCAGCGCTGCGCCCAAACAAAATTGACGTCCTTTTTTCCCACAAATAGAGCTTTCTTTTGGTAGTATTTGATCATCTCTGTGGTTTTTATTTTTTCGCTATAAACAAAAAAAGAGCGACGATTTTGAAAAAAACACAATATTTTGTACTTTTGATATAATAAATATCCCCATTTTTTTTTAAAAAAGCTAATTTTTTCTCAGTTTAGGCCGATATGTATTCTTCTACATATTTTTGGTAATAAAAATCGCAATAAGCATATATTGATTGGTTTGCACAAAAGTTATAGCGTCTACAAAATAGGCAATAGATTTATGGCATTTTAATTATTATTTTTTTACTAGTAATGGCGGCGATCTGCAATTTTTATTGAGACTGCGACATTATGGGGGACACATCAGACACTTTTGACAAATTTTTGGGACCATTGGCATTTATACAGCGATCAGTGCTATAAAAATGCACTGATTACTGTAAAAATTTCACTGACGGGGAAGGGGTTAACACTAGGAGGCAATCAAGGGGTTAATTGTGTTCCCTGTCTGTGTTTCTAACTGTGGGGGGAGGGGACTGACCTAGAGGAAATGACAGATCGTGATTCCTGGCTATTAGGTACTCTCAATATGTCTCTCCTCACAGAACAGAACAGGGGTGTGTGTGTTTACACACACACATCCCTGTTCTGCCTCTTGTGCCCATGATCACTCGTGGCCGGCGGTCATGAGCATCGGCACCCCCACAGTGCAGCGGGCGCGTGCCTGCTATCCCACTTAAAGGAGCCAATGTATAGCTACTGCCGACCTGCTGTAGTATAATGACGGCGGCTGGTCAGCAAGCGGTTAAAGAGGTGCTTCAGCCTACCCCTCCCTCCATTTTTTTTACTATACTCCTGCTTATGGAGTGGTGTTGTAGGCACAGTACCAATATTCAAGGGAAGTAACCAGGATCAGCCCCATCAGCTTCACCGCCGGAACGGCGCTTTGGCGCACACATGTTCGCAATAGAACCGCGCTCTGGCGCACGTGCGTTTGCAGCTCCGCTGAGCAGCACGTGCATGCACACAAGCACACGCATAGCGTGAAACCTCTGACCGGCCTATAAAAGGGGCCTTAGTATTCAGACAAGTTGCTGGTTCGTTTTTAGCTCTCCTGTGACCTTGCTTCCTGTTCCTGTTTGACCGTCTATCTGTTGTGACCCGAATTGTTTGATACCACGCTGACTCTCTCCTGGACTTGACCTCTGGCTTGCTTTACGGATTTCCTGCTCTCTCCTGTGTTTTACCCTCGGCCTGTACTCGGATTGTCTCCAGTCTCCTGTGACTGACCCTCAGCCTGCCCCTGAATTGCCTTCTGTTTTCAGTGCTCTGACCTCTTGCTTGTTCCTGGACTGCTTGCCTTCTCCTGTGTTTGACCCCTGGCCTGCTTCTGGACTTCCTCTTACCAGCTTATGAACTTGCCTCTCTGCCAGATTCCCCGGCCTGTCCTGGACCTATTACTAACCTGCTGGGTCAAGACCCGTCCTGCACAGCTATCTCCTTGACATTCACGCAAGTCGGATATCGCGCTGGTAGCTTGTGCCTCTTGGTGCAAACCACCCTCTTTACCATCTTCAGGGTTGGTGTGCACTGAGTAGCAACAGTGACCGCTCTCTGCATCTTGGCCTCAGTGAGTACCCTTTTGCTGACACGCCAGATCCAGCGTTGTCCCATTGACATTCTTTTGTCAACAGACAGCTCAGCCCTGTACTGCCGTTTTACTTGTGGTGTCATTGAGAGGCCCACCGGCTCTAACAGGTTCAGCTGGCCTTGGCCTCGTGATGATGTGCCGCTTAGCCTACTCGCTCCTACTTACTGAATAAATGATTAAGGGCATCCTGGAACATGCATATCTTTAGAAGGTACACGTCATTCGCCTAGGTGAAACTCTGCCTTATTTGTGTGAAGGAGGGGTCAAGGGTGGGGGAACTTCACATAGAGGGTGAAGATCCACTTTAATATATTGCCACCTAATATGGTTGGTAACTAGACAAGCATAAATTATAGAAAAAAGGTAAATAAATTACTGCGCTAAATCGCAGTAAACAAAATAGGATACAATAGCTACATACGAATGTGACAAAACTCATAAATGTGATAAAGGGAAAAATGTAGCATTAAAGCATAAATTATATATTAATAGATTAATAATGGTAATAATCAGATCAGCAAAAACAGTAGCAAGGCCACTGCAAATGCAGCAGTGAGCAGTAGTAAAATGTAATCTACAACGTGCTATACTGCGAGAGGGCATATATGGCAGCGATGCTAGTCCTAGACTGAGTGGGTATGCACTATATAAAAGTAAAGTAGGATGGTAGCGGAAGGAACAGAGAAACAAAAGGGGCTTGCAAAATAATTATTACGGGAGGGGCAGTCCTTTGAGATGTTATTTAGCCGGCTATCGTTGGGGACCTTTAAGAGAGTCGGCGCACTTACCAACAGTCCTAGTTAACCTGCATGTAGTATAGGTGCAATACAGGTACATATAGTCTCTGTACAGGTGCAAGGTAGATGTAATTTAGATACAGTAAATTTTCGGCTTAATGTGGAATAGGGTTAGTATAGGTGCAGTCCAGGTTAGGAGAAAGTGCAGTATAGTGTGCAGTATGGTATAAGTGTCCTGCTCTGAGTGGCTCAGTCCCTGCTAGCAGTATCAGAAATGGGCGAATAGCCCTCTCAATAGTACCCAGGCTGCTGCAGTGATCTCTCGCTGTAAAAGGGAGCCCCCCTTAGTCTCTCCCTGAAAGCCTCCAGTGATCAGTGGTGGGAAGAAGAAGGTGAGTGGATGCTCCACTCTCAGTCCCAGGCTCAGATCTCTGCTGGTATGGTCTGCAGCTGGCAGGCAAATATTCAGACAGAAGCATCTTCACCGGGGTGTGCAGACTCCTTCCCTCCACTGTATAATTTATTTGCATGTGCGTGATTTATAGTATTGGTATAAGACTATGCTTCTGTTAAATTTTCAGCCCAACCCTGGCAACATCGATTCATTTCATATAGCCTGCATAGCACTTTTTGATATATAAATACATCCCTTATTTTGATTAGAGAAAACTGAAATTTCAGTACCTACCAAGAGGAAGAACTTTCCCGGCCAGTTTAATAAAAATCCTGTCTCCACTCTTCCTACTTCACAGTGTATATTGAGAAATGTAGTGTGACCATCCGGCATAAAATCTGGCAGGCTGGTTGTGCCAAAGCTGATCGATTAATCAACATGGATGCTTTCAGCCTGCCAATACATGGTTCAAATCTCGGCCCCTTTCTGCTGAACTGGCTGACATTCGAACTGTTGATGGCTGGCTTTACTCACCAGTATATGGATGCTTTTCTTAATAAAAGTAATGTGAGTATTTAATTAGCACCTAAGGAACATCTAAACTCAAGAATAAAAATAAAATAAAACCATCCTAACCATAGAAGGAGTGGCTGCATTCGTTTTCATTTTTCAGGTCAAAGTTAACTGGTAGCGTTTTGCTAATAAATTGTAATTTTCGGGATGCTTTTTCGATCTTTTAAAGGTTAGTGGAGTCAAATCAACATTTGCTTTCGACCATAGTTATAAGAAATTTTGAAGTAGCAGAATGGAATTTTTTTTTTAAACAAATTTAATTTGAATGTGTTTTTCATTTGGGGATAATTATAAATAATATTGAAAACTGTTGAGTATGTCTGGGATTTTATTCCAATAGCAGGTCTGGACAAAATTTTATGGGCTTTCAAATTAAATTAGATGACACAGTGATGGTAAGAAAACAAACATTCAAATGAAAATGTAACCGTGTATGGCCACCTTAAAGCGGAGTCCCACTTGTTTTTCTGTTAATTAAAAGTCAGCAGCTACAAAAGGTGTCATGGTCCCACAGTCCAGCGATGCAGCCATCCGAAGCCTCGCTTCACTCCCTCTCCTCTCTGCGGCGCCGGCATTGCAAGTGTGGGCACTTGGCTGTGACAGTTTGCGGGTTCACAGCTGGGTGCGCACTGCGCATTTGCGAGTCGCTCTGCACGTCCTGAATGGCCGAGGATTTCTGGTACCTGTGACATGTCCCGAAAGATTGCAGGGAGGGAAGGAGAGACGAGGAGATGCCTAGACGGCGTGAGCAGAAGTGGGAGCTGGGTACCTGTCAAAACTGGGTACGCACTCCCCCCCCCAAAAAAAATTACATGCCAAATGTGGCAGGTCAGGGTATCCATTTTTTGTGATACAGCACTGCGTCGCTTTAACTGACAATTGTGCAATTGTGCGACATTGTACCAAAACAAAATGTATTTCCTTTTTTCCCCACAAATAGAGCTTTCTTTTGGTGGTACTTGATCACCTCTGCGGTTTTTATTTTTTGAGATATAAACAAACGATATAAACGACAATTTTGAAAAGAGCACAATAATTTGTACTTTTGCTATAATAAATATCCCAAAAAAAATAATTTCTTAATCAGTTTAGACTGATATATATTCTTCTACATATTTTTGGTAAAAAAAAAGCAATAAGTGTATATTAATTGGTTTGCGCAAAAGTTATAGCTTCTACAAAATAGGGGATATACTTATGGCATTTTTATTATTATTATTTTTTTTACTAGTAATGGAGGCGAACTGCGATTTTTATCAGGACTGCGACATTGTGGCAGACAGATTGGACACTTTTGACACTATTTTGGGACCATTGACGTTTTTACAGCGATCAGAGCTAAAACTAGCCAAAAATTAACACTAGGGGGTGACTGGGGGAGGAGATCGATTGGTGTTCCTACTTAGTAGGAACACACGATCGGTCTTCTCTCCCCTGAGAGAACCGGGGTGTGTGTGTGTTTACACCACATTCTCGTTCTGTCACGAGTGCTCTGAAGACACGTGGCGGGCACCTGCTATGACGTCTTAAGGGAGCGACATATAGCTATGGCGATTTGCGCAGCCATGCCAACCTGCCACAGTATAACTGCGGCAGCTGTTCGGCTAGCGGTTAACAACATTTTCAGCAAGCTGAAAAAATATGTGTTGATTTTATCTTACTAACAAATTATCTTCTGTAATTCCAAATGGAGATCAGCCTGTGTGACAACCATGGCTCCTTCTATAGATACAGTAGAGTGAGTAAACATAGTCACTCTAGGACAGAACGTGTTATTTGCAGGACTACCAGCTTAAAATAAAGTAAAAAAAACTAAAAAGAGAAAACAAATGTAGTCATCCAATTTAAGGACTGGTAAGTTGCAATGCAAGGGCAGCACAGTGGTGTAGTGGTTAGCACTCTCACCTAGCAGTAAGAAGGGTCGCTGGTTCATATCCCAACCATGACACTACCTGCCTGGAGTTTGCATGTTCTCCCTGTGCCTGCGTGGGTTTCCTCCAGGTACCCCGGTTTCCTCCCGCAATTCCAAAGACATGCAGCTAGGCTAATTGGCTTCTGTCCAAAATTGGCCCTAGTATATGAATGGGGATCTTGGATTGTGGGCTCATTGAGGGTAGGGACCGATGTGAGTGTTCAATGTACAGGGATAGGGACAATTGTAGACACTCACTCAGGTTGAACTGGATGGACTGGTGTCTTTATTCAACCTTACTAACTATGAAACTATGAATACATTTTTGTTTTTAGGTTTTGATAAATTTTAACATTTATTTCTGCCCGGATTTCCTTGTCTGGGTAATTTCACCCTATAAAATTAGTGGAGGTAGGACTGGTGAGAAATGAGCCAAGTAAGCATTACAAATTAGACTGTAGGTATAAACAGAGTCTGACAAACTGATAAGAAAGAAAAATGGTTAGCTCTTTCTAGGAAATTCAATAATAAATTTAGTAGCTCTAGAATACAGCAGAACGAAGGCAGGACACTGCTCAACCAACCCATACAGACCTCTCTGACTAAGCCCCAGTGGGCAGAGCGAAATGCATCGATTGGCGTGCCTGCTGGAGCAATGCTGGCTGAGGCCATACACCTTAATGAGCACTGGGTCAGTTCAGCAGCGCCTTGCCCTCATTATGCAAAAAAAAATAAAAGTGACCAGGTGCCTAGTGTATCATGCCTCCATCACGATATGTAACATACACACAACAAATATTCGCCATCGGGACTTTAAATGAGGCATAATACCAAAGTCATAAAATATAAATTTAATGTACAAAGATTGGACATCTCTCTTGTGCTACCTCATTGGTTTTCCCTTTGGGTGTCTTGGTTCCCTTCTACTACTCCAGTGACAGACACTGAGCAGCGGTCACTATTTGGAGACTCTATTTGATCAAGTTCCAAGCTGGTTTGTAAGTCTCTTTTTAGAGCATCAATATGTAGGGTGATGGCACCTCTGCCTTTCTAGGGAGTGCTTTAACATAATTTACGTATTTGTTTTTTAGTATAGGGTTCTGTTGGAGGCATCTACTCCCGAAGAAGTGAAAGTATTTACGAAACACATTGAGTCACAAGATGCATTCCTCTCTTATATTGCAATCATCTTGGTTATGTAAAGCATGTGCTTGAAAATATACCAGCTTGATGCACAGTATATAATATTGGTTGTGTGCCCTCCAGTGGCGGCCTGACCATTAGGAGCATGGCCCCCCTTATCCATGCGCCCGGCCCCCAATCAACATGCAGAGCGCCGGACACATGGATTTCAATGGGGGTTTTTTTAAGCACGTGATTAGAGCCTGAGGCTCTAATTGGCTTGAAAAAAGGTTGGCTCGGGGCGCAGAGCACTGTGCTCTGAGCCCACTCAGTTGTGTGACAATAGCAATGTAATATTCTATTGTCTTCCTGCTTCTCCTCCCAGTCAACCAGGAAGTGGGTCCTGAGAACCGATTGGCCAGCGAGTCTTAAGAGCCCTGGCCAATTAGGTCTCAGGACCCACTTCCAGTTTGGCCGGGAGGAGAAGCAACGGCCCTTGCTCTTCCCTCAGCAAGCTGGAGTGAGGAGCAGCTTTCGGCCTCCTAAGGTAAGGCCACTGATTGCCACCGCCGTCTGTCTCCCGTGGGGCGGCATTAATCGGCGCCACCCTTCTCCCACAGAGAGGGGCCCTGTCTCCCACGGAGGGGGAACTGATGGCCGCCGTCTGTCTCCTGGGGAGGGGGGCAGATTTATTTGCCACCCCTCCAAAATATTGAGCGCCAGCCTCCACTGGTGCCCTCACTATGTTGACGCTTCTGGATTGGTGATGTTGGACACTAGCTCCTATGTTCTGAGCACTGACGACAGTTACTCATATCTCTAGCTTTGAGCAGCGCTCTAATCTTTCTGAAGTCACAGCTCTAGAATATACAGTTTATGCAGATAAAACAGACTTTGTATGGACTAGAAAATGGCAATAGCAATTTTGGTATGTATTGGAATGAGATGACCTATTGTTAACAATATAATTTTTAATATTACAAATAAACAGTATACTCGCTGCAGTTTTTCACTACTGTTCACAACAATCTTAGTGAACGCTACAATGTATAACTGGCAGTCTTAAGTCTTGGCAAAGATTTTGCATATTTATTAAGCTAGAATAAATTTTAATTTATTTCCCTAGAGTCGTTAATGATACGCATTAAACATTTTCATCACATTACTCGATATTGACAGAAGTGAATCAACATTGATCTTTAACCTGGCAAGGAATCCGGTTACAGTGAAATTTCAGCTGAAAGATGACACAGGGTCTGTCAAGTTCAGTCTTTAGGCCTTGGCATTCTCCTCTTTCTTACTGAGTGCTGGTCCAGAGACAGCAAAATAATCTTTGAACTGCAGCCAACAGAGAGCAAGCTTTGGTTTGTTTATACTACCAAATATGAGCTACACGTAACGACCTTGCCTTACTGCTGTTCTGTCTCATTAATCATAATTTAAAGCTCAAAATATTTTAGGAGCCCCCCCCCCCCCCCCCCCGACCCTATCTCTGAAACCCCCACACCATTTAAAAGAAAAAAAAAACAACACTATATAGTACCGTAAAGTGGAGTTCCAGACAAAAATGTAACTCCTTAGAAAATGTAAGCACACCCTAATCCCCCCCCCCCCTCTAATTTTCGTAAATATTATAGATTTTTTTTCTTTATACGCTTTTCTTATATTTTCTTTGGGACTTCTGTCCCATTGGCTTCTGCTGTTTTTTTTGTTGCCCTCCTCCTTCCCCCCATTGCCTTCTGGGACCTGTGTGTGTCCCAGAAGACGATGGGACTATTCAGAAAGCACCACACAACTCACACATGCACATTAAGAAGCAGGCTGTAGACCCACAAGGCATCACTTCCTGTTTCCCTTAGTAAGGATGCCGGCACCTGCACCTGGAGCCAATGGTGCCAACATCGCTTGCTCCCTGGACAGGTAAGTGTCCTTATCTTAATAGTCAGCAGCTAAAGTATTTGTAGCTGCTGACTTTTTTTTTACTTAGGCAGAACTCTGCTTTAAAGAGGAACTTCCCCCTTATTTTAAAATTACAACTTAAAGTGGTTGTAAACCCTCCCCCACAACTTTGTCCCATGTAAATCAGCATAAAAAACCCTAGTATTGTTGTAATCCTTTTTGCTCTTTAGAATGACTTCACTGAGCATGCCCAGATCTCCCCTGATTTACGGCACACTCTCTATGTCTTATCTATCTGTTATCAGGACTTCCTACCACACAAGACTTCCCACTCCCAGGAGACTTCAGAATCATTCAGAGCTTCCTTCTACACACCATGTGATCATGTGACATGACATACAATGTAAACCTGGCCAATACAATGTAAACCTGGCTGAAGCTGATAAGACTGACAAAGGGAAACATTAGACATCGGCACAAGTAAATACTATGAAATAAAACAAGTCAGCTATGAACAGGGAAGCAGGGTTGCCATAGAAATGTTGGATTGAGAAGGAGGCTTGGTTCACAGTACAGGAAGTGCTCAATGTAAGGGCGGAAAAACACTCCACTGTCGACTCAGAAAACAATACTTAAGATGGCGGTGCCTAACCCCTGGAAACAAGTTTTTTAAAGTTTCTTTAAACAGTAAGTGATATGGGATTTGGCCTGGATTACAGTGGCTATAGTCTGATAATGACTTATTATAATGGACTAAATGAAGAGAAGCACCAGAGTGGGAGAGTTTACTTCCTCTTTAAGCAAGTTTATGGCCGTTCACAGTGCAATGCAGTGTGGGAGAACCGCATTCACAATTTCCTTGTGATCTGCTGCAGGAGTAAGTTCAAGTTAATGACACCTCAAACGCAGGTCTCAAGCTCAGTTTGTCTGCAAACCATCACATGGTACAAAAGTATACACTCCATGCACTACTTTTGGTTTGGTGCAATTTCAGGCCATTCAAAATTAATGGGGCAGAAATCGCACTGCATAGAACTGCATGTGAAGCGTACAGGAACTGCACTTTTCTCTGCTGTGTTGTTATAACTATTGTTTATACTGTTTGATATATTATGATCAGACTCCTTATGACTGTTTATCTATTCTATACCATCTACTTTATATATTTATCCTCCTGAAGAGGCAGTCTTATGATCGCGAAACTGTTGAGGACTGTATAATTCTGTGACCATACTCTTTAACCAGTTATTAAGCCTGGAAGTCTATAAGTATCATATTACTGTATTGATCCTCCCATTGCAATTATAATTTCTGTTGTGATTAATATTTTTATGTAATAAATAAATTGTATGATAAATCTAACCTTGTGGTCTGTGCCGAGATAGTCAATTCTTTTTAGGAGGCTATAGTCGTCAGCCTAAGCAACTGTCTCTATCTTTCTCCTCTGTTCCTATATACATTTACTGTTTTCGATGATGGTACCTTTTAAATGAAATCAAATGATTGAGGCTAACTCATAATATAGTTTTGTGCTGATGACATTGCTGAAAATCTTTCTTTGTGGAAGGGAAGTAAGCATGATGTGTCTTTGATCTGCTACATTAAGTTTCCTTGGCAGAACACTGTGTCTATGGTCCTCAACATTTCTTTGTGCTTCTTCAAAATGGCTTGATCAGTACATCTTAAAACCCCAGTCTATTTTAAAATCTTTTCTTGGGAGAGACCTTGCCAATGCAGTATCTGCAGTAAACCACCTTGTGTCTTGTTGCTTTGCTCAGTCCTGACTTGAAACCGTCTTCCACAACCTCACCTTAGTAACAGAGTTTGGCTGTTTCTCACCCAACGTTAAGCCTCCTACACAGCTGATTCTGCATCAGTTAAAATGGTTGTAAACCCTAATGCCGTGTACACATGATCTGACTTTCCAGCTGACTTGGTCCGGAGGACCAGAATCCGTCGGACAATTTGATCGTGTATGGACTCCAGCAGACTTTTTCCCCCCAAAAGTCAGACGGACTTAGAAATAAAACATGTTTCAAATCTATCCGAAGGACTAAAGATCGGGAAAACCGTTCATTTGTGTGCTAGTCCGACAGACCAAATATAACGAAAATCGGATGGCCTCACACCACAAAAAGAAGAATGTATATAAAAATTCATAATTATACAAAGTGCACCATCATCCAAAATATATGAGATAAACAATTGGAACTCTGGTCCCCAACCAGAGACACCAAAGACAAAAAGGGGGAGCTGACAGACTATTGCAGTGCACAACGAAAAATACAAATATAATTAAACACTAATATATAAAAAGAATATTGGATACATTTATTGAATTATAAAACAAGAAACAATATGAACAATCAATAGCTAGTAGAAGCAGTAGTGTATTTAGACTAGTTTCGCTTTTCAGCTTCTTCAGGAAATACAGACATCTAGAATATATATAACATGATTAAATATATATACATACGACACAAGGGCAGCTATTGGCTACTGGCTATTGAACTTCCTTGTTTAGTCCCGTTTTACGTCATCATGTTCAAAACTAACGGACTTTCGAAAAGACTTAGTCCGGTTGTGTGTGGCCAAGCCTGCTCGTTCAGAAAGTCCGTCGGACCTCCGCCGAAAGTCTGTCGGGAAGACCGTCGGACCTAGTCCGTCGAAAAGTCCAGTCGTGTGTGCGCAGCATTACAGACCACTTTTTACTACAGGTATAATAAGGCTTACCTGTAGCCTAGCTCATTATGCCTTGGTCTTGCAGGTTTTTTTTTGTGGGTTTACAACCACTTTAACCACTTCAGCCCCGGACCATTTTGCTGGTCAAAGATCAGACCACTTTTTGCAATTCGGCACTGCGTCGCTTTAACTGACAATTGCGCGATCATGTGACGTGGCTCCCAAACAAAATTGACATACTTTTTTCCCCATAAATAGAGCTTTCTTTTGGTGGTATTTGATCACCTCTGCGGTTTTTATTTTTTTCTCTATAAATAAATATAGAGCGACAATTTTGAAAAAAATGCATTATTTTTTACTTTTTGTTATAATAAATATCCCCCAAAAATAGATTAAAAAAAAAATTTCTCTCAGTTTAGGCCGATACGTATTCTTCTACATATTTTTGGTAAAAAAATCGCAATAAGCGATTATTGATTGCTTTGCGCAAATGTTATAGCGTTTACAAAATAGGGGATATTTTTATGGCATATTTATTAATAATTTTTTTTTTTATTGTGACTGCGACATTATGGCGGACACATCGGACATTTTTGGGATCATTGTCATTTATACAGCAATCACTGCTATATAAATGCAGTGATTCCTGTATAAATGGCACTGGCAGTGAAGGGGTTAACCAGTGGGTGGCAGTGTAGGGGTTAAGTGTTCCTAAGGGCGTGTTACTAACTGTGGGGGGCTGGGCTTTAATTTAGTGAACACTGATCTCAGCTCCAATCACATGGAGCAGAGATCAGCATCACTATTGCTAGGCAGAACGGGGAAATGCTATTTACAACGGCATTTCCTCGTTCAGCCGCCCCGTGAGACGATCGCGGGTATGCCCGTGGCGATCGTGTCCACGGGACCCACGACCGGACTCACAGGGGTCCTAACCAGCACACGAGCGTGCCGTCGCCGGCGCGCTCATGATGGCAGGGCGGCATTAAAGATTGAACGTACCTGTACGCCAATATGCCTGCATGCGCTGGCTGGGAACCGGTTAATGGCTGTTTCAACATACATATGAAATTGATGATCATTAGCACCTGTTTGGTATAACTGGTTAATCATACACCTCACTCTAATCCTACAAAATCTCAGACTTTTATTTAAAAGAAAGCAAAAAGTTCTCAAAGTACTCAATGTCCACCAACTACATGCAATTGCGGGAAAGAGAGGCAGAATGGGGATCTGCCTTTGTAAACAAGGCAGATCCCTGTTCTGACAAGGGAGGAAAGAGAGATCAGCTGTTCCTAGTGATCAGGAACAGTGATCTCTCTTCTCACAGTCAGTACACTCCTCCCAGTTAGAAACACGCAGAAAGTAAAAAATATATTTTTTTTTCAAAATTGTCGCTCTTTTTTGGTTTATAGCACAAAAAATAAAAACTGTAAAGGTGATCAAATATCATCAAAAGAAAGCTCTATTTGTGGAGAAAAAAATATGTCAATTTTGTTTGGGTACAGCGTCGCAGTTAAAGCGACACAGTGCCGTATCGCAAAAAGTGGCCTGTTCATTAAGGGGATCAATCTTCTGGTCTGTAAGTGGTTAACCACTTCCCACCCACTGGCCAACAAATGATGGCTGGGCGACACGGCTCTCGTTCTGGGTGGACGTCATATGACGGCCCTCTAGAACGACTGCTCTCGTGCGCCCGTGGGGGCACGCATCGCGGCGATCGGTGGTGGGGTGTCATTCTGACACACCGATCTTGGTAAAGAGCCTCTGACGGAGGCTCTTTACCACATCCTCAGCTGTGTACAATCATGGCTGATCATGATGTAAACAGGAAGAGCTGTTGATCTGCTTTTCCTCGCTCACGTCTGACAGACGCGAATAAAGGAGAGCCGATAGGCTGATCTTCTGACAGGGGGATGATTCTTTATTGGCGCAGCCCCCCCCCCCCCTCAGATGCCCACCCAGGACCACCAGGTATGCCACCCTATACCACCAGGGAAATGCCAATCAGTGCCCAGGCATCTGCCAATCAGTGCCCATCCCCAATGCCATCAGTGATGCCTATCAATTCCATCTATCAGTGCCACGTATCAATGCTTAGCAGTGCCGCCTAGCAGTGCCCATCAGTGCCACCCAAAAGTGCAGCCTTTCAGTGCCCATCGGTGCCACCTACCAATGCCCATCAGTGTTGCATATCAGTGCCGCCTTATCAGTGAAGGAGAAAACATACTTATTTATAAAATTTTACAAAAGAAAAACTTTTTTTTTTTTAAATTTTAGGTCTTTTTTTATTTGTTTAGCAAAAATAAGAAAACGCAGAGGTGATCAAATACCACAAAAAGAAAGCTCTATTTGTGGGAAAATGATAAAAAATTTTGTTTGGGTACAGTGTAGCAAGACCGCGCAATTGTCACTTAAACAGCGACATCGCTGAAAGATGAAACTTGGCTTGGTCAGGAAGGAGGTGTAAGTCCCTGATATTGAAGTAGTTAAAACAGGAGTTAAGCGTCACTAAAAACCACTAATGGTGGGCGCTATCAGTGCGAAAGCAGCCTTAAAGTACCACAGTGCAGCATTGCAAAAAAATGGCCTGGTCAGGAGGGAGGGCAACTGTTCTGGAGGGCAAGTGGTTAAAAATGAATGAATAGTGTTTGTGGTGCTCAGATGCAGCAAAGTTTTGCTTACATGGTCTACCTGGTGATAGTAGCTATGACTGGAATATAGAGTGCTTTGGTAAAGCTAATGAATGGCTATTGTTTGATCTCCCGCCCACACAGTGTACACTATACAGGACGCGCTGTGGAGACAGCAGCATGTGATGGCTGTAGGCAGCGTGCCATTACCATGAGAGGAGGAGCAGAGTTCCCATACTGCCTCGGTCTGTCCGCTACCTCTGACCCGGGAGGAGGAAGCTGTGCTAGATAGAAGAGTGTGTGCAATGCCGATCCTGTACGAATTCTTTACATTGTCACCTCTAACGTGCTCCTGACTGAAATAGCCCGGGGCTAGTGCGAATAGCGGCTGTGCTGCCTTCATTGAGGTTCCTCCCACGTTGAGTAGTAACATGTACTAGTGATAGGAGGAAGCTGCACGTGTTGGTTGGAAGGCTGCAGCAGTCCTGTGATCACCTGGGCTCATTTATTCAGTGCAAACACATTTTGGTTTAGTTAGTGTAAGTACAGAATATCATTTTTAATTTATAAACAAAATTGCAATCCTTGGTTCCTTGAATGAGTACTGAGATGGAAGAAGGTGCTGAGATGCAGGGTATGACCCTCAGCGGCAGCTCGGACAGTACTGTGACCTGCCCCGTGTGTGCCCAGGTCATGCCAGCCCAAAACATCAACAGCCATCTTGATTCCTGCCTGGACGTGAAGTCAAGCGGGGTGATGCCTAAGAAAAGGCGTCTCTCCGCATGTGTAGAGGGGCTGGAGGCTCACGGGAAGGTGTTTGGCTCAGCAACAACTAGTTTCCCCGTGTTCCAGAAGCATAAGACCGCTGAGCACTTACGTGAGGAGACCCCGTCTAAGTCCCCCTTTTTTTCCATGACCTCCCCTACGAGGACTGATAAGAAGGACAAGTGGAGGGATATCAATGCAGGATCCAGTACTGAGGTTGTACAGAGAGAACCATATAATAGAGAGTTGCCCCAGCCAAGTGAGGTCATACAAGGACACCCCAAAGGGAAGAACATGGCTGAGAAATTGGAGGGCAAGCCGCTAGCCGACAAAATGAGACCCTGCACCCTCCAACATTACATGGGCCAAGAGAAGGTCCTTGGAGAAGACACCATGCTAAGAAAACTCTTACAAGCCAACGATATTCCTTCTATCATCCTGTGGGGGCCTCCTGGTTGTGGCAAGGTGGGTGTACATTTCTTATTTTTGTATTGCCTTTATACCGGCGTTTCTCAACTCCAGTCCTCAAGGCGCCCCAACAGGCTTTCCATTATTTTGCACAGGTGATTTGATAAGTTTCACAGCCTTAGTAAGGGTGAGCTCTGGCGTGTTCACACAGCCCACGTGCAGAGCTCGCCAGGAAGTTGGCATTGCAGAGCGCTAATCACAGGCAGTGAGACATTGTCCCGATTCGTGGCTGCAGAGATCGGGAAATGTCTCACTGCCTGTGATTAGCAGTATAATGACGGCAGCTGGTCAGAAACTGGTTAAAAACTTCTAATGGTGGTGATCAATGACTTATAATGGGACTGTGATATTGTGGCGAACGATATAACAGTAACTGACACTGAGGGGAACTGACTAACTGGCAGCACCACTGCAATTATTACAGTGATCAGTGCTACAAATATACACTGTCACTGTAATAATGACATTGGCTGGGCAGGGATTAACATCTAGGGCAATCAAGAGGTTAAATATGTGTAATGTGTGTACAGTGTGCTGCTTTTTCCTAATGATCTCCCAATTGCTTTACAGAAATGCTTTACAGAAATGAGAAACTCAGTTTGGTTCCTCTGTACAGAGTTCTGTGTTGAATTTTAATCACAGAGCTCTCCGCTGTGAAAGTACACAGACGATCAGCACATCCCGACCGTTAATCGTTGGCCAGGACTTGCTGACAGGCTCCTGTTGTACAATCACTGTGGGAGCTGGCTGGGGTGGGGGGGGGGGGCACGCATGCGTGGGCCCTGAGCCTGTTAATAGGCAGCGAAGTCCCATGAGGCATAGCAAGACTGACAACTACAAGCATGACACCCAGAGGCCGAGGCATGATGGGACATGTAGTTTTGCAACAGCTGGAGGTCCACTAATTGCATATCCCTGCTGTACACCAATCAGCCATAACTTTATAGCTACTAAGAGGTTAAGGAAACTACATTAATTATCTTATTACAATGGCATCTGAATGTCAGTGGTATATATTAGGCAGCAAGTAAACGTGTTGTCCCTGAAGTTGATGAGGTTAAAACAGAAAAAAAATGGCCATTGCGGATTGTTGTGTATGGCACTGCGTAGCCACAGATTAGTCAGGATGCCCATGTTAACCTGTGCCCACAGCCAAAAAGCACCTGTAATGGGCACATAAGCATCAGAACTGGACTACGGAGCCATGGAAGAAGGTGGCCTGGTCTGATGAATCACATTTTATTTTACATCATGTGGATGGCTGGGAGTGTCAAAAAGAAAGGGGAGGTGAAACCTCTAGGGTCACCCACGCCATGTCAGTTGTATAAGGAGGACCAACTACAATAGACTGAGCAGGTGATTAACACTTTATTGAAAAATACAAAATTCTATATATCAAATCGTGGGTAGGCACATTGGGCCTGCCCTTCCAGATATCGTTTTAAAATGGTTAAAAAGAGACAACGTTGTCACTTAAACTAAACTCAGGACGTCCCTCACACATACAATTCATACCATACACAGCCTGTACATGGCTTCCAAATATCTGAGCCTAGAAGTCTAGGTATGGGGTTATCAGGCGCCAAGCAATACTTGTCCCAATCAGGGCTAATGGCACCATAGTACCCACTAAGGATGAGCTCCGGCATGTTCGCACACTCCACATGCAGAGCCCGCCAGGAAGTCGGCGCAGCGCTGCGCTAATCACCAGCAGTGAGACATTGTCCTGATGCGCAACTGCAGAGATTGGGACAATGTCTCACTGACTGTGATTTAGCGAAGCTCTGCGCTGACTTCCTGGAGGGCTCTGCACGTGGAGTGTGCGAACACGCTGCAGCTCATCCTTAGTGCCCACTAAACCTTAAGACGCTGCCAGAAACTTGCAGTACTAGGCTCAATGATACATATTGGAAGAGAAACTCCATATGTTGTGAAGTAGTGGTAAAGGGCTGTATCTGGATGGGTCCCCCGAAGGGTTGCTGCATACCACCAAACATTCTCAGATATACTGCCTCCAAGATAGAGGTTGGTAAATGAATGTCAGTCCAGAGAGAAAATGCATATAGCAGTGATGAACTTCAAAAATGCCATAGAGTTAACTTCATGCGCATTTCACTTTCCTCATCAGCCGAGGATCCACAGTCAATAATATTCAACATTCAGAGTGTCACTGTAGTAGTCGGCGCTACTACAGTGATCACGACTATCTTCCAGGTCCTGTGCCAAGCAGCGTCCTTTCTGCATAGTGACCACAGGGATTTGCTCACTCAGCATTTGCCCCCATTCACAGATAACCACGTATTTTGATGAATGCAAGGCTTTCTCTTGGTGGGCACTGTGTAGGTCTTGAGGTCACTGCCCCACCACTCCATTTCATCCAATCAGAGAATGCCTTCTATTCCTAAATAAAAATACAAGGTGTTTTGTGAATGGTGGCAGTGCTCATCGTGTTTACCTCCTGTGGTCACTATGAAAAGACAGCAGTGATCACTGTAGTAGTGGTGACTACTACAGTGATTGTCACCTTACACAACAGTCCCCCAGGTACGAAATATGCATACTTATATTGGTGCAAGCTGGATCTGTGTAACTATGCAATAAAGATCGTACCTGGAGTTCAGTTTTAATAGAATATATTTTTATGTGCAAGAATTCAATTATTGGTGGCTAAGTGACTTGGGCGATCTGCATCCTAGCAGTAGTGTGGGTGGAGCTAGTACTCTTTGTATTAGGGATGCACTGATATTGGTGCTGATGCTGAGTATTTTCACGAGTACTTGTGAAAATACTCCCGATACTTTGCAGTGAAATTTGCACCCATACAAAATGAATGTTCGCAAATCGCACTGCAAAAAATTGCATGCAATTTGAACAGGAATGTGGTGCGATTGCTGTCTGAATCACATGTGGTGCGATTGCTGTCTGAATCACATGTGGTGCGATTGCTGTCTGAATCACATGTGGTGCGATTGCTGTCTGAATCACATGTGGTGCGATTGCTGTCTGAATCACATGTGGTTTCCTGCATCACTCCTGAGTGAACCCAGGCTGAAATCACTTTGACAAGCCTGGGTTCACACAGGAACGATGGGGAAACTGCATGTGATTTGGGCAGGAATCGCACCCCATTCCTGTTCACATCACATGCAATTATTTGCAGTGCAATTTGCGTCCAATCATTTTGTATGGATGCAAATTGCACTGGAAATTATCGGTACTCATATCGGTGAGTATTCGCCGATAAAAATCCGGTATCGGTGCATCCCTACTGTGCATAAATGGTTGGGTGTTGAGCATCCCCATTAGGTCTGCTTAAGCAGCCTGTGTAGAACTTTATTGATCAATCAGATTATACACAGGCAGAAATGGCTCCTCCCACCGGTTGTCAGAGCAGACCCTAAAGCCCCTTTCACCCTTGTGCAACTTGTCCTGTGACTTGGGACTGCAAAGTCGCATAACAAGTCATACTCCATGATTTCCAATGAGTACCATTTATATCTGTGAGACTTAAAGTTGCACCGACTTCAAAGTAGTCCCTGTACTACTTTGGTCCAATTTTGATGAGAGTTGAGGTCCATAGACCTCAAGTTTACACAGGCATTCCCTGAAATCGCAGCACTTTCAAGTCGCGTTAATGTGAAAGGGGCTTAATGGGGAACTGCAACACTTTAAGACAAAGCCGGCGTCACTTCCTATGTTTACATGTTCTCCTAAATCAATAAGTCATTCGTTGTTGGCCACACAAAGACTGGAGACTGGGCATTCTGCACATAAGCAGGCGCTGCATGAGCTATTCATTCAGGGCTTTAGTAAACTTCAATATAGTGATTAATTATATTATAGCACAATTTACATGTCAGCCTCAGCCAACAGTACCGCCTGCCTCCAATAACATAGGATACGAGGGAGCTCTAGCCCGTGCAGCCTTGTGCGCTTCACATTGCTAGGTGGCACATAGCACAGATTGAGTATAGGGATGCACCGAAATTTCGGCTGCCGAAACATATCGGCCTGAAAAATGCCCTTTTCGTCACTTTGCCGAAAGGAAAAAAAACAGCCGATAATGGAGCTGAAAATGGGGTGGGGCCTGGGTGGGGGCGGAGCACCGCCCCCGGTGCTGCCAATCATGGGGGGTGTATAGTGCAGGAGAGCTGCCTCCGCCGCCTGGTTGAATAGAGTGCCTGGAACATCACAGCTTTAATTTCAATAGCTGTGTGTTCCTCGTCACGTGCCATCACATAAGCCCCTCCCCCTTGTCCAGGGAACATTGATAGACAGATCACCCGTCCCAGGATTGGACGAGTGATCTGTCTATCAAAGTGCCCGGACAAGGGGGAGGGGCTGTATGTGACGGCACGTGACGAGGAACACACAGCTATTGAAATTAAAGCTGTGATATTCCCGACACTCTATTCAACCAGGCGGCGGAGGCAGCTCTCCTCTCTCTTCCCTTCACTGGGGACACACTGGCTGCACTTATCATGTCTGCACTCTCTGACCACCTCCCGTACCATGTTGCCGGCCTCTGACCACCTCCTGTATAATATTTTTTTTTTTTTTAAATAAGTTTCGGTATCTGTCTTTTGATATCAGTTTTCGGCCTAGTATATTTTTAATTTTTGGTATCGGTTTCGGCGTGAAAAAACCCATTCGGGCATCCCTAATTTGAGTACATTTACTCTCTATGCTATACATATGTAAATATTAGCACAAATGTTAACATGCATACAGCATAAACAATGGGAAAGACTCAAAACAAGGGTTTCAAACTTTTTTTTTTTTTTTTTTTTTTTATGCCTTTGAACCCCATTCTAAAATGCAGATGTAAATGGCAGAATGTGCATGGGCACAATGGCTGTAATATTACTGCATTCAGAGGCATTAAAAAAAGGCACCTATTTAAAAGCAGAACTCGGTAACCAGTGCTCATAGCAGAGGGAGTTTCCCCACTGGAAGTTTTTCCTTTGCTTCTTCCTGTCTAGCAAGGTCAGAAACTCGGTCAGGTTGTATTGCTGTGTATCTCTCCCCTACTAAAGTTTCTACTACCGTAGTAAGTTAGGATGGCTTTTGTTACAAAACGATGATACTTGATTTGAGCACATGTCCATGGTTCTAGCAGATGTAAATATATTTGGATTTTGAATTGCACCCTCAGCAGTGCTGTATTTGAACACATTTTTAAAATGCAAATTGTTTTATAAATGCATTATTTAGTTTAGTCTGTAGAGGGCACTATGAGACAGTTTAGCTGGTAGAATGCACTGAGGTAAGGATAAGGATGACAACTGTTAAATTTGCACCATCCAATACAGTCAATATTTCTCTTCAGACAGGTTTAGTAAAGTTTTCTAGCTATATAACCAAAAGTCATAGCGGCTGATTTATAAAAGGAGTAGAGCATTTTTACTTTGCAAGGGCAAGTTGTGCTAACTTCTGTCATATAATCATGTGCAAGCAAAGTTTTCTTAATTTCCCTTGCAAGAAATTGGACATACTCTAACAAGTAACTTTTCCTAACATTCACAAAGGTAAGTGAAAATTCCCTTATAAAGTAAGAATACTATACTCTTTTTAGTAAATTGGATGCAATAACTTGGAATAAGTATGCAAATTAGAAGTTGTGACATCACTGTATTCTGTATTCTAAATCCAGATGTTTTGACATCACAGACAGCTAGGTAACTAGTATTTTGTTTTAGAGAAAAATAAAGAAATTACAGCTTCCATATTTTCCCAAGTACAGTACACCTAGCAGGAGAAATATTTTTCATGTAGAAGTTTGTGGTGATCTACTGCACAGACTAAAATCCACAGGTGCGTACAGGTCTGAATGCTCATTTGTAATTCTGTTGCATGCAAATGTAGAATAAAAGCTTTCTTTATGAGCTTGGCCTTTTATTGATTTTATTTCCTCATTTTCGTAGGCACTGGTGATATAGCCAGTGCCATTCAGCTGCCCTTGGGAAAGGCTATGTCACCAGTGTATTCCAGGTGGATCTTGGGAGTAACCTTGGAGACTTCGCAGAACCTCATAAGATTTTGGGGGAAAGGCTCAGGGGGGGTGTGAGATCTGGGGCAGATGACATCGGAGGGCCAACACTGAGAACAAGAAGAAGAAAAAAAAAAAGCTGGCCACAGATGACTTAAAAATAAATAAATAGTGGGTTGGGATACTGAGCATAGGCAGGACCAAACAATGGGAGTGTGGAATGGGAATTTAACACAGAAAGAAGTTTGTTCCTCCAAGTAAGTCTAATGGTTTCCCTAAATACATTTAATCAGCATAGATTTTATTTTTTCTTATAGGGGTGGGTTGATCCGTTTAAAGTTCAGCATTTTAAATAATGTATAAGTGTATATATCTGTTCTGCCTTACCAAGATCACAGCATTCACCCTAACAATGCCTTCATCTGCTTTTCTTTCTAGAAAGATAAGCCATTTTACTTTAGGGATTATCCAGACTCATCTTCTACTACATGTTCTGGGATGATGGCTTGGAGATGACCTAATCATATAAATACTCGTGCCTTTGTTGTTGTCAGCTGTATAAAGAATAATGTCTGAAACAGACATGACACCCCAGCATCTTACCTTGTAACTTTCTACAAGGATAACAAATTTCAATATGGTCAGTCTGGAATAGAGACTGAGGAAATGCTTTCTCCTGCCTGAAGCAGACTGATGACCTCATCATCCAATATAAAGTCATATAGCTGGTCCCATTGTATCGGACTGCTGCAATCCCCCCTTTTAGACACAGAAAATCTGCATCACCGGTCCGAGGATTTGAAATCCCAGTGGCTTTCTCTCCTCTGTGCTGACAGTACAGGCTAGATGGCTTATGATTGGCCAGCACTGTCACATGGATGATGCTGACCAATCAGAATCCCTGCAGTCCATACTGGCTAAGCCATACAGACACAGAATAGGGGTATCCAATCCCCAGACCAGTGAAGCAACTTTCTGACCATGGGGTATTGCGGCAGACCTGGCACAGTGGGACATGACAAGGGGGGATGGTGTTTAGGGTAAATTCACCTTACAGATTTTCTAAAAATGGCTGTGCTGTACCCATGCAAGGCAAAGAAACGGATCTATTTTAAGGCTTGGTTCACACTAGTGTGACTCCTAAGTTGCTTGATTTAGAGTGAGACTTTGGAGGGCAACTGTCATGCAACTTTACGCTCTCTTGCATAATTTGAAATGGGTGCCATTAAAATCAATGGGCTGCCACTGTATGTATCCAAAGTTGTATGACATGTCGCACTAGTGTGAACGGAGCCTATAGCAGACAATACACAGATGTTAAAGCTGCGCGATTAATCGTTAAAGCGGAGGTCCACCCTAAAATGGACCTTCCGCTCATCGGAATCCTCCCCCCCCCCCTCCGGCGCCACAATTGGCGCCTTTCAGGGGGGCGGGGGGTGCAGTTAACTGGATAATCCAGGTAACTGCACCCACTTCCGGGAGAGCTCTCTGCGGAAAGGGGCGTATATTAAGCCCCTTTCCGCAAGTGCCCGCCCCCTTCCGCAAGTGCCCCGCTGCCTGCTGGGAAACACACAGATCCCAGAGGCAGCAGGGACCGTCCTTATTGCGCATCGCGACTCGCGCATGCGCAGTAGGGAACCGGGAAATGAAGCCGAAAGGCTCCATTTCCTGATTCCCATACCCAAGATGGCGGCGGCAGCATCCGAGTGACGATCTAGAGATCGGCTTCGGGTGCCGACATCGCGGGCGCGCTGGACAGGTAAGTGTCACTATTTTAAAAGTCAGCAGCTGCAGTATTTGTAGCTGCTGGCTTTTAAAAAAAAAAACGCGGAGTCCCGGCGGACTCCCGCTTTAAAAAAATTGCGATCTCGATTCAACTCCCCTCACAATCTTAATCCAGCATTTCCACGATTCATGTTATCCGTGCAGACCAGTTCTCCTGCTCACATCTGTCAAAAAAAAGCAGCTACTGAAAGAGGGATGAAAAGAAACCTTGTATCCCTCTGTTCTTTTAGAGATCAAAGGGATGAACTTCGTTTTGTGAATGAGGTCAGTTTAACCACTTAAAGTAGAGTTCGGCACAGAAGTGGAACACCTCTGCTTATCTGCTCCCCCCCCCCCCCCCCCGTGGTTCTACATTTGCCCCACTTTGGGGAGACTGCGCCTTCCCTCGGAGGTTCAATCTCCTTCCTCCACCACCGGGCCAGTTAGAAAGCACAGCACACATCAAGCATGCGCAGTTAGGAACCGGCTGTGAAGCCGAAATGCTTCACTGCCGGTCTCCCTCACACAGAATGGCGGCGGCAGCATCTGACACATGATCCAAAAATCGTCTGGGAAGCCGACATCGCGGGCTTCCTGGACAGGTAAGTGTTTATATATTAAAAGTTAACAGCCAGAGTATTTGTATCTGCTGACCTTTAATTTTTTTTTCCCCCCAGGTGTAACACAGCTTTAAAGAATAAGCCTTTTTTTCTGACCGTTGTTGCTTACAAGTTAAAATCAGTATTTTTTTGCTAGAAAATTACTTGGAATCCCCAAACATATATATATTTTTTTCTTTTTTTTTTTTTAGCAGAGACCCTAGAGAATAAAATGGAGATCATTGCAATATTTTATGTAACACAGTTTGCGCAGCAGTGTTTCAAATGCAATTTTTTGGAAGAAAATACACTTCAATGAATTAAAAAAAAACTAAAAAAAACTAAACAATAAAGTTAGTCCAATTTTTTTGTATAAAGTGAAAGATCTTACACAGAGAATTGTGAGAGAATTGTAATCTTTATTCTCAGCAAAAAAAAAAAATCATGATTCTCATTTTATCCAGCATCGTTCAGCTCTAACAGATGTATATACTTGCCTTCTTTATATATTCCCTGCCGCTCTGGTTTGAGCGATAGAAAAGCCCTGTAAAGTTAGAGTTTCCTGGACTCAATGGGTCACACAGGGCTGTAGATGTGATTGCTGTGAGTGCTGTCCAGCATTCAAATGGCAAGAGGTGTATGCTCCTACGCACTCAAAAATGATGAGTGTTTCCTTCCGCTCCTGGTGCAAAATCACATGGCGGAGAGGCAAAAAAGAAAGGTAACTATATGCTGCCGGGAATGGAGGAGTTAAAGGATAAGTTCACCTTTTGTAACATATTGCATGTTACACCCATATTCAGGGAGCAACATGTTACAGATGCACTGGCCCCCCGATCCCCCGTTCTGACAGCTGCCCGCTAGACAGATGCACAAACAGTCTTCAGGACCTTGGCATTACGCCCATTATCAGCTGACACTAGGTGCAATGCTTTACAGGTTCATTACAAAAAAATAATAAATGCCATTTTTTTTTTACTTGCAAAAAATTTGCATTAATTATTTTTCTTTTGTAAAGGTGAACTTATCCTTTAACCACTTTGCGCCCAGGCCAATTCTGACATTTCTCTCCTACATGTAAAATTCCTAATTTTTTTTCTAGAAAATTACATAGAACCCCCAAACATATATGTTTTTTTAGCAAAGACCCTAGAGAATACAATGGCAGTTGTTGCAACTTTTTATCTCGCACGGTATTTGCGCAGCAATTTTTCGAACACGTTTTTTTCAGGAAAAAAACAAAACAAACAAAAAAAAAACAGTAAAGTTAGCCCAATTTTTTTGCATAATGTGAAAGAGGAGGATACGCCGAGTAAATAGATACCCAACATGTCACGCTTCAAAATTGCAGGCGCTCGTGGAATGGCACCAAACTTTGGTATTTAAAAATCCCCATAGGCGACACTTACATTTTTTTTGCTGGTTACATGTTTTGGGTTACAGAGGAGGTCTAGAGCTAGAATTATTGCTCTCACTCTAACGTTCGCGGCGATACCTCACATGTGTGGTTTGAACACCATTTTCATATGTGGGTGGGACTTACGTATGCGTTCACTTCTGTGTACGAGCTCAGGGGGACAGGGGCGCTTTACTTTTTATTTTTTTTTAATTTTTTTTATTGTTAATTTTAGTTTTATTTTTTTAGTTTGACACTGATGGGTTTACTTCCTCTTTGATTCCCTGCAAGGTAAAGCATAATGGACTACTATGCATCGCATAGTAGTCCATTATGTGTCACTTACCTGACACAGGAGCCAGCAAAGTCACCTCTGTCCCCTGTAGTCCAGAGCGTCCATCTTCTTGGTGGGTCTCGCTGCTCAGGCGCTGTCATTCGGCGAAGCCGCAATGACATCACTCCTGCGCATGTGCATGAGAGCCGCCACTCGCGGCATATCACCGTAGACAGCGGTGCCTGTCTTTCGGGAAATATCTCCTAAACCATGTAGGTTTAGGAGATATTTCTTGGACCTACAGGTAAGCCTTAATCTAGGCTTACCTGTAGGTCAAAGTTGGTTGTAAGGGTTTACAACCACTTTAATAGATGTGCAAAATTTAATTGTGATGCAAAGTTGCATTTCCACAAATTATTACAATGAAACTTGCAATTTTGTTATGGCTTTAACAGATTTGATTAATAAGACAGGCTTTTGTAAGCAGGGCTCTGGTTCCACAAGAGGTCCCCACAGGTTTTGCCACCTTTACTGTTGCAGCAGATTCTTATCATCCCAATGCTGGCTTCTGTATCTTACCAGCTGGCTACTGCTGCAGTGGATTTCCATCAGCAGAACAGTGCAACAGGCGATTACCAAAGTGCAGTAAGTGTAAGGGCATTTCTTCACTGATGAACATATTCAGTGCTCGTAAACACTTTGGAAAATGTGCCTTGAGTTGATTTGTAAATGTGTCACCATGGCAGAAATAACAGAAATATTTGGTTGTTTCTTCTGTGAATGAGAAGCATACCATTTGTATAGTGTGCTAGGAAAAAATATGCCCATATTTGTACAAGTAGAAATTACATAAAATATGGGCACGTGTACTGAAAGATGACCCACAGTCTCTTTAGAAAGCATCTTATGGTGAGAGATTAATGATGTTTGCCATTTAGCAGATAGGCAGGATTATTTATTGTTGGCACATTCCCTGAAATACTTCTACCCCACAGTGTTGCTTTTGTGCCAGCCACCCTCAGATTCCTGTGGTTCATCATGTCATTTTTGAGGTTGAGAAAACGCAGATGGAGAGAACCCAGGGGGCCCACATAACCTAGAATAAATAAAGACAGGTGCAGGAGAATGCTCCGAGGGCAGGAAAGAGATCATATTAGAGCAGAGTGATGCGGATAGTATCAGTTTTCGAATTTTGGCCCATACAAACTTAGTGCACTGGGCGTAATTCCATCCTTCACATGCATAGAACTCCTGCGTTGTTTTGACATTCATCAGGTGTCCTAACAGTAATTGGATAGGAGAAGTATTGGTGCTGGTAACCTTTGCTTGGGTTTTTCAATTGGAATTCATCACCTAGATAGATGAGCCAACTGTGTAATCTGAGCTAACATAAGAAAAAAAGGATATTCACGTGCATTTGAGTAGCAAAAGTTGAGCCTGGCTCTGCCTCTCTGTTACCCAAATGTATCTTTTTGTTCTTTTCGTTCTTTATTATAATAGTCTGCCTCGCTGACAAATTGGCTGCCTGGCAGGCAAGGGCAGTTGGGACCTGCCCTTGCTTGCCTTTCAATTTTCGTGTTGGCACCTAGGTGGACAGCCTTACGGAAAACTTAGCACAGGCGTGCTCAACCTCCAGCTGTTCCGGAACTACAAGTTCCATCATGCCTTTAACTTTGGGAGTCATACTTGTAACTGTCAATGGCTTGCAATACCTTATGGGACTTGTAGTTCTGCAACAGCTGGAGGGTCAAAGGTTGAGCACCCATGGCTTACCGGGTTGGTGGGCAGGCCCAAGATCAATTACAAAAAAATTATTTATACCACAAAAAATATTGAAATCCTATGTAAAATTTCCAGACCACCATCGAATAACCTCACTCGTGCTCCCACCAATGGTTATAGGCTCACCTCTAGGATTGCGACCCCCCCCCCCAACTAAGAAGCCACACATCCAAAATCTTGATCAGCTCAAACCACTATAGAACCCGAGTGCCTTAAGGGGGCGTGGCCTGGTGATGTGCTAGAGCAGACGTGTGCTCTGTGAGCTCCGAGGCCGACACCGAGAAATATCCATAAAATCATCCAAAAATTCATATTTTTGCTACCTGAATGATGGGTCGGCGGACGGGCAAGTCCCTGCCCAAGAAAGGAGCCTCGACGGGGTCGATTAAGCGATTCCTTTCCGTGGAACCGGACGAGGTGGAAGAGCAGGACGACCTAGGCCGCAAGCCGCGGAGTAGAGTAGATTCCGCATCCCGCGATGGGCCGGACCGGAGGTCGCGCTCGCCCGAGTCCTCGGCGGGCTCGGGGGCTGAGGGTGAGTCACATCCTTCCGCCGGAGCTGCGCCGAGAGTTAGCGATCTCCCTACCACCTCCGATCTCGCCGCCATGCTTCTGAACCTCGAGCGGGTCATCAGGAAGGAGGTCTCCGCAGTTCGTTCGGATCTCTCGCAAGTATTGGTTCGTGTTGAAGAGTCGGAGCAACGTCTCGATCGCAACGCGAACGCTATCCGATCCCTCCAGGCGACTACACGTCAACTTGCCATTTCGCATCGTACGACCGTTTACAAGATCGAAGATCAAGAGAATCGTAACAGACGTAATAACGTTCGGATTAGGGGACTTCCCGAAGCGACTGGAGACGACGATCTGTTACCATCCGTTCGGGGCATTTTTAATAGTCTTCTGGGACGAGCACCTGACGCCCCTTTGAAGATTGACCGGGTGCACAGGGCACTCCGCCCACGCAATCTTGCTACAGATGTCCCACGAGACATCATTTGCCGGGTCCACCATTATCCTGAAAAGGAACTGATTATGCAGAAAGCTAGGGGAGCTAACCCGTTTGATTTCCATGGGGCGATGCTATCCTTTTTCCCGGATCTCGCTAAGGAAACCTTGGATCGACGCAGGGCCCTAAGGCCCCTCACGGAACTGCTCCGGGCGGCGTCCATTAAATATAGGTGGGGCTTCCCTGCGGCCTTGATCGCATCTAGAGATGGCAAAACCGCAATACTTCGATTTCCGGAGGAGCTGTCCAAATTCTGCACGGATATGTCCGTTCCTATCCCGGAACTACCTGGATGGCAAGAAGGCATCCCGCCCCTGCCCGCTGGGACCGACCAGGGATGGCAGAGGGTGAGCCGTGCCCGCCGTACTTCTGCACCTGACTACCGCCCTTGAAAGGGCATCCTACCCGTCAACTTGTTCAACTTGTTCAACTTGGTTACCTGTTCAGGACGTCTACTTGCATTTGTGGGACATACCGCCTGAACGTGACTGGGGGGGCTCCTTTTACTAAGTTTGTGCGAGGAAGCTGACCGCCTTTGGCGACAACGTGTTTTTGCAGGCCAGGGCTGAGTCACCCTTGGCCGTGTGGCCAGTAACCCGGTACCCCTAAGGGGCCCTCAGTCTGGATATGAACATCGCTGCTCTTTTGCCCTTTTTCTTTTTATTGGCGTGACATTTCTTCATCTTCCTCGCTGTGCCTGTGGAGCGTAGCTGACTCACGGTTCCCCTCTCCCCCCCCCCCCCATTGGGTATCCTACCGTCTTAGCTTCATACCAATATTGTTCTGTACAGGCGCTTTAGGTTTTGGATGATGTTATTTCTAGATTTTTCTGCCTAGGTGTCGGCACCGGACCGCGGGGCGCTGACTTGGACCTTTATGGTGTGGTTTGCGCCCGGCTGCCTGCGTCCCGCCTCCCCCTTTTTGAGCGGGGGCTGCCCGGCGCGGGGCCTCGACGTCCGTTCCCCTGTTGGGGTGGCGGGCGTGGGGGCCCTGTGGCGGTTACGCAGCCCGCTCTTGCACGGCATGGTAATGCGTGCACTAATGGCTGTTCTTCGACAGCACCTTTTTTGGTTCATTTTGTTTTTCCCACTAAGGTGGGGCCTTGCATTTTCTTGTTGCCTTTCTTTCTCCTTTCCTTTTCTCTTTCACCTTTTCTGTCTACTGCCTACACCCCCTCTGTTCCCCTCCCCCCTCTTTGGCGGCAGACCGCCTTGGTATTGTATTGATAATGTTGTGGTGATCGCGGTTCCTCCTCCTGAGACCCCATGGCTACTGTGAACATTGTATCTTTTAATGTACGGGGCCTTTACGCCCCAGGGAAGAGACACAATTTATATAGGGAACTGGACCGTTTGCGGGGGGACGTGGTCTTCCTCCAGGAGACCCACCTCACACAGACGACTCGAGTTAGGTTGCACTCACCACAGTACCCTACGTGGTACTACAGCCTCTCCGACATCTCTAAAGCCAAAGGTGTGGCCATCGGGATTCGTAGGGGAACCGCGTTCACGTTTGAGGAAATGTTATGTGATCCTGCGGGACGTTTTCTGTTTCTGCGGGGCACCCTGGGCAGCATGCAGTGTACTTTGGCCACCTTATACTCCCCTAACAAAAACCAGGTGCGTTTCTTGGCTTCCACACTTAGCTCCCTGCGGAACTTTGCACGTGGATGCATTCTCCTAGCGGGCGATTTTAATGTTCCCTTGGAACCTACTCTGGACACCTCTAGGGGTGGTTCCTCGCTTTCCGGCAGGGGAATAAGGTATATACGTTCTCGACTCCATGACCTACAATTGATGGATGTCTGGAGAATTGCTCACCCGCGGGAAAGGGACTTCACCTACTTTTCCCCGGTGCACCAAACCTACTCTAGAATAGATTTATGCTTCATTGATCACCAACACCTTCCGCTCATAGTGAAGTCAAGCATTGACTCATCCCCCATTTCGGACCATGCTCCGATTTCCTTAACCATTAGCGTGGCGTCCATACCCCTGAAGGCCACTAACTGGAAGTTGAACGAGGACCTCATAGCCGAAGAGGCGGATAAAAAGGTGATGGGTGACAGTTTGGAGTTTTATTTTAAGACTAATGTCAGTCCTGAAGTCTCACCGGGAGTGCTCTGGGAGGCCCACAAGGTGTATATTAGGGGAAAGTTCATAGAATTGGGTTCTAGGAAAAAGAGGGAGCGCTTAACTCAACAGTCCAACTTGTTGCGTGACATTACTGACTTAGAACGCCGACATAAGTTGAACCAGACTCCGGCCCTTTTCCACGCCTTAACGGAAAAACGGGAGACCTTGAAGTCTCTCCTTCATTTGGATCACAAACGTCGCGCGCGGTTGGTAGCTCACCGTTTTTATGAGTGGGGCGATAGGCCCAGTAGACTGCTGGCTAATTCGGTGCGACAGCGGAAGAATGCGGCGTTTATTGCCAAAGTTAAGACCCCCTCGGGAGACTTGGTGTTCGAGACACCCCGTATAGCCAAGACATTCAGGGACTTTTACCAGCGCCTGTATCGGGTGCACCAGGGGGACCATGATAGAGAGACTCGGGGACGCCTTATTGGGGACTATCTGGCCCGTGCCGCCCTCCCGAAACTCTCCGGGGAGGTTTTGGCTTCCTTGGAGGGGGAATTGACGACTGCGGAGCTTCTGGGCGCCATGAAAGCTATGGCGCGCGGTAAGGCACCGGGTCCAGACGGCCTCACGGTATCGTATTATAGAGCGTACGCTGACATACTGTTGCCGTACTTGACCAGATATGCTAACGTGACCTCGGACGGCGGGGACCTTCGCCCGGAGACCACTCATGCACACATCACGGTATTACCCAAGGAGGGCAAGGACCCTAGTGACTGCGCGAGCTACCGTCCTATTTCGCTCTTGAATATAGATGCGAAGATTTATGCTAAAGCCATAGCGAATAGGCTGCTCCCCCTGGTGCCACAGTGGATTTCACGGGATCAGACGGGATTCATCCCCGGGAGGGAAGCACGGGATAATTCTCTCCGCACACTCTCCCTAATGGCTTATGTGCGGCGGACTGCCCAGCCCACCCTGTTACTCTCCACGGATGCTGAGAAGGCGTTTGACAGGGTGGACTGGGACTTCCTTATGGCTACGCTGGCGCACCTGGGCATAGGTCCCACTTTGCGCTCCCAAATAGCGGCGTTGTACCACTGCCCCACAGCTCAGATACGGATTAACGGAACCCTTAGTGACCCCTTCACCCTATATAACGGCACTCGCCAGGGGTGCCCGCTCTCACCGATTTTATTCGCAATATCCCTAGAGCCATTTTTATCCCTTATTAGACAAAACCCGAATATACGTGGCGTCACCATAGGTACGAAGGAACACAAATACGCGGCTTACGCGGACGATATTTTGTTCTACGTGCAACAGCCTCTGATCACCCTTCCAAATCTTATGTCCGAGTTTTCGGCCTACGGCGCGGTGTCAAACTTTAAAATCAATATGTCCAAATCGGAAATGTTAAACATCTCTGTACCCGCCAAACAGGTATCCCACCTGAAAAAGAACTATCCCTTTAACTGGCAGCTGAGTTCCATGAAATATTTGGGCATTCACCTAACGCCCTCACTATCGTCCCTTTTCCGCGCTAACTTTCTGCCTTTGCTCAACACTCTTAGGTCCGATATCCAAAAGTGGTCCCAGCTACGACATTCTTGGCTGGGCAGAATTGGTCTGGTTAAGATGAACTTGCTGCCCAGGGTGCTCTTCATGTTGCAGATGGTCCCGTTTGGGATACCGGTGGGGTTTTTTACAATTTTGACATCTATAGTATACCGGTACATATGGAATAGGAGAAGGCCCAGGCTGAATAGAACACTCCTCATCCGCCCTAAGTGTAGCGGGGGTCTAGCTGTGCCAGACTTTAAGCTCTACTATAGGGCCGTTGTGCTGACCAGGCTCTCTGACTTGAAGTATTGCAAGGGCACGAAACTCTGGGTAAATGTGGAAACAGACCTTTGTGGAGCTGAACCTTCCACGCTGATGTGGATACCGAGGAAGTTCCGGACCCTTTTGCCTACCACGTCCCCACTCACACACTCCTCCTTGATGGTATGGGACTCTATCTGTAAGAGGTATGGCTGGCTGTATAACTCCCCCCTGATGCCCTTGGTGGGTCACAACTTTTTCCCACCGGGTAACATGGACCCTCAGATTCACCCGTGGCGGCTGGGCACTAACACCTATCTACATCAGTTCACCGGCCCATCCGGGGTGCTACCTCTTTCCTCCATCATGGGTGACTCCTCCATTTCCTACATGGATCGCTGGAAACATCATCAACTGTTGAACTTTGTTCGCATGCTCCCAAAGCCCCTGCGCACCCTGGCGAAGCTTACACCTGTGGAAACCGCATTTGCTGAACCTGACCCGATTGAGCGGCCGGTTTCGTACTTCTATCAGGCCTTGCTGTCCCTCACTTCTACGGGTACCCCCTCCTTCCTACGGTACTGGGAAAGGGAACTACAAATGGAGCTGTCTCCGTCCCAGCAGTCACAAATTCTAACACTGGCTCATGCCTCCTCTGGATCCTCTAAGACATCAGAAATGGCGTATAAACTTTTGACCAGATGGCACTACACACCGGTTGTTTTACATAGGTTCTCTCCCCAGTCCTCCCCACTTTGTTGGCGGGAGTGCGGGGAGGTAGCCACTCATGCCCATATCTGGTGGTACTGCCCGAGGATCCGCCCATTCTGGCTGGCGATCTTATACACAATTAAAGAAATCCAGGGGTGGGAGGTACCTAATGACCCGTGGTATGTCCTGTTCCATTGCACGGGGAGGCCGACAGGCTCCTACAAGAGGTCGATTACACCACATCTCTTAAACGCTGCTAAAACCCTCATTCCTCAGTTTTGGAAGCTGAAGACGATCCCCACCCTCCGGCGCTGGTTGCTCAACGTGGATACCACATATTACATGGAGGATATGACCCTTTCCCTCCGGGGTAAATCTGAGTTGTCAACAAAGATCTGGGCCTGTTGGGTTGCCTTTAAATATTCCTCGAGTTATGCAGCCATAATGTCTCAACCAGAGTGAGGTGAACATGACGCTTGTTCTAACTATGTCTACTGTTATTTTGCAATAGGTTGTCTGACGGTGGTCTGCCCCCCCCCCCCCCCCCCACATCCCCCCCCCCCTCCCTTCTTTCTCTTTCTCTCTCTCTTTCTGCTTATTTTCCCTTTCCTTTACTTCCCTTCTAATTCTGTCTACTATATTTCCTCTTTTATAATAGAAGAGGTGGGTGTATATTTCTGTGCCCATGTAACTAACGTTATAATGTTGTTGATCTTGCTATTGGTTTCTATATTGATCGTTATGCTCTGTACACGCTTCTCTTCTTTAATAAACATTAATTATAAAAAAAAAAAAAAAAAAAAAAAGAACCCGAGTGCCTTCACCGTTCTAGCCCCTCTCCCTGAGGAAGACACGTGACGCTGTGTCGAACACGCGTAGGGGAGGGGCTAGGACGGTTAAGGTTTTTGGGCTCTATAGCGATTTGAGGGGCTGATTGAGATTTTGGATGTGCGGCTCTACGTTGCATTTTAAATCCATGTCCGTATTAGTGTGGTGTGCTGGAAGCACTCGCATATTGTGAGTACCCTGTACATTTTATTAAATGCATGTTAACCAGTTGCCGACCGCCGCACGACGATGTACGTCGATAGCATGGCACGGGCAGGCATATTGGCGTACATGTACGTCCCTTGCCTCCCGCGGGTCGGGGGCCCGATCGGGCCCCCGCCCGGTGCCTGCGGCGGTCGGTATTCGTGCGGGAGCGATCCCGGACGAGGGGACGGCCATTCGTTCATGGCCACCCCCTCGCGATCGCTCCCGACGAATAGGAATCCCCCGTGACATCACTTCCTCTCCTGTAATGTAAACACAGGAGAGGAAGTGATGTATTCTCTCCTCCGTGTCGGTATTTTTCGTTCCGACACGGAAGAGAGCGGATCGGTGAGTTGCACCAACACTCTACACACACAGTAGAACATGCCAGGCACACTCACACCCCCCCTTTACCCCCCGATCACCCCCCCAATTACCCCTGCCCCCCAGTCACAGTGACACCAATGTCATTTTTTTTTTTTTTTTTTTGCATTGGTGTCATTTGTGACTGTAATAACTGTTAGGGCAGTTAGAGTTAGCCCCCTTTAGTTCTAATGTACCCCCCTAACCCCCCCAATAAAGGTTTAACCCCGTGATCACCCCCCGTCGCCAGTG
Organism: Lithobates pipiens; assembly: GCF_037356315.1. Taxonomy (NCBI): domain Eukaryota; kingdom Metazoa; phylum Chordata; class Amphibia; order Anura; family Ranidae; genus Lithobates; species Lithobates pipiens. The sequence goes on along the minus strand of NW_027507764.1, from coordinate 335,974,707 downwards.
TCACTAAGGCTGGGTTCACATTGCAGCGGTTTATGAGAACGAATGTGATTCGCACCGCACTGCAGTGCAAATCACATCCGATCTCTGTGCGATTCGAGTTCAGCCATTCGCCGCACCCGCCGCACCCGCCACACCCGCCGCACCCACCGCAAATTCGCACGGGACCCTTTTTTTGGCCCGCAGCAGAATCGGATCGCATGGGTGTTCACACCATGCGATCCGAGTTTGCAGATCGCACTGCGATATGCGAACTGATCTGGGGGTGTCAGTAACATTTCACTGACACTCCCAGCAGTTCGCATAGGGCAGTGTGAACTGCCGCCGGGAGGCATGCGATGCGGGAACCCGCCGCGGATTTGCGGCGTTTCCGCATCGCTCCAGTGTGAACCCAGCCTAATAAGCGATCATTTTTCTGATCGCCGTATTAGTGTCACAGGTGACGCTAGTTAGGCAGGTAGGTATTTAGGTTCGCCGCAGCTTTTTATAGCGCCAGGGACCCCCATATACTACCGCATAAAGCCCCCTGATTGCCCCCTAGTTAACCCTTTCACCAGTGATCACCATATAACTGTTACAGGTGACGCTGGTTGGTTAGTTATTTTTTATAGTTTCAGGGCACCCGCCATTTATTACCTAATAAAGGTTTAACCCCCTGATCACCCGGCGGGTGTCATTTGTGACTAATAACTGTTAGGGCAGTTAGGGTTAGCCCCCTTTAGTTCTAAGGTACCCCCCTAACCCCCCCAATAAAGGTTTAACCCCGTGATCACCCCCCGTCGCCAGTGTCACTAAGGCTGGGTTCACATTGCAGCGGTTTATGAGAACGGATGTGATTCGCACCGCACTGCAGTGCAAATCACATCCGATCTCTGTGCGATTCGAGTTCAGCCATTCGCCGCACCCGCCGCACCCGCCACACCCGCCGCACCCGCCGCAAATTCGCACGGGACCCTTTTTTTGGCCCGCAGCAGAATCGGATCGCATGGGTGTTCACACCATGCGATCCGAGTTTGCAGATCGCACTGCGATATGCGAACTGATCTGGGGGTGTCAGTAACATTTCACTGACACTCCCAGCAGTTCGCATAGGGCAGTGTGAACTGCCGCCGGGAGGCATGCGATGCGGGAACCCGCCGCGCATTCGTGGCGTTCCCGCATCGCTCCAGTGTGAACCCAGCCTAATAAGCGATCGTTTTTCTGATCGCTGTATTAGTGTCACAGGTGACGCTAGTTAGGCAGGTAGGTATTTAGGTTCGCCGCAGCTTTTTATAGCGCCAGGGACCCCCATATACTACCGCATAAAGCCCCCTGATTGCCCCCTAGTTAACCCTTTCACCAGTGATCACCATATAACTGTTACAGGTGACGCTGGTTGGTTAGTTATTTTTTTATAGTTTCAGGGCACCCGCCATTTATTACCTAGTCTCACTAGTGTACCCCTAAATTTAGGGGTGTCTACTTTCCAAAATGGGGTCATTTGGGGGGGGTTTGTGCCATCTTGGCATTTTATGGCCTTCAAAACTGTAACGCCCTTAGAAAGCCTGAAGGCGGTGCTTGGTTTTCGGGGCCCCGTACGCGGCTAGGCTCCCAAAAAGTCCCACATATGTGGTATCCCCGTACTCAGGAGAAGCAGCAGAATTTATTTTGGGGTGTCATTTCACATATGCCCATGGCATGCGTGAGCAATATATCATTTAGTGACAACTTTGTGAAAAAAAAAAAAAAAAAAAAAAGTTTGTAATTTTCCCGCAACTTGTGGCAAAATATAAAATATTCCATGGACTCAACATGCCTCTCAGCAAATAGCTTGGGGTGTCTACTTTCTAAAATGGGGTCATTTGTGGGGGTTTTGTGCCATCTTGGCATTTTATGGCCTTCAAAACTGTAATAGGTAGTGAGAAGTGAACTCAAAAATTTACGCCCTTAGAAAGCCTGAAGGCGGTGCTTGGTTTTCGGGGCCCCGTACGCGGCTAGGCTCCCAAAAAGTCCCACATATGTGGTATCCCCGTACTCAGGAGAAGCAGCAGAATTTATTTTGGGGTGTCATTTCACATATGCCCATGGCATGTGTGAGCAATATATCATTTAGTGACAACTTTGTGAAAAAAAAAAAAAAAAAAAAAAAGTTTGTAATTTTCCCGCAACTTGTGGCAAAATATAAAATATTCCATGAACTCAACATGCCTCTCAGCAAATAGCTTGGGGTGTCTACTTTCTAAAATGGGGTCATTTGTGGGGGTTTTGTGCCATCTTGGCATTTTATGGCCTTCAAAACTGTAATAGGTAGTGAGAAGTGAACTCAAAAATGTACGCCCTTAGAAAGCCTGAAGGCGGTGCTTGGTTTTCGGGGCCCCGTACGCGGCTAGGCTCCCAAAAAGTCCCACATATGTGGTATCCCCGTACTCAGGAGAAGCAGCAGAATTTATTTTGGGGTGTTATTTCACATACGCCCATAGCATGTGTGAGCAATATATCATTTAGTGACAACTTTGTGTAAAAAAAAAAAAAAATTTTTTTTTTTGTCATTATTCAATCGCTTGAGGCAAAAAAATAAAATATTCAATGGGCTCAACATGCCTCTTATCAATTTCCTTAGGGGGTCTACTTTCCAAAATGGGGTCATTTGGGGGGGTTTTGTACTGCCCTGCCATTTTAGCACCTCAAGAAATGAGATAGGCAGTCGTAAACTAAAAGCTGCGTAAATTGCAGAAAACGTACCTTAGTTTGTAGATGTGACAACTTTTGCGCAAACCAATAAATATACAATTATTGACTTTTTTTTTACCAAAGACATGTGGCTGAATACATTTTGGCCTAAATGTATGACTAAAATTGAGTTTATTGGATTTTTCTAATAACAAAAAGTAGAAAATATCATTTTTTTTCAAAATTTGCGGTCTTTTTACGTTTATATCGCAAAAAATAAAAATCGCAGAGGCAATCAAATACCATCAAAAGAAAGCTCTATTTGTGGGAAGAAAAGGACGCAAATTTTGTTTGGGTACAACATTGCATGACCGCGCAATTACCAGTTAAAGCAGCGCAGTGCCAAAGTGTAAAAAGACCTCTGGTCATTTACCAGCAAAATGGTCCGGTCTGAAAGTGGTTAAAATGTTTTACAAATTCAAGCACTATATTGGAGTGTTTTTCTCTGCTTATACTCTGCTACTGACATCCTAAGGAGGAGACCTTGGGAGAAGTTTAGGAGCCAGCTGTGTGGGGTGGCTCAGATGTTGTCTGACCATGCTTAGCTGGGGGGTTGCACTCCCAGAGGTGAGCCTATACCCATGGGGGGGCGACGAGGAGTGAGGTGATTCTTTGGTGGTCTTGAAGTTGTACATAGGATTTCAATATTTTTATTTGTTAATCAACATCCATTTGTGGAATTTTCACTGTTTTAATATGGACTTTTTCGCACTGTATTGCACAGACATTTAATTATGCACTTTATACGTTTGTTTGATTCAGTTATTTATGACATTTGTTTATATTTCAGGATTCAGCGCTGCACTCTTATATATTGATTTTTGTGCATCTGGGGATGTGCTAGCAGCAGGCCTTTCAAATACCTTACACACACACTCTCACTCACGCGCACTCTCAGTCGCGCGCGCACACATAGTTTCTAGTACATATATAATTACTTTTGTTTTTTGGGTAGCTCACAGGACTCTATCGCATATTTATTTATACCACTATTCCAGGGCTTGACAAATTTGCTTGGAATCCAGGAGCCAGCTAAAAAAGTTAGGAGCCAGGTCGGTAACGGCGATCCGGACCTGTCCCTGGCCTGACATGGAGACGAGTGAGAGGAAGATAGCGCCCCCCCCCCCCCCCACCTGTCTCCAAGTCATTGCCCATAGCTCTTAGAGGGACATTTTTATTTATTTAATTTTTTCAAATGACAATTGTTTTTTTTTTATATTGCATTTTAGTGTAAATATGAGATGTGAGGTCTTTCTGACCCCCCAGATCTCATATATAAGAGGATCTGTCATGCTTTTTTCTATTACAAGGGATTTTTACATTCCTTGTAATAGCAATAAAAGTGACAATTTTTTTTTTTTTAAAGAGCAGTGAAAAAATAAAAAATAAAACGTTAAAATAAGAAAAAAAAATGTTTTAAATGCGCCCTGTCCCGCCAAGCTTGCGTGCAGAAGCGAACGCATACATGAGTAGCGCCCGCATAGGAAAGCGGTGTTTAAACCACATGTGAGGTATCACCACGATCGGTAGAGTGAGAGCAATAATTCTAGCCCTAGAACTCCTCTGTAACTCAAAACATGCAACCTGTAGAATTTTTTAAACGTCGCCTATGGAGATTTTAAAGGGTAAAAGTTTGTCGCCATTCCATGAGTGGACGCAATTTTGAAGCGTGACATGTTGGGTATCAATTTACTCGGCGTAACATTATTTTTCAAAATATTAAAATAAATAATCTTTCCCCAAAAAAGTGCGCTTGTAAGTCAGCTGCACAAATACGGTGTGACAGACAGTATTGCAACGACCACCATTTTATTCTCTAGGTTGTTAGAATAAAAAAATATATAATGTTTAGGAGTTCTAAGTAAAGGTGAGGAGATAGGTGGGCAGTGAAAGCTCTATTAGCATTGCTTGCTGTCATACCAACAGCCACCACTAGAGGGCGCCAGATTCCAGAAGGAAAAATAGGACCGCAGAAGGCCTCAAAGCCGCGGCCTCAATTACCGGGCGGCGGCGGCGCGGCCCGACGCGATCACGCCTGGGGGGTGCACGGAGACGGGATACCCCCAGCTGTGCTGCCCCAGGCGCCAGGTCACTAATTCTAGTCGCAAATGCGACCTGGCGCCCGGGGTTTGTCGAGCCCTGCACTATTCCTCCAACACCAATGATGGGCCATCATTCCTTCCACTAACATCATCAATGGGGAACTTCTCTTCCCACTAGCGCCAACCGTGTGGCACTATTCCTCCCACTATTCCTCCCACTGGCGCCAAGCGTGTGGCACTATTCCTCCCACTGGCGCCAAGTGCGTGGCACTATTCCTCCCACTGGCGCCAAGCGCGTGGCACTATTCCTCCCACTGCCGCCAAGCGCGTGGCACTATTCCTCCCACTGCCGCCAAGCGCGTGGCACTATTCCTCCCACTGCCGCCAAGCGCGTGGCACTATTCCTCCCACTGGCGCCAAGCGCGTGGCACTATTCCTCCCACTGGCGCCAAGCGCGTGGCACTATTCCTCCCACTGGCGCCAACCGTGTGGCACTATTCCTCCCACGGGAGTAAACCACTGGTCAGTCTGGCCCCCCTAAACTCTAAAAGACCATAAACTGGCCCTTTGCTTAAAAAGTTTTGAGACCCCTGATTTATAATTTTCCTGGTTTTTTAATTCTTATGTAATCAGTGGTAACAGATTGTGTCATGCATAATTGTTTACCCTAGAAAAAGGGTACACAAAGCAAAGTGTTGCCACCACATGATTATGCATGTTTAAAAAAAAAAAGTATTTTTCAATAATTTTAAGCTGGTAAATGTTGACCATGAAATTATGTGAAGTAAGACCTAGATGCAGAAATGAGCTTCCAGCGGCTTATATTCTTGAGTCAATCCGTTTGCTGTTGTTTCTACATTGCATTTTTTTTTTTTTACATATTTTCTCTTTATACTCCTATTTTTAGAAGCAAAACTAAAATATTGGTTTGTCGTTTTTATCATACAGCTTGTGATGCAATTTTCCATTCATTTTAAAGCATTGTAAAACTGACAGAGCTGTGCATGTTCACCTAAAGCATGTGTATTCTCCGTATTGCATGCTCATTAAACGTTTGCAAGACTGGTCCTTCAAATAAATGTTCGTAGAGGAACAAGATGGCCCAGACAGCTTGAGAAACTAGAATAGGTGTGAGCCATGATCTGGCAGTGTCTGTGATACTCTGCAAGTGTTTATTGCACGCCATGTCCTTAGATATTTTATTTAGGATGAGACATCCAGGTTTCCTTTTTTGACTGGCTAATCCCTTCATATTTATGTACTTGTTTTTGTGTTAGTCCTTTTAAACGCTAGTAATATATAGAACACTGTTTAATAACTGCAATATCAATTCATTCACAATGGAACAATTTATAACTGGTTGAAGTTAAAGCCTAAGCTTAGCCCTTTCACATTGGCTATTCGATCTGCCAAATTCATACGGATGGTAGTCCTATTTTTCATCCATCTGTGGGATCAGATGAAATTGGACAGGCTGTCCATTTTCATCCGATCTCCCCATAGAGGAGAGCGGGACTAGCTAGGAACAGAGGCACACATGTGAAAGGGGTCTTAGGTGTTCTGTTGATTAAAAACATTTTTTTTTTTGGATGAAAAACAGACAGCTATTAATTTCTATGGACTGGACTACATATGTCAATGAGGAAGGAACAAAAAAAAAAACCCACGAGCTGCACATTACGCAAAACCCTCACGTAAAGAGTAGAAGCAGCCTCAGCCTAGACTCCTTCCAGAAAAAGGGTAGATAACACCGCTCTAAACCTAGAAAAAAGGGGTGGTGACCAAAGAAAGAAAAACAAATTTCTGTAGCTGCTAACACTCAAACAAAGTTATACAAACATGAACAAAAAATGTGTAGCGCTAAGGCTTGTGATAACCATTAAAATCAGAAAATGAACAATACAGTGCAACGTACAAATTAAAGTCCAATGACTAGTAAAAACTAGAAACTGTAAGTCAATGTGAGGAATTGAATCCAGATGTAAATCAACCGTGGTGTCTCAGAGGTGATGACTGCACAAACGAGTGGTGCATATGACACGGAGAACATCAATAATGTGGATACTTAATGAGGTACTCTTACCGGCAGAGGTGGACACACATACCATCTGGCAGTGGGTCAAATGCGCATGAAGGGTGGTCTTTTGGGTGTGGTGCCAAGGCTGCAAGTGGTCTCTACACACGTCCAAAACTTCAGAATCCACCTCATCACTGATCACCAGTACCGAAAATATCATGAAAAAAGAGGAACATTTTTTTTTTCCTCTTTTTTCATGATATTTTCGGTACTGGTGATCAGTGACGAGGTGGATTCTGAAGTTTTGGCTGATCTGCACTATATGGAGCACTTTTTTCAAAAAAGTGCTCCATATAGTGCAGATCAGCCAATAATGTTTTATTGGAAAATTTCTTGCAATGAGGAGACATGAAAAAGGACACAAAAATGTAATAAAAATAGCATAAAATCATTAAAAAAAGCAGTATGGGACTCTGATAGCCAACCCTACGCGTTTCAACTCAAACGGTGATCAACAGGGGCATCAATAAAACATTATTGGCTGATCTGCACTATATGGAGCACTTTTTTCCTCCTTTTTCATTATATTTTCGGTACTGGTGAGCACTGACGAGGTGGATTCTGAAGTTTTGGACGTGTGTAGAGACCACAGCGGCCGCAAACATATGCCTGGGATCAGGACAGTGTCATTGCATTCCAAGACAACCACTCGGCACCTTGGCACCACACCCAAAAGACCACCCTTCATGCGCATTTGACCCACTGCCAGATGGTATGTGTGTCCACCTCTGCTGGTAAGAGTTAATTAAGTATCCACATTATTGATGTTCTCCGTGTTATATGCACCACTCCCCTTGTGAAGTCATCACCTCTGAGACACCACGGTTGATTTACATCTGGATTTATTTCCTCGCATTGACTTACATTTTCTAGTTTTTACTAGTCATTGGACTTTAATTTGCACATTGCACTCTATTTGTTAATTTTCTAATTTTCATGGTTATTACAAGCCTTAGCGCTACACATTTTTTTTCATGTTTGTAGACTCCTTCCAGGCCACACCCCCAACATGTTTCGCCCTGACCCCCCATTGCCATGACTAAGCCTCGTAGGAAACATGTCAGTATGGCCTGGACAGAGTCTAGGCTAAGGCTGCTTCCACTCTTTACATGAGTGCTTTGTGTGATGTGCTGCTCCTGGAACTTTTTTCTTCCTCATTGACTTCTGTGGAGCTGAGACAAGCTCTTTCCCTGCTTGCACTCCCTGCAGTTGTCAGCAAATAAGCAGCCCCCCCCCCCCCCCCTTAATTTCGTTACATGGGGTCACATTGACTGCATCTGTGTCTATTCAGGTCTGATTTTATAACAGTTTTATCCACTTATACACTGATTGGATGTAAAATGGTCTGTGACCATTCTATTGGCGATCTTTTTTATTTTTATTTTTTTTTATGCAAGAAACCCTTTTTTTTTTTGGCACTTCTGATTAGTTTTTTTCAACAACTAAGAAATAGGATGCAAAAAAGCATGTGAACTGAAGATCAAACTGATGTAAAATTTCCTGAACTGAAGACGGATGTGCAAACTGATGTAACCTAAATCAGTATTTATCAGTTGTTTTTCTTAGCAAAAATGTGACTGAACTGAGGACGCCCCTGTGAATAGATCCTTATGCCGGCCATATGTGGATTAAAATTAGGCAGGTTCAGGAGGGACCAGACAAGTTTTAATTCATGTATGGACAGGAAGGTTGTACAGAAGTCAATCTACCAATTGACTTCTGTAAGACTGCCCTCCTGCTCTATTAGCGCCACTGGCTATAGCTGGGAACGTATTCTGATGGCGGCAAAGTCTCCCCGCCGTGAGAATACAATAGCTCAGCACGGAGGATTCCCTCACCCACAGCAGTATGTGGATGGGGGGGAATCAAGTCTTTCTTTCTTTTTTTTTTTTTTTCATTCAACCTGCTATTTGAATGAAATAAAAATTACTTGTCACAACGCAATCTTTTGATGCAGCGGGGGGTTAATAACACTGAGGGACATGTTACATGCAACATCAAAAGTCCTTTTTGCCCACCTACACTATTCATCAAAGCTGTACTATAGTTTCTATGAATCAAGAATGATCTCTCAGAGAGAATGAGCAGATGAATGAAAGGTTGATCACCTGCATTAATTTTTTTAATTTTTTTTTGATGAGTACGTATGACAGATCGCTTGGCTCAATTAACCCCGGCCACGCTATAATATTGAAGCGGTGTGATAGTAAATCATGTCCCTTGTTTGTTTGTTTGTTTTTTCCAATCATTTTTAACTATTTTTACCATAATACTCTACCACAGTATGCAATTTAAAGCAGAAATATGAAAATATCTACTGCATGCACATCCCTTCAAAAAATGTCAACTTAAGAAATCTTATAACAGCATTATTAGTATAACCTGCCTTTTTTTATTTTTTTTTAAAGTGGTTGTACAGTGTATGTTTACCATAACTTCCTATCCCAGATGAGTTTTGGTCTCAGTGTTGCATATTTGCTAATAATTCACATAACAAACTAGAGAGCTGTAAAATGTGAAATGCCAGTGTCTGTGTCTTTTAGTACATGTCAAGCTGTTAGTCTTCTGGTTTGTAAAATAAATTATTTTGTCCACCTGTTGTCAATGCATTTACACAAACTCTTCCTAGGTGTTTGCATGTCTGATAAAGCCATTTTCTTTTGCTTTCCAGACAACATTGGCTCACATAATTGCCAAAAATACCAACAAAAACAATACTCGCTTTATAACTCTGTCTGCCACAAGTGCTTCTACCAATGATGTACGAGAGGTCATCAAGCAAGCCCAAAATGAGATTAAACTCTTCAAAAGAAAAACTATCCTCTTTGTTGATGAGATTCATCGTTTTAACAAGACACAACAGGTAGACTGCAATTGTTAATTTTTAATTACTAGAGACTATATTACACATTTTAACCGTTGCTATAAACCAAGATGAAACGCTAATGCCGTGTACACACGATTGGACATTCCGACAACAAAATCCATGTTCCGACAGGTGTTGGCTCAAACTTGTCTTGTATACACACGGTCACACAAAGTTGGTTGGAATTTCCAAACGTCAAGAACACGGTGACGTACAACACATACGACAAGCCAAGAAGTTCAATAGCCAGTGCTGCTCTTCTGCTTGATGCTGAGCATGCGTGGCACTTTGTGTTTCAGAATTGTGTACACCCGATTGGAATTTATGCAAATGGATTTTCTTGTCGGACAATTTGAGAACCAGATCACAAATTTTGTGCGATGGAAATTCCGATGGAAAATGTCCGATGGAGCCTACACATGGTCAGAATTTCCGACAAAAGGCACCCATCGAACATTTTCCATGGGAAAATCCGACCGTGTGTTTGGGGTATAATAAGGAACAAGCATAACTGGCTGATTATATATATTTTTTTTTAATACAGAGGGTAAAATAAGTATTGACCACATCACCATTGTAAATATATTTCTAAAAGTGCTATGGGGGGGGGGGGGGGTTGTGTGTGTGTGTGTGTGTGTGTGTGTGGTCTAGCTATGGAAGCGTGAGGACGCTAATCCCCGGAGCTCTGCAAGGGACAGCCCGGAGAACAGCCCGTCAGACCGGCAGAGAAAGCCAAGACTATATGCCAGGGGATCGTAAGCACCCGCTGGACATGGGGGCACAGAGGGGTCCCAAAATTACGCATTACTTTCTCCACCAGCACAGTGTTTCTTCCCCCTCTGCCCCAGCCAAGATGGCACCACCTCGGGTTCCCCCTGCGAACATTGCCGCGCATCACAGAAAGGGCACACAGGCAGGAGCTGCTGCAGGTGGCGATCAGTCTTCACAGAGCGAACTAGGCGCACTCATCTGGATCTACCCTGACATCTCCAGACAAACGAGAGCCATGCGAGGACTCATGCGTCCCCTCTTCGAAGTGATCCGTGAAGCTACCTACCGTGGGGTCACCCCTTTCATCTGATAGTGAGGAAGAGGGGTGCTGAGTTCCACCTTTGCTCACCAGACCAACGCCTGGATTTGATCAGTTTCCTCAATAAGCCTGCGGTGAACGTTCCTAACTGGTTTGACTACCTGCTATCCCAGGAGGCACTCGGGACACCCTTGCCCAGGCCGCAGCAGGTTGACCCCACTATCGTGCCCCCAGCCGGGAGAATGCCAGACCCCACCCGATGTCGGAGGCCTGACTCTTCCTTTCATCATGGGGACTGGTAAGACATTTTGGTTGATATGTGGATAACTCTTTGCTGGACTATCCCATTAACTCCCCAGACCTTTTACAGTATTTGGACTCAGTCCATTCGGATGGACTGGACTTTACCCGATGGGCGCCTCCACACATACCTGCTGCCAAGGGTATACAGTATATCTTGCAGACTCTTGTTTGTTGGGGGGGCCTTGGAAATGTTTTGGGGAACCTGTTAGTTTACTGTGTTTATGGGTGACTGCTGGGTGGGGTAAAGGGCCTCGGTTGACACAGTGTTGCCTTGCTGTGTGCACCACTCCCCCTGCGCGCCTGCTTATGTGCGAACGACATGGGGGAGGGGGGTGCTTGATGGGGGTACATGGGTGGGCACCGGGCTCCAACACCCTTGGCTCTCCCAAGCTATGAAGACCTTTGGTCAGATTGTTAATCCCACCCCGCCACCAAATGAGCACCCCGGAGACTTAACTCCATAGGTTTCCCCTCCATCTTATTGCCCACCATCTGGTGTGCTGCTCCTCACAAGCTGCGGGACCATTGATTCCCTCCCACTTCCCCACAACATGCCGAAACAACTGTTGCATGTCCAGGGTGCGGAGACGGTGGCCCGCCTGGTGCCTCTCATTAGCATACAGTAGTTTTAAGTGGTGCCTAGGTCAAATGTACAGTCCCAGTGTCCCCCATTGCATACAAGTACACTATATCTTTATTATGACCCCATGCGAGTATATGCATGGACCCTCGGTCCTGGTGCTCAGGGCTAGGATGCAGAAGACCCCAGATATGTTTCAACCCTCTCTGGGTGCCAGGAGTCTGGAGTCCACTTAACCTGCATGTGTCCTCCCGGGACACCACTGCCGTATGGTCGTGGCCATTGGCATCCAGTTCTACTGCTCAAGTTACTGCTAATTGTTAGATAATTATAGTTATGTTGTGTTGGCTCTTATGTTATGTTAGCTTATATGTTTTTCAGAATATGGCTCTCTGTGGTCTAACCCCATGCATCTCCATTAATATTGTTTACTTTATTATCTATTGCTGGTTGGCTCTGAAAAGGCCCTGGCGCTCCAACCACCCCCCATTAGGGCAGGCCCCTGTGTGGACACCTTGAGTGCCCAACAGGGGACCTCGGTATCTCTGACAGAACCCGTCCACTCCCTTTTCCCTTCCTCCTACCTCCCTCCCTCCCCCTTCCCCTTTTTTGTTCCCTGACTTCCCCCTTTTTCCCCGCTTGGCCTCCCCTCTTCTACTGCTGCCCTTCTCCCCCACCTCTCAGTTCTCTCTTCTTGCTGTGGGCCTCTGCCTGGTGGGGGGTTTCTCTGATCAGGACCTCTACATACACCCACTGGTAGTCACATCCACGCCAGAAAACACGATGGGTCTCCTCGAGATCACCTCCCTCAACTTGCGTGGCCTAAACACACTGAAAAAGCACACTCAAAGCTCTTAACTGACTTGCGCAAGGGCAAAACAAGTGGCGTTCCTGCAGGAAACGCACTTCCGTGCTGATAGCACACCGAAACTGACCAACAGGACTTTTCCGCTGGCCTGTCAGTGTCTCCCGATCTCCAAGTTGAAGGAGGTAAGTATTCTGATGGCCAAATCAGTACCATGGGCGTTCGAGGAGCAGCGGATAGATACGCAGGGCCATTTTCTCTTACTGAAGGGGAGGGAGTCTGATGTGCGGGTTACTTTTGCCAATGTCTATTTCCCCAACGTGGACCATCCGCAGTTTTTATGCAGGTTCTTCCCTGAACTCCTAGAGTTCGCAGAGGGGGTGCTAGTTTTTGGCGGAGACCTCAATTTCGCCATGGACCCATCCCTTGACGTGTCTTGAGGTGCTCCCACCTTTCTTACTCACGCCTGAAGCGCCTAAAGGCCGATCTTCATACTCTGCATCTGGTGGACCCCTCGCGGCTGCTCCATACACAAGACCGAAATTGTACTTTTTTTTTCTCTCAGGTGCACCACACTTATGCACGGTTATATTACCTGCTGTTGTCGCACAAAGACCTATCTAGAGTGGTGTCTACCTCCCATTGATGTCATATCGTTCACGGATCATGAGCCAGTCCACATGACACTGCAGCTGGGACCAGAGTCCCGGCCTCCTCTGTCCTGGAGACTAAACTATGCTTTACTTCAATCGGAGGAAACCCGCTCAGAGATACTGAACATCCTACGTGAGTATTTCTCCATCAATGGGGAGTCCGTAGCCAATCCTCTTGTGGTCTGGGGGGCCCACAAGGCAGCTGATCAAAATAGGAGCCCGCCTTAAATGGGAGAGAACCCGTCGCACGGAAGAACCTTTGGCTTTGATACGCAGCCTGGAGTGTTCGCATAAGGTGAGTCTTGCTAGAGCTACATTTCAGGACCTCCTCAAAGCCAGTGAGGAACTCTGTGTGCTTTTTTCCATAAAATGAAGCAGAAATGGGCTTGGGCATGTCATACCATGTATGAATTCTCGAACAAACCCGGGTCATTACTGGCTAGGGCCCTGCTGGGCCCATGCACAAAAACTTATATCTCCCATATTATTCTGGCTTCCACTGGTCAAAAGCTAAACACTTCAACAGACATAGCGAAAGAGTTCCGTTCCTTCTATGAAGGTCTCTACAATTTGGACAAGCCCTCTCTTGCTGACCCCCTGGTGGAAGGCAACCTAACCCCTCAGTCGTATGTAGCTGCCTCAGGTATGCCTTCACTCCCCAGGGCCGTACAGGAGGAGCTGGAGGAACCCATCACAGCCGTATAGCTGGGAGTGGCCTTGGATACCTCAAAACCAAGAAAGGCCCCTGGACCTGATGGCCTAACCCCGACATGTTACAAAACAAAATATTTCCCTCATCCCAAAAGAGGAGAAAGACCTGTTGTGATGTTCGAATTATCGCCCAATTGCACTCTTAAACACGGACTTGAAACTTTGATCTACACGGCCAGGACCTCGAAACGGGCCCTTCTGCTGACACGAAGAAGGCCTTGAATTGGTCTTTTATATGGGCCACCTTGGAGCATATCAGACTTCGATCATCCATAGTGAGGTGGATACTTTCCCTATATACAAATTCCACTGCAGCAGTCAAAGTAAACGAGACAAGGTCCGACTTTTTCAGCATTCGTAATGGCACAAGACAGGGCTGCCCTCTGTCCCCTTTGATCTTCATTCTATGGCTTGAGCCCCTCCTATGCCGCATAAGAGCAGACGCAGCCATTATTGGCTACCCTAAATCCTCGAGGTCTCATAAGGTGGCCGCATTTGCGGATGACATAATCTTCTTAACCGAACCACTCATTTCCCTCTCTAATTTGCTTCATTCCCTGAAGAAGTATGGTGCTCGCTCTCTCTCGCTCTCTCTCATCTAACCAAATCCTCCATCCTTTATATAACGCCGGGCAAAGACGTGGTGCAACGTCTACGGTTGGCCTTCCCCCTGAGATAGGCAGCTGACCGCATTCATTATTTGGGAGTAGACATCACCCCTGATCCCGCCGACCTATATTAGGCAAACTTTACACTGCTGCTTCCTTGTCTTAAGACGGACCTTCTGCACTGGCACACTCTCACATTGACATGGTTTGGGTCGCTGTAATGCCCTTAAGATGGCCCTACTGCCAAAGGTGCTATACCTAATGCAGGCGCTTCCTACTCGCCTGCCCCCAGCTTTCTTCAAACAAATTGACTCCATGTTTCGGGCGTTTGTCTGGTCCCACCGTAAGCCATGCATCAGACTGCAACTCCTACACCTTGCGAAAAATAGGGGCGGGGTCGGCCTCCCAGACATGAAGGCCCACTACAGGGTGGTCCACCTCACCAGGTTAGTGGATTGGCACTGCCATGCGGAAGAAAAGCACTGGGTAGCCATGGAGGAGGAGGACTGTGGAGGCACGGTCAGGAGTTGGCCATGGATCACCGCGCCTCTACCAAGGGGCCTGGTGGAACACCCTATGCTGGGAAGTATCTTATCAGTGACCAGAGATGCCTTTAAGCATTCCTCTGTGTCCCCACTGCCCTCCCTGATGATGCCAGTGAATTTGTACCTCGCCTACAGAGCCCTCACCTTAAATGACTGGCGACAGGCACTAGGCATCGCCTGTGCGACTTTGTGCGACTCGGCTTTCTTCAGAGGCTAGGGAGTCAGCAACGGCCCCTCCTCTGGATTTCTGGAGTGGTTTGCAGCTGCGTAACTTTTTGAGCAGCGGCCTGCGGAAACCGGGCATCTCCCATCAACTCACCGAGCTAGAGCTCGTGTCATCGTGGGGAGCCAGTGCAGCACCGTCTCTTGGTCATCTATTCTTCCTTAACTCAACCAGCAGAGGGGTTTGTTCCCCCATTCCTCTCTAAGTGTGAAGCGGAAATCGGTACCCAATTTACTGACAGCCAGAGGAAGAAGATTCTCCACTTTGCTCAGAAATCTTCCATTGCCACCAGAGTCCGAGACCCGATGGTACAGAGTACCAACTACTTTACACCACATCTTTTCGCAGGTGTCAGACCGCTGCTGGCGCTGTGGCACTGCGTAAGGAACAATGCTGCATGTCTTCTGGACATGACCCAGACTTGCCCCCTTTAGGCGAGTCACCTTGAGCCAAATCAGACACTTGACCAATGTTTCACTGGAGGGGAATCCTGTGGCCTGTTTGCTCCACCTGTCAGAATGACCCATCAAGAAATACAAGAATTCCCTGACCATTCAGCTACTGAATGAAAGCATGCATCCCTCTGTGCTGGAGATTGGGGAAGAGCTGAGAGACATGGAGGACCTCACTGCCACTCTGCACAACAGAGAGCAGACCTTTTGGGCGACCTGGAGACCATGGCAACATTTCATATACACAGATGCTTATCTCTAAGAGATGACTCAGATTCATTGACCTAATGGGCTGGTCCCCCTCGGATCCCGGGCAGTGGGCACTACTTTACTCCTCTTTACCCTTTCTCCCCTGACACTACTTCCTCTACATCTCCTGTATCTCGCTTCGCCACCCAACTGTCTCCTCCCCTCTGCTGTTCCCTTCCCCCTGCCTTAACCCCTCCCTCTTTCCCGATCCCTAGCTCCTTCCCAATATTGGTGTTGCCTGTTTAATTATCCCATCCTCCCCCTTCCTGGTACACATTCCTTTTCTGCAGCTTGTACCCACCCATGAGTGTTCGGTCAGATAATATGAACATCCTAGATGCAAATATGTCTTAATATGTGTCATGTCTGGGCCCACTAGACCACCGAGTTGCCTTACTCCCCTAATAAATATAAAATGTATACCATGTTGTTGCATAACTTGGTACGTGCTATCACCAGACCAGGCCCCGCATAACGCTAGCACTGCTATGATGGTGTCTTCTCCTCTTGTGCCTTAGTCAAGGTACAAGGTTAGTGAATTTGAATTGTTGATTCCATGCTGTAATCCTATCTGAATCCCTAACCTGACTCCTGCTTTGTACCTATGTTGATTATGCTAATTGTTATGCACTTTTTTTCTGAAAATAAAGGATTACAAAAAAAAAGGTGCTGAAAATTTCACGTCAACATCAGTAATAACCCATGCAATCCATACTTGCAAAGACACCTAAACAAATCCATTCAGAAATTAAGTTATGTGTAATAAAATGGACTGACACGGGGAAAATGAATTGAACACGCTAACTGAAATGTATTTCATACTTGGTACAGAATCCTTTGTTGGTAACGACAGCTTCAAGACGCCTACTGTATGAAGAAACTAGTCGCATGCATTGCTCAGGGGTGATTTTGACCCATTCTTTTACAGAAGGTGTAATTCTCTGTGGTAATCCCCTGTGTAATTCTCATTGTGGGTAAGGTCAGTCTGGCTTAAACATTGTGAGCTAACCCACTTAATATTCTCACTACTGCCATTTTAAGATGGTAATGGTCATCATTTGCAAGGTTAAGTGTGTGCATGTGTGTGCTGCACACACTTTCTCTGCCTAAAGACAGTACCTCCCTGCTGCTCCTTGTGGATAATATGCTATCTTTCCACTGCCCACCTTCAGCGATTTGATCTTCTCTGGCCACCTACTAACCTTGGCACAGCTGCTCTGATTTGTAAAAAAAAAAAATGAGAGGCATTGCCTTGTTTCGTATCTTAGTCCGTAGGGTTCAGTATTGAGTTGGCCCACCCTTTCCAGCTATAACAGCTTCAACTCTTTTGGGAAGGTTGTCCACAAGGTTTAGGAGTGTGTCTATTGGAATGTTTGACCATTCTTCCAAAAGCGCATTTGTGAGGTCAGGCACTGATTTTGGTTGAGAAAGCATTGCTTACAGTCTCTGCTCTAATTCACCCCAAAAGTGTTGCCCTCAACCCGCTATAACACTTTTGGGATTAATTAAAGCGGAGACTGTGAGCAATGCCTTCTCATCCAAAATCAGTGCCTGACCTCACAAATGCGTTTCTGGAAGAATGCTCAAACGTGCCCATAGACACACCCCTAAACCTTGTGGACAGCCTTCACTTAAAAGTTGAAGCTGTTATAGCTGCAAAGGGTCGGCCAACTCAATATTGAACCCTATGGACTAAGACTGGGATACCATTAACGTTCATATGTGTTTAAAGGCAAGTGTCCCAATACTTTTGACAATGGAGCGTATCTTTCAATATATTCTGAGAGGACATTCTTGCTGCAATGGGTCACCTCAAGCCATTATCCACTTATGTTACGGGGACAACTTTTTGGCTTCCCCAGCAGGGCCGGCACTTGTATCCTGGCACCCGTATTATACCACGTCCTCTTTTATAAAGGTTTGAAAGTACAAAATGTCTTGTTACACTGGAGTTCAGAGCAGCATTCTTATACTAGAGGCACATTCAATCTCTCAGATAAATTGATAGTTTCAAGAGTCTGTTTAACCACCTCAATATCAGGCACATAAACACCTTCCTGCCCAGACCAATTTTGAGCTTTCTGCGCTGTCGCACTTTGAATGACAATTGCGCGGTCATGCTACACTGTACCCAAATGAAATTTTTATCATTTTTTTCCCACCAATAGAGCTTTATTTTGGTGGTATGTGATCACCTCTACAGCTTTTATTTTTTGCTATTCAAATAAAAAAAAAAAAAAGACAACATTTTTGAATTTTTTTTTTTGTTTCAGTTTCAAAACTTTGTAAATAAGTATGTTTTCTCCTTCACTGATGGGCACTGATGGGGCTGCACTGACAGGCACTGATAAGGTGGCACCAATGAAGTGGCACTGATGAGGTGGCATTGATGGGCACTGATATGTGGCACTGATGGGCAGCACTGATGGGAGACAGGGATGGACACTAATAGGTGGCACTGGTAGCTGGCACGGATTGGCATGGATAGGCGGCATGAATGGGCATGGATAGGCGGCATTGATAGTTGGCATGGATGGGCACGGATAGGCGGCATGAATGGACACGGATAGGTGGCACAGATGGGAGGCATGGATGGGCACTGATGGGTGGAACTGATAGGGGGCAATGTTTTGTACTGATGGATGCCAATCAGTGCCAAACAATAATGCATGCCAATCAGTGATGCCCATTGTGGGCACTGATTGGCATCACTGGTGGTCTAGGGTGGCATACCTGGTGCTGGGCATCCCTGGTGGTCTGGTGGCTTCCATCGTGGTCAGCACAGACCCTCCCTGTCAGAGGAGCAGCCGATCGGCTCTCCT
The DNA here is from genome assembly GCF_037356315.1 of Lithobates pipiens. Lineage (NCBI taxonomy): Eukaryota > Metazoa > Chordata > Amphibia > Anura > Ranidae > Lithobates > Lithobates pipiens. The sequence continues at coordinate 335,956,035 of NW_027507764.1, read as the reverse complement.
CTACTCGCGTTTGACACACGCGAGTGAGGAAAAGCTGATCACCGGCTCTTCCTATTTACACTGTGATCAGCCGTGATTGGACAGGGCTGATCACGTGGTAAAGAGTCTCCGTCGACCTCTGTCTCTTACCTTTGTGTTTGCCAACAAGGGTTTCTCCACCAAGTTATGTTTTGCTTGGGGAGCAAATACGTATTTTACTCACTGAACTGCAACTTAATTTTATAGCATTTGTTTTATGTGTTTTTTTGGTTGATACTCTTTCTATATCATTTAAAATACACCTATGATAACAATTATAGATCCTTCATTTCTTTCTAAGTGGGCAAACTTACCAAATCGGAATGGTTTCAAATAATCATTTTCCCCAATGTATATACAAGTTGTGACTCCACTTCTCTTGTTTGACTGTTTGGCTATTGAGCCAGACAGACTTCTTATTATCTCCTAATTATTATTTTTTTTACCACATTGTGCTCTTTTGAGGAAAGCTTCTTGTAGTTCTTCCTCTGACTATAAGGCTTATATTCTTGGTTGTTAATATTAGGGTCTTTACCCCCAGCTCCTACCTTTTTATGATTCTGAGTATTGGGTCAGGCATATTTGTTGTGGTTGTCATGTCCCTAAGGTGCTTTTATGTGAGCGATGACTGGTCTCCTCGGCCTTCTGAGACAGGTGCCCTTTACCAGGTAATTTCTGCTACTATTATCACTTCTGCCTGCTCTTCTTTTCAACCCAGAGTTGTAGATTACCCCTTCTCCTCTTTACAAGAATTTAGGGCTACTACCTACCTACCTACCTACTTACCCTTACATTTTTATGTAAAAAGGGAAAAATATATCTGCTGAGAGAGAGACTATGGGGGTTATTTATAAAAGGCAAATCCACTTTGCACTGCAAGTGCTCTTGGAAGTGCAGTCACTCAAAATCAGCAGAGCTTCCACTAATTTCAGATCTACCCCTTAGATTTAATCATCCATTCATGCACAAGCTAAAATTCTGTTTTATTTTCCTTGCATGTCCCCCTTGGATCTACAGCGACTTTACTTTCAAGTGCACTTGCAGTGCAAAATGGATTTTCCTTTAGTAAATTACCCCCTCTTTACCTTTTTCCCTGAATATCAAGGGTTGGATGTATTAAAGTATGCCACTACCTTAGTGAACTTTTTTTTTTTTTTTTTTTTTACCAACTTAGCTGTTGTTTTTTTACTTTTCTGGACACACTTTGTCCAAGTGTCCTTTCCCTAAAAGTCACAGTTTAGGGTTAAAGCTTTAGTTTTTCCACTGGTGTTACCAGATGGTTGTCTTCAAAATTGTTAATTGAGGCCCATCATTCTTCCATTGTCAATTTTCCCTTGCAGTGGTATTAAACCCAAAACCAAAAATGGTATTCTACAATATATTACAATCATTAGATATGATATCTACATTAAAGAGAGAGCATTTCACCTAACAGAATGACACAACATCCCCAATGAAAATTGAAAAATAGGAGAAACTAAATGGGATTTTTAAGGTGCCAAATAGAACAAAATTATTTTATAAAAGTAGAAATTTATTCAAAAGATAAAAACAAAACATACAAAGAGAAAATATTAATAATACAGTACAATGACGTGCTGACTGATTTCATCTTTACATGTTTCGCCTGGATATTGGCTTCTTCAGGAGATATAATTGATATCAGGCACAATAAGCAGAGTTTTGTTGAAAAACAGAGTAATCAACAATTGTAACAAGTATAATATATAATAAATGCAATTGGAACAAATATAGAATAGCATTAATCAATTAGAGACAGCACATCAGACAACTCATAGATGGTCATAATAGTTACCTGTATGTATACAACCATTCACACATAAATTGAGGCTATATATATATATATATATATATAATTTTTTTTTTTTTTTAATACATTTTTATCCACCCTGCATCTGTGCAACTTCATGCACAGATGTCTATGCAAGACACACTCGAACTTGCAAAAAGTAGTACAGGAACTACTTTCAAAATTGGCATGGATATAACCGTTTCCAGTGCAGACAATAGGGTGTGACGTTTCATGCAATTTGAAACTGTCAAATGACCACGTATTGCTACATCTGCGGGACAGCTTGTTTTATTGAAAAACAGCATACTTCTTGGCCATATCAACAGATGAAAGTAAAGGAAAAGAAAGCCTGAACAAAGGTTTTACATAAATAAAAGCTGGTCATTGTAACATTCCTGTCAGTGTTAAATGGTTTGTTTCAACCCTCAAGGGCTACATCTGCAGGACAGCTTGTTCTGTTAAAAAAAACAAGAGACTTATTGGCTGGATCAGCAGCTGATCATAAAGGAAAGAAGGCCAAGGCAGCCATCACATCTAAGAATTGGTAATCTGCAATATAATCAATGCTTGTTTTGGGTTTAATACCGCTTTAAAGAAGATTTCCTGCCCTGGTATTGATCCTCAGGTGTCTTACCTGTGGTTTGTGGCAATTTTACCATATTGTTTGGCATATTCTGCCAAAGCTCCTGATGCTATTATAAAATGGTTTCCACCTCTGTTGGGTCTCTCCGTGACTGCTTCTGGATGTCCTAGAATATACGACACTCCTGTGTCCCTCAATGAACAATAAAGATAAGAATTTCATATTTAATATAAAAGCTTTTCATTGTGGGACACAGGTCCTACCAGTCTGTATTATTGGCCTTATGTACCACTAGTTCACAAAATTGAGCGATGATAGTTTGAGGCAGCTTGTTTACCAGTGTGCCAACCTCCTGTAGGTGGCATATACACTAACCGGCCACTTTACTAGGTACACCTGTTCAATTGCTTGGTAACACAAATTGCTAAAAACTCAGCCAATCACATGGCAGCAACTCAATGTACTTGGGCATCTAGACGTGGTGAAGATAATTTGCTGAAGTTCAAATCGAGCATCAGAATGGGGAAGAAAGGGGATATAAATGACTTTGAACATCGCATGGTTGTTGGTGCCAGGTGGTATGGTCTGAGTATTTCAAAAACTGCTGACCTACTGGGATTTTCACGCACAACCATCTCTAGGTTTTACAGAGAATGGTCCGAAAGAGAGAAAATATCCAGTAAACGGCTGTTGTGTGGATGAAAATGCCTTATTAATGTCAGAGGAAAATGGGCAAACTTCAGATGATAGAAAAGCAATAGTAACTCAAATAACCAGTCGTTACAGCCAAGGTATGCATAATACCATCTCTGAACGCACAATACATTGAACCTTGAAGCAGATGGGCTACAGTAGCAGAAGATGACACCAAGTGTCAGTCCTGTCAGCTAAGCACCTGAAACTGAGTCTATAATTCACACAGGGTCACCAAAATTGGGCAATAGAAAAATGGAAAAACGTCTGGTCTGATAAGTCTAGATTTCAGCTGCGACATTCAGATGGTACGGTCAGTATTTGGCGCAAACAATATGAAAGCATGGATCTACCCTGCCATCAATGGTTCAGCCTGATAGTAATGGTGTGGGAATTATTTTCTTGCCACATTTTAGGATCCCTAGTACCAATTGAGCATCGTTTAAACACCACAGCCTATGTGAGTTTTTTTGTTGACCATGTCCATCCCTTTATGACTACAGTATACCCATCTTCTGATGGCTACTTCCAGCAGGATAATGTACCATGTCATAAAGCTAAAATAATCTCACCACTGGTTTCTTGAACGTGACAATGAGTTCACACAGTGACCTCCACAGTCACCAGATCTCAATCCAACAGAGAACCTTTGGTATGTGTTGGAACGGGAGATTTGCATCATGGATGTGCAGCCGACAAATCTGCAGCAACTGTATAATCCTATAATTTCAATATGTACTCTGAGGAATGTTTCCAACACCTTGTTGATTCTATACCATGAAGAGTTAAAGCAGTTCTATAGGCATAAGGGGGTCCAACCTGGTAGTAGCAAGGTGTACCTAATAATAAAGTGTCCGGTGGAGGTATAACACACATGTCCTACAAAAGTGATGGCAAACCTTGGCACTCCAGATGTTTTGGAATTACATTTCCCATGATGCTCATGCACTCTGCGGTATTGTTGAGCAGCATGGGAAATATAGTTCCAAAACATCTGGGGTGCCAAGGTTCGCCATCACTGCCCTAGAATATGCACTATATACTAGGTGGGACCAAATATTCTGAACAAAGAACACAGAGAAGTGGATGTTTTAAATAATGGCATTCGTCTGTGCATCCCACGAAGTAACAAGTATAGATGAAAGTTAAACACACAGTAGCTAACAAAAGTGAGTACACCCCTAACGTTTTTGTAAATATTTTATTATATCTTTTCATGTGACAACACTGAAGAAATTACACTTTGCTACAATGTATAGTAGTGAGTGTACAGCTTGTATAACAGTGTAAATTTGCAGTCCCCTCAAAATAACTCAACACACAGACATTAACTGGTTCCCGACCGGCGCACGGCTGTGCAAATGGGTGTACCTGTACGTCCCTTTAAATTTGGTGCCGTGCCATCGCGTGCACGCCATCCAGGACCTCCGTGAGTTGGGTCGCGGGTCCTGCGGACTCGATCACCGCGTGTATACCTGCGATTGTCTCACTGAGAGAAAAAACAGGGAGATGCTAATGTAAACAAGCATCTCCCAGTTCTGCCTAGTGACAGTGTCACTGATCTCTGCTCCCTGTGGTCGGGAGCAGAGATCAATGACCTGTCACACGTAGCCATGCCCCCCACAGTTAGAATCACCCCCCACAGGTCATACTTATCCCTTACACTGCCCCCTAGTTGTTAACCCCTTCACTGCCAGTGTCATTTACACAGGACTCAGTGCATTTGTATAGCACTGATTGCTGTATAAATGACAATGATCCCAAAAATTTGTCAAAAATGTCCGATGTGTCCGCCATAATGTTGCTGATCGCCGCCATTACTAGTAAAAAAAAATATATATATATATATATATATATATATATAATTAATAAAAATTCCATAAAACTAGACCCTATTTTGTAAATGCTATAACTTTTGTGTAAACCAATCCAATAAACGATTATTGCATTTTTTATTTATTTTTTTTAACAAAATTATATAGAAAAAATACGTATCTGCCTTAACTGAGGGGAAACATTTTTTTTTATATATTTTTGGGGAATATTTATTATAGCAAAATGTAACAAAAGTGTGTTTTTTTTTTTCCAAAATTGTCGCTCTTTTTTTGTTTATAGAGCAAAAAATAAAAACTGCAGGGGTAATCAAATGTCACCAAAAGACGGCTCTATTTGTGGGAAAAAAAATGACGTCAATTTGGGAGCCACGTCGCATGACTGCGCAGTTGTCAGTTAAAGCGACGCTGTGCTGAATCGCAAAAAGTGCTCTGGTCTTTGGCCAGCAAAATGGTCCGGGGCTTAAGTGGTTGCTGGTCTAAACCGCTGGCAACATAGGTGAGTCCACCCCTAAGTGAAAATGTCCAAATTGGGCCCAAATAGCCATTTTCCCTCCTCGATGTCATGTGACTCAGTGTTTCAAGGTCTCAGGTGTGAATGGGAAGCAAGTGTGTTAAATTTGGTGTCATCGCGCTCACTTTCTCATACTGGTCACTGGAAGTTCAACATGACACCTCATGGCAAAGAACCCTCTGAGGATCTGAAAAAAAGAATTGTTGCTTTACGTAAAGATGGCCTAGGCTATAAGAAGATTGCCAAGACCCTGAAACTGAGCTGCAGCACATTGGCCAAGGCCATACAGTGGTTTAACAGGACAGGTTCCACTCAGAACAGGCCTCGCCATGGTCAACTAAAGAAGTTGTGTGCACGTGCTCGGCATTATATCCAGAGGTTGTCTTTGGGAAATAGACGTATGAGTGCTGCCAGCATTGCTGCAGAGGTTGAGGGGCGGGATCAGCCTGTCAGTGCTCAGACCGTACGCTGCACACTGCATCAAATTGGTCTGCATGGCTGTCGTCCCAAAAGAAGGGGTATTTAATGGAGGGATATATCATGGAGGGGTATTTAAAAGAATATGGCAACAAGGAACACATAATATTGGATGTGGCACAAAATAAGCATTACGTTTCTGTTCTACAAAAATTATTTCGTCCCAAAAGGAAGCCTCTTCTAAAGATGATGCTAACAGTTTGCAGAAGACAAGCAGATTAAGGACATGGATTACTGGAACCATGTCCTGTGGTCTAATGAGACCAAGATAAATTTATTTGGTTAAGATGGTCTCAAGTGACAGGTAAGGAGTACAAAGACAAGTGTGTCTTGCCTACAGTCAAGCATGGTGGTGGGAGTGTCATGGTCTGGGGCTGCAAGAGTGCTGCCGGCACTGGTGAGCTGCGGTTTGTTGAGGGAACCATGAATGCCAACATGTTACTATGACATACTGAAGCAGAGCATGGTCCCCTCCATTCAAAGACTTGGCCGCAGGGCAATATTCCAACATGATAATGACCACAAACACATCTCCAAGACGACCGCTGACTTGCTAAAGAAGCTGAGGGTAAAGGTGATGGACTGGCCAAGCATGTCTCCAGACCTAAACCCTATTGAGCATCCTCAAATGGAAGGTGGAGGAGAGCAAGTTCTCTAACATCCACCAGCTCCATGTTGTCATCATGGAGGAGTGGAAGAGGACTCCAGTGGGAACCTGTGAAGCTCTGGTGAACTCCATGCCCAAGAGGGTTAAGGCAGTGCTGGAAAATAATGGTGGCCACATAAAATATTGACACATTGGGTCCAATTTGGACATTTTCACTTAGGGGTGTACTCACTTTTGTTGCCAACAGTTTAGACATTAATGGCTGTGTGTTGAGTTATTTTGAGGGGACAGCAAATTTACACTTATACAAGCTTTACATTCACTACTTTACATTGTAGCAAAGTGTCATTTCTTCAGTGTTGTCACATGAAAAGATATAATAAAATATTTACAAACATGTAAGGGGTGTATTCACTTTTGTGAGATACTGTATGTGGCTCAATTTTTGTCTTTAAAAAGCTTTTGTCTTAAAAAGCTAATAAAGGAGGAATACAGTCCTTTAAAAAAACAAAACAAAAAAAAAAAACAGGACCACTTCAACATTTAGGGGATATAAAGATGCCTTAGGAAATGCAAAAAAAGAAAAGAAAAATGGGATCAGCTACAATAGACTATGAAAAACATATTACTATGGAAAGCAAGAAAACCCCCCAGAAATGTTACATATTTTTTTTTTTTTTGTCCGTTATGCACACGAAAAAGCTAGATTTAATAGAAGAAATAGTAATGCCAATATCAACTGAAACAAAAGGATTTTATGTTTGTCTGGAGCTAGGGTTCAAAGCAGACTCCCCAGGACCTGATGGTTTACTCTGGAAGTCAGGAAACTTAGCTCAGTGATAGCATTCCAATATTCCTAATTTTTACTGACACATTAATAACGGGAATGATACGGACTGGCAAATGTGGTGCCAGATCCAAAAGGATTTAGATTTGTACCAGAAAACGACATGCCAGTTATCCTAACACTGGAATGTAAGGTGTTTGGGGGGATGCAGAAGGACTTTTTTTTTTTTTTAAGAATTTGTTGTGAATTATAACAACCAACGTGGGTTTATGAAAAAACACTCCTATCAGACCAACCTGCTGTCATTCTCAGCTGAGGTGAGCAGTAACTTAGAAGTCGGGGAGTAGATATAATTTTATCTTTTATTTTGCAAAAGGAATTGACGCTCTTTCCAATAAATGCTTAATTTACAAACTAAGATCATTGGCAGTGGACCATAATTGTGTGTGCATTGATCGAGAGCTGACTTTTTCGGAAATGTACAGAGAGTAATGGTAAATGATTCAGCCTCTGAGTAGGGTGCCCCAGAGTTCTGTCTTGGGACCGATACTGTTTTTAACTTGTTTTATAAATGACATTGAGGGTGGAATTGAGAGTTCAGTTTTAGCATTTGCTGGTGATTCCAAATTATGCAAGGAAATCATGTCGGTACAAGATGTAAAAACATTACAGGAAGGCTCCAATAGAATAGGGGGGTTGGTGGCTACTTGGCAGATGAGGTTAGAAATTGAAAAATGCAGAGTTATGCGCTTGGGTACTAAAACTGTGCATGCAAAATATTATTGGTAAGTGTAGGAATCAGTAATGGAAAATGCTTTGGGTGTCCTGGTAGACCACTTAGCAGCAGCATGCAATGCCAGGTTGCAGCTAATATAGCAGATAGAATATTTTTGTGCATTTAAAAGGGTGTTTATTCAAAAATTCGATACTTGTACTCCTTTTAGAAAACATTAGTTTGACCTCCTCTTGAGTATGCAGTGCAGTTTTGGTCACCTGTCAACAGATAGATTGAACTAGAAAGAGTTCAGCTTAGAACAACAAAATTAAAACGGGAAGAACTCCGTGATGAGGAACGACTGAGCAAATTCTACTTGTTCTGCTTAGAGAGAAGGCGCTTAAGATGAGATAGCAAAAAAGCTGTATAATGTAAAGATCCCTGACATGCAAATTCTCTTTTGCCAAAAAAAGAATCTAACTCTAACCATTTATTTATGTAAAGTTGCAATTTAAAACAGGATCATCCAAATTCATAAGTCCAATACAAAGGGCACCATCAGTGAATTTTTCAAAAGTATATATAACTATAAGGTTATATGGATAGAAGAGAAGGGTCGAGACCTTAAACAAAGATAAAAAGCATAATTTGATTTGGCAACATTAGATAAGCTTGTAGGTCAAGGAGGGCATAGCAGGCTGCCGTGGATTTCCTGATAATTGTCAAACGCAGCACTGCCAGAAAACCCTTAATAACCTTTTCACTGTTTGTTTGTTTTTTTTAGCTTTGACCCCTAACATCAAATTATCACGCAGGGATGCAGGCAGACCTTGTTGTGTCCAGTTCACCAAAAGGCTCTGCATTGATGCACATTTGTTTTAAAGTGATATTGAAGGCAATTTATTTTATTTTTTAAATAACATGCACGTGATACTTATATGCCCTGTGCAGTGATTTTTTTTTTTTTTTTTTACTTGTCAAGGTCATGCCAAAAGGATTCCCAGAGTTATTGAGAACTGCTTTTGAGCTGTTCATGGGAAATTGAATTCTCTAAAGCATTTGTAGCTCTAGAGGCATCTCTATTATTGACAAATCATGATGAGATTTTGCCTTTCCTAAATTGTATTTGTATCTGCCCCACTATACTTGCTGGATTCAATTTCCCGTGTAATGTTCGATGTTGTATAGCTATAGGTTTGCCTTTTGTAACTAGTCTATTGCAAGTGGTCTGATGTAGACACTTTATGCCTGGGTTCCTGTTTTAGGCACATATGTTGAGATTACCAACAAGATGGCCACAAATATAAGGTGAGTCAGATGTACCAATAGAGCAACTCATACTTTATTTGGCCAGATGAGATATTTGACCAAGTGATATTTATGACATGAAAGATGGAGGCTGCCATTTCTGACTTCTCACTCATCATGACAGCCAGGTAGCTAGCGTTTGCAAACACCCTTGACTGACTTTCCTGATTTTCATACGTTTTTCATCTCAGTGATTTGGAATATAATGAAGCCAGAGGGTCAGCATAACCGCAAGGAAAGTAGCAATTTCAACCAGCATTGAAAATCTCTGTATTTATTCAAGCCAAAGGTTTTCTGTGTACTGAGACTTACAATTTAGAGTGTTACAAATGTAAGTTGTACAAGTAATCTGAGCACTTCAAGAGGTTCTTGTGATAAACCATCACACACTGGGACTACTTTAATAAACTTTTGTACTTAGAACAGGGCACACCATTTATAAGGATGTAAAAAAAAACAGATCTAGATGTGTTGTCAGTGTCAAAGCTGCACTGGATTTGATGCTACCTAGATGTACTTCTTCAGGATCACAAATAGCTTTATCACATATTTTAACACTTTATAATTAGGTTATACATATTTGCAAAACTAAAGTGGCTGTGAAAGTGCCCTTACAGGTAGAAAATCCTTAAAAATCCATTTTGTGCTTTAAAATTATTTCAATCTTCAAGATTTGAGAGGGTTTACAAGTGGCAATAGCACCTGTCTCAAGATTAGTGTTCTATTCCTGATCAGTAGAAGCACATTATAAGCACTACTGATGCTTTACTTGAACGTAGAACTGAATCTTGACACACTATCAAATGTACAGCACAAGTGCACAAACAACGCTTACTAGGAATGAATGAAGGGTCTGGATTATCTTGTAGAAATGTAAATGGCTGTAGAACATTGCCATGTATATTAACTAGCTGAGAAGTATGGAAGCTGTCACTTGAACACTTAAGATTGTTGTGTCAGGCTTGCAAGGAAGGAGTAGAAGGATTTTGTTGGCTTTTTTTGTAATCCTTCATAATATGTTGGTTATGTACACTGCTTAGTATTGTCTTTCCTGCAGTTTTTATATACGTGTTAAAGTAAGTTACTTTGATCTTAGTTTTTGTTACCTGAGCACTGGTTCTGTACTTCGACATATTTTCATGCAGAACTATTCATTTCCAAACAACTTTAAGTGTGTACTCACTCAGGGTATAGCGAATGATCTTTTTGCTTCCCTCCCATCTTTAGGACACGTTTCTACCGCACGTAGAATGTGGGACAATCACTTTAATTGGAGCGACAACGGAGAACCCTTCGTTCCAGGTGAACAATGCGTTATTAAGCCGCTGCAGGGTTATTGTCTTGGAGAAGATCTGTGTGGAGGCGATGGAGGCTATTTTGAAGCGAGCCGTAGACTCCTTGGGAATCCAACTTCTAAGAGAGGATGAGAAGGCTGAGTGCAGTAGCAGCGATGCTTCAGAGTAAGTACTAGAGCAAGAGGCAGGCGGCGGCACAGAAAAAAAATCACACAAGTGTCTCATCTGTCAAAGAGACAAGAGAGGAGTGGGGGTAGAGGGGGAAGGTGGAGCAGCAACCTGTTATAGCAGACTAGTGTGTACAGATTGCTGATTTTTATTTTCCCTAATGCTGCTATTTCGCATTGTTTTTACTAGTTTTATCATTCTTGTGGATGCTGCTTGCTTTTATCTTTTTTTAAACTATTATGCTAAATTTTATTTTGTTTTCCCTTAATTTATTTTATGTTTTGTTTGTTTCTTAATTAGCAACACAACTAGTATGTGAATATTTATGAATCTTTTTGTTTTATAATACCAAACCAATTCAGAACTAAAGTGTTAAGAGAACATTAACTAGTCTCATCAAATAAAAATAAATATATGGGAGACATCAGCACTCACTATATCTGCACACACTGATGCAAAAAATAAAAATAAAATAATTATTATAATACAGTGCCACAGTTGGACATCGCAACACATTTAGTATTATTTTTTATTTTAGCTTTTTCTGCTTAATGCTTTAAAACTGATAACTTTAGGATTTTCAGTAGTGACAATGTTCATTTTCACAGGATAACAGCCAAAGCAGAATATCATAAAGATGTGTTTGCTGTACAGCCTATAAGGCCCCCTTCACACGAACGCTCCGATCAGGTCTGCCTGTCCGTTTTTCAGGCGGACCCGATCGGACCACCCATAGTTCTCTATGGAGTGGCGGATGTCAACAGAAATGTGTCCGCTGACGCCTGCCGGCATCTGATTTGATCCGGGCTGCCAAAAACAGATGGCTCCGTCCGGAGATGGGATGGAAACAGACATCACTTGGTTTCCATCCAACTACTCCATAGAGGAGAGCGGGCTGTGTCCGTGTCCGCTATGCATAGCGGAGCAGACACAGACCTGTCACCTGCCTGCTCAGGGATCAGCAGAGAGATCCCTCACTGAGCAGGCGGATCAGCTGTACAGAGTCTGCCTCATGTGAAAAAGGTGCCTAAGGGAATAGAAACTTTGATTTTGTCTGGAACATTAAGAGTTTAAATAACACCATATCAACCACTGACGTTTTCTTAAAACATTGATCTTCATGTAATTGTAATCTTTCTTTTTAATTTCTTCTTAAAGGTTTTTTGCAATCTTTTTAATTTCTGCATTGCTAGGTTTCAAACATTTTTGGGGAGAAAAGCAAACAAGCATACTACATTTTTAATAGGTGTAAAATTTGTCAGAGGCTGTCATATTCATAAGAGCAAACCATAATGGGATTGATTTACTAAAGAAGTAATGTCTGTTCATGTAGCAAAGCAATTGTTGATAAGTAAGATGAAACTATGCTTACCTTATAGACCCAGTCATGTGCAAGGAGAATTGAAAAACTGATTTTTACTAGCACGTGATTGGGTATAAAAGAGTGAACACAGGTCCAAAAACACGCAACATATTTACTATTAGTTTTTAATTTGCTGAACTGGGACAAGCATGCAGCAAGTAAAATTGGAGAAAAGTCATAATTCCCAATCTGCATACTTGTATCTTGGTCAGTGGGTCAAAAATATTTAAAACCAATGAATCATTATGACAACTAGGGAACTAGCATTTGTAAAAGGAGAAATTAGCAAGCCACACTTTACATTGTTCTGAGTAAAGCTGTACCTTAAAGTAATACTAAACAGAGAAGTGTTAATTGCCATAATTCATTCACATAAATCATATATATGATGCCACTGTATTTTGTTTTAAAAAAAATCCTCTATGTACTTTATTCATGTAGCGCTGTTGTGTGGTCCCATGATCTTGTTTTTTGGCATCTGCAGGGAAATATCCTTGCAAGGGGGCTTCTATTGCTCTGCTGGTGTATGCTGTCTACGGTGTGAGTCTATGTCTGGTCAGCCCTGATTGTAGCTATGCCAGTCACATGACTAAAACTCAGAAGGGCAATTCAAATTAGACTATAAATATCAAAAAACTGTTTTAAAGCTCCCAATAAATCTTTATTGAACATCCTATGTGTATTTTTTGTGCATTATTATGGTGTAGGCCAAGACAGACATTATTATCACTACCAATTTAATATATTTTATACGGATTATACCGATAAAAACTAAGCTTTTTTGTGAGTTACTTAGTGAATTTAATCAATCTGCATACTATAGCCTGCCCCATAGTATTTAGCAATAGAGGAGCAAGGAGGGAGTGAAGTGTCATTTACCACTGTGTATATGCCCACATGTAACTCTATAGTCACGTGGGCTGCACAGATAGAAAAAAGCAGGTAAAGAAGAGCTTAGAAGGGAACTGAAATATGAGCAGGGATATCGCTACAGAAAACAAATGCTTTAGTGCAGGGGTCTCAAAACTTTCTAAATAAAAGGGCCAATTTACTATCCTTCAGACTTTTTGGTATCAGTGGAAGGAATATTGACCTATTATTGGTTTCAGTGGCAGGAATTATGCCTCACTGTTGGTGTCAGTCTGAGGAATACTGTCTCGTAAGAGTGGGAGGTATATTGCGTCAAGGGCCAGATAAAGACAAGTAAAGGGCCACAGTTTTGAGACCACTGCTTTAGTGGCTTTGTGTGTATGCACACAATGTTAGCCAGATGTGACATAACGCATAGGGAGTGGTTAGGATCAGACTCATACTGGAAGTGACGTACGGAGGTGCTGAGGACGCTGCGTTCACTGTTTCTAGTCTGTTTTTATTGATTTTAATGTAAGAGTCCACCTGTTGATACCTTTTAATAAATGCACACATTTAATATACTACACCATTCGAGGCATCCTCTTTTCTCCCCTTTTTTCTTACCTATTGTGATGTCCATTGGAGCCTATTAGGATGATGTAGTGAAGAATTCAGCAGTTGGAGAAATATCCTTTGGTTTCACCACTAGGGTATACAAGCAGAAAAAGATCCCAATAGGATGGTGTGGAAAGTTTAACCACTTGGTGATGCGTTTTTTCTTCATCTGTGAGGTAAGAGTTCTGTGAGACCACTGTTTGAAGAGACCATTCGTGGAACTATCCTGTATGGACACTTTTTATATCTCCACTTAATCCTTTGGCTATGAGTCCATTATAGCATTTCCTAGTCTATATATAGGACGTTATCCATAAGTTGGGTCTGGAGACCCCTTATCTGGAGACCCCTTGTTCTCTTATTTGTTTACTATTCACATTCAAGACCTTTTTTTTTTTTTTATGGACATTTAGGTTATATATATTTTTGGTCTAGCACAGATATTTTGGTAGCCATTGCACTTCATTTTAGCTGTTGGACTTTATTTCAGCTCTCCTAAGGGGGGGCGGGCATTTGCTATTTGCACTTATTTTTCACTGCAATTTATTTGATCTCATATTTTGCACTTAGTGTTTTTTAGTGATTATTATATCACTGCGCGAGAACTCTTTATTTAAATTTTCACACAATGTTATAGAAACATGTAATGAGTGTGTTTTTTTTTTTTTATAGTCTTGCGGACCGCCCACCATACATGTACTGTGGCAGGGCAGCCGCTCTGTGCCAGTTCACGTAACTAGTAGATGATCTGACACTTCCAGGTCTGGGGCACGTGCCTACCCGCTCCTGCTGTGATCACACACAGCGGGAGCCCAGTGGTGGGTACACTACATAGGCAGAACGGCAATCTACCTATGTAAACAAGGCCGATTGCCGTTCTGTCTAGGCACAGGCTAGGCACACAGTTAACCCTTTGATTGTCCCTTCCCAGCCAGTGTCATTAGTACAGTGACAGTGCATTTTTTTTAGCACTGATCACTGTATTAGTGTCGCTGGTCCCCAAAAAGTGTCAAGTTTCAGTTGTCCAACACGTCGTCGGTTGTTTTTTTTTTGTTTATAGTGCAAAAAATAAAAAACGCAGAGGTAATCAAATACCACCAAAAGAAAGCTCTATTTGTGGGGGGAAAAAGGCCAATGTTTTATTTGAGCAAAGCATGGCAATTGTCAAAGTAATGCAGTGCTGTATGGCAAAATAAGGCCTGGTCATGAAGGAGAGTAAATCTTTTGGAGGTCAAGTGGTTAATGACGCCTCAATTATAGGCAGTTTGTTTTGGATGTGTAGACATTTCTAACAACATTTCACCAGTATCAATAATCATTAACATAGTAAAGTAATTTACAGTATGGTATTTAACCCCAGGCACCGACAGCATGCAAATATGTGGCCTCTCGGCAGGTGGGTCATGGCGTTGAGTGGCGGCATATTTGCGTACCAATTTGCAGACACAGCAGTGCCAGGAGCGCAAGCCCTGCTCACTCCTGGCGCAATTAGCGGCAGCTAACGGCAAGCTTTATGATCATGTAATCACTAATCACGGCAGTCTCATGATCATAAGCCCCCGCCCTGCCTCCCACCATCTGAAACCTCTTAAAGGGCCAGGAAGAGCCAGCGCAAAGGGGTTAAAGTAGGACAGTGCTAATTGGGGATTCTAGAGAGATAGCTATTAGAATGATGATATTGATCATGGCGTGTTTCTCTGTTTATTACTGCAGCAAATGCGCATGTTTTGCTTCATGTACACATCACTAAGCTGTGCATGATTGGTTTATTTTATTTTTTTTCTATAGAATTTTATACGAAAGTAAAAATCAGGTTTACATTGCAATTCTATTTTATTTTTATTTTACGTGGAGCTGTCATGTTGGTTCCTGTTTAGAACAATGAAATTGTTGCTGCACAAAATAAGAAGTACACGGTTGTAAAATGTGACCTGGGAAGAAAGAAAAATATACAGTAGATTTGGTATTTAACTATATAACTCCAGATTGTAAACTAAGAAATAAAATCTTTTGAATAAAATTATTGAAATTTTATGCTTTTTGACATCCCAATAATATAACAACATTTTATCGTGCAGATATATTTAGCTTTAATGCAGTAATTCGTTTGCCATAGACTGACCTTCTTTTCTTGCAAACAACTTCCCAGTTCTCGTCTGTGACAAAGAAATGTGTGTCATTTCCCACTGTCCTTACGAACTGGAACATCACTAAGGGAAGCCTATGCATATGTTATGGAGGCAGCACAGAATGTAGAGGTATCACCTTACTGTATGTCAAGAAGGGATTCCCTCGGCTCCTTAAATTTCTTCCCCTTCACACTCACTTGTGCCAGTGCTCAGTATATCAATCATTCTGGGCTGATGGAGTTCATAATTTTTAAACCACAAAGAACAAAATGTGACAAACAAGGAACAGTGCTTGTTTTCAATGGAAACTGGTTGGCAAACTCAGCCCTCCATGACCTTGGGCATATCTCTTCAATGCTCCCTTTTTATTATTTTGGTTATTACTTCTGTATCATTGACCCCCGAAGGAGCTGCTGAATTTTGTTGGGCTTACCGTTACCTCAGTTTCTCACTGTGTCCGTCTTAGGGGTCCCATTGTAGAGTGGATTAAAGAGGAGCTGCACCTTTAAAAAAAATATTAAAAGCCAGCAGCTACAAATATTGCAGCTGCTGACTTTTAATAAATTGACACTTACCTGTCCCAGGGTCCAGCGATGTTGGCGGCAGATGACGAGCAATCGCTCGTCTCTTCGCTGCCCCCACCACCATCCTCTGTCAGGAAATCGAGAAGTGAAGCATTGCGGCTTCACTGCCCGGTTACCTACTGCGCATGCGCGAGTCGCGCTGCATGTCTCCACTGGTCCCCGCTGTGTCCTGGGAACTGTGTGTTTCCCAGAAGACAACGGGGTGGAGCAGCTGCGGCTAGCTTGTCCCGGAAGTGGGTGCAGATACCTGGATTATCCAGGTATCTGCACCCCCCTCCCCCCTGAAAGGTGCCAATTGTGGCACCGGAGGGGGAGAGGGATCAGATAAGCGGAACTTCCACTTCAGGGTGGAGGTCCGCTTTAAAGAATGTTAGCTCCGACTCTCTTAGTCCTTTTTTCAAAGATTTATTTGAAAGAAACATGAAGTTTTGCAATAGAGGGTTAAGGGGAGATCAGGTACTTTGTAATTGCGGGTTAGAGGTATTTTCTTGATCCAGAGGACAAACAGCTTCCACAGGCTGGATCTAGCAATCACCGGATAGGCCTCTCACTGACCTAGCAGCCGGTGAGATGCTCGAACAAAGTCTCTGCCACAGACTTGTTAATTCAATGAAATGTTGTGCAATCCCCTGCCAGAGGAAAGCACAACCAGCAACTTGTTGAGAAATTAAAGAGTTGTCACACTGTACCAGTTTCTTTCAGCCGATCCGGTGATACTGTGTGGTAGGTGACCAGGGATGCGTCCTCCAACTGAGTCTCCAGGCTCTTCCAGAGATACCAGCCTTGATGCTCGGTCCTCTCCTGAAAAAGTTCTCCCCTGGATCCTCCAATTGCTTGGCTTCTCCCTGCAGGCAAGACAGCATGGGACCACCCCTGGATTGGTTGGCCCCAAGACTTCTGGGCCCACCCTTTCAGTTTCAAGGCCTCGGGCCAGCCGGCCCCGAGACATAGAGACAAGCAGCATGCACCTCAGGCCAGGAGGGCCATGAGGTCGGGATAGCGAACCCCAAAAAAAAACCTCAAAAAATGGTGTCGGTACCTTAAGTACCCTTACCCAGAATGCACAGTGGGTAAGCCACTCCCACCGGGCTGTTTCTGTTTAAAAGGGGTACTCAATACATTCAGCCTGTTGCATTTCAGACACTTACGGTGGTGACAGCGACACCCAAGGTCAAGTGGAAATTAGCACAAGCCAGCTGAACTGGTACAGAAACCAGAACTTTGACATAATTAGTCTGAGCCAAACTGCAGCTTCAGACAACTTAAATTTACAAAAAATAGCGTCTGCTCATTAGGAGCAGGTCGCTACACTTCTAAATTAGCATATTTTAAAGAATTAATTAAAATGTGCTCACTGGTTATGCAGAGGATTTTAGAACATCCCAATTTAACATGGCTGTGTGTTTAAGGAGCTCTTTGCTAAAATGATGAAAATGGCATAATGCTGACTATTGTAATTTAATGTAAACCCTAATCAACTTAATTCCTCCATTTAGGTTTGTTGCGAATACCATTAAATTAAAATAACTTTGTTATATCTGTTCAGTGAATGCAAAAAAACAACTGCTGAGCCTACCAAAATCCAGTGTTGTTCTGTGCCCTGTGCACTCTCTAGTGCTATGACAATGTCTGTGAAGGTTTTCCTTTATTCAGGTCATTGTATAGCTTGTAGTAGTTGGTCACAATAAACTGGACTTGTTATATAATGTTGAAGACGGTTCGTAACTTATCCAAGGCATTCTTAATTTCTGATGAGTGTCAGGAAAACACCAAAGCGCTTATATCCACACAGGTAGCACAGACACCTTAATCCAGTCACCACGTTAAGCCAGATGTTGATTGTCAAGGAACATTGTTGCCATAAAATGTGTCAGTACTGCAGAACACCACCTCCTTTTATGGAGAAAAAGATGTAGGGAGGTGTAGTCCTAATACCCAAACTGTCCTAGAGTGACACAGTTACTCATCAATGGCTCCCATTACAGTGAGTGTCAACCTAGGGCATGAGGCAATACCACCAGTTGAAAAAAATTGAAATCTAAATCAACCATCACGTCTATTTTTTCGACTCTTTCTGACTGCCCACTCATCCTCAACCCTCATTCCCCTCAGTCACACCTCTTTGGTTAGCCATTGCTGAACACTGTCTCCTCACTAGTAAGCTCTCCGGCAGCATCATTAGTAAATGGTGATGCCCCTGCACAAGTACTCTCTCGGGCACAGGGTGTGTAAGATGGTGGGTTCTGATCACCACTTTAAAGGAGAAGTACAGCCAAGGATTGTTTGTCTGTACTTCTCCTGTGGATCACAGGAGTGCAGTTCGTTCTGCACTCCTGTGACCCGTTTTCAGTAGACTTCGGGCTGGCTGAAGTCACAGAGCACCAGCTAAGAGCCTGAGCCGGCCACTCCCACTCTCTCCACAAACCAGCACTCCAGTGAGTGAGGGGGGGGGGGAGTAGAGAGCTGCTGACTGACAGTCACCAGCTCTCTATTCAGGGAGCCCTGAGAATTGAGCGATCGGCAGTGTTTGATCACCCGGCTCTCAGTGTTAGAGCCGGCGAGGGACAGATACAGCATCGGACCAATGCTGTATCCACCTATGTAAGTATGATTCTGATTTCTTTTCTTGTGTTTTTTTTTTTTTTTTAAGTGCACTTTCAGACAAAGTACACTTATTCTTTTTGCCATTGTGCCCTGGCCTAAATCACCCCACCCTCTCCCTCCACAGATTTGTACTTTACTGAGATTAGTTGCCCGTAGGATTGTTTACACCCTCTCTGCAGTACTCCCTATTCTGGCCGCACCTATTCATTACCCTCATATAGACTTCTCAGAGGCTGTTAACCCAGTCCAGAGATATGCAGGGGAGGAAGAGGAAGACCTGCGGCGCAGAATGTAAACAATCCTAAAAGTACACGGGTGACAAATCTAAGTACAGATCCTTAGAGGGTAAGAGTGGGGAAGGTTTAGGTCAGGCATAAGGACAAAAAGAATAATGCAGGCCATACACGGTCGAATTTCGAACAAATTTTCTTTTCAAAATCAGAAAATTCGGGTTTTTTGTGATCCGATGATGCCACCATTGATTTTCGAAATTCGGCCGACCAAGCCTTCAATTTCACCTCATGTTTCTACAGAAAATAATTTTCTTGGCCGGGAATCTTCTTTTCTCTCCGTAATTTTTCTTTTATCACCATACATTTTCTTTTCTTATTACATTTCTCGCACGATTCTCCCATCATTGATTAGAAAATCATTATTTTTTCAAAAAATTTCCAACATGTCCGATTCCTCAAATTTTATTTCCGCACGAAAATCGGCTGTTGCTGCAGCCCACTAATGGTGCGAAATTCATACGAAAATTCTTAGATACGATTTTCGAAAGAAAATTCTTTCGAAATTCGAACCGTGTATGGCCGGCATAAGGCATGCCATACATTATGCAATTTTATTTTCCTTCAAATCAAGCACTATATATTACATTAATGGATACACTGAAACTTTTAGATCTGGTGACAGGGTATATTGCACCGAATCAAAAAATAGAAATCTTTTCTTACAATATGGTCCAGGATGGACGTTCAGTATGTAACAAGAAAAAAAGAAAAAAAAACAGACAGAACTTTACCTTGGGAATGTGTTTATGCACGTTTAGGATATGCGTTGTTATAAATATGCATAGGGGTTGATTTACTAAACCTGGAGAGTGCAAGATCTGGTGCAGCTCTGCATAGAAACCAATCCGCTTCCAGGTTTTATTGCCAAAGCTTAATTGAACAAGCTAAAGTTGAAAGCTGATTGGCTACCATGCAGAGCTGCACCAGATTCTGAGTGCTTCAATTTTAGTAAATCAACCCCATAGTGATGTATGTTTGATAGAAACCATTCTGTAGGTAAACAATTCTGGAGCAGCAGAACTAAGTGCAAAGTTCATAGAACATCTCAGAGATTGATGTATGCTGTGTTATTTTGGATACTGACAAATGCTGTTGCCAAGATCTTTTTCCAACAGTGGGTCAGCAAATCCCAAGCATGTACAATAGTAACACGTTTAAATAGAGCATGAAAACATTGCCTACAAACCTTATTTTTGGGCGTTTATATATATATATATATATATATATATATATATATATATATATATATATATATATATATATATATATATATATATATATATATATATATATATATACTAAACTTTCAATGCTTGTCCACATCTGTGTGTTTACTTATAGTTTTTATGTTACAGTTAATTAAAGGAACAGTAGAATACTCATTTGTTGTTTAAGGAAGCTTATTAGATTGCTGGGCTGCAAAATGAAATGCCCCTGCTTTTGTTTTCAACACAATTGCACACTTTATCATGTGCTTTTACTATCTGGATTTCTTTTTCTTTTTGCAAGGTATTATTGGAAGGGATTGCAAGGTATTATTGTAATAAATGCTTCAGATTTTAATGATTGAAAACCACTTTTAAAATGATATAAACAATAAAAATTTGAACACCTGGTATGATCTTAATTGCATAGTTATGTTGGTCCAGCATATACCAAAGTAGGTATGCATATCCCATACCTGAAGGGCCACTGTGGAATCTGCAAATCACTGTTGTGATCACCAGGATCTTTCGGGATCTGTGCCGGAGGCATTCTCTGGCTGTGGTGGAGATCGTGACGTCACCGTTTCTCCTCTAATCATCCAGTCTGAGAATGCCTTATATTCATTGGCGCTGACTACTACCGTGATTGTCAGCTTCCACAGCAATTCCTCAGGTATAGAATATGCATAGTTACATTGGTCTAAGCCAGTGATGGCGAACCTTGGCACCCCAGATGTTTTGGAACTACATTTCCCATGATGCTCAACTACACTGCAGAGTGCATGAGTATCATGGGTAATGTAGTTCCAAAACATCTGGAGTGCCAAGGTTCACCATCACTGGTCTAAGCAATTGATATACATGGAGCCCAATGTGAAAGCTTTTAAGGGGTTTTTATTGATATTAAGTAAAACCTAACAATTAAGTTCTCTTATGATCTCTTTAACTATACCAGCATTTTGTTAAATTTGCTTGTGCAAAAAAAAAAAAAAAAAATTCAGAGGTGTCTTGTGTTCTCTGCACGCCTCCCATGTTATCCCAAAGAGCCCTCCTAGTTTTTTTTTTTTTCCCATTAAGACACGTGAAAGTAACAATAGTACCATGAATCAATAATAACTAAAACCATCAAACATGAACAAAAAAGAAAAACAGTCAGTAGTTCAAATAGCAACCTTTTCTCTTTAAATGAGGTTCTATCTATGTGGCGCTATTGTGCTTTTTACCATTGGGTTAAGTTTCTTTGGCGATTATCCCTGATGTCACTAGCACTCCATTAAGGTGCGGCCATCAAGGTTAGGTCGGGTGAAGGGATGGGGAAGGGAGAGAAAAAAAAAGGAAGGGGGGGGGGTTTACAGGGGGGATATGTGGTTGGGAAAAGGCGTTTGCATGGAAAGGAAGTGAGACCAACGGAACCCTCTCTCAAGTCCTCCTAGTTCTTTGTCTTGGACTACAGAATAATTAGCCTTTTTATTGTAGAGATCTGGGAGTGGCAGCGGTTGAGTAGTTTAGCAAAATACACTGGGAGTGCTAACAACTCTAATGCCACGTACACACGACCAGACTTTCTGGCAGACTAGGACTGACGGAATCAGTCCGTCGGACATTACGCTCGTGTGTGGGCTAATCCGATCGTTTTTCATTTAAAAAAAATCAGACAGACCTAGAAATAGAACATGTTTCAAATCTGTCCGACGGACTCAATTCCTATTGGGAAAACCGCTCGTCTGTATGCTAGTCCAACGGACCAAATACGACGCAAGGGAAGCTATTGGCTACTGGCTATCGAACTTCCTTTTTTAGTCCTGTCTTACGTCAACAAATTCAAACCGAACGGACTTTCGAACGGACTTAGGCCGTCGTGTGTGGGCAAGTCCATTCATTCGGAAGTCCGTCGGAACTCCACCGAAAGTCCGTCGGGAAGGCCGTCGGACTTAGACTGCCGGAAAGTCCGGTCGTGTGTACGCGGCATTAGTCCACAAAAATCCTGTGTGCTTTTAGCCCACAGTAGGACTTGGGAACTGATTGGTAGTCTGACAGATGAGCAGTTATTTTTCTGTACTTTAAATAGTGTACAGGACGCCAGAGATGGGTCCTGAACAGGAGACACGTTTTGCTGTTATTTGGATTGTGATTACTTTTAGGGTACTTTCACGCTGAGGAGGTGGGGCTGTCGGCGGTAAATTCTTAGCGCCATGCTTTTAACCCCCACTAGCAGCCGATGAAGAGGTTAATAGCACTCATGTAGCACCGCTGCAGAATCGCTTTGCAGGCGATTCGGCAGCGCTGCCAATTGATTTCAATGGGCATGACCACTTTAGGAGCGGTGTATACACCGCTCCTAAAGCGCCCCCAAGATGCTGCATGCAAGACTTTTTTTAACGTCCTGCAAACGCACTGCTCCTGTGACAGGAGAGGCGCTTTGCAGCTGCTATTTTTAGCGCTAAAATGCCTTTAAAGCGTCTCAGTGTGAAAGTAGTCTAAGCCCTTGTACACACGGTCGGAGATTCCGACGGAATGTGTCCGATCAGACCGTTTTGTCGGATATTCCGACTGTGTGGTCTCCATCTGACTGTTTCCGTCGGAGTATCCAACGGACCAAGTTTTCCAACTTGTTGGTAAAATTTTCCGACAAAATGCTCCGATCGGACATACTCTGATCATGTGTAGAGAATTCCGATTGGACAAAGTGCCACTCATGCTCAGATCAAATTCCTACACCAAAGCTATTGGCTACTAGCGTGAACGTAGTCCCGTCGTAACGAAATAACGTCATCACGTCGGATTTTCCGACAACTTTGTTTGACCGTGTGTATGCAACAGTTTCAGACAAAATCTGACGGATTTGGTTGTCGGAATCTTCCGACCGTGTGTACAAGGGCTGAGAGGGGCAACTTGTATGCATTTTGAGCAATCAAGGGTTCTCACTCATGCAGGGTGAGGGGTTTGTGGGGTAGTCCTGTTGGAGAGAAAAGGACCAACTTACAGTTCTCTCAGAATTGCTAAGTTCTAATTTGGAACCCTGAGTTCAAAGGTTCAGAGAGACTTTGGGTGGTAAAGAACCTCCAAACCCCGAGGACTTTTGTCCTGCAGGGGTTAAGCGACATGCAAGGGAGTCTTGAAAAACAGCAAGAAGGAAGCAGCACATGTCTATGAGGTGGTGTAGAGTGGTTCAAAGCTGTAAACAAATGTGGACTCTCTGGAGCCTGAGACTCTGGGTTGCTGAGCTCCTGCGGCTTAGCTTGTGACAGGAGCAGGTGGGAACCCTAAACCCAAGTTCCCTTCACTTTCTGTCCTAGAGACACAACCCTAATTAAGAGAAAATATCTCAAAAGTTACCGAAATTCATATTCTAAAGCGCTTTTATAGAAACAGGATGCCCATTGGAGGATTTTTTCCCCTACCTTTTGCTCTTATCAGAACTCAAAATGTTTTGTTTGTATTTACCCTCACTTTCTGTCTTGATGACAGTGTTCATCAGGACAAATGGAGAGGTGACTCTCCCCAGAATGAACTCAAACAGTAGAAACCTGCCACAGATTCTAACTGCTCCGTATCTGCAAAATCAAAACCAAAATTTTCCTTTGCATACACTTAGGTATGCTGCTCTGGCGTTTGTTACTGTTGTTTTCTTCCTATGACAAACCAAAGAAGAGAAAAATACTGGGGTTCCCATTACTGACCCCGTTCCGAAAGGAATAGTTACTAGTTGTCATTCTCTGGCTTCAATCGCTCTGTGTCATTGGGCCAGCTTTTTTTTCTTTTTAGGTCGGCAATCAGTTTTGGAATGTTTGTTTGCTTTTCTAATGGTTGGTGGGGTCAGATTGATGTTCATTTAAATTTCTGTCAGGTTCTTTGATGCTCATTTTCCATAAAAAAAAAAGCTTTGTTGTATCTTTAAATAACTGAAAAGTATGTGATAAGCAGTAATAATACTTTTCACCATTAAAGTAAGAAACAAATCTATAGAGGAAATCTTGTTTTTAGTCTTGTGCTAACTGCAAGTTGAGTTGGGCCAAAGCGATGTGATAACTTGTTTCCTGTACAAGAACTGTCTGTACATTGTTAGGTGAGATATATTATGAATAATATAAATATACATGGGTGGGGGGTGTTTAGCCTGGCTGGATTGGAGGTAAACCATGAGTGAGAGGGCCCAGATATATCTTGTACACTAAAAAAATATGCTGTACCCGGAAAAATAAACTGAGCAGTTTTTATGAATTCTGATCTCTGTTGGGTCGTTTTATATTGCTCCCTGCGGAGATCTGGGTTGGTGGAATGGAGAAATGCCGGCACATAAGGTAGTGTAATTAGACCGTAAGAAAGGTGATAGATAGAAACCGAGGTATAGGAGGATGGGGTTCTTCAACACTGATAAGTCCCTAGGGAAGTGTTTAATAAATGTTGTATTAGGTAGGAAATAAAATGCCTCATCCCTTCTCTTCACAAATTCCTTATAAGTGCACTGAAACCAATATGAATGTACCTGTCTAATAAATGGTAAAAAGTGATAAATGTGGAGACAAGTCCTCTAGATTTATCAATAATTCAGACTAAAGCTGGGCATAGATGGATTGAATCTTGGCTGGTTCAACAGGGACCCACTGAGATTTGATATATCTATGGCCAGGCTGGGTTGTACTGAAGTTGATTCATCGATCGTTTTTTCATTTTTCATTTTGTGGGATTCACTGCTAGCAACTATAGCCGAAAGCAGTGATTATTGCATTCTGCTGGCAAGGAAGGCTCCCCACTGGCAGAACACATTATCACGGCGAGAGTGAATCAAACAATTTTCTTCCCTACCACCTATGGTGGAAAGAAATAAAATTGCATAATGTATGGGTTGCTTTAGTGATGAAAGCCAGCAGGTTGACGTAAGCCTATTTCCTTTATAGACAGGGTAGGAAGGAGCAGCGCATTTTACTATAGACATCTTCAATTAGCCCTTTTTTGATGAGGGGAATTTCATTTTAACTGCATCAATTGTTGCATTCATCTCAACATTTGCTATTATTGGAGCTCAAGAGAACATCAGGAATGTTAGGTGCAGTTCACTTTCTCATAATGATGTAGAGTACATATTTAGATTGAATCACTAGGGGGTCCTTGAGGTTTATACAGAATTTTAAAGGACATTGTGCCCCTGGCAATGAGAGGGCATGTCATACCTAGTATGGTGAAACAGTCTGTAGTGTTAAACTAGCAGGGAACTGGTAATTTTCAGTCTTGCAGTGCTCACTTCATTGTAATGAGTAGCCGTTGCCTATGTCTGTTTTTGAAACTTGTTGAAGACCATCAGGAGACGCATGGATTTGTAAATCCATTCTCCTCAAACCACATAAGAGTGTCAGGAGGTAAGGGTGTGTTTGTTTGTTTTTTACTGCCTTGGAAGGATAGCAAATTGCCTAGGGGCCACTGTACACATATCCTCTTTATACCACCTCGAAAAATTTACTCCTTAACTTTCCAGGTGATGGTTGACTTCAAGCAGCTTATTATGTGAGCAACAGTACATCCTGCAACAGTCAGCTCTGTTTGACTGCATCGAGCAATGACTCACACCCGAGGGCTAGCTGGTGGGTAAGTAAAACAAATGTATTTTTATTTGACAAATGTTAATTTTGTACCCAAACTTATGTTAAAATTATTCTACTCCCTCTTTTTCAGGAGATGCTGGATACCATTGTAGCCTTTGGTTGCAGACACCTTTGTCAAATCCTTTGACGAGAACTGAGGTTAGATATAGTGCCTATCAAAAGACCTGCACATTTATTCTGAGGACATACTGGGGTATAGGCTTTCCGTTTCTGGGCTTGAGGAAGTGTCAATGGACTATGAGTGTTGTGATCACAGCACTTGTGTTACATTGAGAAACGCAAGTCCATTTAGTTAGGTTGAAAAAAGACACAAGTCCATCTAGTTCAACCAAAAGAATAAAAAAAATCATACAATCCCATATACACAATCCTTCACTCACAGTTGAGCCAGAGAAAGGCTAAAAACATTTGCCACATTGATAGATGGGACTTGTAGTTTATTCATTCATAGATCTCTGTGAATGAATGATGCGGTTGTGTAGACTGAGAGCTGCACAACCACACAAATTTCAAAAGTGACAGCAGCTAGGGAGGAGAAGAACCCCCACATGCGTTTATGGCAGGATTTAGCAGTTTTGGGGCAGGGCCTATTTACGCCATGTTGCATGTGTGTAAAAGGTGAAGTTTAATTGGTAATCAATATTACAACAACACTTGTGGCCTCTTTCACACCAGCGGGCTGATCGGGTACACCCGTCCATTTTTCAGGTGGACCCCATCGGGCCACCCATTGATCTATATGCAGATGTCAGCGGACATGTGTCCACTAAAAACATACGTATGACGACATGTCCGCCATCCATCTGGCAGATCAGATTGAATGACAATCGGACATCTGACCACCCCATAGAGGAGAGTGGACTGTGTCTGCTCTGCATAGTGGAGCGGACATGGACCTTTCATCCACCTACTCAACAGGGATTATCGGAGAGATCCCCCGTTGAGCAGGCAGATCCACCTGGATGGATCCACTTCATCTGAAAGGGGCCTAAAGCTGAACATCAAGATAAGCAAATATTGTTTAAAAACAAAAGGCATGTGTATTCTTTCTTGAATCTTAGTATGCTTTTTGTATTTCTTTCAGATCTGTGCAGTAATCTACTGTAAAACTTTTTGCAGAAGATTCCAGCAGTCAGTGCTGCCCTCTCTCTCGGGCAGGCTGATTGGTCTTGTATACACCCCTCCTGTCATTTTCTGCAGGCAGCCTGTAGTGGGTGGACCTGATGGGGCCCACACACTTCTCTGTGTTCTGCACAGGCTATGTGCAGCATAATAATATCACTTTTACTAGGTTAGTAACTGGGTTTGTAAAGGCACTTGCATTTCTATCCTTTGTGACTATTGTGAAATGCATGGAGTTCAGCTTTAAGACAGAAATGGTTGTCTAGAGCAGCAAACAATTTACCTCCACACCCTATTGTGAATCCACTTTTCTATAGGCTACCACAATGATGAAACATGTCACGTATTTGTTGGTTTTCTTTGTTTAGTCACTGTTTTCACAGTTTTTTTTTTTTTTTTTTTTTTACAGGAAAGAAACCATAAAAAAAGCCATTTGTCTTTCTTCGATTTATTGTGTTATATTTCAGTCAAATAACATTTTATTATAATATTTAAAATAAGTTCAGAAGACATGTGCCACGTGATATTCTTATTCTGTATTGTTACTAATAAATGAGTTCTCTTTAATCCATCTTTGTTAGTGATTAATGTTTTGAAATGAGATTCTTCCATGAGTGGTGGGATATTTTACCATGCGTGACAGTCACAGGCAAACAATGACATTTCCAAGTGACCCATGTCATTTATTAACACTAATTTCCATACTAGCCTCACAAAGAGATGCTTTTTTTTGCCATACTTCTCTTCTAGGTTATAGACGTGTACTTACTTTTGCTCTCCTGTGACCCAGAATCAAACGACAGCAGGCTAATGCCCGCTGTCAGCTGACTTCATTGAGCTGCTCCTGGCTCTGGAAGCATTCCAACCATATTGATGGGATCCACCCAGCACGCTGCTGAGAGCTGGAGCCAGTTGCTTCTTTTTCCTCCCTAGCCTGGTGTTCCAGTAAGAGCAGTGAAGTCATCACTATCCAATCTGAGCGGATCGAGAACTGAGCAATTGGCAGTTATGAGATCATTGAGGTCTTAGGCTTAGAGTCAGCAGGGGACACCTGCAGTATCAGATAGATGCTGCAGCTTGGATTTGAGTACCGTATATACTCGAGTATAGGCCGACCCGAATATAAGCCGAGGCCCCCAATTTACCCCCCAAAAAACTGGCAAACTTATTGACTCGTGTATAAGCCGAGGGTGAGACATGCCTGTCCATCCCTGTGTGTGTGTCCGTCCATCCCTGTGTGTGTGTCCGTCCATCCCTGTGTGTCCGTCCATCCCTGTGTGTGTGTCCGTCCATCCCTGT
Organism: Lithobates pipiens; assembly: GCF_037356315.1. Lineage (NCBI taxonomy): Eukaryota > Metazoa > Chordata > Amphibia > Anura > Ranidae > Lithobates > Lithobates pipiens. The sequence continues at coordinate 335,927,559 of NW_027507764.1, read as the reverse complement.
GTGTCCGTCCATCCCTGTGTGTGTGTCCGTCCATCCCTGTGTGTGTGTCCGTCCATCCCTGTGTGTCCGTCCATCCCTGTGTGTCCGTCCATCCATCCCTGTGTGTGTGTGTGTCCATCCATCCATCCATCCCTGTGTGTGTGTGTCTCCATCCATCCATCCATCCCTGTGTGTGTGTGTCTCCATCCATCCATCCATCCCTGTGTGTGTGTGTCTCCATCCATCCATCCCTGTGTGTGTGTGTCTCCATCCATCCATCCATCCCTGTGTGTGTGTGTATCCATCCATCCCTGTGTGTGTGTGTCCATGTGTGTGTGTGTGTGTGTGTGTGTCCAGCCTACCTGTGTCCCGAGCCTGTGTCCCGTGCCTTGCCTCCTTGCCTCCGTGCCTTGCCTCCTTGCCTCTGTCCCGTGCCGTGCCTTGCCTCCGTCCCGTGTCGTGCCTTGCCTCCGTCCCGTCCCGTGCCGTGCCTTGCCTTGCCTCCGTCCCGTGCCTTGCCAGGATCGCCGCTCTTCGTCGGCGCCTCGGCGGACATTCTACCATTCAAACGCCGCGCCTCCGCCTTCGCCTGTGATAGGCGGAACACTGAATTTCCCAGCAGCCTGTGTTCCGCCTATCACGGACATCGTCTCATCCTCGTCCGTAGTACGAGGATGAGACGATGTCCGTGATAGGCGGAACACAGGCTGCTGGGAAATTCAGTGTTCCGCCTATCACAGGCGAAGGCGGAGGCGGAGGCGCGGCGTTTGAATGGTAGAATGTCCGCTGTCTGTCTGCTCGACACGCTGATCGAGCAGGCAGACAGCGATGATTCGAGTATAAGCCGAGGGGGGCACTTTCAGCCTCAAAAAAGAGGCTGAAAATCTCGGCTTATACTCGAGTATATACGGTATGTTTATTTTTTCCCTAGTCCATACTTTTTTTTTTCTTTTTTGCTATATTCTGTGTTTAATTGGCTGTTGTGATCATCCTAGATTATGCTAAAGCTGGCCATACACATATAGATTTTTTTTCGTTCAGCTGTTTTGCCTTCACTTTAATACATGATTCGTTTTTTTGTTTTTTTTTCATTTGCCAGCGGTTTGAGCAAAAAAAAAAAGACTTCCCCATCCACAAACTCAATGTGGATGGGTGAATCCTTCCTGCTGAAGTATTAGATTCTGACAGTGGGGAGACTTTCTTGCCATCAGAATATACTGATCAGTCTTGCCAGCTTTAGCCGGCGGTACTGATCATATGAACATTTTCCAATAGGCTGTTTGTACAGAAGTTGGTTGGTAGGTTGACTTTTTTTACAGCCAGCTTGCTCATACTTGGATCGACATTTAGCTGGTTCCCGCTGAACTGGCCAAATTTCAATGATTGTATGGTGGGGCTCAACTCTGGTTAAACTTTGCCTCTCTAAAAAACAAAAAAACTACTATCTGCATATAAATGTAAGCTGTAAAAAGAAAAAAAACAACACCACACATACTCACCCAGCTGTCTTACACCATCTCTTACAATCACAGAATCCAGCAGCACATTCTCATGCCTTCTGAAATATTTATGGTTTGGTTGGTCACTCTCCTCCTTATGTTGCCCATCACGTGTGGAGGTGCTTTCCTGGGGATTTTCCATAAGCCTTCTGACATGTGCCTTGGACTGTTGGCACCTTACAACAATACACCACCCTGCTGTCCTGTAGTCCTGTGTGCTCTGACCTATACACCCCTTACAGGTACATGGTGGAGTTTACGTGCAGGTTAGCTGTGCTTTCACATAGACCTTTATGTGGTCCTGAGGTTTTGATGCAGTTTCTGAAAGCGCACCAAAACTCCCTGCACGCTCTATCTTTGGTGAACTTTCTGAAACTGCACTGGACATCATGGAAGTCTACGGTAAAGCACAACTAACCTGCATGAAGCCCACTGTGCTTTTCCCAGAGTTCAGCGGGATGGCACTGGGGAAGTGTGAAGTAGGGGGAGGCAGGATGTTAAAAACTAGATTTTTGCTACTTGATGTGTTGTGTTCTCCACCAGAGGTGAATCTCCCAGAGTTCTCACGTGCAATCAGGAAGCCCGGCATCTGATCTGGCTGATCATAGAGCTGATGGTATGGTCAAGGACAGGGGTCTTCAATCTATGGCCCTCCAGTTGTTCAGGAACTACAATTCCTAGTCATGTCTGCGAATGTCAGCATTTCGCAATGCCTCATGGGACGTGTAGTTCCACAATAGCTGGGGGGCCATAGTTTGGAAATCCCAGACCCAAGCATTTTGTCCAGTTAGGGCAGATGGGGCAGAGAGATCTGGGGTATAGACTCCAGATGTTTCCATAAAGAGGACTTGTCATGCTTTATTGCTATCACAAGGTATGTTTACATTTCTTGTGATGGCAATAAGTGTTAAAAAATTATAGGGACAATGTAAAAATCTTATTTTTATAGCTCCCCTACTTCCCCCATGCTCATGCACAGAAGCAAACACATATGCATACCTAGGATATACTCGCATATGTAAAAGATGTTTGCCCCACATGCGAGGTATCATCGTGAACAATATAGTCATAGCAATAATTTAGGCCCAGGCCCTCTTTGTATCTGTAAACGATTTACCTGTAAAAAATTTTAAATAAAGAAAGAATTTGGGATTTTGAGACGATTGACATTGTGGAGGGGGATTGGTAAAAGGACATATTTAATAACATGAAAAGATGTAAAAAATGCATATCGATGATACAAAATAAGTAAAAAGTATTGATTTTTTTATATATATATATACACACACACACACACACACACACACACACACACACACACACACACACACACACACACACACACACACACACACACACACACACACACACACACACACACACACACGCATATATAATGGACATCAAGAATACATAAATATATATCAGCTTGGCAACACATAGGGTAGGGTAGAGAAATAGATAAATTCTGTAGATTCATATATATACATGTAATTTAGGGGGCACATTGCAATAGGAGTAAATAATAAAGAATGGTATAAACATGATTAATGTAGATGATGGACTGGAGTAGTTTCTGATGCAGGCATGTATCTGCATCCTAAAAGGCTGACGCGTTTTGTGTATGAGCACTCATCAGGGGCGGATGCTCAGGAGTATCTATAAATAATAAATATAATTAATCTGATATAGCACTAAACATAGGAAGACAGGAAGAGGCAAATATGCTAGTCCTGCATACTTCATATGATGAAATATAATGGAGTATAATGAGTAGTGCAACTGATTAGATGATGGAAATCAGCAGAGCTCCCCTTCATTTACTATGCTCTGGAACAACTGCACTTGCAAAGTGCACAGTTTGTTGTAAATCAACTCCTTAGACCTGGATTTACTAAAGGCAAATAGACTGTGCACTTTGCAGTTCCACTCATTTTCCCCAAAGCAAAGTAGTTTGTGTTTGAACACAAAAATGAAATCTTATACTTAAGCGGTGAGCACTGAGATCTTTTCTTTCTACTCATGACCCTGGATCCTTGCTGAGATCTAAGGAGACGTGAGAGAAGTTTATGGTCCGTGTTAACCCTTTTGATACCCGCTTGCATGACCACCTGTTTGCACAGGGGTCCATGCCATAAGGTGAGAGTGATTAGTTAGACCGGAGGTGGAGGGATTGTCACGCTACTGTGGGGGAAAAAAAAGTACTTACGTCAGTGCTACAGTTTGAATTTAAAACGTATTTGTGTGAACTGTGAAGTTAAGTCATGGATTGTGGAAACTAACTAGTGTCAGGTGATTGTATATAGTGTATACCACATTTACCACTGACTTATGCAGAGTTGCAATGCAAGGAGATCAGCTAAAAGTAGTTGGATCTGTATGTACATTATAATTAATCGAAATTTGTCGATTAATCGATTAAAAAAAATCAATTAATCGAAGAAGAAAATTTTAATCGGTAACAGCCCTACATAGAATATCCAATCACATGCAAGGGAAAAAAAATTTTTCTTGCACCTGATTGGATGATGGAAATCAGCATAGCTTCCCTTCATTTACTAAGCTCTGGAGCAACTGCACTTGCAAATTGCACAGTTTATTTGCCTTTAGTAAATCCAGCCCTAAAGGCAAATAAACTGTGCACTTTGCAAGTGCAGTTGTTCCAGAGCGTAGTAAATGAAGGGGAGCTCTGCTGATTTCCACCATCTAATCAGTTGCACTCCTTTTTCCCAAAACTTAGTAAGGCCGAGTTTACATATGTGCGAATTGGATGCGGGTTTCCCCTAATTCAATTTGCATGACACACGAGTGTGCCCGGCTCACAATGGAGCCAGTTCAGCTATGTCCCTGGGGGCCGTGATCCGCATTCCAAAAGGATCCTGTGCGTCTTTGGGTCAGTTTCGGGTGCAAATTCAGGCAAAAATTCAGACCTGATTCGCACCTCAACCGGTGAACAGGGACGCACCGGACCCCATGCTGGGAACCGTGGCCACGTATATGTGACTCCGGCCTGAATGAGGTAAAGCTCTGCCGATTTTAATGATCCAATCATGTGCCAGCTGTTTTTTCATTTTTCCTTGTACCCGATTGGGTGTGCTTTACAAAGTGAAGCTTTAGCAACTTTTGCAAAGTTTTGGGGAAAATTAGTGCACTTGCAAAGTGCGCAGACTATTTGCCTTTAGTAAAAACCACCACCTTAGATTTTCCCCAGCTGTTTTCCTGATAAGGACAGTATGAATCCGAAAATTTAAAATTGGCGTTTTCAATATTTCAGCCAACTCTGCATCCCTGTAATTTGCCCACGTTATAGATGAAGATATATTGGTTTAGCATTCAGGCAAATCAGGCCAATCTAAACGTTGCTAATGTTCATAACTAACTAGGTTCAAAAATTGTCTTTAGCGGTTTAATTTGCATGGTATTAGATTGTCACACCAGTAAAAAAAAAATCAAAAAAAAAAATCAACAAACTTCTTATGTATAGAACGCATATTGGTAGGCCTCTGTACCACAGTATTAGAGTTACAGTTTTGCAGTCTGGAAAGTTTATTTTCTATGTACACTTCCACTTCTCTGCTGATGAATCCGAGATGAAAGGCAATTACCTACTTGGCATTCTTTTAGGTTATCCATAGATAAATATGAAAAATTCAATCAGTAGGCAATCTCAGAAGACTATAAGTGAACATCTTATCTTTCTCAAAAGCTGTAAAGGTATGACAAGGGTTTACATTTTGTCCATTTCAGCCACAATTCAAAAACAACTGTTCTATGTTGAGGTCTTTCTTAAGACCTATTTCGTTTAGAAAAAAAAAAAAAAAAAAAGTTCCAACGTCTATGTTGTTAAAAAAAAAAAATCACACATTTTACTTTGGTTTGGATGAATTTTTCATGTTGGACTGTTAAACAGCAGAAAGCCTGCAAATTTTGACAACCAGATGGGAAAAAAAAAAGCTAAAGGCTGTTTTTTTGCCAAGCACGGTCCACAGAAAAATATATCCTAAAATATTGAATTCTGTGCAATTTAGTTTCCAGAATTTTTTTTTTCCCATAACACTGGACAAAACACTGGAAATGGGCTCTTAGACTTTGGAACTTTTGTACCTCATATATGGAATATAGCAGTAAATATAATATTTTTAAATGCTGAGAGATCAGTGTGTGATTCCTGTTATTACACAAATGTTGATGTCCTTCCAAACTTGATATAGTAACAAATGACAGCTATAATGTCTGTAGAAATTAATGAGAAATTAGAGCCAACACTTTCAAGCTTTTGGCGGTTGAGGGTTCCTAAAATAAATGTTCACGTGGTCCATGTAGCTGTGCAAAAGAGTACAGGGTTTGTCTAATCATATTGGAAAACAATGTCCTCATGCCTGATGTCTGTTTTTTATGCACTGTAGTAGTAGTTGTATGTAGTACATATTTTGCTATATCATTTTAAGCAGAACTGTATTGCTTGACCATCAAAGATGACTAAAGTGGTTACATCCAAACTATCCCTCTAATAATTATTACATGAGCATTTTCATTAATAAATCAGAAGGTAGCTCCCACTTTTAGGTCCAAGTAGACATTAAGGGAATCCTAAACATATGATCTTAACTGCACTTTTACCTTTAAATCTTTTGGCAGCAAATATTTACACCTCTACGCAGTACTAATTAGTAGATGCATTGTGCCTTGGTCTCAAAGATGTTCAGCATCAAACAAATTACAGTTCTGGTAAGGTCAATGATCATTATATCCTCAAGAATTCACAAAGCAGCCTTAATATACACTAAATCAAGCTAATCCATTTAATTTGGTTATTTATAAACCCACGATGTGTTATTCACATCCTGTTTGACACTAATGCCAATCTGCAGCATTTAGCCTTTCAATCAGAGAGCAAACGATTTTCCTTTTAATTATTCAAAGAGGGTCACCTAACAGTGGTGTGTCCCAATTTGTAATTTGCCATTTCCTCACCACAGTAAATATTATTTTTGGTGCTTAACTTATTCTGATGAGTTTGTGTATTTGAGGAAGTAAATAATCATTTTGTAATTTAACTTGACACTGGATTGTAAAATAATCAGATATTTAGGTTATATTGCTGTCTACAGAAGGGTTCGACACTGACAAAACAAACAGAGGAGTTCTGCCTGGGGAACAAAAAATTTAAAGTCAGCAGCTACAAATACTGTAGCTGCAGACTTTTAATATATGGACACTTACCCTTCCAGGGAGCCCGCGCTGTCAGCACCTCAGCCACCAGTCATCATTAGGAAAACCAGCAGTGAAGCCTTCTGGCTTCACAGCTTGTTCCCTACTGCACATGCGAACTTCCAAGGGAACCTTTTCCTTATTAGGCTTTTACCCATCCCAAACATTTTGTTAAGCAGTTTACACTTGAGGCGGGTTTACATAAAGCGGAGTTCCACCCAAAAATGGAACTTCTGCTTTAAGTGCTGGTGACCCCCTGGCATGCCACATTTGGCATGTGATATTTTGGGGGGGCGGGTACCCAGTTTTTACAGGCACCCAGCTCCCACTTCCTCCCCTGGCACCGGAAGGAAGATCACCTCTTCCCCCTGCCTCCCTGCAATCTTCTAGGATAAGTTGCGGGTGAAGCCACAGCCAGGCGCCCACAATTGGAATGCTGGCATCATGGAGGGGAGCGAGGCTTTGGGCGGCCACATCGCTGGATCATAGGACAGGTGAGTGTCTGATTATTAAAAGTCAGCAGCTACACTTTTTGTAGTTGCTGATTTTTAAATGAGTGGAACGCCTCTTTAACCACTTCCGGCCCGCCATACAGCAGAATAACGGCCAGAAAGTGGCTGTATTATCCCGACTGGGCGTCATGTGACATCCAGCAGGATAAGCCACTGGCAGCGGGGCAATCGGTGGTGTGGTGTGTCGCTCTGACACACCACATCTCCGATCCCGGTAAAGAGCCTATGACTTGGACTCTTTAAGATGTGATCACCTGTGTCCAATCACAGCTCATCACATGGTAAGCAGGAAGTGCAGTTTATTGGCTTTTCCTCTACTCGTGCCAATCTGCTCTCCTGACGGGGGGGCTGCACTGAGTATCATTGAAAACCCATCAGGGATGCCAATCTGTGCCCATCAGTGATACCTGTCATTGCCGCCTAATCAGTGCCTATCAGTGCCACCTATGAGTGCCCATCAGTGCTGCATATAAGTGCAGCCTCATCAATGAAGGTGCAAACTTATTTACAAAGTTTTATAACAAAAACAAAGAAAAACTTTTTTTTTTTTAAACTTTGTCTTTTTATTTGTAACGCAAGAAATGGAAAACCCAGTGGTGATAAAATAGCACCAAAATTAAAACTCTATTTGTGTGAAAAAAATGCTAAAAATTTTGTTTGGGTACAGTGTTGCATGACCACGCGATTGTCATTCCAAATGCGACAGTGCTGAAACCAACTGGCCTTGGCAGGAAGGGGTTGAAAGTCCCCCTTATTGAAGTGGTTAAAAATTAATATGTCCAGATGAGAGAAAATGGTTTGCGTAGTTCATTGATGACCGACTAACCTATTTACATATCAATGACACTGGAGAGACACACACTACGCTAAATTTATGTAAACAGATTTCTATTATTACTAATAATAATGGTAATGTTGGAAAATGTTAAGCACGCTGGAGTTTCATATTTTCGCTGAGAAAACTCAATTACCGCTTCAGCCCTGGAAGATTTTACCCCCTTTCTGACCAGAGCACTTTTTACAATTTGGCACTGTGTCACTGCTGTAACCAAATTAGATTTGCGTACTTTTTCCCCCACAAATAGAGCTTCCTTTTGGTGGTATTTGAGCACTTCTGTATGTTTTTTTTGTGCTATTAACAAAAAAGGACAATTTTTGAAAAAAAAACAAAAAACTATTTTTTACTTTTCGCTCTAATAAATATACCCAAAAATATTTTTAAAAAGAAAATTTCTTCATCAGTTTAGGTCAGTATATATTCTTCTATATTCTTTTATTCAAATGTTTTTATTGAACAAATCCTCCTTTTTCACGATATACTTCACCATGGGGATTTATATGTCCAACCTGGATGTGTATGACCATTTCTATTTTATTCTTGATTGGGGACATCGTCGGACCTGCCGGGACGGATGTCCAGATTCATAATATATGTAAAGGCTCGTATGAGCTCTGTAATAGGGATCATCTCCATCTGGTGAGTAGGCTGTTTGGTGTGCTGGAGGATTCTACAGTCCCCTAAACATTGTATTAAGAACTTTCCTACTTGAAATTTTGGGTGACCTCTTTTTTGGACTTTAATTATTTTATTTTCATCACTTTGGACACTAATGATTTGTGATTCACTGAGTTTATGAATCAGTTTATGCACATTTTTGACCAATGTATCTACCATTAGAGTGAATCCGGTGGCTGCACAATTTTAATTTACCTTTTGATTCACTGTTTATTCACACTGTTTAGTTTTTCCATTAAGGTATTTACTTATAGTTTGCGCGGTTCATCATACATATTTTCACTCTATTGGTTTCTATGACCTTGGAACAGGCAACTGTAATTTATTAATTTTATTTTTATTTTCCTACTGCGCAGGTAGGGAACAATCCCCTTATTAACCACTTGGCGCCCAAGATACGTCATATGACGTCGTGGGCTTTGTGGTGTTATATCTGAATGATGCCTGAGGCTACAGACATCATTCAGATATCGTCATTTTCAGCCGGCGATTCCCTGTACCATAAGAACGATCATAGCGGCTGATCATAGTGGCTGTTCGCCACTTGATCGGTCTTACGGGAGGGGACGTCCCCCGCTCCTGCCGCCCTCCGGTGCTTCTACCGACTCACCGTTTCCATCGGTGAGTCGGTCACAGGATCCGCCGGCCCCCGGATGGTATCATAGAGATTTTTGGCGGACCAGATGGTTCCCCGGAGTCTCTATGATCGTTCGGTGGCCAGGCGCAATGTTATGACGTCACGCCCGGCCTCTGCATTCAAAATAAGGGCGCCACCTTGGCTGGGAAGCCGTGATAATTTTTTATTTTAGGCTTCCCAGCCTAGAGGAGAGATGTGGTGTCTTAATGACCCCATATCTCACTGTAAATAGGTCCGATCATGCCATATTCCTATTACAAGAGATGTTTACATTCCTTGTAATAGGAATAAAAGTTATTAAAATTCCTTTTTTTTTGTGTCAAACTAAAAAAATTAAAGTAAAGCTCCCCCCGTGAGCTCGTACACAGAAGCGAAGCGCATACGCAAGTCCCGCCCACATATGAAAACGGTGTTCAAACCACACATGTGAGGTATCGCCGCAAACGTTAGAGCGAGAGCAATAATTCTAGCCCTAGACCTCCTCTGTAACTCAAAACATGTAACCAGTAAAAAAATGTAAAGCGTCGCCTATGGGGATTTTTACATACCAACGTTTGGTGCCATTCGAGCGTGTACAATTTTGAAGTGTGACATGTTGGGTATCTAGTTACTCGGCGTATCTTCATCTTTCACATTATGCAAAAAAATTGGGCTAACTTTACTGTTTTTTTTTTTTTTTTTTTATGAAAAAAAGTGTTCGAAAAATTGCTGCACAAATACCGTGCAAGATAAAGAGTTGCAACGACTGCCATTGTATTCTCTAGGGTCTTTTTTTTTAACTTTAGAATTTTTATTATGTTTCCAAGATAACAATAAGCAAAAACAGGATTACAGAAAAAGAGAAAAAGAAAAAAAGACAGTAAACCGTACAGTGTCTCGTTAACCATCTATACAACCTTGCATATAAACATCCGTAAACAGCAGTTGCGGTAATTAAGAAAAGCACATTGCAGACACTAAGTTGCCAAGGAGAAACCCATAGCATGCAGAGTACTGCCTACATTCAAGCTTGTTCAAAGTGGCCTCGTGCCCCCTGGTCACCATTTCTCTAGGGTCTTTGCTAAAAAAACATATATAATGTTTGGGGCTTCTATGTAATTTTCTAGCAAAAAAATTATGAATTTTACATGTAGGAGAGAAATGTCAGACTTGGCCTGGGGGCGAAGTGGTTAAAAATAAATATGTGCCTAACCATTGTTTTTGTGTACTCTGTGAGGTGCTTTTACTAAAGGATGTGATGGCCTTTCTTTCCCTGCTTAGCAGAATGGAGCCCTGATTTGTTTGCATAGGCAGAGTTCCTTCCTGTGCTTTCGACGATTGGTTACAGCAGAAGCTGATCAGTGGGTACCGGCCAATGTTCGCTGTTGATTGGCTTCTACTGTGACAAATCAAAATGTAATTCTGCACAGAACGGTCACCCTGTAGCAGGAAATCTGCTATAGGGTGGTCGTTAAGTGGTTAAAAAATAATAGTTTTCAAGTTCTGAAGAAATTCAGTTGAAGTAGAACTAAAGGCAAAACTTTTAAACTTTTTTCATTCTGGATAGAGTAACTCCTGGCAGGTTTTCTCTTCACTTCCTAGCCCATAGCTACAAATTAATTTACAGTGGTTGTAAAGGCACAAGTTTTTTTTTACCTTCATACGTTCTATGCATGAAGGTAAAAAACCTTCTGTATGCAGCATCCCCCCTAATACCTGAGCTTCCCTCAATCCAGTGATGTCCAGGAGAGCCTCGCGTCTCCAGGGACTCACACTCCTGATTGGCTTTTGGCGGAAGCCATTGGCCCCTGCTGCTGTCAGTTACAACCAGTGAGCCATTCAGGAGACAGAGGGGGTAGGGCCAAGCCGCATCTCTATGTGTGTATGGAAACAGAAGTGGCTCAGGTGCCCCCATAGCAAACTGCTTGCTGTGGAGGTACTCGGCAGGAGGGAGTACTGACGTGGCACCCGAAAAAGAGGAGGATCTGTGCTGCTCTGTGCAAAATCACTGCAGAGAGCAGGTAAGTATAACATGTTTGTTTGTTTTTTAATGAAAAACTACTTTAATATCACTTTAAGATGAAATCCCTATTAAGTAAGACAATTGCTTTTCATCAGAATTGGTCTCCATTCGAAGATTTCATGTCTTTTTCTGGTGGCCACTCAAAATATGGTATTTTCTTAATTTTTTTTCGCTTTTGGTGATAATGATAAATATGACAAATAGAGCGAGTGAATCTTTCCTGCCACAGACAGCAGTAACAACTTGAAAGTAGTTTTAATCCCTCTCAACTGTATCCAAAAGTAAGAAAAAAAAAGCTTTGCTTTAGTTATGTGTTGTACTTCTTTTGTGGCCCCTGTTAAATGATTTGAATTGTAAATAAGGAATATTTTCACAGGACAGAAAAAAGTGTGCAGGCTTTTTTGTTTTCGTGTTTTTTTTTTTTTTCTTTTCTTTCTATGTAGCTTGAAACATGTATTTATTGGTTAGGTTTTGCTCTTCTGCAGCTGTTGTTTTATAGTGTGATACAACACTTGTGATTATAATTCCAGGAGAGCAGTAGGATCATTTAATGGAGCTTTGCAGATTTACGTGTCTATGTCCTGCTATCCCTGCTCCTGGCCTGACTTAGTTGTTCTCTTCCTGTAGATATTTAATGCCCCTTTTTTTGCTATTTTGTAAATATTGAAGCTGTTCTGTATTCATACTTTTTAGTTATTTTTTGCTGAGATTTATATTCAGTAGGATCCTCAATTTAAACTTACTAGAGAGCCCAAAAGTTCAGTATCAAGTTTTGAAACCAAATAAATTAAACCTTATACCTCTGCATACATTTGAGATTTGTTTATGGATTATTATTTATTTTTGTTTTTTTAAGTTTCAATAAAATACAATTTTTTTTTAAATTACTGAAGTACTTGATAGTATACACAAAATGAATCTGTCCTGCAAAGAATCAGATACTTCTCCTGCTACTTGCACAGCTGAATTCTGCTCCATTAAAAAAAAAAAAAAAAAAGATCTTATTCAAGAGTATTTTCAGAATCCAACATTTCTGGTAGTGTCAGTTTCTTATGTCCCACCCAGTACTCAGTGGTTCTGCCTGCCCGACTCCTGCGATACTGAGTGTCCTTTAGTGACAGGGGGAACCACAGAGCACAGCAAATGTTCAGAAAGGGATATCTAAAGCAAAATATGTAGGGTGCAAGGGCCGGAAAAGGGGAATGTGAAGCGGATTGCTGGGTTATCTTAGAAAAGGAGGATTATCTGCGTGGAGTTTGCATGTTCTCTAAGTTTGTATGTAACTGCAAACAGGTTTGAATTTTTATTATCCACGTTTCAAGTGTAGTTACATCTGACAGCAGAGACGTACGCTAGACCGGACTAAGGCAGCACAGTGGCTAAGTGGTTAGGACTCCCCCCTAACAGCACTAGAGTGTTGGTTCAAATCACAACACTCCCTGCCTGGAGTTTACATGTTCTCCTTGTGCCTCTGTGGGTTTCCCCTGGTTACTTCGATTTCCTCCCACACTCCAAAGACATGCAGAGATTGCAAGCTCCTTGAGGGCAGGGACTGATGTGAATGTACAATATGTATATAAAGTGCTACATAAAATGCTGGTGCTATCCAGTGGGTACAGTGCCACACGACCGCGCAATTGTCAGTTAAAGTGACGCAGTGCCTTATCGCAAAAAAATGGCCTGGTCATTAAGGGGGCAAATCCTTCCGGTCCTTAAGTGGTTAAATATGTTATGGTAAATACCTGAAAATAAAATTGTGCCAGTGTCCAAATATATATGGACCTTAACTGTATGTTATATGAAGTGGATATTTTTCGTTCATATTTTTTAATCTGTCATTTTAGCAAGTTACAGAGAGGCAAGTTTATTTTGATACAATGTAGAGCAGCCTTTCTCAACCTTTTCAACACAACCCTTGAAATAACTTTCTGGCCTCAGGGAACCCTTGCTAAAAATAACTATATCTACAAGTTATGATACACTAGTGTAATGGTCAGTGAGAAGAATACTCCTTCCATTTGTGGACATTTGCAAGAATTACCTCCTTAAGCTAGCCATACATTATACAATTTTCTTGTTCACTTTCCTTTAGATTTACCTTTAGCTATGTAGTGCAAGGGACTGCCTGATTGCAAACAATATGGATGTGTTTAGGTTTGACTTCATATTATGTAGTTTTGGTAAATCTAAAGGAAAATTGTACAAGATACTGTAGTTGTATAATGTATGGCCAGCCTTAGTGATAGCTAAAGAAGATGAATGGTATCAGTGGTAACTTATGTGAGAGGCAGAAATTGCTCATTGCTCAAGGAACCCCTAGCAACCTCTGGGGGACCCCTGGTTGCGAAACAGTGATGTACAATAAATGTCTAATGTGAGCAGCCGAATCCCTGTGAGAGTGAGACAGCCACATCACAAGGGTTCACTGCGATGCATTCTCCTACTCAGGCAACAAGTGATTCCAATCCAAGAAAGTAAGGATACCTATGTGTAGTAGGAGAGCTTCTTTGCTTTTTGAAAAGTCATACACACAATCTTACAATAAGTAGAGCTTGAATTTGGCATAATGCTTCCAAAGATTAGTTTGTGTATAGTAGAGCTGCAACTAATAATTATTTTCATAATTATAATATATAATCATAATATATAATTATAAATAACTTAAAAAAAGTGTGGTGTGTAATTAAGTTAATATGTAAAGTTTCAAAAAAAGGCAATTTATTCTTCTTAAATATCTATATGCAATGGTAAGTATAAATAACCAACTATATGGTTACTGAGCAAAATATCTAATCCAGTCTGAGAATAATAGACAGAAGAGATATAATGTATATACTATTAGAGGAGATATACTGTATATACTATAAGAGGACATATACTGTATATACTATTATAGGGGATATACTATTAGAAGAGATATACTGTATATACTATTAAAGTGTGAATCTGGTAAATATCATCAGACTCCAAGATTTTTTTTTATTTTATTTAAAAAAAGTCTTCCTTAACCACTTCCCACCCGGCCAATGTACATATACGGCCGGGTGGGAGCCGCCTCCTTCTGACTGGACGTTCCTGAACGTCCATCAGAAGGAGGGGGATCGCGCGTGTGTCCACGCAGCGGCGCGATCCCGATGCTCTTGTGTCACCCGGACACGGCGCATCTCGGATCGGCAGGAGGGCTCTGTGATTGGCCCTCCTGATCACATGACGGCCGTGTCCAATCACGGCCATCATGTGATGTAAAGAAACAGCCGGTTGCTAGGCAATTGGCTCTCCTCTCCTCACACGCAAGGCATCGCTGAGGAGAGGAGAGCAGATCGCTGCAGCCGGCTGGTGATCAATTAGTATGAGCTGTTTTTACAGCTTTTTACTCACTGATCACTAGTCTAGTATAAACCTACAGTGTAAACACACATGTCGCCACAATACACGTCACCACACATGTCCCCAAATAATAAAAAGACATGTCCCCAAATAAAAAAACACATGTCCCCCACATATGTCCCACTAAAATCACATGTTCCAATGATTATCTGCACACATATGTACGTGATCACCTGCACACATCTGTACATGATCATTTGCGTACATATGTCCGTGATCACACAAACCAGTTTTTGCACTTATATCGCAAAAAATAAAAAACAAAGTCGTGAATAAATACCACCAAAATAAAGCTCTATTTGTGTGAACAAAATGATAAAAATTTCATTTGGGTACAGTGTAGCATGACCGCGCAATTGTCATTGAAAGTGCTAGAGCGATGAATGCTGAAAATTGGGCTGGGAAGGAAGGGGGCGAAAGTGCCCTGTATTGTAGTGGTTAAAAAAAAAATTATTTTAAGAACGTTCGTTCGATTTTCTAATCGTTAGGGAGGTCAAATTGAAGTTCATTTTCAACCACAGTGATGGGAAAATGTTAAAATAATAGAAAACTTCTTGGTCAAAGGAATTTTCAGACAGTGTATGTGGTTTTCGTTCAGAAATTACATTCGTTTTAAAAACTATGTTAAAGTGAAAATTTCAAACAAAATTCTTTCATTCAGCGAATGTAGAAAGATTTTTCATCTGAATATTCTCGTCAGAAAATTGATCCGTGTGACCAGCATAAGGCTCGGTACACACCTATGCAGTTTGCTTTGCAGTGCTTTATGCTGTGCATTTTGATTTTTGCGCACGTGATTTTGCTGCGATTTGCATTTTTGCATTTTTTTGCCCAATTTGTTGGTCAGATTAAAAAATACAAATTCCTGCAAAAACGCATTACATGCAGTTCTGTGAGGAAAAAAAAAAGTACCTGACCCTTTCCAAATACACAGTGGCTGAAAAAAAGCATAGATGTGAACGTGTCCCATAGGAAACCATGTAAATGAACTGTAGTGCGTTTCTGTAAAAAGCACCAAAAAACTCATAGATGTAAACCAGGTCTAAGACATTTAGTAACATAATGGGGTTAAAAAAAAGAAAATTAGCCCTTTATAGTACAAAAAAGCAGATAATCACTACTGTAAGAGGTTCATTTTTTTTACTGTAGAACTGTAAAAGTAAAGACTCATACACGCGATCCGGCTTTGAACAAACTTTTCCATGGATTTTTGTACAAAGGGCATTGGCCATGAACTTGTATACACACGCATACACACGGCAGGACGTTTTCAGCCAACTTTCACCAAATCACGTGTGTTTTTTCTGCTCTTTACCGCCACCTTTGGTCAACTTCTGCATTGTTGTCTGATCTTTTGCATTGGTTCTGCGCATGCGTGTTTGTACTTTGTACATAAGTCCTATGGTTTTCTGTACACACGATCGGACTTTACTCCATCGGACTTTTGTTGTCGGAAAGTTTGTAAACACAGCCAACAAAAAAAGCGTACACATGGTCGGATGTTGCCTTAAAATGGCTAATTTGCATGTTAAACTGGGTGTATTTATATATTAATTTTCTACTTGTGTGTGTGTGTGTATATATATATAATGTGGTTAATCAATAAAGATATTTAGTTAATTATACCGGTTTTTCCTTTTTGACTATTTTTCTAATTTGCATGTTTGTTGTCAAAAAGTCAGATCGTGTGTATGGGCCTTAATATTTAGAGTAGTGATTATTTGCTCTTTTTGTACTATAAAGGGCTCATTTTTTTTATTTTTTTTTTAACCCCATACTGCCCGATTAATCGATTATGAAAATAGTAATCGATTAATTTCATAATCGATTAGTTGTTTCAGCCCTAGTGTATAGCCATGCCTAAACCTTGAGGTACTTCAATGAAAAGTGTGTGGTGGGAATTCCAATTAGGATCTCAGCAATTTGCAGGATCAGCGCTAATCATGCTACCTACGCTTATCAAAAGAAATCTGAGTCTTTTGTGAAAAAACCCCAGTGTTTTCTCATATGTTGTTCAGGTATATTAGCCTCTGTGTCTCTCTCTATGCATAAGGTAATGGCCTTTTTTCCTTGAGGGTCAGGTGGCAGAATTTTTATTTTTTAACATGTCAGGACAGTTAATTTGCGGGGATTAAAGCTCTTCCCACATAACCAGACAGTATGGTGATAGCTTGGGTACATCTGTCTCTCTACAGTGACGCATGTAGGAGACTTTCCATCCTCTTGATGTTCTATGTGTTGTGGTTAGAAGAGGACATTGCTGCAGTCCATTTCCTTTCCTAACATATTGCTGTTTCCCAGTAATAGGATGGTACGTACATGCAAGCCGACTCTGCCACCTGGCACTGGCAGTCACATAAGATTAGGCACTTTAAATTTGGGATTCCTTGCCTGTGACTTGTTAGAGGTGTTTAGGATAACAACCAGACACCGCTTTTCCAAGATAACAGCTTGCTATCTATTGGACCTGCCATTCCGGGTTGGTTGGTTTTTTTTTTTTTTTTTTACTTGTACTTGTCACGTTTTATAGAGCTGTGAATCATTACAAATACAATTCTAAAGGTCAGGTTTGTTGACATCCATTTGTTGGAACTTTTTGAATTTAACAATTGCAATGCAATCATTGAAAAAACTAATTGAGAAACTTATTAGTCCCTTTGCCATGATTCCCCTAAATAAGCTGAAACCAATTACCGTCTGTTTGTAGACTCTATAACTTTTGCGCAAACCAATCAATATTTTCTTATTGTGATTTTTTTTCTACAAAAAATATTTAGAATACATATCGGCCTAAACTGATGAAGAAATACATCTTTTTTTTAAAACTGGGTATATTTATTATAGCAAAAAGTAAAAAAAAATTGCTTTTTTTGTTTGTTTATAGTGCAAAAAATTAAAATCATAGAGGTGATCAAATACCACCAAAAGATAGCTCTATGTGTGGGGGAAAAAAATGCTAATTTTGTTTGGGTACAATATCGCATGACCACATAGTTGTCAGTTAAAGCGACGCAGTACCAAATTGTAAAAAGTGTTCTGGTCAGGAAGGGGGTAAAATCTTCCAGGGGTTGAAGTGGTTAAACCACACAGCACATTCTGAGGAAAAATAACAGCACACAAGCAGATGTTATACATTCACATCCTTACTTAATATTTAAATGGCTTTTGAATAGTTTTCAATAAAAAAAAATATTTAGCAATTTGTGTTGGTTTGTTCTTGCAAAACCATCTACAAGGTACAAATACTATACTAAACTAAATAGTAGTAAATTAATAGCAAAGGAGAGGCAGTGAAAGATGATGTGTTTTGGTTACTGAAGTTTAGACATCATCATTGCCCTTAGCACTGCCATATTGAAGAAAACTGATCATACATTGGAAAATCTGTTAGGGCCATTTCATATGTGTGACAAATAGGTTTTAAAAACAGGTGGTTGATATGCATTTTTACCACCCCCCCCCCCCCCCCCCCGACACCCGCCTAAATCTTAACATTGCAGCTGGATGGTGTAGTACACATGCCACTTCAAACTGAACTCGGCTTACAGAGCTTGACAGGTGGCTACCTGTCACCCTCTTATTGAGGTTAACGGGACAGGTTTTTCAATACAAAAAAGACTCTGGAATTTATAAAAAATAATCCAGAATCTCCTTCTGTATGCCTCCTGAAAAGCGGTCCATCCCAGATCACTTTTCAGAGGGTTGTACCAGTGTGGAAGAGCCCTCAGACAAATAATGAACAACAAATCCTTGTGAAGCCTTAATTTTTCCTGCTGTGCCCATTCAGTACATATCAGGAGATCTTCCCTGTACTGTCTGTGAAATATGGTGCACTGTTATCTCTGTCTTGCCATTAGAGTGAGTTTTTCTGCTCTCACAATAGATTTTATTTTTGAAAATACAGTCGCAACAATACTTGTGAACCAGTCACTTTGGTATCTATTTATGAAAAGTGTCTGCTTCATTTAGGAGCCAAAATGGAGTATAGTTTTCGTGTTGATCCATAACATTATACTGAATTTTGTCCACTAGCTGGAGCTGACAATACAGGCATTAAGCTCTTAGAAAAAATGCGGGACATTTCGTTCAACTTCCACCAATGCTCCAGACATTCGTGCAACAAATATTGTATAGATCCACCCATTAATGCTATTGTCTGTTGTTATGCCTGTTTTTGTAATCTTTCCATTGTCAGTAATATTGTTGAATACATTCAATAAATTCTATGCTTTTGTTTTCCCACTTTTTGGACTCTTCCCTCCCTTTTTTCCTTAATATTTAATATTATTAATATTCCTTAATATTTACCCTTAACTATATACTATTCTAATGCTAGTTCTTGCTGTTACTCTGTATTTTTGCAACATAGACATTGTAAAAGTAAACCATGTAGCCTTTTCTTTATTTGAAAAATTCAACACCATCTGCTTATCTTTTACACAATACACAAATATCATTCAAAGATTATAAGAACTCACTACTCAAACACCTCTTAAATGTGGCGAAAACTTGCATACCAGCTTTCTGGGGAAAAAAAACAGACCCACCAACCTTAACACAATGGCAGCACACAAGAGTTTTTGACATTCAAATAATGGAACACCTTACGGCATTTCTAAGACCTCTTTCACACTGAAATATCGCCTGTAAAGCATCTGCAAACTGCCTCCCATTCACTTCAATGAGTGAAAAAGTCCTGCAAGCAGCATCTTAAATAGCACTCCCAAAATGCCCCAGCCCATGGAAATGAATGGGCAGCGCTTTGAAAGCGCCCGCAAAATGGGTTGTTTTTTCTTTACGTTCCCGTTGTCATGAGACGAAATAAACGGCCCGCTAGCGCCCGAAAAAAACTGCAAAAAAACGACCGATGCTTTAGTTCTGTTTTAGCTGTGCTTCAGTGTGAAAGTAGCCTAAAGAACAAGTCTGATAAACATTTAAAAAATTTGGACACCCTGGTTGGCTGGTTACTATATAGAAACTCACTCTAAATATGATAGTATGGAGCTACCCATAAGGGAAATTAACATTCTTCCCACTTTTTTTTCTTCTTGCTTTCTCTATCCTCCTCCTCTTTATCCCTAATCTTTTCAAACCATATCTTTTTTTTTAACCACTTCCATACCACAGGCTGTCATACGATGTCCTGGACTTTAAGCGGAGATATCTGAATGATGCCTGCAGCTACCGGCATCATTCAGATATCTTTTCTTTCTGCCGGCGATTCCCTGCATGGTAAAAACAATAATAGTGGCTGTCTAGCCGCTTAAATGTTTTTACAGGTGGCGGGAGTCAAGATCGGGGGACTTATAGACCCCAGATCTCACTCTAAAGAGGACCTGTCATGCCCTATTCCTATTACAAGGGATGTTGGCATTCCCTGTAATAGGAATAAAAGTGATTATATATATATATATATATATATATATATATATATATATATATATATATATATTTTATGGAAAGTGAAACAATTAGAAAAAAAAGTGCCCCCCTTCCAGAAGAGAACACATACATAGGTCGCGTCCACACATGTAAACAATGTTCAAACCACACGTGATGCATCGCTGTGAACATTAGAGCGAGAGCAATAGTTTTAGTGCAAGACCTCTTCCGTAACTTTAAAATGGTAACCTGTAAAAAAGTTTAAAGCTTAGCCTATAGAGATTTTTAAGTACCGACGTTTGATGCTATACCACGAATGTGCGAAATGTTTAACCACTTCCCGACCAGCGCACGACGATGTACGTCGTCAGAATGGCACGGGCAGGCATATTGGCGTACAGGTACGTCCAATATTCAATGCTGCCCTGCCATCGGGAGCGCGCCGCCGGCGGCACGCTCCCGCGCTGGTCGGGACCCCCGTGAGTCCAGTCGCGGGACCCGCAGACTCGATCGCCGCGGGTATCCCTGCGATCGTCTCACGGAGCGGCCGAATGGAGGAAATGCTGTGTGAACAACATTTCTCCATTCTGCCTAGCAACTAGTGATGCTGATCTCTGCTCCATGTGATTGGAGCAGAGATCAGTGTTCACTAAATGAAAGCCCAACCCCCCACAGTTAGTAACACACCCCTAGGAACACTTAACCCCTACACTGCCACCCACTGGTTAACCCTTTAACTGCCAGTGTCATTTACACAGGAATCACTGCATTTATATAGCAGTGATTACTGTATAAATGACAATGGTCCCAAAAATGTGTCAAAAATATCCGATGGGTCCCCCACAATGTCGCAGTCACAATAAAAATCGCTGATCGCCGCCATTACTAGTAAAAAAATAAAAATAAATTATTAATAAAAATGCTATAAAACTATCCCTATTTTGTAAACGCTATAACTTTTGCGCAAACCAATCAATAATCGCTTATTGCGATTTTTTTTACCAAAAATATGTAGAAGAATACGTATCGGCCTAAACTGAGGGAAAAAAATGTTTTTTTATATATTTTTGGGGGATATTTATTATAACAAAAAGTAAAAAATGCGTTTTTTTTCAAAATTGTCGCTCTATTTTTGTTTATAGCGCAAAAAATAAAAACCGCAGGGGTGATCAAATACCACCAAAAGAAAGCTCTATTTGTGGGAAAAAAAGGACGTCAATTTTATTTGGGAGCCACGTCGCACGACCGCGCAATTGTCAGTTAAAGCGACGCAGTGCCGAATCACAAAAAGTGGTCTGGTCTTTGACCAGCAAAATGGTCCGGTCTGCAAGTGGTTAAGCATGACATGTTGGGTATCTATTCATTTGGCATAACATCATGTTTCACAATATACAAACAAAAAGTGCTGATTTTACTATTTTATTTTTTTTAACCCGTGAAAGATGATTTTTTACATGTAGGTGAGGAATGCCAGAGGTGGCTGGTATGGAAGCAGTAAAATGCTAATCAAACTAGTTACTAAAAATAATACGGGACTATCCTGAAGTACCTATTTAGAAACGTATTGGATTATATTATTTTTGACAAAATGTACCTAACACCAACAATTTATATATAATGTATATAATATATATAATGTTTGGAAGTTCTAAGTAATTTTCTAGCAAAAAATAAAAAAATAAATGATTTTAACTTAAGCAACAAATGTCAGAAAAAGGTTTAGTCTTTAACCACTTAAGGACCGAGCCTCTTTTTTAGATGTGTTGTTAAAAACAGTTTTTGTTTTTTTTGCTAGAAAATTACTTAGAACCCCCAAACATTATGATTTTTTTTCTAACACCATAGAGAATAAAATGGCGCTCTTGCAATATTTTCTGTCACACCGTATTTGCGCAGAGGTCTTACAAGCGCACTGTTTTTGGAAAAATTACACTTTTTTTAATAAAAAAAAGACAATTTAGCCCAGTTTTTTTATTGTGTGAAAGATATTACTCCGAGCAAATTGATACCCAACATGTCATGCTTCAAAATTGCACCCGCTCATAGAAGGGCGAAAAACTTTTACCCTTAAAAATCTCCATAGGTGACGTTTAAAAAATACTACAGGTTGCACATTTTGTGTTACAGAAGAGATCTAGGGCTCTTGCTCTACCGATCGCGGTGATACCTCACATGTGGGGTTTGAACACCGTTTTCATATGCGGGCGCTACTCACATATGCGTTAGCTACTGTACGTGAACTTGGCGGGACATGACACGTTTGAAATTTTTTTTTTATTATTTATTTTACCTTTTATTTTTTATTCTTGACTGAAAAAATTGTGTCACTTTTATTCCTATTACAAGGAGTGTAAACATCCCTTGTAATAGAAAAAAAGCATGACAGTACCTCTTAAATATGAGATCTGGGGTCAAAAAGACCCCAGATCTCATATTTACACTGAAATGCAATAATAAAAATTTGTAATTTAAAAAAGAATTTAAAAAAAATGGCCCTTTAAGAGCTATGGGCGGAAGTGAAGTTTTGATGTCGCTTCTGCCCTGCAATGACATGGAGACGGGTAGGGGCCATCTTCCCCTCACTCATCTCCATGCCCAGCCAGAGAGAGGACCCGATCATCTCCGCTGTTGCTGACTGCTCTGGTAAGCAGCATAGGGCCCTGGAGCATGGCGGGAGGGGGGCCCTCTCCCACCGCCGATAAAAGTGATCTTGTGGCGAATCTGCCGAAGAGACCACTTTTGTAGTGGACCACCGGCTGAACAAGAAGATGCTGGAGTTATGCCAGCTAGCTGCTGCCATAACAATGATATTCCTTGTCAGATAAGCACTTATATCGGCGTACGGTGGTCCGGAAGTGGTTAAGTGGTTAAACTGACCTAATTTACAGACCAAAGTTCATCCCTTTGATCTTTAAAAGAACTAAATGTTACAATGTTTGTTTGTTTTTTTTGACAGCTGAGAGTGAGCGGAGAACTCTCTGCACTTGTTACATGAATGAACCGGGGAAATTCTACATAGAGATCGTGAGGGGGTTAAATCGAGATTCCTTGTGTAGAAATTACAGTTGATCTTTATACTATATATATATATATATATATATATATATATATATATGTATATGTAATATGCTAGATAACTAGAACATGCATTTTCCTGATGTCTATTTGATTTGTTTTGTTCCCATATATCTTCGCAAAATATATAAATAAAGAATAAAAATAAAAAAAAAGAATTCACTAAACGTGTAGAAAAAAAATAATAAAATATATAGCTGCAGTTACTCAGTCTGCCTTTGATTTTTCCTTTCAGATCTCCAATGTATATAGAGGCTAAAGCTCTAACAACTTTAGCACATCTCTGCGATGGTGATGCCAGAACTGGCCTGAATGGCCTGCAGTTGTCTGTCCAAGCTAGACTTGCAGCAGGAGATGATCCACAGAAACACAGAATGATCATAAAGGAGGAGCACATTAAAGAAGGCTTGCAACGCTCCCATATTCTCTATGACCGAGCTGGTGAGCAAAAATAATGTTTCTTAATAAGGCTGTGCTAAGTATTAAACATGTTCTGGTGTTACTAAACTAATGTCAGCAACTTGGAAATGACATCCAGCTTAGCAAGTAAGAAGAGCTGCACATGCCCATATCTAGTTTACAAACAGCCACATCTGTGTTACAGCTTCTGGGCGATAGAGAATATTTTTCTGTTATTAGTCTATTGCTTCAATTACTTTTTCCACCATGTCATTCAGTAGCAGTACAACACACTCTAATGACTTTATGTTCTCTTGCTAATAAAAGGCTGACTAATGCTGTGCACTTGTTGCGCTGTATATAAAAGGAGGGCACAAGTATTTTGGCCGCACCTCCATGAGGTTGCCTCTGCCTTCCCCCAGATGTTAAGCTGGTTAGAATGGTTCAGCTAATCAGGTTAATTAAGGGACATGGGCACTTCCTGCTCACCTGAGGGCAAGGAGGAATGGGCCAATGAGAGTGGATGGAACTCTCTGGAAGCAGTGGGGCTCGTTATATAAAGGGCCCACTGTCCCAGGAGTTTTTGCTGACAGGCTAAAGGTCCGGTTGAAAAAGAGATACGTCACCTACCTCAGGACATGGAGATGTTCATCAGGCAGCTTTTGGAAAAGGCAGAAGCAAGTGGTGGAGAGGAATGGCTGAGACATTGTCTGGAAGAAGCAACAGGAGGCTCTCAGCAAGTTGCTGGTGTGGAGGAGGTTGACATATCCGTGGCTATCCCCCGGCTGGCTAGGCAACAGTAGAGGACAGTGCCGATTACAGCAGGGGGGTCACAACAATCTCATAGGCTGCAGCATAGCTGACCCCCAGAGCGTGCGAGTGCAGGGGCTCCAGTGTCGGTGTCAGCTGACGGAGCGGAGGAGTAAGGACGGAGCGAAGCTGTAGTGCATGGTGCAGTCTGCGCTGTGGGACAGGGAACACTCTGTGCTGGGGGAAGACATGGCCGCTGGGACAAGAGGAGAAGATGGGCCTATTCTCCATCTCCTATCCGGAGCAACAGAAGCATGCCTGGGGCTAGTGACTCTTTTAGAACAGTGCCTGCTCCCAACAGCCAAATGTGATCTGGCATTTCCGAGGAGCTGAACAGGTGAGTGCCAGAGACCCGAAGATTGTAATGGATGGATAGCCGCTCCTCCTGGTTCCCCAATGGGCTCTATGGGAATCCAGGATCAGCAGAATCCCACCCAATGCTGCTATGGCGCCATCTTCTGAAGTTCCTGGTGTGGTGCCACTGTTGACTCACGGACAGTCTCATTGACTTTAATGGGACGGCTGGTGATGCAGCAGTGACACAACAAGGTGAGGGACGTGGCGGCAGTAGATGAATGGATGTCTGCTAACAGGCACTGCCATGATGGATTTGAAATGACAGGTGCTCTTTAAATGTAAGAACTGATTTTTGCTGGTAGTTAGAATCTTTAATATTTGCAAAGTAAATGAAGGTTTCCTATTTAGAATAATAAGCTGTCATGTTGGTAAAGCAGCGATATAAAAACTGATTCAATCATACAGTTTGTAATGTGCAAAGATTTGCACAACAACGGGATAAAGAAATATTCCTGTACTTTGGTTTATCTCGTGGTCACTGTGAAATTGTGTGAATGCACAACTGTCAGCTTGCAGAGCTTGGATTCATTGAATGAGTTTAACAAAAATGTAAATATTGCAGAATATACAGCCTCATGCTACATAACTTAGCTACGTTTCATGTTGAATAAATGAAATTATTAATGTATCTTAAATAGAAAGCTATCTTTAGATTAACCACTTGTCAACCAGGCCATAGCCGAAAGATTACAACACGGTTGTGTTTTTCTGGGTGGGTGTCCATGGACATCCTCCCAGAATCTTGCTCTCGCGCACCCCCGCAAACATCCGTGACCGCTGTGGTCCGGAAGACCGGGCGCATCACGGATTGCGGTAAACAGCCGCTGGTAGCAGCCGTTTACCATGTGATCGCTCCATCAAATGACGGAGCGATCACTTGTAAACAATCCGGCATCATGACGCTGGTTCCTCCCTCCTCTCTCTGTACCGATTGTTGCCAATACTCTGCCCATACTGATCAATACTCTGCAACACTGTGCAATACTCTGCCAATAATCTGCAACAATGTGCAATACTCTGCCAATACTTTGCAGCACTCTGCAATGCTCTGCCAATACTCGGCCAATACTCGGCCAATACTCAGCAATAAATTTTAACAAAGAATACATTTTTTAATTTTTTGCTGAATTTTCAGTCTTTTTTGATTTAAAAATAAAAAACCCAATACCACCAAAAGAAAGTTCTATTTGTGTGAAAAAAAGGGCAAATAAAATTCATATAGGTACAGTGTTGCATGACTGAGTAATTGTCATTCAAAGTGTGACAGCACTGAAAGCTGAAAATTGGTCTGGTTAGGAAGGTGTTTTAAGTACCCAGTGTTCAAGTGGTTAAATTTGATAAAAACAAAAATAAAAAACGATTGAAATAAAAAAATGAAATAAAAAATTTGATAAAAAAAATAAAAAAAATCATTGATTTATATCCTCCCTGTTTGGTGTGGGACTCATGTGTTGCAGTCAGTTTATGCAATTTATTTTAGCTTTTACAACAGTCGTGTAGTACGAGGACTTGCCGGATTGGCTATGAGGTAAATGAATAGGGCAATTGTATAGATTGTGCAATCTGATTATGGTATGTGCAGCCAGCTTCACACATTCTTCTCTTTTTCCTTCTTTTGTGTTTATGTAGCAGTGATCAGGTTGATTCGTTACTTGCATCTTCCACTTTTCTTTCTGTAAACAGATGTATAAATATGCAGTTACATTTTCCTATGTGTCTGCATTTGCACCCACACAAATATTTTTCTTCTGTGCAACACAAGGAGCTCCAATGTTGTCTGAATCTTGGACACGTTCCAGTATTTCAAAACCATTTCCAGGGACACTTTACATGATAAGTGGGTTTATCAAATTGCATAGCGTGTATCTTTGCCTGGACAGACCTTTGGATTTGAACACTTTAGACTGCGATGTGTTTATTAATATACAGTATATTGTTTCCTCTACCATCCATTGCTCATGCAATTAAAACTGTAGGTAAAAATTGAATTTAAATATAAAGAATAAGAATTTATTTTGTGCGGTACAGAAAAACAATGGAAATTCTTTTTTCACCATATACAGTAACATAACAGCCACATCTTGCCTTGGGGTTTTCAGCACACTCGTATGTGATCAGAGTGCTCAAGACCTGGGGTCCCTAACCACCGGACCACGGCCTCTCTACAGCTGGGCTGCGAGTGCGGCCGGCTGGCCGGCAAGCGAATGAGCAAGCAGAGAGATAAGTGACAAGCTGCATCAGGTATTGGTTGCAAATAACAGTGGGAAGCTTCAGCTGATGGCAGGATAGTGACAGTCCACATCTGGTAGCAGGTGAAGTGGCAAGTGACAATTTGCATCTGGTGGCAGGAGACGTAGCAATGACAATTCGCATCTTGTGGCAAGTGACAAGCGGCATCTGGTGGCAGGTGATATGGCAAGTGACAATCCACATCTGGTGGCAGGCGAGGTGGCATGTGACAGTTCGAATCTGGTGGCAAGCAAGGTGGCAAGTAACAATCTGCATCTGGTGGCAGGTGATGTGGCAAGTGACAATCTGCATCTGGTGACAAGCTGCATCTGGAGGCAGGCAATGTGACAAGCTGCATCTGGTGGCAGGCAATGTGACAAGCTGCATCTGGTGGCAGGCGATGTGACAAGCTGCATCTGGTGGCAGGCAATGCGACAAGCTGCATCTGAAGGCAGGTGAAGTGACAAGCTGCATCTGGTGGCAGGCGACGTTACAAGTGACAAGCTGCATCTGAAGGCAGGTGATGTGGCAAGTGACACGCTCAGGGCTCCCACTGATTCTAAATTATGGTGAGTTTAACTATTTAATTTTATATTACAATGTAATAATGGAAATAATGTGCTTCAGTCATCCTGACACCATATCGACCATAGTGCCGTGATGATTGAAATGCCAACACCAGCCATTGGGGACCACTGCTCTAGACAGCATAGATTGATATCTGGAGGAATCCAAACAAATTATGCACTTCATATAGTTATGATAGTTTCAAAGCACGTATATATTTGCAGACATCAGTATGGTTCTGAACTCCAGCGTCTATATTTGGAGTCACCATACTGTGGCCCGCAGGCCGGGTGTGGCTCTTTGCTTGCCTTTATCCGGCCCTTGGGGCACTTTTCCTTCCACTAATACAAGGCATTATTCCTTCTATTGACACCAAAGACAGAGCACTATTCCTCGCACTGACACCAACAATGAGGTACTAATTGTCTCACTGACACCAATGATGCACCATTCCTCCCACTGACACCAATGATGTCATTTTTTTTACTCCCACTGACCACCAAGTTTATGACATTATTAATATTGGACAAAGCCGCGCTTATGTAGTACAGGGAATAGAAAGGAAAAATAAAAATAAAAAGATATGTATATATGTGTATATAGGTTGCAGCCCCCCAGCCCAGAAATCCCCACGGGGTTTTCACAAGTAAATAGTAATCTATAAAAATGGGGTATTGGCGCTACCTAATATTAGAGAGGGAGACCACCGTTGTCTCCCACAAACCAGGTGTCACCTCAATTTAATAAATTGTTAGTATACATAAACCTTTCTGTATCAGTTATGTGGGTTCCAATTATCACATCCCAAAAATGTATAAATTGTGAAAAATGTCCATGAAAAGTGCTTTAGTGCAAAAAGGTGTAATGTATGGTGCTTGATGCGACTGACATTTAAAATCGCATAGATACTATTATGTGTTGGATTTTTCCAAAACAGCAACCAATCAACTAATCAAAATAAAGTGCAAGCATATGAAAAAACAGTATGGTTTTAGAATCTATGACCATATACTCCAAACTTCCTGTCTATAATCGTGCAAAAACAGCATCCCATGTGTATATACGTGCGTGGGATATAGATCAGAAAAACGTATATATCATAAACAAAAAACTATCAACACTTACGTGTATAAAAATAATGAAAATAAAAATAAAAAGTAGATAAAAATAAAACAAAAATTAGAGAAAGAGCGAGAAGTCTTTAGTGTCTTAGTGTCCACAAAAAATGGAAAAAATTTGAAAAGATCCTCAGTTGTGCAAATTCAGCAGAAAAAAGGTGACTTTAGTGCTTGAAAGATATTCTCCAGGTGACTGCGTGCTCCCCCACAAGGTTCCCCACTCACCGCTGGTCGGGACCCCTGTGAGTCCGGTCGCGGGACCCGCGGACTCGATCGCCGCGGGCATCCCCGCGATCGTCTCATGGAGCGGCCGAATGGAGGAAATGCTGTGTAAACAACATTTCTCCATTCTGTCTAGCAACTAGTGACACTGATCTCTGCTCCATGTGATTGGAGCAGAGATCAGTGTTCACTAAATGAAAGCCCCCCCCCCCCCCCCCACAGTTAGTAACACACCCCTAGGAACACTTAACCCCTACACTGCCACCCACTGGTTAACCCTTTCACTGCCAGTGTCATTTACACAGGAATCACTGCATTTATATAGCAGTGATTACTGTATAAATGACAATGGTCCCAAAAATGTGTCCCCCACAATGTCGCAGTCACAATAAAAATCGCTGATCGCTGCCATTACTAGTAAAAAAAATAATAATAAAAAATTATTAATAAAAATGCTATAAAACTATCCCTATTTTGTAAACGCTATAACTTTTGCGCAAACCAATCAATAATCGCTTATTGCGATTTTTTTTAACCAAAAATATGTAGAAGAATACGTATCGGCCTAAACTGAGGGAAAAAAATGTTTTTTTATATATTTTTGGGGGATATTTATTATAACAAAAAGTAAAAAATAATGTGTTTTTTTCAAAATTGTCGCTCTATTTTTGTTTATAGCGCAAAAAATAAAAACCGCAGGGGTGATCAAATACCACCAAAAGAAAGCTCTATTTGTGGGGAAAAAAGGACGTAAATTTTGTTTGGGAGCCATGTCGCACGACCGCGCAATTGTCAGTTAAAGCGACGCAGTGCCGAATCGCAAAAAGGGGTCTGGTCTTTGACCAGCAAATTGGTCCGGTCTGCAAGTGGTTAAACGTCCGTGGGATCTCAAAGAATTTCCAGAAAAAAAAAAAAAATCCCATAACTAATATAAAAATACAGATAAAATATTAAGCAGCGAAAAAACGGTCTCTTTCTAAAAAAAAAAACAACACCAAATGCCTCTTACCCAAGGAATCACGGCCAATCCTGTATTAGTCAACAGAAGATCAACAAAAAATCATCATCCGCTCTAAGGTTGACTTTCGTTCATTTACGAATGGTCCAGTATTGTAAATATAGAGCCAAGCAAATGATTCCTAGGGTGAGGCCAAAAAAATCCCCTTTACGGGTTGGAACAAGGCTGTTCGGGGCCCGATCGGTGGATACACAGCGTGCGCTCCAGCTGCGTTCCAACCGTTCGTGGCGACCCGGAAGTGACGTAGTGTGCGTAGCTCCGTCGAACGCATTTTGTCATTGACGTCTTCAGCGGCGGTGCATACTGGACCGTTCGTAAATGAACGAAAGTCAACCTTAGAGCGGATGATGATTTTTTGTTGATCTTCTGTTGACTAATATAGGATTGGCCGTGATTCCTTGGGTAAGAGGCATTTGGTGTTGTTTTTTTTGAAAAAGTCAGTTTTTTCGCTGCTTAATATTTTATCTGTATTTTTATATTAGTTATGGGATTTTTTTTATTTTATTTTTTTCTGGAAATTCTTTGTGATCCCACGGACGTTTAAATAATACGTGGGAGCATAGGATAACAATTTTTTTACATTTGTATTTTTGTTATATCCAAAAAAACTTTTTCTTTGGCATACTTATGGTTTATAAGAATAAAAGTTTTTTCTGCCAAAGTTCTTAAGGGAAACACTTTAGGAATAAAAGTAATTAAAAAAAAAAAGTAAGCCTTCTTAAGTCTGTCCATTTGGGGGTCCTATGACTCTTTCCCTTTTTAATCACAGCATGGCCTGAGTTGGGGGTGGGGTTAAGCATATCCCGTGATGTCACCCCAGCTTTTACAGGCTCCCCCCCCCCCCCCCCGGCCAAGCAAAAGCAGAGTGGAGCTCTCAGCCAAACATCTGATACACCCCCCCCCCCCCCTTCCCCCAACGCCTTTGGGTGGATAAAATACTTGGCTGACAACTCCAGTCCACTTTGCATGGTCTGGGGAGGGCCTGAAAAAGCTGAGGGGACATCACTGTGTGACCCACTCTGGCTAAGTTGAGCTCCCAACCTGGGCTATAGTGACGTAGTCCGTTAGTTAATTTCCGCCACAGTAAGCCATGTGGAGACACATCTTGCTTACATAGATGAATGCGAACCGTGGTGTCAAAGTAGCAGAGGTTCTATAGGCCTGCAGAACATTGCCACCAGGTATATTTTTATGTTATTTTGAAAGATTAGGTTAGTGTTTTTCAAACTTTGATCAGCTGTGTAGTATCATAATTGGTGCATTGTCAGAACAGCACATCTCTTAAATTGCATTTTTGATGATCTATGAGCTGCCACCTTTTTGGTAAAATATTTGGGATCATATCACTGTATTCAATTGTAACCCATGCTAGTACATTGCACAGTGACCAGTCATAAAATTATGACCACTAACAGATAAAGTGAATAACCTTGATTATCCCATTACAGTTGTATCTGAAAGTTGGTGGGATATATTAGCACCAATAAACATGTTGTCCCTGACATTGATGTGTTGAAAGCAAAAAATGGAAAAGTGTAAGGATTTAACCGGATGCCGACATACATAGTGTACATTTACTGTGGGGCAGCAGCTCCTATACGCAGAATCACCTACAGATACATGGTAAAAGCTAGACAACTGAGTCAGAGCATCATCAAAACTGCAGCTCTTGTGGAATGCTCCCGATCTTCAGTGGTCGACCTAGTTCAAGGAAGGAAAACCGGAGAACCAGCAACAGAGTTGTGGGTAGCCAAGGCTCATTGATGCACGTGGGGAGCGAAGGCTGGCTCATGTACTCCTATCCAATTCAAGAGCTACTGTAGCTTATATTGCTGGAAAAGGTAATACTGGTTCAGATAAAAAGGTGTCTGAACACACAATACATTGAAGTTTGTTGCTTATGGAACTGTGTAGTCGCAGACCAGTAGGGTGCCCATGCTGACTCGTGTCTACTGCCAAAAGCACCTACCATGAGTACATGAGCATCAGAATTAAACCACAAAGCAATGAAAGAAGGTGGCCTAATTTTTTTTTTTTTTTACATCATATGGATGGCCATATGTCCATGTGTTGCTTACCTTGGGAAAGGATGGCAGCAGGATGCAGTATTGAAATAAGGCAAGCCAGCCGAGGCAGTGATCTGCTACTGATGGCTTTGGGGGTATACGTGATTTAACTCCATAATGTGCCACATCCCTGAATTCGAACATAGACATAGAAGTTCCCCAGTTATGGGACTTTATAGGCACTTCAGTCACATAACAAATATACTTGTAAAAGCAGGTTTTTATTATAAATAATCAGTGAAAAACAAAAAGCATGGAATATACATCGTATGGACCAACTTTGTTGATATACTTTTTAGCTGTCCATACCATGCATATTCCATGCTTTTTGTTTATTACTGTTGATTTATATATAAAAAAAAAACTGCTTTTACGAATGTATTTGTTATGTGACTGAAGTGCCTATAAAGTCTCATAACTGGGGAACTTCTATGTCTATGCTACTGATGGCTTGGTGCCAGATACCAACGCATACCTTCTGAGGTCTTGTGGAGTCTATTCTTTGATGTGTCAGGGCTATTTTGGCTGAAAAAAGGGGACCTAATTAATATAAGGTGGGTGGATATAATATTATGGTTGATCAGTGTATGTGGAAGGATTTTTACATTCCCACATCGCAAAAGTAAATTCCAGCCCTTCTGCAGCTATTTGAAGTAAGGAGTTGTGTCCTTGGTGCTACGCCATACAGGGATCACCGATTAGGGCTATAATAGCCTAGCAGCGTTTTGCAGTAAGATTGCTAATGAGAAATAAACTGAGTGTAGTAATATACTTACCCTAAGTATCTATCATTGTAAGGCCCCATGTACACGGGACGCTGCTAAACATACGTTCAGAGGCAGTTGGACGCTTTTTTCCACTGCCCCTTCAATGTTATCCTATGTGACCATGTACACAGTCTCGTTTATTGCCATTTTTAGGCAGCTGCGTTTAACAGTGTTTCTTTGAAAGAAAAAAAATGGGTTCAGACACGGAAGATTTTCATGTTTCAGATGCCAAACGTGACTAAATGCGGTAAACTGCGTTTAGGCGCATTTTGTTTATAGGCGTTTTTCGTTCTTGCTCATTTAAAAAAAAAATATATATTTTTTTTTATAAGAAACTCTTCTAAACGCAATCGTGGCAAACGACACTAAACGCGGCATGTTTGATTTTGTGGGTGTCATTAACTTTTAATTGACACTCCCAGCAGTTCGCATAGGGCAGTTTGAACTGCCGCCAGGAGACATGCGATGCAGGAACCCGCAGTGGATTTGCAGGGTTTCCCGCATGGCTGCAGTGTAAATCAGCACTTAGACCCCTTTCACACTGAAGGCGTTTAAAAATATTGCTTGAAAAGCGCCTCTCAAGCATCGACAGTGTGAAAGCCCAAATGCTTTCACACTGGGGTGGTACGCTTGCAGGACCGAAAAAAAAAGTCCTGCAAGCAGCGTCTTTGGGGCGGTGTGAGAGAAGTGTATACCCTACTCCTAAACCGCCCCTGCCATTGAAATCAACCCTTTCCTCAGCCGCTAGCGGGGTTAAAAGCACCCTGCTAGTGGCCAAAAAGCGCCACTTAAACTAGCGGCACTTTACCGCTAACACGTCCCAGTGTGGAAAACCTTTTTAAATATTCCAGAAAAAAAGTCTGGGCAGGTAGTGGAATGAGGTTAAATAAAAAAAAAAAAGAAACATGACCATCTTTGGATGGGCTTATTAATATGCCAGTACAAAATTAGATATGAGGGTGAAAGACAGTGGTCTATGGATAGGACAGAGAGATTGAAAGCTTACTAGATCTCTAAATAAATAATAACATAAACCATAACATAAGGACGAATGGCTAAGTGGTTTAGAGTGAAACAAGACCATGTTTGAAGGGACTAAATATATTTACCATTCATCCGTTAGTCCTTGCCATCCACCCCGGCAGAGCCAAGTGTGAATTCACCATTCACATGACTTATCTGTCCTCCCTTCCATGAAGGGAAAACATAACCTAAGAGCTTACATTACAAAGTTTTTGGCGTAGCTCTATTTGAAGATCATGACACTTTGCTACTGGCTGCTGTTCTGACATATCTTAATATACAACAGAATTCTTTGATGGTACAGTGGTGGTTCCCAAACCTAAAATATGCGTATTATGGCATGTCAGAGCAGCCTGTAGCATTGGTTATGTTACTGACATGGTGCAGGATAGCTTTTTGCTTTCAAATTTTAAGAGGCCGTCTTGTCTTATATGTCAGAGTTACTATGAAATTGTTTATGTAATCTTGCCTACACCTAGTTTGGAAGAGAGCCTAAAGCCCAATCCCAGGCAGCTAAAAAGTATCCTTTGCAGTGGGACTGCCCCTGCACCATAAGGGTTAATTGCTCAATTTGATCTAGGAGAACAAAGAAAATATACTACTTACCTGAGCCGCCGCTCCTCCCTGCAGCATCTTGTCCCCCCCTGCTTCAGTGTTCTAGGGTCCTGACATTATGAAGACCAAAACAAAGTCCATAGCCCTGTCTTGGATGTGATGATGCCAAAGGACAGTCCACCGTCAGAGTTTGGGGGAGTGCCGGCTGCCAAGGTAGCAGAGGATTGGTAAGTAAATGTAGTGTTCTTTCAGTGATTATTATTTATCATCAGCTATCCTTAACTGACAGACATAGGGGTTTATTTACCAAATCCACCTCCACCCCCCACAGTTACAATCACTCCCTAGGACACACTTTACCCCTTCATCACCCCCTAGTGTTTAACCCCTTCCCTGCCAGTGTAATTTATATAGTAATCGGTGCATTTTTATAGCACTGTTCACTGTATAAATGACAATGGTCCCAAAATAGTGTCAAAAGTGTCCGATGTGTCCGCCATAATGACGCAGTCATGATAAAAATAGCATATCACCGCCATTACTAATAATAAAAAAAATAATAAAAAAGCCATAAATCTATCCCCTATTTTGTAGACGCTATAACTTTTGTGCAAACCAATCAATTAACGCTTATTGCGATTTTGTTTTATACCAAAAAAAAATTTAGAATACACATCGGCCTAAACTGAGAGAGAAATTAATTTATATATATATATATATATTTATTTTGGGGGGGGGGGTATTTATTAAAGCAAAAAGTAAGAAAATACTTTTTTTTTCAAAATTGTTACTATTTTTTTTGTTTATAGCGCAAAAAATAAAAACCACAGAGATGGTCAAATACCACCGCTCTATTTGTGGGGAAAAAAAGAATGTCAATTTTGTTCGGGTGCTACGGCGCACTTCCACGCAATTGTCAGTTAAAGCAACGCAGTGCCGTATCGTAAAAAGTGCTCTGGTCACGTAGGGGGTAAATCCTTTCCGGGGCTGAAGTGGTTAAAATGCTTAGAGACATTTGATAGACACTGATAGTGTTCACTAATTCTGGTTTATAATTGCCTTGTTGTGCTCCCTACTTATTGTAGTTTACACAAAACGCACTCCACTGCATAAACAACATTTGTAGTTCCGCAATTAATATGATTGCGTATGGTGAACTCTCTACCAGTGGCACAGGCTACAATATTTTTATGTTCTTTAGTGTGTTTATTGCAGAAATGGCAGGTATTGAGACCGCATATATATGAGCCCTGGACGTTCAACCAGGTCCCCATCCGACCAGAGGATGAAAATAGGCTTGGGGACAATAGCTAGAAAGCCTGCAGATAAAATAGGGGCCAAACTTGGATCTGCATGTAGAACCAGCAGATATTTGGAAATGATCCCTTTTACGGATCTTGTGAAAAGGTAGTGACAAAAGTTGTAGGGTTGGATACTTCTACCTCAACACCTGTGCCACTATCACACCTAAGTTTAATTTTGTTGTTACTTTTATTCCTGTTTCTTTCTAAGGGATAGGATCTTTCATTAGTTGTAGCCAAACAGATGGCTTTGTCTATGTGCCACTGTTTATAGCCTCATTCATTGAGTCCATTAGTATAAACCCCACACTCGTGTAGGAAAGACTTCATCAGAGCAATTACATTTTGCTTTGATGAACTCTCCCACAGGTATGGCCTTAATGGTGTGGGACGGACCAATCCTTCCTATATGTGAGGGAATATACAGTGTTTGTTGAAATGTTGCTGGTGAGAGTAACATCCAAAAAGTTAATACAATTGGCATGACTCTCATAACTAAACTCCAAGTTTAAAACTTTGTTGTTGGCATACATAATAAAAGACATCAAATCTCCAGCTGTACTGTCCCACACCAAAATTAGAACATCTATATACCTGCCGTACCACTGAATGGCACCTAAATGGGGATAATTATGGAAGATAAGAAGTTCTTCCTCCCTCCACCCCATGTACAAGTTTGCCAGGGAGAGTGAAAATTGGACCCCCATGGATGCCCCTTTGCACTGCAGATAATAAGTCTGCTTAAAAATTAAATAGTTATGTTCCAAAAGGAAAACTACAGACAATATGATGAAATTCTGAAGATTTTTGTCATACATGCTATCAAGATTAAGATGAAATCTAAGGGGTGGTGGTAGTACCAAATCATGTGGGATGCAGGAACAGAGGGCTTTTACATACATGGTAGTCCAATGAAAGGACTCTTGCCACTGGATACTCTCAATATAAGATAATACTGTGGAAGTGTCCCTGATATAGCCAGGCAATCTAATGACTAGAGGTTATAAATATTGATCTATCCATTGTCCCAGTCATTCAACATTATACAAGGGCAATATTCTTATAAAGCTTAATTAAATGGTGTAAGACTGGAACCAATAGATTTTGAACATAAAGGAACTGAGCTGTTTTTTTGGTGAGAACTCCCATCTCCACTCCACTATCCAAAAGTCTCAATAACTTAGTTTTGGAGATACTAGTGGGATTGGAGCATAGAGTGCGGTATGTGATAGTGTCTTTAAGCTATCTCAGGGCTTCCCTGTTATAATCCTCAGAATCAAGCATCACTACAGATCCTCCTTTATCTGCTTTCCTTATGACTTTATGACCTTATGTCATTTCGGGAGCTGAGAGATTTAGGAGCACATCTTTCTGACTTTTATTAAGAGTATCATTGAAATGAGTGGAAGCTGCTGTGGCACTGAATTTGAGCTGTTCTAAATCCCTCTCAACAAGAACCTGAAAGGTTTCAACTGCATTGCTCCTGGTGTGTACAGGGTAAAAGTATTCATCACCTTTATGTATACTATCTGTATCTACCCCGGACTCACCACCATTACTCTTAGATTTTTACCAAAGGTAGCCACTTCTTTTCATAGATCCCAGGATATTGTGCTCTCAAAATTTTGCAATTCATCTAAGCCCTTGTACACACGGTCGGACATTCCGATGGAAAATGTCCGATCGGACCGTGTTGTCGGATAATCCGACCGTGTGTGGGCTTCATTTGACTTTTTGTGTCGGAATGTCCAACCAACAAAGTTTGAGAGCTGGATATAAAAATTTGCTGACAACATGATCCGTTCGGTCTTCGTCTGATCGTTTGTAGAGAATTTGTCCGGTCGGACAAAGTGCCACGCATGCTCAGATCAATTTCCTAGACCAAAGCTATTGGCTACTAGCCTGAACGTAGTCCCGACGTAACTAAATAACGTCATTATGTTACGAACGATCGGATTTTCCGACAACTTTGTCCGACCATGTGTATGCAACACCAGTTTCGGACAAAGTGGCAGAGTGAGAAAAAGAAGAATTTTAGTTACATAGATGTCAGAAGAATTCTTCTCTTCTACCTAGAGGTTACCAAATGCTTTAGGAAATCCCTCCCTAGACTTTTCAGTCCTGGCTCATCGTCTCAAGGGCTGTCCTGGAAGAAGACTGGAGAAAAGCTGAGTTAGACTTGCCAGTAACTCCTTTTCTGAGAATCTACCAGGACCTGCTGGATTCCCACCCGGTTATATCTTGAATCATATGCATTGTGCATATGTTTTGCAGGGACATCCTACGGTTCTCAAGAATGCTGAAGGGGGAGGCCTAGAAAGACCGCCTTCTATCTGGTGGGGTTAACATGTTCCCTGTCCTGGTAGGAGGAGCCCTAGGTCTCATGGGCTGTCCTGGAAGACTGTCAGAAAAAGAGTTACCGGTAAGTCTAAGTTTTTTTTTTTTTTTTTTTTTTAATCAAGTTGTTATTGGTAACGTTCCACTTTAAGCCTTTTCTGACATTCATATGACACTAGTGTTACACTAGTGTTGTTTTGCACTTGATATATTGAGGTTGATTTACTTAAAGGAAAATAGACTGATCACATTGCAAGGGAATTTTCCCTTAGCTTAGTGAATGTGGTGAAAATCCACTTCACAAAGAATATCCAATCATGTGCAAGGAAAACTATTTTTTTTTCTTGCACATGATTGGATGATGGAGGTAAGCAGAACGTCACCTATTTCCCTAATTGAAGTAAATATCACCTTGAAACGTGCCTCTAGTAAATTAACCTCTGGAGCAAATATGTGTTTATTGCTATCCTATTTATGCGAAAGGACATCTTGCCTTTGTATGGGAAAAGATTTTCCATTGATCACGAGGATAATAAAAACGGCAGAATTTACCTTACCCATAAATTCATGGTGTGCTAAATAGGCTTGCCCTGTTCCCAGAATCTTGCACCAGGAATATATTACACACTCTTTTCTAGCATCCCTCTTGTGGATTGCAATGAACACTGCAAAGATGAATGGAGGCTTTTTTTTTTTTTAAATTCCAGCCATAAATCTAACTGTCAGCACCCCTGTGTGTGCATACATGACATATATACATGCAATGGGATGCTTCAGGCCTGGCGGAAACAATTTTACACCTGCTGGTAAGAACACTCTTACTTTCCACTGCTCATACAAATTACAGTAAGAATTCATTTTTTTAGTGCTATACATGCTGATACACAGTACAAATTTATAGTACATTAAATTAATGCAATTTCCCAGTAAATAAGATGAATTTAGTTACTAAGAGTGCTGTGATGCAAAGATAGTAAAAATAAATTTCCCAAATAAAAATATAAGAGAGATTCTAACTCTGGCCCATTCATTCCAAAACATAAGAAAAAATAATTGGCTGGGCATTAGTGCCTGGCAGGAGAATTCAAGTCCACAGCAAGATACAAAAGCCTGGGATAGTATTTACGTTTGGGGACATTTATGAAGCAAATTAGTGACTTAATTAGTCACACATCAGGTTTAGTCTACTTCAGCAAAGTCTCTGCATTAGATTTATAGATTTCTGCTCTATATTCCTGTACAGCCAAGTGCGCCAGTTCTCAAAGTTGTGGGACAGATTTATTACCGAAGCTGAGATATTTTCACTCAGATGCACAATTAAGAAATGGTCATGGTTATGATTATAATTATACAGGATTTATATAGCACCAACAGTTTACACAGCACTTTACAATGTTAGGGCAGACAGTACAGTTACAATACAATTCAATACAGGAGGAATCAGAGGGCCCTGCTCATTAGAGCTGACAATCTAGAAGGGAAGGGCAAGTGATAAAAAAGGTGGGGGATGAGCTGATGAAGAAAATTAAAGTGGAAGTAAACTCCCCTATCATTTTCAGCCAAGGAAGCTGCCATCTTTGCCTCTGTTTAATCTTCAACTGCTATGGTGCTGCACATATGATTCGTCATGACACCAGCCATTGGATGGTTTGATAGTTTTGCTGAGAGCACAGCCAATGTGCAGTTAGCATTCCCGGCATGCCTTTTTTTTTTTTTACCTGTTTAAATTGATGGGTTTACTTCTACTTTAAAGTACAGTTGTTAGGTGGAGGCAGGATAGGCTTCTGTGAAGAGAAAAGTTTTCAGGGAATGCCTAAAAGTAGATAGTCAGACAGATTGGGGTAGGGAATTCCAAAGGATGGGAGAGGCTGGGGAGAAGTCCTGGAGGCGATTATGGAAGGAGGTGATGTGGGAGCTAGAGAGCAGAAGGTCTTGAGAAGAACGAAGAGTACAATTTGGTTGTATGGTTGTATTTTAGCTGGGGCAGAGTTGTGGATAGCTATATAAGATGATGTTAGTATTTTTAATTTCATTCATTGGGTGAGTGGCAGCCAGTAGAGGGATGGACAGAGATGGGTGTAACATAAATGTAAGAGTTGGATAGTCTTGCCAGTAGTGAGATGTGATGTGAACTGTAGAAGTAATGTAATTGTAGATGTAGTTTACCACTTCAGCCCCGGAAGGATTTGCCCCTTCCTGACCAGGCCATTTTTTGCGATGCGTCACGCATCGCTTTAATTGACACTTGCGCGGTCGTGCGATGTTGTACCCAAACAAAATTTATGTCCTTTTTTTCCCCTAAAATATAGCTTTCATTTGGTGGTATTTGATCACCTCTGGTTTTTGATTTTTTTTTGCGCTATAAACAAAAAAAGAGCGGCAATTTTGTAAAAAATACAATATTTTGTACTTTTTGCTATAATAAATATCCCCCCAAAAAATGTAAAAAAACATATTTCTTCATCAGTTTAGGCCGACATGTATTCTTCTTCATATTTTTTGTAAAAAAAAATCGCAAAAAGCGTATATCGATTTGGTTTGGGCAAAAGTTATTGTGTCTACAAAATAGGGGATAGATTTATGTCATTTTTATTTAAAAAAAAAAAATTCTACTAGTAATGGCAGCGATCTGTGATACTTACACATGATCCGTGTCTGCTTACCTGACAGAACCAGGATTTGTGTGTTTACCCAGCAAACATCTGCTCCAAGGACATGATGCGGGCGCGCTCGCGCCTGCTATAGCATCTTAAAGAGCCGACTTATAGCTACTGCGATTTGCTCAGCTGTGGCAGTATAAATGCGGCGGCTGGTCGGCTAGCGGTTAATCATGAGTTATTAAAGATATAGTATTCAGTAATTAGTCATACACATATGTTATTTCATTAGCATTTGAAAAGGACAGAGACAGCTTCTAGGATCGAGGTGACACCTAGATGTCAATAAAAGTTCCCATCAGAGTAAACATAGATTGCCACCTTCCAGAACTAAGGAATCTATTTTATCTCTCATGAAAGCTAAAATAGTAGTGGCAGAGAGACGAAAATAATCCCTTTTTGATCGTACACATGACGGGTTTACGTTTACATGTAACTCTGTATGTGTAGCATGTGTAGAATCCTAGCAATCAGTGATTGGTACTGTTGCGATTGGACCGATGCAATGGTATTGGAAATCCTATCCCTGACACCGCGATCAGTGCCGTTTGGGTCAATTCTACTCTGGTCATTTCAGAACACAAAACATCCTGTAGGCTGAGATGGGAACATCCCCAGGGTTGATTGGGCAAGGGCTAAAGTCCAGCCCACATCCATATTTCAATAAATTGGGGAACCTGAGATATGGACAGGGTTCTGCCACAAAGCCAGTCCGAAACTGGGGAGTCCCCCACATGATCCAGTATGTTTTTACTAAAGGATAAACTTTGAAAAAGTTTATTTCTGTTTTATACCTTTTTATTTTAATAGCAAATTGCCATTTGTGTATGTCTTTGTGTATTTTTTGGTAACTCCTTTTTCTTTGTATATTATTTATGCACTGCCTACTTTTGGGATATTAAATGACAACTAATAAGTGACTACTGTGTACTAAGCTCATATCTCTGTAAAGATTGTTGTATTTTAGTGCCTAAGTGCTTGGTTTAAGTTACAGGCCAATAAATCTGTAATTGTACTGCATGTTGGCAGATTGCATGCAGATTGTAAGCTAACTGATCTGGCAGGCGGAGATCTGTGTGTGTGGTGGCCCAGCAGACAAGTCTGCGGACAAACTGTTGGGTGGTGGCAGGCTATCATTTGTTGTGTGTCTGGTGTGTGGACTGTGGGAAGAGTGATTAACCAGTTCCCGACCGGCTTGTGTACATATACGGGGGCACAATGGCTCATATGGGGTTCCTTTTAACAGCTGCCAGAGGGCCCCCGCACCACTGGAGGGACGCGCCCGCTGCATGGCGGAGGACCCGATGAGCGTGGTCGAAATCGATACCAGCCACGTGCGATTGCATGCACAAGTGCCAGCATGGGGATTTGTGTGTGTAAACACACAAATCCCTGTGCTGTCAGAGGAGAGGAGACATGTCGTTTGTTCCTAGTAAGTAGGAACAGCAAAATGTCTCCTCCCCTACTCCGTCCTATACCCATACAGTTAGAACACAGTGAGGGAACACATTTAACCCCTTGATCGCCCTTTCGTGTTAACCCCTTTCATACCAGTGTCATTTACACAGTAATCGGTGTGTTTTTATGGAAGTGTCTAATCTGTCTGCCGCAATGTAGCAATACCGCTAAAAATCACAGAGCACAGTCATTACTAATAAAAATAAATAAATAATAATAAAGCTACCTTTGGCCGCCACTAGAGGGAAACTCCACTCAAATCTTACGTACAATCTGGTGCACTCTAAGGGTTGGGGAGCAATCTAGCAATTAGCACACACTTCTAGAGTTCCCCCAGCTATTCTACAAGCTGGAACCCCAGTGTTAACCAGTTCAGCCCTGGAAGGTTTTACCCCCTTTCTGACCAGAGCACTTTTTACAATTTGGCACAGCGTTGCTTTAACTAGTAATTGCGTGGTCATGTAATTCTGTACCCAAACAAAATTTGCGTTCCTTTTTTCCCACAAATAGAGCTTTCTTTTGGTGCTATTTGATCACCTCTGTGGTATTATTTTGTGCGCTGTACACAAAAAAAGCAACAATTTTGAAAAAGAAAACAATATTTTTTACATTTTGCTATAATTACTATCCCCAAAAATGTTTTTAAAAAACACATTTCAACATCAGTTTAGGCCAATATATATTCTTCTACATATTTTTGGTTAAAAAAAATCACAATAAACATACACGGATTGGTTTGCACAAAAGTTATAGCGGCTACAAACTATAGGAAAGATTTATGGCATTTATATGGCGTTTTTAGTAATTTATTTCACTAGTAATGGAGGTGATCTGCGATTTTTAGAGGTATTGCGACATTTCAGCAGACAGATCGGACACTTTTGACACATTTTTAAGACCATTGAGACTTATGAAAATATGCACTGATTACTATGTAAATGTTACTGGCAGGGAAGGTGTTAACACTAGGGGGCGATCAAGGGGTTAACTGTGTTCCCTATGTGTGTGTTCTAACTGTGGGGGGATGGGACTAACTAGCAGAGATGACAGATCGCTGTTTCTGCTTTGTAGAAACACACAATCTGTTTTCTCTGAAAGCACAGGGGCTTGTGCTGCTGCCACTCATGCACGTGATTGCATGTGGCTGGCCATGTGCATCGGGTCCCCTGCTGTGCAGCGGGTGTGCAGGCGTGGCTCCGGTAGCGCTCGCGCGCCCTCTGGTGTCTCTCCCGGGCAAAGCCGTAAATGCCTGGGATTTTGCCCAGGAGAGCCATTCTGCTGCAGTATATTTGCATGAGCCGGTCGGGAACCCGTTAATTAGTACAGTTTTCGGACGAGAAAAATCGCAAGAGCAAGACTACCTATGCTCAGAAACAAAAGAATACATACAAAACTATAGAAGAGAGAGGGGGAAGGGGAATGGGGGAACATTGGGACTTTGTGTGAAGTACACCATCAGAACCAAATTAATCAATTAGTAGGCACAGTTGTGCTCCTAAGTTTACATACCCTGGCAGAATTTATGATTTTTTTGAGAATATGAATGATAACACAAACACTGAAGCCACTTATTATCAATATTTACTCTTTTTAAATCACAATGGCAACAGAAACTACCCAAATGACCTTGGTCAAACGTTTACATACCCAGGTGATTTTGGCCTGATAACATGCGCACAAGTTGACACAAAGGGGTTTGAATGGCTAGTAAAGGTAACCATCCTTGCCTGTGATCTGTTTGTAATTAGTGTGTATGTATAAAAGGTCAATGTGTTTCTGGACTTTTGACAGACCCTTGCATCTTTCATCCAGTGATGCACTGACTTTTTTGGGATTCTGAGTCATGGGAACGCAAAAGAATTGTCAAAGGATCTGTGGGAAAATGTAGTTGAACTGTATAAAACAGGAAAGGGAGATAAAAAGATATTCAAGGAATTAGGAATGCCAATCAGCAGTGTTCAAGCATTAATCAAGACGTGGAAAATGAGAGAGACTGTTGAAACCACGGTTAGGTAGACCAACTAGAATTTCAGCCACAACTGCCAGGAAAATTGTACGGGATGCGAAGGAAAACCCACAAATACCTACATATAAGACGTACTTGGACATTCCAATGTGACAATGATCCAATACACAAGGCCAAGTCGACCTGTCATTGGCTACAGCAGAATAAAGTGAATGTTAAAGGGGACAATGCACGGTATTAAGAACTGGGGTATGTAAACTTTTGATCAGGGTCATTTGGGTAGTTTCTGTTGACATTATGATTTAAAAAGAGTAAACGCAGTTTGATTGATAATAAATGGCTTCAGCCAAACATTAATCATGAGTGAAAGAGAAAGTTTTTGTGTTATTCTCTGAAAAATGGCCAAGAAATCATAAATTCTGCCTGGGTATGTAAACTTATGAGAACAACTGTATTTAATGGAGCGCATGGATGCATGAGGGACAATAAATACATATATAAAATATATAACATAAAATAAATACGTGTAATATAAACACACACACACACACACACACACACACACACACACACACACACACACACACACACACACACACACGCACACACGTGTTCCTATATAGTACATGGTATATGTTAAAAATATATTAAATGTAGCCCAAACTTGCATATAGACCTGATTGATTGCACATACGATATTATAAAATTGATTCAAAATT
Source organism: Lithobates pipiens (assembly GCF_037356315.1). Lineage (NCBI taxonomy): Eukaryota > Metazoa > Chordata > Amphibia > Anura > Ranidae > Lithobates > Lithobates pipiens. The sequence continues at coordinate 335,882,790 of NW_027507764.1, read as the reverse complement.
CTTCAAGGTAGTCTTACAGCTACACATAGTAGCTGTGACAATACATCAATGGAAAGCTCTACACGTGTTTTAGTGGATAACTTCCACTCATCAGGAGCAAATATAGGTATGTCTGTAATGAAATATAAATGCCAAATAGTATAGTAAGTAAGATAACAGGAAGAGGGGAACCACATCTTAATACCAGCACTCTATCCTACAAGTAAGCTACACTAATCAACAACATAGGTAGTACCGGTAGCTGGAGGCACTATGGGAACATCATCTCCGTAAACTGAGGTGGCGATACCTACGGCAACACATCGGTGAACAGAGAACAAGAAGTGAGCATCAATAGTGATTTTGTCCCCAATAAGTAACTGTGGTTGTAATAAGTGCTGAGTAAAGTCCCATAGGGCTTCTGTGGAAAAATGTTCAATAAAGTGTATCAGCAAAGTGACTACACCCTAAATAATTGGAAGATATGAAAACAATTACCAAAAGGAAGAAAGACAAAGAACAGATCTTAAGTGTAAAGTGAAAGCAGGTGAATGCCTCACCATGGAATGGGTGGAAAGATCTAAGATAACACAGAACAACCATAGATAGAAAACCAAATATTACCCTTAGTATGAAGTAGAAAGCATAGTCCAGAGATATGCATTGTGTCAAGGAGCAGACTATGTGCTCCATAGGGGTGTGAAATATATACCCACCCCAATGCCACAGTACACCACCAACCAACCTGCATTCTGATGGGAAAGCAGAGCCCGATACTGGACACCACAAACTTCCTCATAACGCATGCAAATGGCTAAACTTTGTCGGCCTGCGGCATCAAGATTGACGTCAAAGGTACGGCGTGTGGGACGTAGCGTCGACGCGCAGTGAGCGCATTCCCGTCCCCCCACTCCCAAGGAGCGAGAGGGCCGCAGTGTGCATTGCAGTTTCTGGGAATGACGCAAACAACCCTGGATAGATGTATCGTTCTGTAGTTAATATAAATAATATTGGCAGATGTGTGTCATAAATTAAGAAATTTGAATAAATTACAAAGGTGTTTGCTTCCATCCCTTAATTAGCGTTCATTAACCACTTCCCTACCCGCCCATTGTCATGTGAAGTTCACAGATGGGCTCTCCCATCCTGGGTGGGCATAATATGACGTCCTTGGCTTCCCGGCGGTATAGGGGGCGCGCAGCTGCTGCGTCACTGAGGAGCTGATGCGTGTGCCCGCGGGGCACTCACGATCACTCGTTACAGAGCAGGACCATGAATCTGTGTGTGTAAACACAGATCCACGTCCTGTCAGGGGAGAGGAGACAGATTGTGTGTTCCTAGTATATAGGAAAACCGATCGTTATCCTCCCCTAGTCAGTGCCCTCCCACTATAGTTAGAATCACTCCCTAGGTAACACATTTAACTCCTTGATCGCCCCCTAGTGTTGACTCCTTTCCTGCCAGTGACATTTATACAGTAATCAGTGCATTTTTATAGCGCTGATCGCTGTATAAATATGAATGGTCCCAAAATAGTATCAAGTGTCCAATATGTCCGCCGAAATGTCGCAGTCACGATAAAAAATGCTGATCGCTGCTATTTCTAGTAAAAATAAATAATAATAAAAATGCCATAAATCTATGCCCTGTTTTGTAAGCGCTATAACTTTTGCGCAAACCAATCAATACACACTTATTGATTTATTTATTTTTACCAAAAAATATGTAGAAGAATACATATCGGCCTAAACTGAGGAGAACATTTTATTTTATAATATCAAATACCACCAAAAGAAAGCTCTATTTTTGGGAAAAAAAATTTTAAAAATTAATTTGGGTACAGTGTTGCATGACCTCGCAATTGTCATTCAAAATGCTACATCGCTGAAAACTAAAATTGGCCTGTGCAGGAAGGGGGTGAAAATGCTCTGTATTGAAGTGGTTAAAGTGGAGTTCCACCCCCAAACAAAAAAAATTATATTTGTTTAACCACTTAAAGCGGGATTTCACTGTGGAAAAAAAATTGAAAGCCAGCAGCTACAAATACTGCAGCTGCTGACTTTTAATAAATGGACACTCACCTGTCCGGGGTCCAGCGATGCCGGCAGCCGAGGCCGATCGATCGCTCGGCTGCTGCCGCCACCATTCTAGATGAGGGAATCAGGAAGTGAAGTGCTGCGGCTTCACTTCCCGGTTCCCTACTTCGCATTGCGCGAGTCGCGCAGCGCAATAGGAATTGTCCACACTGTGTCTGGGACCCGTGTGTGTCCCAGCAGACAGTGCGCAGGGACAGGAAGAGGCATAGACTCCCGTGGGAGTCTATGCCCGGAAGTGGGTGTAAATACCTGTCTTTGACAGGTATCTGCACTCCCCTCCGCCCTAAAAGGTGCCAATTGTGACACCGGAGGGGGGGAGGGTTCCGATCAGCGGAAGTTCCACTTTAGGGTGGAACCCCGCTTTAAGGACCGCCTCATGTAAATATACGTCCTCTTTTTGAAGAGGGATATCTCGGTAACGGCAGCAGCTGCTGCCACAACCGAGGTATCCCTCTTTACAGGAGGCGGTCCTGTGTACGATAACAGTGGTCTCCGCGGCGAGATCACCGCAAGATCACCGTTATCGTCGGTGGGAGAGGTGCCACCCCCCCGCCGCCCTCCCGCGCCTTCCGCCGCTTACTGGAGCCGTCGGTAGCGACGGAGGCGATCGGGTCCTGTCGATGGCCGGGTATGGAGATGAGTAAGGCTAAGATGGCCCCCACTTGTCTCTATACCATAGGAGAGCGGAAGCGACGTCAAAACGTCACTTCTGCCCATACCTCTTAAAGGTATATTTTTTTCAATGTCATTTTTTAAAATGAGTTTTTTTTTTATTGCATTTAAGTCCAAATATGAGATGTGAGGACTTTTTGACCCCAGATCTCATATTTAAGAGGACCTGTCATGCTTTTTTTCTATTACAAGGGGTGTTTACATTCCTTGTAATAGGAATAAAAGTGATCCATTAATTTTTTTATTTTTTTTTAAAGTGTAAAAATAAAATCAAGTAAAATAAATAAGAAATTTTTTTTTTAAAACCCCCCGTCCCGACGAGCTCGCGCACAGAAGCCAACGCATACGTGAGTAGCGCCCGCATATGAAAACGGCGGGCAAACCACACATGTATCGCCGCAATCGGTAGAGCACGAGCAATAGTTCTAGCCCTAGACCTCCTCTGTAACACAAAACATGCAACCTGTAGAATTTTTTAAATGTCCTTAAGATTTTTTTTGTCTCAATAATTTTTATTCAATTTTGTCAACATACAGTATGTGAACGGCATTGGACATACAGCAAGAAGTAACGTATGTTCGTGATACAGATGGTAATCAAGGCTAACAGAAATGAGTATCTATAAGACGTTATTCCCCAGGATAACGTGTATTCACACATTTAAGGAAGTATGTGTATGCATTTTTCAAAGAAAAGAAACAACAAACAGAGATAAAAAGACAAAAAAAAACAGGAAACGTATTCCACATTTATTAAAATGTAGATAAATCGGGATGTATATCGTCCACTATGTGAAACAAGGAAACGATTAGGATGTGGGACACACACAGTGATGTAGACACAATAACTGTAAGGTAAAGTAGTTTCACGGATCTGACTGGTAGACTCAACGGTGGGTGTTTTTGGGTTTCTCCCGGTTAAGTCCAAAGGTAAACGGATTGGGCTTCCCGTCAGGATCAAATTGAGGTTGTGGAGGATCTGGTAGGATTCCTCAAGCATTGAGGAGCTTCAATGCCCCCTCCAAAGTGGAGATGATATGCGGTATACCATTGTGGGTGGCCAAGATGGTCGCCGGGTGTTGCCATTTGTAATCGATCTTGTGGTTGTTCAAGGCTTTAGTTATGGTTTTTAATTGCCTCCGCATTTGTAGCGTATACTGAGAGAGATCTGCCTACAGTTGGATATTGGAGTACGGTGCAGGTAGTGGTGATAGCTCTCTAGCCTTTAGAAGTATTTGTTCTTTCGCCTGAAAGAAGTGGACCCGTAGAAGCACATCTCGGTGGAATATCTGCCTCAAGATGGCGGGGTTTTGGTATTCTGTGTATACGGTCAATAGTGAGCTCAATTGGGGAAAGCTCAGGAAGCATGCTAGAAAACATTGTAGTCGCAAAGTTGTGCAGTTCTTTGGGCTGGATGGACTCTGGGATCCCGCGTATTTTGACGTTATTTAGTCTGGAGCAGTCTTCGAGGTCCGCGAATTTAGCTTTGATCCAGAGAGACTCATCTCTTTGTTCGGAATATGCGTCTACTAATTCATTGACCATGTCAGTACATTCTCCCATTTTGTTCTCCATGAACTGCATTCTATTGTCCATGTGTTTCATTTCCAAGGAGAATCTATTGATCAGGGACGATAAATTGGTCATAAGGGAAGATTGTAAGGATAGAAGCATATTCTTCATCGTTGTGTCTAGTACAGGTTGCCCTGCGGTCGGGAATTGTGCTATTGATGATTGTAAAGCAGATATAGCAGATTGATTATGGAGGCCGGTACTCACTGTGTCTGAGGCCTTTCAGATACCCTTTAATATTTGGGTTAGCCTTAATCACCCTCGCCAACGGCTCTATGGCCAAGGCAAAAATTAAAGGCGACAAGGGACAACCTTGCCCTGTACCCCTACCCAACGGAAAGTAGTCAGAGGAGCAACCAGGAAGCTTGATTCTGGTATGGGGGTTGTGGTATGAGGCCTTAAATCCATGTATAAATTACCCAATGAATCCAAATTTAGCTAAGATACTGTCCATGTACGGCCATAACATGCTATTGAAAGCCTTATGTATATCTAGGCCCAAAATACTCTGTGTAAAAAGAGATCCATGTCCTGTATGATGTTAGAGGCCAGTCGAATGTTATCTGTGATCTGCCTGGAAGGGATAAGTTTGTTCTGGGGCTACTAGGGCTACTAGTGAGGAGATAATAGGGGCAAGGCAGTTGGCCAGCAATCTACCCAAGATCTTTAAGTCATTATTGAGGACCGATATCGGCCTGTACATCTAAGGGAATTGAATGGTCCTTGTTTGGCTTTGAGATTAATGTCACATTGGCATGGAGCATCTCTTCCGAGAGCTTATGACCCTGGAGGATGTAATTGAAAAGATTGGAGATTGGAGAGTTTAGGGGCAAGGGTTCCTGCAAATTTCTTATAGGATGTAGGGGTAAACCCATCTGGGCCTGGGGCTTTTGAGGTCTTCAGGGATTTAATAATGGATAAAATTTCTTGCTCTGAGCAGGGGGCATTCAAGCTCTGTAGCTGCTCTTCCAACAGGAATAGGAGGGATAAAGAGGCCAACCAGGAATCCGCCAGACTAGCAGATCCAGGTTTAGGGGCAGAAAGTAGAGCCTCAATGTAAGAAGTAAAAGTGTGTAGTACTTCTTTGGGATGAGAAACCACCTGACCCTTTCCATTCCTTAATTTATATACATGTGTTGGCTGGAGGGACTGGTGAAGCTTGCGAGTGAACATTGTTGAGGGTGAATTACTATGAAGGATAAAACGTGCCTTGGACCAACGTAGGGATTTTTCAGTTTGTTCTGATAAAATGATATCTAGTTCCACTTTTTTTTTTTTGTAAATTTGTCTCAATATTTCTGTAAAGTGCGAGTGGTAATGTAAGTGGTAGAGCTTGTGCAATCATGTGATGATCCGACCAGGGGCATGCAAGAATCATGGCCGAGGTGGAGTTGGCTAGTAGGATGGAGGTGCTAAATATATATTCCTGTCTGGAGTAGCTATCATGGGGGTGAGAATAGTGTGTAAATTTTCTTACTCTTACGTTCAAAGCCCTCCATGTATCTATTAGGTGGTGAGACTCCAGTGATCTTTGCATGGATCTAGAAAATGTATTTGTACTCACCGTCTTGCTTCTGTCTAGGCTTGAGTGTGCCACTAGATTGAAATCACCTCCAAACAAACATGGGTTGCATTATATTTATCCAACATCTGGAAAAAGGACTGAAAAAAAAAATATTTTTTTTCCTCAGTTTAGGCCAATACGTATTCTTCGACATATTTTTGGCAAAAAAAAAATCACAATTCGCGATTATTGATTGGTTTGCGCAAAAGTTATAGCATTTACAAAATAAGGGATAGTTTTATGGCATGTTTATAATTTTTTTTTTTTTACTAGTAATGGCGGCGATCAGTGATTTTTATTGTGACTGCGACATGGCGGACACATCGGACATTTTTGAAACATTTTTGGGACCATTGTCATTTATACAGCAATCGGTGCCATTTAAATGCACTGATTCCTGTGTAAATGACACTGGCAGTGAAGGAGTTAACCACTAGGGGGCGAGGAGGGGTTATGTGTGACGTTGTGTGTGTGTTTTTTATTGTAGGGGGCGTGGCCTGGCACGTGACGTCACTGATCGTCTTTCGCTATAACAGGGAACAGACGATCGATGACAGCCACAGTAGGAAGCACGGGAGAGGTTTGTTTACACAGACCTCTCCTCGTTCTTCAGCTCTGTGACCCGATCGTGGGACACCAGCGGCGATCGGGTCCACGGATCCAGTGGCCATGGTCACGGAGCTCAGGACCGTGTCGTGAGCTCGCCGCCCATGGCTGGGCACTTAAAGTGCCCAGCCGTGCCATTCTGCCAACGTATATGTGCAGGAGGCGGTCCTTCAGCGGCTAAGGTTAACACTCGACCCTGTAAGGAGCCATGAAGTATAAGAAACCTACTCTCTGGGTCTTTTTAGATATGGTGAATATCAAACAATACAGTGTTTTTAAGGAATATTGCCACTCCCCTTGACTTGGACTCAAACGTAGTAAAATGGTACTACCTGTAAGCCTTGTCAAAGTACTTTACTGTACTGTAATAAGATGTCTGCGCCTAATGTTTAGTAAACTCTTTTTTTTTTTTGTTTACAAAAGTTTTATTTGGAAGCTCAATTTGGTGAGACCAAAACCAAGGTCTTAAAGTTAAGTGCCGAAGTTGCAAGTCAGTTACCAAAGTTGCATGAAAAAGAAGGAAGTGGAGTTCAAACTATCAGGGTGCTTGGTCTTGAAATGATTGATGCAAATGTCTCCTGATTTCTCTGGTTGCGATGAGAAGATGGCGTGGACCATATTGGTGAAGGTCTTGGAGTGGAAGGAAGACTGTTAGGGGGTTCACTCTCTATTTTCTCAACCAACTTATCAAATATATTAGTCAGGCTGGCGTCCAAGTCCGCTTTAGACAAGGGAGACATGTACTCACTGTGCTTATGAGAGGAGCTGAGGTTCAGTGTGGCTTTCACTAGTTCCGCATGGGATCCAAGGCTGGTGCCATTTTGAGACATTCTGCATTGTCACTGCTTTCAGTGCTTCATCCCTCTCTTCCCCCTCCCCCCGGGAAGAGTGTGATGGAATATATACACGATCATAGTCATATTCCTTACACATGGATATTTATAATACAATCCCTAATTTGGCAGCAAAGTTAGCATATCTTTGTTGAAAAATAAGAAGAGAAAAAAAAGTAAATGATAACCTAACCTTAGAACATAAAATGGTAAAGCTGTAAAGGGTCAGGGGGTGAGACCCACCCTGCCATAGTAACAACCTTTTGTGGACTTTCCACTCCAATACTCAACCAGCACTCTTCATCTCCCAATAAACAACTCCGGCAGTTAGTGCATCTGGGAGAGCAGTTAATCAATAGCCCCCTATTAATGGAACAAAAAGGGGGAGGGGGACAATGGTACAAGAAGCTGCTGTGAGTAGGGAGGCTAAACAGATGGGCGAGAAGAGACATAGCTAGGGTATCTGACTCGTTAAAGTCAAATTGGGTGCATATTTTAGCTTATCAACTGCAGGGAACAAATGCATGTTGAGAAATGAACTTTGTCTGCCATGCAGAATCAAGCCTCCCTATCTCTGTATCTTTGCTGATTTCTCCTATCCCATTGAGGTGAAGGAGTGGCCCATATTGGGGTTGAACGGGGGTAGAAGGGAGCCTTGGGGTGTTGTGTGGTTCCAGTAGGCCCAACTTGACAAGCAAGTCCTTGCCCTCTGATAAATTCAACACCATGTAGGTAGTACCTGGCAGATTGTAGAACCAAAGTCACTTCTTTCATCCGTCTCTTATCCACGGTCACTGTGGAGATATCTGGGTAGATTTGTATCGTGGGCTCCTCATACCGGATTATGGGCGTGTTGTGCGAGGCCCTTAGAATCTCCTCCTTAACTAGGAAGTCTTTAAGACACATCACTATGTTCCTGGGTGGTTTCTCAGATGAAGGTTTTGGCCAGAAGGCCCTGTGGATTCTGTCGCAGGTAAAGGCTGCTTCAGCGTGGTCAGATAGCAGAGAGTGGAATATGTGCTTCACTGCTGCTTGCAGATCCACCACTGTTTCAGGGACCCCCCTCACTCTGATGTTATTTCTCCTATTGCAGTTATGGAAGCCCTCAAGATGGGTTTGCAGTTGGAGAACAGTGTCTGAGAGTGCCTCATGATCTTTGCCTAGATCCTCATAGGCTAGATGTAGCTCATCATGCTTCGTTTCTAGCATGTCTGTGCGGCATCCCAGAACTGCAATCTCCTGCGTCAGAGTGCTGGTAGATTTGTGCAGCTCCGCCTGGAACTTGTAGGCAAGTTTATCATACATGGCTGAGAGGCTGTCCTCCAGATCAGCCTTGAGGATATGAGGAGTGTACTCACTGTGGTCCTGGGTCATAGACTGTGAGGCTGCTGAATTATGAGATATCTCATGTGCCTGCATCGGCTGGTGCCATCTTGGGACATCGCTACTTGTTCCCGTACATTGAACAGGTAAGTTGTTGTTAGTGACCGCTGGGCGATCTTATTCTTCTCCTGGAGTTCAGCGTGCACAAGCTGATCCCTCAGGGGTGCTGCGGATAGAAGTGTGTGAATTTAGTGCTGACTGGCCCCTGGGGAACAGATTTAAATCTCTGCTTCCCTTGGAGCTCCTGTGACTAGCGTCCGTCCGGTTTCACGCCGTGCATGCGCCCCCTATGCTAACTTTTTTAATAAAAATTGAGTATATAAAGAGAGCACTATTTGTCCTCCATTTTATGGTTTACATATGCCACTAATCTGCATTAGGGGAGAGATCGCGATATCTATCATCAGCCATCAATGAATCACGGGCATCAGGTGTATAGAGCCCAAGTGGGAGGCACTCTAAAGTGCTGTTAGACATCATCTAAATAAGAGGTCTTATAAGGAGCTGAGCATTCACTTTGCACATGGTATTATGCACTTATATGGTGGTCTCCAGGAAGAGAAGGGAATTTATAGAATACATTGGTGATTGGAGTACTTTAATATGGACATATTTATGGACATTTTATGAATTGTTACACATTGCACCATGTTATTTTAGTATATATTCTAGGTTAATAGGCTGCCTTTCTGAGCAGTAGGAATGCTCAGAATACAAGCAGGGTCAGGAAGGCTTCTGCACATCTATTTTGTAAACCTTGTTTAATTAGGCCTTGTTCACACAGATGTTTAACTGCATGCCCTATGCAAGGCCATGTTTTGCCGGGGACAGGTGTTGCATCATCGTGCTGACGGTCCCATAGATGTCTTTTGTTTTCGGCAGCACAGACACCGCTGTTGTGTCCCAATATGACATCCGTGTGGGTGCTGCCCTAAGTGCATCTGGGACTGAGCATCCTCCACCCACACAAATATGATATTGGAACAACAGCGGCTTAGACTGTACAGCTATGTGTCTCAATAGACATCTATGGGACTGCTGGTACGATGATGCACGCATCCCCGTGCTGGCCAAACACAGTCCTGCACGGGGCATGCAAGTAATCAGCCATGTGAACAAGCCAAAAGATGTGTTAATCATGTACTCTGTATACATGCATGTTGACCCATAAGCATCTGTTATTCTTTGGACTAATGAATGGCCACTTTTAGCCCAAATGGAGTACCGGTAATATTTTTTTTTTATTATTGTTGCCTTTTCATACTCAAAATAAGTTGGGTAATATTTGAAGTTGTACTGGGGAATGGGGGGACGTGGCCTGGACCGGCATGTGAGTAGCAGCTAACTCACAGCGCTCCCGACAGTTACCCTGTACTGATCCTGTTTCCAGCCACTTCATGCTGCCTGAAGGCTATTAGCCTAAACCGGAACCTAGTGGGACCAAGCTGAGGTGCCTGTACGGGCAGAACTTATGATGGTTCTGCGGGGAAAGAGCAAATAAAGAGGACACCGCTCGGAGATCCAAGATGGCGCCGCCACGGGATCTCAGCAGTGCAGACAGCGTGGGGCTGACAAAACAAAGGACACAGTGAGTAAACCACCAAAAACCCCTAAGATTGCCAGCGGTGACCCCTAAGCAAAGGACATTTGTTTCTATGCACAGAAGCTGGCAGGCATCCTGAACATAGAAGACCCAGCTGAGAGGGGGGTGGACGCTGAGGGGGAACTCACAGCACAGGGCATTATTGGAGGAAGGAGTTTCAGAGTGCACAGATGCCAGCCTCATAGCAGCACATGCAGGGGAACTGGAGGAGCACAGTGAGGATGAGGAGACGCCTACCCTTATGCCGCGTACACACGAGCGGACTGTATGGCGTACTTAATTCGTCATACAATCCGACGGACAGTCCGTCGTACTTTCGACTGAACGGACTTGACCACACACGGATGCACAAACAGTCCGTCGAAAGCTTGCGCGATGACGGGTACAGCACGTATGACGAGACTAGAAATAGGAAGTCCAAGACACAGCAAAGCACCCTTCCGCCGTGTAAATCCTTTCTGGGCATGCGCCATTCTTAGTCCGTCGAACTAGCATACTGACGAGCGGATTGTCCGCTGAAACCAAAGTACGACGGACAGAATTTCGAAAAATCCGAAATTCTTAGTACGCCGGACTGCACGCTGAAAAAGTCAGCTGAAGCCCACACACGAGCGGATTGTCCGCTGAAATGTGTTTCGACGGACTAAGTACGCCATACAGTCCGCTCGTGTGTACGCGGCATTACTGGGATCCTGAGGGCTGTAAACAAATGTACCACCTCAGTTAACACCCTGCAAGAATGCTTTGGTGGTTTAAAAGAGGAAGTGTCTTTGATCAGGCAAGACATTCAAAAGATTAGAGAACGGACCACTGCTGCTGAAAGCAGGATCAATGATGTTGAGGACAAACCACCTCCTTTGATACGAGACTCACAGCTTAATACCAGGAGGGTTGCTGAGGTGGACTAACGAGTGGATGGCCTTCATAACAGAATGAGAAGGAATAACGTAAGAATTGTAGGTCTCCATGAGAAAACAGAGGGTAGAGACCCCACCAAGTTCATTGAAAAATGGCTGCTGGAGGTGTTTGGGAAGGAGATGTTTACACCCCTGTATGCCGTGGAGAGAGCCCATAGGGTGCCTCTGCGCCCTCTTCCCCCGGGTCATCCCCCTCGTCCTATCCTTGCCTGCCTGCTGCACTACAAAGACAGAGAGATTATTTTGTGCTTAGCCAGGGAGAAGCAAAACATATGGTTCAATGGAGCACACATCTCCTTTTACCCTGATTTTTTCCTCAGATGTACAGAAAAAGAGTGCCCGGTTTACGGGGGTCAAGAAAAGGCTACAACAGTTACATGCCCTATATGCTATGTTGTCTCCGAATTACAGGGAGAGGTCAGGCTCATTTCTTTGAACAAGCGGCAGATGCGTCAGCCTGGCTGGATATGAATGAAAATGCTTTTCTCCCAGCCATAAGGGTGGAGGCCGAGGAGGACTGACAAACCCTGAATACTCGGGAGATAACGACCCACAGGGGCCAACGCAATCTACATGATGGTCAACTGTGCTGTTTACTTCCTCTCCTGCACCTAGGTGCTATGTTTTTCAGTTATGCCGGGAACATGAGATGATTTGTTGCTCTCTGTCCCCCCCACGCAGAGTGTGTGTGAAGCCAGTATGTACTCTAAGTGCCAGATAAATTACGAGTTGCCTGACGAATCTCTCCGACTGGTGGTTGTGATGCCAGTGGAGAATAGGACCTGTTGTCCTGCGGTCATGCCTGTTGTGCAATCCTTGGCATATGACCCTTACATGAGGGCTCATGGGATTGCGGAAGTGACTGGGGTCTCACATCAGCTTGTTGCAATGTTTGAAGCCTCAAGCTACGGGCTTGTACACAGAAATGATTGAGTGCAGTTGTGCTCAGAAGTTCAGAAAGTTTGGAACAGTAAATGTAGTGCGTACAACACCTACAGGATCTGAATATGGGATGTTTTGGAATGTGATATGTTGCCATTACCATGATGTGTTTATACCATGGAGGGATAAATAGGCTTAAGGTGCAATGTTAGGGGACTTGATGACCCTCTCAAGAGCACAATGGTTTCCATCTCTATGAGGAAATGTCTCCCAGCCATTTGATGTGTTTTGCAGGAGACTCATCTTACTCTAGATACCTTGTCATGCCTCAACTTTAAGTGGGTGGGCAAGGCCTATCACTCCACTCACACATCCTTTTCTAGATGTGTGAGTGTATTGATACACACTGCACTGGATTACCAGGAGCTGGATAGTGTGGTGGACAGTGAGGGGAGATATGTCATTCTATATTGCCGATTGTTCTCGCTCAAATTCATAATTGCCTTTGTATATATCCCGCCTCCATACAGTCAACAGGTCATGAGAGCGGTTTTGGACTTCCAGCTGAGGCTGCCGGAGGTGCCGATGTATATTATGGGTGACTTAAATGCTATTTGGACCCAATGATGGACAAATACCCTCCGGTTTCATCAGGGAGAGGCTCCGGCCGCACAGCCCTGAGGAAGCTGACTGAGGAGGCGGGATGGATAAACTTGTGGAAGAGCAGAAACTTGCTTTTCAAAGTCACATATGTCCCTGTCACGTATAGATTTGTGCTTATGTTTGGAATTTGCAGTTCGATCGGTGGCAGAAATAGCCTATGCCCTTAGGGGGATCTCAGATCCTTCACCCTTGATTCTGGAACTGGAGCTATGCCCCCCATCAACACTGCAGAGGGCCCCCCTGGAAGCTTCATGCCTTTTGGCTTAATCTTCTCCCATCGCCGTCCCAAATACTACAAGATATAGTCCACTTCTGGGAGGGGAACAGGTGGACTATCAGATTGTAGGGGTGCGATGGGACACATTCAAGGCCTTTCTTAGGGGGTTGTTCATCAGAGAGATAAATACCTTTAAACAGAAGTCTATTGCACAGAGCGAGGGGGTGGAACGCTTGGTTCATGACTTGGAGGCCAAAATTGTAGCTAACCCTGGTGAGGAATGTAGGGATGTTTGGTTGTCTTCGCAGGATGCACTGAATCTGAATTCTTCAGCAGACTCGCCTTCTATGAGGAGGGAGAACATACTGGTCATCCCCTGGCTAAAATATCCCGGGCTCAGCAGACATTGCTGTCCATTGGTGCCTTGTGGGCGTCGGATGGCAAGATAACCAACTCCCCAGATATTATGATGATTCTTATTAGTTCCTTTTACTCGGATTTATATTGCTTTTGACAAAACTACACAGATCCTTCCCTACAGGAGTATCTTGAAAAGATAGAGTTGCCCACTCTGACGGACACGGAGGGATTACAACTAGATGCTCCTCTAACGTTAGAGGAGCTTCAGGCTGCGACCAGTATGCTCCCCAGCTCTAAGGCGCCGGGTGAGGATGGAATACCTATAGAGGTATATAAGAACTATGGGGAACAACTTTTACCTAAATTATTGGAGGTGATTAACAATGATAAAACAAAAGGGAGTCTTTCCACGTCCAAGGCTATCATAGTATTGCTCCTGAAACCGGGCAAAGATCCCTTAGATCCAGGCTCTTATAGGCTAATATCTCTTTTCCAGACGGATGTAAAAATACTTGCCAAAGTGTTAGCCCTAAGACTGACTCCAGGGCTTTCACACTGGAGCGGTGCGCTTGCAGGACGCTGAAAAATGTCCTACAAGCCGCATCTTTGGAGCGCTACAGCGGCGCTTTGCGGATGGTTTTGACCCTTCTTCGGCCGCTATCGGGGGTTAAAACCGAAAAGCGCCGCTAAAATGATGGTAAAGCGCCGCTTAATATAGCGCTGCTTTACCACCAGCGTGCCCAGTGCCTCAGTGTGAAATTAGCCTTAGAGCTGCACGATTCTGGTCAAAATTAGAATCACAATTTTTTTGCTTAGAATAAAAAGATCATGATTCTCGCAACGTAAAATCTTTTACATTATACAAAAAATAATAAAATGGGCTAACACTTTAGTCAAAATCGCAATAATGATTCTTCACGGAGGAGCCCGCCAGGATAGCCATATCCAGGGCTCTATTCCAGCAAGAAAGCTTATTTTGAGGCACTGGAAGGCAGAGAAACCCCCTACAAGGCGGGAATGGTTAAACCAAATGGGGGATACTATCAGACTAGAGAAATATATCTACCAGCATAGAGAGAGTATGAGGATATTTGATAAGATTTGGGCAAGCTGGTTGAATGTCCCTGGATTAGCGCTGTTTGATCTGATCTTGGATCGTCTGCTATTATAAAAAGTGGAAGGAGGAAAGGGGTTGGAAAAGGGTCCTAGTGATCCCATTCCCTGGCTACAGACTATTGGAAGAAAGGAGGCTGTAAATTCAATGGTGCCTGATATTTTATTCCCCGATATGTCACCTCATTATCTTATGAAGTACATCATTAGGTGTTGCAATCTGCAAGTTCTACTGTGTATTAATGGATTGATGATGGAAGACCAATTTGTGAAATGACTGTGTGTACGGTACTGCATATATTCATGTTGTGTATTTTCTTTTTTTCAATAAAACCCTATTCGATTTAAAAAAAATAAAGTAAACACTCACTGTACTTGTCTTGGAGCTAGCTGATTTGTATGTGGCCTGCATTTGTGTGCTTTCTTTCACAAGTCAAAATCACTAAGTTTTGTGACAGATTCTCAGTAGTATACCAGCAGCATTACCATCCTCTGCCACTATGTTTTCTTGGCTTATCTGGTCTAATTTTTCAATTTTCATGGTGTAAATTCCAGTTTGCACAGTAGCAAGCTGTCCTAAAAGTCCATTAAAGCCACAGTGCTTCTAACAGGGCGTCTGAATGACGCCTTAACCATCATCACAGCATGTTCAGCTGCCCGGGTGTATTGTTGCAGACTTAATCTGTAAGTTGAAGGCTTGAATGTAAGCCTACAGAACTGGTACATTGTTAAGCTTGGCATGATAATGAAGACATGCCAGGGAGTTCTTTTGTGAAGAGTATGATAAAAATAGCTGTTGTCAGGCATTCTGTTATCTGTACTGGAAGGACATGTATAGTGTAGCAAGATGGCAGCGATGATTTTTATTTTTTTTTCAGTTTTTTTGAATTTTGAATAAAGCATAAGCTTTGTAGATGCACGTTTAAAACCTACTCTTCATTAATAAAAAAAAAAAACACTAACTCCTTTCAAAATAAGTCATCATTGTTTGCCATGCAAGATTATAATATGGATGCCACTGTATCTGAAAGTTTTTTTTTCTTATGTAATGTAAAAATAAGAATTAATAAGTGATATTGTTTTACTTTGTTTATTAGCACTTCTGCGGTTTTTATTTTTTGTGCTATAAACAAAAAAGGCGACAATTTTGAAAAGAAAACACATTATTTTTTACTTTTTGCTATAATAAATATCCCCCAAAAATATATATAAACATTTTTTTCCATAGTTTAGGCCGCTATGTATTCTTCTACATATTTTTGGTAAAAAAAATGACAATAAGCATTTATTGATTGTTTTGCGCAAAAGTTATAGCGTCTACAAAATAGGGCATAGATTTATGGCATTTTTATAAAAAAAATTTTTTTACTAGTAATGGCGACGATCAGCGATTTTTATCGTGACTGACATTCTGGCAGACACATCAGACAATTAATACAGCGATCAATGCTATAAAATTGCATTGATTACTGTAAAAATGTCACTGGCAGTGATGGGCTTAACCGCTAGGAGGCGGGTAGGGGTTAAATGTGTCCTGGGGCGTGTTTCTAACTGTGTGGGGGGTGACAGGGAGCAGACGATTGGTGTCCTGTCACTAGGTAGAACGGGGAGATGCTGTGTTTACATCGGCATCTCCCCGTTCTTCAGCTCTGTGAATTGATCATGGGTATCCCCGGGGACATCAAGTCCGCGGGCGCGGTCACGGAGCTCGCAGCAGGCAATTCAAAGTAACATACGGGTATGTTACTTTGCCCAGCCGTGCCATTCTGCCGATGTTTACAGGAGATGGTCGGCATGTGTTTCTTTAATGCCTCTATATGGGATAAACATCTGAGCAGCCATTCATCAAGACTCATATGTCCAAAAGAACAGTAGTATCATGTCCTCTAACAGATTATAGGCATTAGCATAGGTTGATATGGTTGATAGGAATGTTACATCATTGCATAATATTCTTACTGTAATTGTAGATTCACAGTGTCTCAGGGTTTATTCCAGATATTGTGAAATGTTAGACAGACTTTGATGTGAGAGGAACTGTGTAGTAGAATTCAATTGTTTTTAGTGTCCGAAAACCACCTGTGATCCTGCCACTGTGGGCAGAGTTTTTGCAGACTAGATAAGATTTAGATATACACTCACCGGCCACTTTATTTGGTACACCTTGCTAGTACCGGGTTGGACCCCCTTATGCCTTCAGAACGGTCTTAATTCTTAGTGGCATAGATTCAACAAGGCATTGGAAACATTCCTCAGAGATTTTGGTCCATATTGACATGATAGCATCAATCAGTTGCTGCAGATTTGTCGGCTGCACATCTACGATGCAAATCCCCTGGTCCACCACATCCCAAAGGTGCTCTATTGGATTGAGATCTGGTGATTATGGAGGCCATTGGAGTACAGTGAACTCATTGTTATGTTCAAGAAACCAGTTTGAGATAATCTGAGCTTTGTGACCTGGTGCATTATCCTGCTGAAAGTAGCTTCATACTTTGTTCGGGCCTCCGCATCAACTATAATAAGAGTGAAATCCTTCCCCCTAGGCTCCTCTGCGAACCCCCTCTGGGTGTCATACTCACCTTTCACTAAAGCGAAGTCTCACTTTACATACTTTGGTATCAGGATAGGAGCAGTTCCTTCCTCTTTGTACACCTTAAACTATCCTCCTTTAATTACCAAAATCACTCAAGAATTGGAAAACTGGATGTATCTGCCTCTCGCTTCTGGGGAGATGTCATCTTTTCAAAATGGTCAGCTTAGCCTGCCTACTCTACCCACTTCAAACTATACCTTTACTACTAAAACATAAAGATAGACAGCTATTAAATAAAGCCATTTCCGAATTTATTTGGCGAAAGAAGAGCACACCCTTGTCTCTATCTAAACTATATCTTCCCAGAGGGGAGGGGGCATTAGTCTCCCAAATATTAGAGCGTACAATCTAGCCTGCCTACTACCAAATGTCAATAGGCCTAGACTGGACAATGAAGGCTTTCCGCTACTCAAACTTGTCCTCTGAATCTGCAATGGCCAACCCCATATTCACTGGTGGCCCTACTACACTGCAAATGGAAATTGCACCACTCAGATCTACAGCACAACCTTCTTCCATGAAATACAGCCATAGCATGGAGGGAAGTACGTAAGAGCTTAAACCTCTCCCTCTTCTTCTCCAGACACCTAACAATTCAAGGAAACCCCAGATTCCCTCCAGGGATTGAACACCAAACATATTCCTTGTGGCAACGAAATGGCCTTACTGAATTTTCCTCTCTCTGTGACATGGAAACGGGTGTACCATATGCCTTCAAGTATAGCTGAAAAATTCTCTCTGCCAAATTCCCAAGCTTTCTACTTTTGGCAATGCGTCAACTTCATCCACACCTGATGCAGGGAAAGTGGTAAGAGATTCAGGACAACAATAATGGACCGTCTACTACAAGAAGGATCTTACACCATTTCGGACATATACAAACCGCTGATCAGCAAGAGCACCAACATACACTCACCCCCCCCCCCCCCCCCCCTGTCTTCCTGTGCATCAAAATGGGGAAAGGACTTTCCACACCCAGAGCTAACAGACAAAATTTTGCTGGGATTCACCAAAGTCCTCCAGCTGACACCTTGTGAACAATGGAGGGAAACACAAATGAAAAGAATCCATCGTGCACATATACCATTCCTCAAACGGCCTCCTACTCTTTCTGTCACCAACAAAGACCTGCTTTATCCCACCCCTTCTGGTTGTGCAAATACATGTCCACTTTTTGGGACCAAACCATATCCTTCATTGAAGGAGTTACCCTGCTTTACCTGCTTGTCCCAAGACCCTCTTCTCGTCTTCAGGTATTGGGACAAGCAGCTTTTGACATGGTTATCCAAAGGCAAGACCCAACACATTATTGGATCCTACTCTGCCGCTTTCTAAAAAGATTGGACATCTTCCACACATCCAAAAATTTTACAGATAAAATAAGAACTACTATTGCTGCTTCACAAAGAAAAAATCATCACAGACTTCAGCCACTCGGCTGCCAAATAGCATTTCCTCCTACGTTGGTAGGCCTTCATTCACCGAACAATATCACCTAGTGCACTCAAGAACATTTGCAGTCCTTTCGTTTTACTATGAGGATCTCCACTCACATTACAATAAGGATGACACCCCTTGAGACCTTCCCCACCTTTTCCATCTTTTTTTCAGGGATACGACCATACAAAATCTCTCTCTCACTGATATAGTGCTGCACCAATTCAGTGCAGCAGAGGCATCACTGTCATCTCATTACTTCTCTGACAGAATCAAAGAGTACTTTTGTGTAATTGCTGCATTTTTTGAATCAATGGTACATGGAGAAATGTGTATGAATTACACAGATGTACTTTGTTTTTGGCCAGACATGCATTGTAATAGCATTGGGAAAATATTTTAAGGCATGTTGAAGAGAAGATGACCTATTTCTTTATTTTTCTGTAGTAACATCAATAAAAGGTTATGATGGAGGAACTTTCCTGTCTATTATCATGCAAATGTTCTAATACACCATTGCAATTTGTTTTACTAGCGTAAGTGAAAATCAGACTTGCGCTAGTCAAGTTTGTGAGCCTCTTATCTTTGATGACTAACAGAGTACCAAATGTTAAGTAGTTTAACTTTAAGGAATGCAGCACACTGGTGTCTGTTTAGTTACATAATTAGCAAGTCATCCGTATATAAATACACACAGCTAAAGAGTTTGGAGATAACTAAAGGGGAACTCCATCTTTGTGGAAGAAATTTTGAAAATAAAAAAAATTATAGCATATATTATTGCTACACAAGCCATGTTGTAATTTGAGGTTGTGCCAGATTACCTTTTCAATCTGCAGCCATTGTAATTTTCTGTAAAATTCAATGCAATATGGCTACCTAGAAGCACACGGTTGACTCCTGCAGATGTCCTTTTCCATCACAAATAATTGCACATGTTGCAGTATTTCATTCTCCCCAGTCCTCTCTGTCTCCTGATGGACCTTTTGACCTACAATCAGTTACCGCTGTCCTTACTGCTCCCTTCCATAGAAAGGACCTGGCAAAAAATGGACCTTAGTCAAGGTAGAGGGAAATATGAACAGTTCCAAATACCAGTCAATATTGCCAGAAAACCTTCAGGCTTTTGCTAGAAAGCTGAACATGAAGAGGGACTTCATCTTTCAGCATAACGACTCAAAGTATACATCCAAATCAACAAAGAAATCTCTTCACCAGAAGAAGATTAAAGTTTTGGAATGGCCTAGCCAGAGCCCAGACCTGAATTTGATTGAAAATCTGTGGGGTGATCTGAAGAGGTCTGTGCACAGAAGATGCCATCACAATATAACAGATTTGGAGTGTTTTTGCAAATAAGAATGGGCAAATATTGCCAAGTCAAGATGTGCCATGCCGATAGACTCATACCCAAAAAGACTGAGTGCTGTAAAAAAATAAAAAATAGGTGCTTCAACAAAGTATTAGTTTAAGGGTGTGCACACTTATGCAACCATATTATTATTTTATTTTTTATTTTTACTTCCCTCCACCTAAAAGATTTCAGTTTGTTGTTCAACTAAGATGTACAGTTTATATGTCACATTAACCAATTCAATACCGGGCTATAGTCATATGACGTCTGCAGATGGGACCTCCCATCCTGGGCGGGCGTCATATGACGTCCTCGGTATCTCACCGCTTCTGCGGGCCCCCGGGGGCCCTCAGAGCGGCGATCGTGGATGAGGTGTGTCCCTTGGACACAGCCCATCCCTGATCCGGGTAAAGAGCCAATAATGAATGGCTCTTTATCATGTGACTGGCTTTGTCCAATCACAGCCGGTCACATGTATTGCCCATGTGTACGGCGCTCGTGCACGCCCCTAGGGCGCATACAGAGCGGCGATCGGGGATGTGGCTGGTCACCCTGACACAGCCCAACCCCTATTGCAGTAAAGAGCCAATGAAACTGGCTCTTTACCACGTGACCAGCTGTGTCCAATCACAGCCGGTCACAGAATGTAAACAAACCATGGTAACAAGATGTTACCGGGTTCTCCTCCTCACACACCGATCGTGGGTGAGGAGATTGCGGTAACATCTCGTTACTGCTTTCATTACACACAGCAAAACACACTGATTACCCCCCTAATAAAGAGCACCTGTCAAAGTACCTAAGCACCTGTCACAGCCCATCCGAGTACCTGTCACCACCCATCAAAGTATCACAGCCCATTTGCGTACCAAGTACCTGAGTACCTGTCACAGCCCATCTGATTACCCGAGTACCTGTCACAGCCCATCTGATTACCTGAGTACCTGTCACAGTTCATCTGAGTACACTACCTGAGTACCTGTCACAGCCCATCTGAGTACCAGTCACCAGGCCATCAGAGTACCCAAATACATCAGAGTGCCCGAGTGCCTGTCACCAGGCCATGAGAGTGCCCGAGTGCCTGTCACCAGGCCATGAGAGTGCCCGAGTGCCTGTCACCAGGCCATGAGAGTGCCCGAGTGCCTGTCACCAGGCCATGAGAGTGCCCGAGTACCTGTCACCAGGCCATGAGAGTACCCCAGTACCTACCCGCAGCCCATGCCTTATAGAATATACGTTGGGGTGTTTGCTTTCCAAAATGGGGTAATTTTGTGGGTAATTCCACTGTCCTGGTGCTCCAGGGCCTTCAAAAGTGTAATAGGTCGTTAGGAAATTAGAGGTGTAATTTATGCTCCTAGAACACCTGATGATGCTCCCTTCATGCTGGGCCTCTGTATGTAGCCAGGCTGTGTAAAAGTCACACACATGGGGTATTGCCATACTCGGAAGGAGTAGCAGAATATTTTTTGAGGTGTAATTTTGCTATATACATGCTTTGAGCTAGAAATATCTTATAAACTGGGCACTTTGTGTAAAAAAAAAAAAGTTTTAATTTTCTTTCTACGTTTTCCGAAGACTTGTGGAAAAAAATGAACCATTCAAAAGACTCATTATGCCTCATAGAATAGACATCGGGGTATCTGCTTTCCAAAATGGGTCATTTTGCGGGTATTACCACTGTCCTAGTGCTCCAGGACCTTCACAAATGTAATAGGTGGTTAGGAAATTAGAGTTGTAATTTTATGCTCCTAGAACCCCTGACAGTGCTCCCTGCGTGTTGGACCTTCCTGTGTGGCCAGCCTGTGTAAAAGCCACACACATGTGGTATCGCCATACTCTGGAGAAATAGCAAAATGTATATTGGGGTGTAATTGGAAGTATGCATATGCTGTGTGTGAGAAATAACTTATGACAATTTTGTGAAGAAATAAAAAATAAAATTCTTTCCCCAAGAATTGTGGGAAAAAATTACAACTTCAAAAAACTCACCATGCCTCTTGCTAAATACCTTGGACTGTCTAATTTTTAAAAAGGGGTAATTTGGGGGGTATTTGTACTTTCCTGACATTTCAGGACCTCAAGAATTGAAATAGGTTGTCAGTGCTTCAGGTGTGATCAATTTTCAATGATTTGCACCACAGCTTGTAGACTATAACTTTTTCAGAGACTAAATAATATCCACTAATTTGGGTTATTTTTACCAAAGAGATGTAGCCGTATAAATTTTGACCCACATTCATGAACAAAAATGACTTATTTGCAAAAGTTTATCATAGAAACTAAAACAAAATTATTTTTTTTTTTTCAAAATTTTGCTATTTTTTCACTTATGTCGCAAAAAATTAAAAACCCAGGGGTGATTAAATACCACCAAAAGAAAGCTCTATTTGTATGAAAAAAATTATAACAAATTTGTTTGGGTACAGTGTTGCATGACTAAGTAATTGGCATTCAAAATGTGAGAGCGCTGAAAGCTAAAAATTGGTCTGGAAAGGAAGGGTGTATAAATGTACTGTATTGAAGTGGTTAAGGTGGAAAAAGTTTTGAAATGATTTATCTAACTTTTATATCCACCGTATGTCTGTTAGATTTTATCTTTAGGGATCTTTTTTTTTTTTTTTTCTGAAACTCAGCTCAGTAAACTTTATTTTTTATTTTTTGACCACATTGGTAGTATGTGTCTCCCACCTGTGTTTTTTTTTTTTTTTTTTTTTTAATAGGTGGTGATGGTTGGACCTCCCATATCTCCTTTGGGTAGGGTTTCCCCTTATTTTTTAATATCTGACCTGTTCTGGAGCACCAGTTTGGCTTGGTGCTCCCCCCAGCCGTGCTAATTTCTGTATTCTATTTGGTTGATCCTTCTAAATATGTTCTTCATCCTGGCGTTTAAATAAATAAAGTACTTATATAGCACTGACACATTGCTTTACATATATATAAGGTCCCTAGTTCACATTCCAAAAGTTATTTACAACTTGTTAAATAGAGTGATATTACTAATATTTCATGTTGCTAATTTACATTGTAGGGGAAGAACACTACAACTGTATATCAGCATTACACAAATCTATGCGAGGATCTGATCAGAATGCCTCTTTGTATTGGCTTGGTCGAATGCTTGAAGGTGGAGAAGACCCCCTTTATGTGGCTAGACGTCTTGTAAGATTTGCAAGTGAAGATATAGGTATGTATATTCTTGTTCAGCCACCTCATCGAGGTCAGCGGCTGTTAAGTCATGTTGCGATTATACTGCTCTATTTAGAGACTTTGTAGATCCACCTTAATGAGCAGGTGGTACCATGAAACTTTTAATCACTCGTTATTATTAGAAATTGTCATTAAAAATTCACAATATTCATGGTAACAGAGTTTTAACAAGAAAGTGTTTTTTTTTTATTCTGTTGTATTGTGTAATGATAGTTTTATTAATGTTTAAAGGCACACAAGCCTAGCTATGAAGCTTGCAGTCTACTGCTGCATTCACATGGGAATGTTTGTGCAGCCGGGGTGGCCTCCAGCAAGGATCAGTAGATTTTTGTTGGCAGTTGTAAACACTTGAAAACACTGTGTTGGGTGCATATAGTGTTTAATCATGTTTAGGTGCGTCAAGCGTTTTTTCTGGCCAAAAGTTCCTCTCAGAATCATTCCAGTGATGTTTTTTTACTGTCTGTAAATGCTTCTCTTCTAATATGTCTGTAAACGCCTATGTGTGCATGGACACATAGGCTAACCTAGAGGTGTAATATATAAACAAGTCTGTTGCTACTACTAGAGTGCAGTAAATACCATAGTTACCAGTGCCTGGATGGCAGCTGCACAATCTATAGTACAGTATAATCTATAGTATAGAAGACCTAGTGTAGTATAGTATAGTATAGTATAATCTATAGTATAGAACACATACAAAGGCCTGGCAACTCGATATAAAATCCAGTCTTCTTTGTTAGAATTCCGTCAAGATATAGCATATAAAGGGGGTTCAATATACAGAGAGGTTAACACTTTTCTACCCTTGTTATGACTAAGGCCCCTGTGAAGGCTGAAATGCATCAACCTTTCTGTATATTGTCACTGTACATCTCTGGGGAGTTTTTTTTTTTTCTGATCATTGTTATAAGCAATATCTTTAGCTTATTATTTTGCTCTGTGATTGGCTACAGCTGATCGCATGTTACATGGTGTTGCGATTGGCCCAGGTACCATGTGATAGCGGAGGGCCAATCACAGTATCACAATGTTTTGCTTAGATGTAATCACGATTGGTCATAGAGATCACATGATACCCCGGCCACTCATAGCAGAAAAGAAAGCAAAAACTGTAATGCTTTGTACACACGGTTGGACATTCCTACAACAAAATCCGTCTGATTTTTTTCAGACGGATTTTGTCCTAAACTGGTGTAGCATACACACGGTCGGAAAAATCCAATCGTTTGGAATGTTATGACATTTGTTTTTTTACGATGGGACTACGTTGAGGCTAGTAGACAATAGCTTTGGTCTCGTAATTTGATCTGTGCATGCGTGGCACATTGTCCGATCAGAATTCTCTACAAACGATCAGATTTTTTTGTCGGAAAATTCGAGATCCTTCTCACAAATTTTTCCGGACAGAAAAAGTCCGATAGAGCCCACACACAATCGGATTTTCCAACAATATAATCTGGTCGGACCTTTTCCGTTGGAATTTCCGACCCGGTGTAAAAGGTATTAGGCTTTAACTACCTTTTTAAATGTACCTAAAATTTGTAGCTCATTTAAACTGAAGGTTCAATTGGGTTTTAAGTTTCTTTTAAATATATTTATATTATTTGGTAATGAATTACAGGGGAAATTTAAATTGAAGTTTTTGTGTTTTGTAGAGGAGAATTTAAATCTTTTTGTATATTATGTTTAAGTTTTTTAATTTGTAATACATGTTTATTTTCTTTTGTCCAGGTCTAGCTGATCCCCTGGCTTTAACCCAAGCAGTGTCCGCTTATCAAGCCTGCCATTTTATTGGAATGCCGGAATGCGATGCAAGTTACTTTTTTACTATACTTATCAAGTCTTTGTCACTAAGTGCACAAGTGTAGCTTTAATTCCATGTGACATTTTGCAGTTTCAATCATGATAGTCTGCCTTTAACTCCTCTTGTGTTCATGCTTCAGTTTTGGAAATCTAGAATATTGTGCAGTATTAAATTATCCGATAGATAATGCGAAATGGTAGCCTTAGTATAATGCATAATTAAACATAAGAAATGTAAATGCTGTACTGATGTATTTTAACAAGCGATGAGCAGGCATCAAGGGGTGAGGCACAAAGAATCTCTCAGGAAGCCTAGACACCAGTTTCTGGCTTCAGTTCAAATAGTTTTCATATGTGTTCACTAAAGTTTACAATCTAACATTGACGTACTATGGATTAAATATTACCACAGGAATACAAACCTATTGCATAGTGTCTACAATTCTTTATACCATGACGAAGGATGTATAAATAGGTGTCAACCTGTGGAGTATGAACAATAGAATGCCTAATCCTAAAGTCACAGTTCCTGAAATTGCAGGCCTAGTTACTGTTAAAGCGGGAGTCCGCCGGGAGTGTGCGTTTTTTTTTTTTTTTTTTAAAGCCAGCAGCTACAAATACTGCAGCTGCTGACTTTTAAAATAGTGACACTTACCTGTCCAGCGCGCCCGCGATGTCGGCACCCGAAGCCGATCTCTCGATCGTCTCTCAGGTGCTGCCGCCGCCATCTTGGGTATGGGAATCAGGAAGTGGAGCCTTTCGGCTTCATTTCCCGGTTCCCTACTGCGCATGCGCGAGTCGCGCTGCGCAATGAGGATGGACCCGCTGCCTCTGGGATCTGTGTGTTTCCCAGCAGGCAGCGTGGGACTTTCGGAAAGGGGCGTAATCTACGCCCCTTTCCGCAGAGAGCTATCCAGGAAGTGGGTGCAGATACCTGTACTGTACAGGTACCTGCACCCCCCTCCCCCCTGAAAGGTGCCAATTGTGGCGCCGGAGGGGGGGAGGATTCCAATGAGCGGAAGGTCCACTTTAGGGTGGACATCCGCTTTAAAACAAGTAAGCCATAGAAAGGGTAACCTGTTCGATGCAATAAAATGAATGGTATTGTGCACGTAGGCAAGTAAACATTCAGGTATGGTTTTTACATACTACTGTGAAAATTGTATTTATATTTCTTGCCTGGAATGATCAGTTTCTTACTCCCATCATTCCTGATTATAGCCCAGATGAAGCAGTATAAATATATCACATTGCCTTTGTCATATCATATGACAAAGCACTACTGGTGATAAACTGAAAGTACGTATTTGGCCATTCAATATTCTAAACCAGCAGTACATGAGCTTAAATAGAAGCTCTCTCTGTAAATGTAAATGTATTAATTCATTGTAAGTACTGAGTAGGTGCTCTGGCAGAGAAAAGCAGGGTGAACGGAGTGCAGAGAGAGACCTAATGTTCTAAAAATGTTTTGCTAAGATACTCCTTTTTTCAATGCTCTTGGTCTGAGAAGCAAGTCTCTTCTGTTGGAATTTTTTTTAAAATTTTTAGTCTTCAAGTGAAAGTCTCCTTAAAGCGGGAGTCCACCGGGACTCCGCGTTTTTTTTTTTTTTTTTTTTTTTTTTTTAAAAGCCAGCCGCTACAAATACTGCAGCGGCTGACTTTTAAATAGTGACACTTACCTGTCCAGCGCGCCCGCGATGTCGGCACCCGAAGCCGATCGCTCGCTCGTGCCGCCGCCATCTTGGGTATGGGAATCAGGAAATGGAGCCTTTCGGCTTCATTTCCCGGTTCCCTACTGCGCATGCGCGAGCCGCGCGGCGCAATCCGGACGGTCCCCGCTGCCTCTGGGAGCTGTGTGTTTCCCAGCAGGCAGCGGAGCACTTGCTGAAGGGGGCGGGCGCTTGCGGAAAGGGGCGTAACGTACGCCCCTTTCCGCAGAGAGCTAGCCCGGAAGTGGGTGCAGTTACCTGGATTATCCAGGTAACTGCACCCCCCTCCCCCCTGAAAGGTGCCGATTGTGGCGCCGGAGGGGGGGGATTCCGATGAGCGGAGGTCCATTTTAGGGTGGACCTCCGCTTTAAGTATCAACTTTGTGCTGCTTTGATAAATATAATCATGAAATGCTTAATGCTGGGTTCACATTATCTTTGCATGTGGCTCACAGTAGCGGTCCGGTGCATCCCCGTTCACCCTTTCAGGTCAGATTTTAGGCCAAATTTTTGGCTGCATTTGGACCTGAAACTGACCAAGAGACACACAGGTCTCCTGTGCAACTTTGCACCAGAGCCACAGCAGAGATATGTGAACTGGCTCCATAGAGAGCCAGTCAGAATCTCCTGCTATTGCAAATTGGATACGTGAACCCAGCCTAAAGGATAAGTTCACCTTTCATATTTAGGGTGGAATATGTTGCATATTCCAGCTCATGCCCCCACCCCCCAGTGTGACAGCATGCAGGGGTGGTTCTTCCTGCCCCCGCTCCACCCCACAGGGTCACGTTATTGTTACATAGATTCCTGTGAATTAATACATTACAAGTACCGACTCCCACTGCAGCAGGCAGACATGTAGTAATGAGCCACGGATGTAGTTTATTAAAGTTGCTTGCGTGATTGAACTGCTGATCGCGAATGCTATACTGATTTATAAAATAGTATATGTGCATTTTTTTTTTCTTATGCTAAAGTGAACTTAGCCTTTAACCACTTCCCATTCAGCGATGTACCAGTATTTCACTGGATTGGAAGGGGGATATCTTGGTCATCGCTGCAGCAATAACTGAGGTATCAGTGGTTCCAGCCAGCGATTTCAAAGCTGGTAAACGTAATCTGAGCAGCTCAAAAGCCTCTGGATTACTGTTACATGCAGGGGAAGGGGGTCTCACCACCCATTAGGCTTCCGCCTCCTTTACCGGGCTCTTTTGATCGATCGGTTAGCCTGATAATGATGTGAATGCCGCCATCTGGCTCCAAGCACAGTGAGAGGAACTAAGGTTGTGAGATGTCAGAAATCGGAAGTGATGGTAAATTTGTCTCTTCCGGTTTTTGGCTCTTTTTTTCCCTGGCCGTTACTGGTCAAAAAAGCAGTCGATCAAACCAATCTGTGTTTGATCAGCTGCATTGGAGGCCAGATGAGAGGTCTAAGGTCCAAAAAGACCAGAGATCTCCATATATATATAGGACCTGTCGCAGCCCATGCGGTAACAAGGGGATGTTGTTCATCCCTTGTGTTAGCAATACAAGTTAATTAAGGACAGTGTAAAAATATATATTTTTTATATATATGTATAAAAAAAAAGATTCAAAGAGCCCCTGTCTGCCCACGCACAAATGTGAGGTATCACCATAAACATCAAAGTGAGAGCAATAATTCTAGCTCCTGTGTAATCCTAAACTGGTAACCTTTAAAAAAAGGGGGCAAAACACTGCGCTTACTAAAACAAGCTTAGCTGCTAACATTCAAACAAACAAAGTTAAGATACATGTGGAAACAAAGAATGTAGCACTGTAAAGTGATTATACTACGGAACCAGGAAATAGTTTCCTAGTAGGTAAGAACAACCTGTGTTAAAGAAGACAAAAAAAAAAACGTTTAAACTTATAGTAAGATAAGTGTAAACGGCATCATAAATAAGGTGCAGTGGTTAGTGCAATGTGACAACGATAATGCCTGAATAGTAAGGCAACAGTGGAATCACATAACATGAATCCTATGTGGGCAAACTATTATCAGTTCATCAGTATATGCAGTTCATCAGTCTAAGCATAGATCTCCTTCTAAGGCCAGTCTTCCCATGTCAGCCAGGAAAATATGAACACCGACAACAGCAATCTATTTGTCTGTAGCAATCTCTGGTGCACTTTAAGAATGTAAGGTAGGTACTCTTACCAGAGATGTTGGACCCGCATGCCCTACGACAGTGGGTCTAAAGAACTTGTAATCCTGCAAGGGTATATCCCGGCTTCCAATGGGCTGAATCGTGATGTAAAATCCTCCTATAGGTGTCCTTAGTCCTGGATAAAGGTGAGTAAGGCCAGTGTTTGACGACCGGTATTATACTCACTTTTAAAAGTGATGATATCCCAGAGGCCAGATGCATTCAAATATCAAAAAAAGGGCATATAGAGGTGGCATGAAAAAGAAAAGAGAGAGCTCCAGATGGTGTAGATCAAAAAAAACAGTTGGTTTTATTAAAAATATACATATTATACAAAAATAAAAAGTGATCACTAGAATAAATTATATAAGGAAAAAAGCAATATGGGGGGCAACTAATGCTGCCCGATGCATTTCGACACAAGCGGTTATCAACAGGGGCTTACTCTCACCCCCCATATTTCTACCTTTTAAATGCACTACTCTAAGCCTGATCCACCCATAAATGGGCGGGACAGGAAATTTAAGTTAATTGATGTTAATTGATTACACGTTGAAATATTTAGCACATGCATGAAGCAGACCATTCATAGGCTTGTTTTGATCCAAACATATACATGTCTATATCTGCACGCAACCATCAAGAAATATAAGCAATCATCATATCACAACGTAGGTACAAATCATGATAGAAATGAGAATGACGTTGGATACTACACCTGGACGCCGCGGATGTCTCAGCCCACACCATCTGGTTGCTGTGTCCCCAGTTAAGGAATCTCACTTCCGGGGTCACTAAATTGTATATAGGTATTGGCCAGAAAGTGGCAACCAGCACAATGTGACATGTGGATCTGTGGCAGTAAGGAAAGAAGGTGGATATATTGCAGTGTTTAATTATAATGAGTACTAGAATAATAGGGAGACACAGACTCAATCATAAAGCACTATTATGATTGTAATTACGAGGCTTTCTCTCTCCGGAAGGATCACATGACCGCCAAAGTCAGGAGGTCATGTGAGCGAGGAAGGGAGGGGGAAATGAGCGTCAAGTGTGACCATGGAGATATGACGCCATGGTACACATATTCATGATCCCTCATACCACAGCCCTAAAGACTCATCCGGATGGGCGCAGGCTCTATAGAGGGCCCCGCCAGTCCGCTATAGTGGATTCGCTGTGGTCGCTACCCAGATCCAAAAAAAAGCGATTCACGCACAGGCAATAGCCGGTAGTCAGGAGGAGGAGGCCCACCCTAGACACACTAACCAATTGGAATATGCGTGGCCTCCTCTGCCTCTACATCATGGGCACGTCACGTGATACGAACGTTCCTCCCCGCACTGCGCGGTGTGTCTCATACGATCAGCCTATTAGTGCACATCACTCCCTATACGGCGAGGTGTATTATGTTTTTTACAAGCAGGAGAGGAATGTATTAACCCCCACCACACTGGAAGATTGAGGTGGAGGAGGGGACAGGGTTGTAGGGAAGTTTATCTTGAGATAAAGAAGAAGAATCAACACAAGGGAGACATCCCTGTGTTGATTCTTCTGTATTAACACTGTAAGTTATGTTTCTTGTGCTGATTTTTTTGTTTTTCATTTTATTTGAACTTGGGCATTAACCACTTCAGCCCCAGAAGATTTTACCATCTTAATGACCAGAGCATTTTTTGTGATTCGGCACTGTGTCTCTTTAACTGACAATTGTGTGGTCGTGCGACATTGTACCCAAACAAAATTGTTATTTTGGTGGTATTTGATCACCCCTGTGGTCGGTTTTTATTTTTTGCGCTATAAACACAAAAAAGCGTAAATTTTGAAAAAAAGGCAATATTTTTAACTTTTTGCTATAGTAAATATCCCCAAAAAATATATAGAATAACGAATTTCTTCCTCAGTTTAGGCCAATTTGTATTCTACATATTTTGGTAAAAAAAAATTAAAATCGCAATTCGCAAGTGTATATTGATTGGTTTGCACAAAAGTTATAGCATTTACAAAATAGGGGATAGATTTATGGCATTTTTGTTATTACTTTTTTTTTTTTTTTTTTTTTTTACTAGTAATGGCGGCGACCTGCAATTTTTATTGTGACTGCGACATTCCGGTGGACAGATGGGACACTTTTGACACTATTTTTGGACCATTTATACAGCAATCACAGCTAAAAATAGCCAATGATTACTGTATAAATGTCACTGGCAGGGAAGGGGTTAACACTAGGGGGCAATCAAGAAGCTAAGTGTGTTCCCTCAGTTTGTTCTAACTGCAGGGGATGTGGGCTCCCTAGAACATGGCAGAGGTCCCTGCTCCCTATCACTGGGAGCAGTAGATCCCTGTCATGTTGCTAGGCAGAACAGGGAGATGCCTTGTTTCAAAAACATTGAGTCTGCGGGACCCGTGGGCATGTTCCCGCGGCACGTGATGGGAATTACGGAAGGACGTACGAGTATGCCCTTTTGCGCACCGGTTCCATTCTGCTGACATACATTGGTGTGCGGCGGTCGGGAAGTGGTTATGTTCGGGGAAAACCTTTCACATTTAGGGAAGCAGATGATTTCCACCACACAATGCTGACCTCCATGCTTGAGCAGCCAAGTGTCAGACCCGAGCAGGTAGAATGTGGATAGGCCTATCAGAGCTTAACTGGGGTATATGTACAGTGGGGTTTTCAAAAGAAAACAATGGGCGTCAACAAATTGGCTTATATCGGGAGGTCACCAACCCAAGAAAATATGATAGCTACAAAAAGGGAAAGTATACAGGCATTCAAGGGTAGCCTCCTTGTATTTACATATCAAAGAGAAACCGCAAATATTTATGTAAAAAAAGATATTGGAAACTTTATAATACAAAACTGAGGTAACGTTAAAAACATATGTGGTTCATTATCCATCGATAGAATAGTATCATGTAAAAAATACTGTCAAGTGTGTTGACACAATTACATGTTTCAAGGTTACACACATCTTTTTCAGATTATCATGTTAATTTAGGACAATAATCCAAAATAGTCTATTAGTTCTAAAGATAAAATACATACAATTAGAAACAGATAAATATGCATAGGTGCATAATTCTATCCCCCACCCGCGTAAAATAAAATTAAAATAATATAACCCACACACCGCACAACCCATAGCCACATAAAGACCCAATAACTACTTACAAAGACAAACAAAAGGCTTGGCAGCACAAATCAGAACATCACAGGCTACGGGGAGGCATATCAGAGGAACACAAAGTGGGGAAAAGTGAGTTGGGCCACTCCAAAAAAAATTCTAATTAATAAAAAACTCATAATTGTATCAACACAGTTGGCAGTAGTTTTATACATGATACTATTCTGTAAACTCGATGATGAATTGCATATGTTTTTAATGTTACCTCAATTTTGTATGATAAAGTTTCCAATATATTGGAAGTATATACAGTATACTTTTTCCTTTTAGTAGTTTTGCTTATCTAAGCTTATATACAATCATGAGGTGGCTTGGAGGTGGATTGGACAATAAGAGTGGAAGGCAAATACTCTTAAAGCTGAACTTCAGATAGGTATAAAAGACACAAATAATGTAGCTCTGTAGTCATTATCACATCATGTAGTCTTTTAATGCAAACTATGTAAGAGTCTAAGCTTCCTGCAGTCCCTGTACTTTGGAGTTCACACAGAAGGAAGTAAAAGCAGCACAAGGAGCCAGACAACAGTGCTCAAAATAAGCACATGGACAGAAACAAAGTAATAGAGATGAGCTTATCAGCATCTTCTTCCATACTGCCCAGTATATGTATAACAAATAAAAATCAGGGCTTCTGCTCTGCCAAACTGGATGGACAGAAGCACAAATCCATTGGGAGGTAAAATATCTCCATTATGTGTATTTCTCTAGTCTATTTAGGTGTTTGACTAGAGTTCAGCTTTAAGAGTCTGTGCAAAAAACTGAACATGTTACTTTGCTCAGTTGGGACAAAATACAGGTTTATTTTAAGTAGCTGGGTTTTAGTGAACTTGTTCTTAAAGTCACAGATCCTCTGCTGATTAGAGCATAGCAAGCAGATGACACATCCATGTCCACTCAGTTTCCGCAGAGCAGACATGGACAGAGTCTGTTCTGCTCTATGAGCAGCCAGGAGTAAACTGGCTCCACTTCCAGTTTACATCCAACCAGCCTAAATGGAAGAGGATGGATTCCCTTCTGTTTTTTTGTAGTGGACTGGATCAGACCTGGGGGTAGGTGGGTATAAACAGACACAACTCCATTTACACCCACCTGTCCATAGTGCATGGACCTTCCAATCAGGCCCACCTGAAAAACTGACAGGTGAACCTGATGGAGTCGTCCATGTGAAAGGGGTTTAAAGGTGAAATATTTTCATTTAGTCGTAATGGTGATTAATCAGTAGATCACTGCTTGGTCAACATAATTATTCTTATGTGTTTTACAGTTATCCTAATATAACTCATGCAGGTAAAGAAATTAAGTTATTTTACATGATCTTATTATTTGTTTCCTAACAGGTTATCTTGGCCCAGTGTGTTATGTACTTAGCCCAAGCACCAAAATCGATTGTTGCTTACAGTGCATACAATAAAGTGAAGCAGTGCTTGAAGAACCATAAGGGGCCACTTCCACCAGTTCCACTCCATCTGCGAAATGCCCCCACTAAACTAATGAAGAATTTGGGTTATGCTAAAGGCTATAAATATAATCCAATGTTCAGTCAGCCAGTAGAGCAAGATTACTTGCCTCCAGAAATGAAGGGGATCAAATTTGTTTGAGCTTTATGTCTCTACCTTAACTATGTTCTGTGAACATGCGTTGATATAAATACAATTTCTGAAATGTGCTATTATCCGTGCACTTCCAAACCAAATTACGAATTGCTCCAAGTGCTTATTTTTGGATGTCTGATTTTTAGAATTTCCTTGTAACTTTTTCTCAAAGTGTTATTTTTGTAATTGCGCATATTACAACTTGTAATGTACTCTTCTAGATAGCTGGAAATAAGACAAATACATGAACGTACCTTGCTACTCATCAGAACTGCCAGTGAAAAGTCTGTGCCAACAGACTTTGATGAGCACATGCAATGTGCTGAGATAATTTCAGATTAATTGCAGGTGCAATTGAGCTGCAGCTAATATTCTGACCTGCATTTCAGCTGATACAAGCCTATTTTGCATTACAAAAACATGTACAGAGCAATAACCAATTCTGGAGCATAACAAAGCCCATCGACTCAGGCCCTTTATAAGGAATATGACACACTTTACGAGTTATGCCACGTACACACGACCGGACCTTGCGGGAGAAAAGGTCCGATGGTCTTCCCGATGGACTTTCGACGGAGTTACGACGGACTTCCGAATGAACGGACTTGCCCACACACGAACGGACTAAAGTCCGTTCGAAAGTCCGTTCGAAAGTCCGTTCGAAAGTCCGTTCGAAAGTCCGTTCGAAAGTCCGTTCGAAAGTCCGTTCGAAAGTCCGTTCGAAAGTCCGTTCGAAAGTCCGTTCGAAAGTCCGTTCGAAAGTCCGTTCGAAAGTCCGTTCATTTTGAACGTGATGACGTACGACGGGACTAGAAAAGGATGTTCAATAGGCAGTAGCCAATAGCTGCCCTTGCGTCGTATTTGGTCCGTCGGACCAGCATACAGACAAACTGTTTTCCCAATAGGAATTGAGTCCGTTGGACAGATTTGAAACATGTTCTATTTCTAGGTCCTTTGGAATTTTTTAAAGAAAAATGATCGGACTATCCCACACACGATCGGACTAGCAGACGGAATGATTCCGTCGGACCTATTCTGCCAGAAAGTCTGGTCGTGTGCATTAGGCTTCCTGCACCTTTCCTCAAGGTCAATAACCAAAAACATTTTTAGTTCTAGATCAATATTCAGAAAACGACTTCATGTCCATTGAAGGCAATTGCTTATTATAAATACATGCAATCCAATTATTCAAATGACAATTTCTGATTGTTCACTAATAAAATACTGTGTTTTGCACATCATCAATGTCCATTGGCCTGCTTTTCTGTGTCGCACCTAAATGATTACTTTTAAGAGGCTCTACATGGGAAAGGGGGAATGTCATTCTGATGCATGGAGTGCAGCTACTGTACCTGCAGCAGTCTCCCAAATCTTCCTGAGATTCTTTGACAAAGTTTGGCAGGCTGTTGCAAATATGTGCAGACAGTGACAGAGAGTATCTTTAATAAAAATTGGATCATCTTTTCAGAATGTTAAGTGTCCATTTTGTTTCATTGCTCATCTGCACTGCAGTATTATGCTATGTAAGAATATGGAACCAAAATTATGTAATTTACTATTTTCACTGATTAGCTAGTAAAAGCTACACGTCTCAGCAAATGGCGAACTTGCCATGTGCCTGTATTTTGTAAACATTTATTAGAAATAAATGATGTCTCAACTTTCCAGAGACTTAGCCTAGGTTCACACTTGGGCAGGTTGGAAACACTCAAGCGTTCCCAACCCACAGGCAAAATGCACTGCTCTTTAGTAGGTGCACAGGGATGCCGTTCATTTCTAATGATACCACATGCATCGGGAAATGTGGCACATTTTTCACACTCACCAAATCGCATGATACTGCAGCAATATGCGACTCAAGCACAATAAAAAAAAACGTCTGGGATGTTTTTCTATGCGTTTCTGCAAATAAGGCAGCCCATTGAAATCAATGCGCTGCCTACCCACAGAACGCAGGTCACACAAGTGTGAACATAGCAATATCAGATGTTCAAATTGAGCCATAAATGCTGTTATTTTAATGGGGTTTTTTTTTCATCTGAAGGGCAGAACAAGCAGCAATAAACACTCTTCACATTGCTTTGAAGACACAGTGT